>NC_090448.1:901044535-901671098 GCF_031143425.1 Pleurodeles waltl | reverse complement strand
TATGCTGAGGCAAAAAGTCAGTTACCAATAACTCCTAGAGCACATTCTGCTAGGAAAAAAAGAGCCACCATGGCTTTATTTGGAAACATTCCTTTAGTTGACATTTACAAAGCAGCTACTTGGTGCACACTACATACATTCATAAAGCATTATTGTCCTCATGCTCAAGCACGTCAACAAGCCAATTTGGGACAGGCTGTACTAAGAGCACTTTTTCAAACAGCTGTAACCCCCACAGGCTATCCACCGCTCTCATGGAGGGACTGCTTTGCAGTCTATACAGAACATGTGTATCTTCAGCCACACGTGCCATTGAACGGAAATGTTACTTACCCAGTAAACATCTGTTCGTGGCTTGTAGTTCTGTAGATTCCCAGGCACCCTCCCTCCTCCCGGATGCCTGTGGCCGTTCCAGGTACCTTTTATTTGTATATATTTGTACATATGTAGTTACACGTCCATGGACATCTCTTTTTCTATACTTCCTCTATAATCTCTCTCTCCCACCTGCTTGCGGGAAAACAATCTAACAAAGGACTTGATGCCCATGCGCAGTATCACTGAGAAGGAGTCACCACTGAATCCTGTGACTCAGAAATGCTTCTTCTAAGCAAAAGAACTTGTAACACTGAACACAACACTAGATGGCAGGAGTATGCAGATCATGTGACTCTGCAACAGTACATGCCTTGAACAATTGTCTCCTGGGTAAGTAACTTTTTCCCTTTAGTCACCATGGTGACACTTGCAGCTGTACCCCTCAGTGCTTCAACTCTGATCACAATAATATTAGGCTGCTGTCTGAACTTCTCCAGGTTACTGGGCCAGACAGCCATGGCAGCTATGTCCACACCACCCTCATAGACTAAAGTTGCTTCTGTGTGCTCTCTGACAGGGTAAAGGTCCAGCTGGAATCCCATCTGGAGACTTACCACTGCAGCAGAAGCTGCAGGTGCACCATGGGGATTCTTTTTGGGACAGGCAGTGTCTCCAGTGCAATGCCCATTGGATTTGCAATTAAAACACCAAGTCTTCTTAAGGTCCCAGTTCGTACTCTGGTACCCACCCGTGGACTGTCTTGTTTCGGGGCCCACCTTCCTGATCAGTTTTTTGGGGGCCTTTAGAAGACTCTTTGTGTTTATTCTTATATTGGTCACCATCTTTCTGTTTTTGGGGTGGGGGGGTAGGGGGAGTTTATGGGCTTACCAACTCCTTTCTTTCGGTCCCTTTCACCATGAGTTGCAGCTTTTCAGATATAGAGCTACTTAATAGGTGCTCTTTCATAATAAGATTATAAAGCCCATTATAGTCTTGCTCCTGTTTCCTTTTTAACCAGCCACCTGGTATTTTGGCTGAGAAATCAAGAAGGTCTACCTAGGATTGAATAGAGATTTTCCTAGTCTCCCTGAACCTGATCCTATACTCCTCAGTTGTGAGTCCAATTCCCTTAATCAGAGTAGACCATAGGACTCGGCATCGGCTCCAGTCAGTGTCAAGAGTCTGTGCTCACACTTTCCTGAGATCCGCTCCCACAGTAGAGAGCGCCAGTACTTCTGGTTAAGTTTCCTCATGGTACAAGCCCGCTTAAATACTATATTCACCCTCTGAATATTTGGGCAATCCCTCTGAGGGAGGGATCTTAGGGTGAAAAGCTTCTTCTTTCCCCCTGTTTAAAAGTTGGCTGCCACCAGAGATGGTCCTAGGCCGATCTCAGCTCTTTCTTTTTCTATAGCTAGAAGTCTAGCCTCTAATTTTATTCTCTTAACTAGCTTCTGGAGATCAGCATTGTAACTATCTCAGTCTCCTTGGGTGCTATCTGAAGTGTTCCTAGCAGTGTTAATTTCTGTAGGATTGCTGTTAGAATCATTATCCTCCTCAGCATCCTCTGCCCCATCCTCGTTATGGGTCACACCGGGCGGCACTGGGGCAGCCTGGTGCAGAGGTGTAGGATGAAGTCGGGCACTCAATGTTAGTCATTGGGGATCGGTCGAGTTGAAAAGAGGCTGCAGGATAGAACTGGGAGTCTAGTCAAGGTGAGCCACCAATTGGGCTTGATTCTTGCGATGTTCGGGGATGTAGGAACACCTGTGGTCCTCTTCTCGGTCAGGGTGCAGAGAGTTTTTGGACCATTGTGTATCCGTTACCGATATCGGTCGCAATGGAGGGGGCCCACAGAAACAGGCTGCAGGCGTGGACGGGGGACCAGTCCGGGTGAGTCAACAGGTGGACTCAAGTCTCACAAGCCTGGGGGACTCCGAGACACGAGTGGTCCTCTACTCCTCGGTCTGAGGCGTCCAGGTGCAGAGATGCAGTGAACCGCTGGATTGCCGCCACTAGAAGCGGTTGTGGTTGAGGGGGCCCTGCCCAAAGAGGCTGCAGGTGTCGGTATGGTGATCGAAGGGGGGGAAACCCATGATGGACTTGTCTATGGAGAGTCTGGGGACCAGGCCGGCACTGTTGGCCCACTTCGACTTGGGCTGCTGGATCGGGCGCAATGGTGCTGTCCGGCGGCGGTTTTGGCAGTCCAGAGTCGTCTTCAGCGGTTCCTGGGTGCAGGGGAGCAGCTCTGCTATTCCATGGGAGTTCCGTTGGGCTGGGGTGAATGTTGGCAGCTGAAGCACAAGGCGGCTTTTGCACGATTATCTAAGTTAGCTGGCAGGGTTGGCACTGAGTCCGTCAGTGGTCTCCAGTTCTCGCTTTTGAGTCTCTGAAGAGGAGTCCTTGTTCAGGTCAGCGGGTTCTGATTTGATGGTGCCAGGGCCTCCCATAAATAATGAATTTCGGAGTATTTAGAGTAGTGAAGGCCCTAGGGGGAGACCAAACCATATACTAAGTAAGTGGAACGTAAAAGGCAGTCCCCCACCCAAGGAAGTGGAATCAGTAGAGGGGAGCTGGAGGAACCACGACTTCCAAAAGGTAAGTATCAGGGTGCCCACCCTTCTGTGGATGCAGGACCAGGTAAACAGTGGATGAAGAAAGTCCGCAGTGCAGCACAGGAGCAGAAGAGTAGTTCCAGAAGTGATGCAAGTGATGTTCCAAGTCGGCGATCGTGATGCGGTCAGTCAGTGGTGTTGGAAAACTACCAACAAGCCTTGGCAAATGCAAGAGTCAGAGAAGCAGATTTTGCAAGGCTGAAGAGAACCAGCAAGGCCCGGGGACTCGACCCAAGGAGGGGTGTCCGAAGTGACCCTCAGCAGCTGGGAGAGACGCAAGAAGAGGAGGCAGCTTACCACTGGTGAGCCACGGGCAGCAGGCACAGGAGTCGCGGTGAGGCCAACTCAGCCCACCTGGTGAGGGGTCCCACATCGCTGGAACAGCAGGCAGGAGACTGTGCTTTGCAGGGAAGAGTGCTGGAGGCCGTGGATACACGGAGCCTGAAGATACCTTGGAGGAGGAGAACAAACAAGCCTTGGTAGCTGCAAAGCGTCACAGTGCACAGGGTACTGTCCTGCAAGGGGAGGCAAAGACTTACCATCTCCCAAGTTGTTTAGCTGGTAGAGAGGACCAAGGGTAGCATTCCAGCCCCCCACCTGTGATGCAGGATCCAGGCAGCTCCAGAGGAGAAAAGATCCACACAGCCGGTCGTCGGATGCAGGGGAGTGACTCCTTCACTCCAAGGGAGATTCCGTCTTGCTTCTTGTGCAGGATGAACACCTGTCACCCTCAGAGGATGCACAGCCAGGGAAATGTTGCAGTTGCCTGAAAGAGCCGGAGAAACAATGTTGAGGAGCGGCATCATCGCTGGAGTTGCAGATTGTCAGTTCCTCGAGAGTCCAGTTGCAGTCCCAGTGGCCAGAAGATGAAGTAAATGATGCAGAGGAGTCCTGCTGGAATCTTGCACGTCGAATCTGAGGACCCACTCAAGAGGGAGACCCTAAATATCCCAGGGTAGAGGACTAGTCACCTAGCAGGGTGACCCCCTATCAGGAGCTGGCTGTGACGTCTCCTGCCTGACCTGGCCACTCAGATGCTCCCAGTGGCCTCTTCCCACCTCGAATCCAAGATGGCAGAATCAAGTGGCCACATAGAGAAGTTCTGGGTAACACAACTGGGGTAGTGATGGACAGGGGAGTGGTTACTCCCCTTTCCATTGTCCACTTTTGCACCAGAGCAGGGATCGGGGGTCCCTGGACTAGTGCAAACCGGTTTTTGCAAAGGTGGCACCAAATGTGCCCTTCAAAGCAGACCGGTGGCTTGGGGAGGCTACCCTTCCTAAGCCATGTGGCACCTATTTCTAAAGGATGAGGGTGTTTCCTCCCTCGCCCAAAAGAAATCCTTTGTTCTGCCTTCCTCTGCTTGAGCTGGTCAAGCATCAGGAGGGCAGAAACCTGTCTGAGGGGTGGCAGCAGCGTGGGCTGCCCAGGAAAACCCCAGAAGACTGGTAGGAGTAATGCTGGGGGTTCTCTAAGGAGCCCCCATAGTGCATGGAATCATACAACCAATACTGGCAACTGTATTGGGGTATGATTCTCACATGTTTGATACTAAACATGCCCAGGTTCCGAGTTACCATTATGTAGCTGGACACTGGTAGTGAACTTAGTCCAGTACACGGGTAAAATGGCTTCCCCCCACTTACAAGGTCCAGAGAAATGGAGCTGGAGTTCCTAGGGGCACCTCGAGCTGCACCCTGCCCTCTGGGCTAAGAGGCCTGCCATAAGGGTGACTTACTGTGACCTGGTGTAGTGACCTGTAGTGAAATGGTGCATGTTCTTTCACGCAGGCTGCAGTGGCATACCTGCAGACACATTTTATATGGGCTCCACTGGGTGGCAAAATAAGTGCTGCAGCCCATGGGGAACCTTTGGTGCCCCAATGCCCTGGGTGCCCAAGTACCATATACTTGGGACTTTTTGGGAGCACCAGCATGGCAATTGTTGGGGGTGCTAAGTCCTAAATAACCAATTTTAGAGGAAGAAAGCACAGTCACTGGGGTCCTGGTTAGCAAGATCCCAGTGAACACTGTCAAAACACACTGACAGCACGCAGAAAGTGGGGGGTAGCCATGCCAAAAAGAGGGTACTTTCCTACAGACGGGGGGGGGGGTGCCTTACTCGCTTTACTTGCTGTGCTTTGCTCCACCTTGCCCCAATATTTGGTTGGTTTATTGCTGTGCTTTCTTGAAGTATAGTGGTGATATAAAAACATTTGTCATGAATGCCTAGCTCTTGCCAGACCTTGTCCCACTCAACTTCTGACCTTCCTGATCATTGAGAATGGCTCAGTAATTGAGCCCTTCTGGTCAGGCTTAATTCTAAGTCATTCGTCCATCAATTATGCCCTGTTTGAAAGGTTGGATCAAAGAATAAGTATCGGTCAGTGAAAAAAAGTGTTGCTGCTTTGCCTATGATTTAATTGTGGTGCATATTATTTAGATAAACAATAGGTATATGAGTGAGATGCATATTTTGCAACGTAACTGTGTCTCTACTGTTACTGCCCTGTATGTACACACCCTTCCCTTATCTTTAATTCGTTCTTCTTCGAGCATCCACTTATCTCACCCTCCTGATTTTTAAACTATAACGAAAAGGAACCATAATGTTGCAACTTTCCCTTTGCCATCTCCGCACCTTTGGTGTTTAAATGAAAATGGAGAGGGGGTTAGCAAATAAGCCTGCAAGCTGGAAAGCTTGGTTGCAACAAGCTGATTTTCAGGGTTCTGCAGATGGCTCTGCAAATTGCATAGCAGTTTTGGAAGCTGGGTATAGCAGCATCCTGCACCAAGCCCTAATACACTATGCACAAGGGTTCTAATAGGTAGAACTGTTGATCCTGTTTTTTTAATTTTCCAGTTAGTTTATAAAACGGATCCGATTACACATATGAAAGTTAAACGTTTATTTGTGTGAAATTTAGATGGTGTTTTTTTGTCATTTGTAGATATTGTGCTAGATTACCAAGTGACCCTTTCACCCACCTTGCACCGAAATGTAAAACTCGGCAACTGCCTAATGGTACATTTTACTCAACCCTTTTTCTGCCAATCAATTCACCTCTTCGAACTCCAATTGTGGTAAGTGTTGAGTTTGTCAAAACGCATCCCCTACACAGATTGATGAAAAAAGTATGTAGTTGAAAATTACTTTCGGGATGTTACGAGATAAGATTTCATTCTTAACTGCGCTAATCTAGTGAAGTTTGAATTTTAGTTATTACATTTCATTGGCTTTCATTAATAATTTGTAATTTGAAAAGTATACCTTATTGGTTTGAATCTAAAAGTTATGGATCAGTAGGTATGTGAAGTTCCTGTATTATTGCTAGCTAGCTCACCTTTCAGCCAATCTGCTTCCTGTATTTTTCCCTTATAAAGTAGTCTTTGAAATTAAGGATAACAATACTGCTTCGTCAAAACGTATGAAAGGTGTGGAAAGGTCCAGCCTTATTTTTTCTGCAGGACATGTCGTAAGGTACTTTACATATATTTGACAACAGCAATAGATGAAATATGTTTATCATACAGTTAACTGATCAGCATTATTTATTTTACCTATTATGAGAAGCAATTGATTCTCTTACATTTTAAAGTCTAACGTTTGGTAGGGTTGTTCAGCTGTAATACTGTCCCAAGTTAAAGGATTGAATAAGGAGTGATAAAACTGCATCCTAAGCAGAGGGAGCACGCATGTGGGTAAACCTTCAGAAAAACAATAAATTCATTTTTCCTAATGCTAAAAGAGACCCAGCTAGTTACTTGAAATCGACACACCACAAGTCAAGAAACTCATCAAGGGGCATAACAGTTAGTTTCATATGAAACAGTTGACATAGCCACAGTCTTTAGGTGATATTATGCCTCTCATTATGCACCGAATTAGACAATTGATTTAAATACCTGTGTGAACTATCCAGTGATCCCTGAGGAGGCTAGGCTCCAGTTGGCAAAATCCATTAGCAAAGAAGAGAGCTTAAAGGCTAGTAAATCCTTCAAACTTTGAAAATCTCGAACTCCAGATGATAACTGAACCCTTTCAGGTCAATTTTACTGTAGGAAGCTGGCCTGGTGTGTGGTGGGTACCTAAGGTTCTTACACCTTATATTAGGTCCAGGTATCCCCTATTAGTGTAGTGTAGGCAGTGTCTAGAAGGCAGACTCTCTAGAGGTAGCTGTGAATGAGCAACCAAGGCTTATCTAGGAGACATGCAAAGCTCATACAATACCATCCGTGGTTGCAGGAGTTGGTCGACTGTAGGACGAAGATGGTCAGCAATGCAGCCCTAGAGCCGGAGAAGAGTTCCTAGAGGATGTAGTCGACTCCCCATGTTGGGTGGAAGATTGCAGTCTGTTAGTGGTGTGGAAAAGCCACCAACAAGCCTCAGCTAGGGCAGAAGTTGCGATGAAGCAAAAGTGGAGCTGCTGGGGACCAGCGCGTTCCAGAAGGACTCAACTCACAGGGGGAGCCCAAGGGGGGACCCTCGGCAAGGCAGAGAGTCTACAGAAGAAAAGACAGCCCCCTCAGGAGGCCTACTGAAAGAGGAACCAGGAGTCACATAGGAGCCCACTCAGCAACTCTGGACAATGGTCCCAAACCGCAGGAGAAGCAGGCAGGGGGCTGTGCTTCTCAGAAAGAAGTGTTGGGGGCTGGGGCTACACAGAGCCTGAAGAATCCTTGGAGGAGATGCCAACAGCCTCGGTAGCGGCAGGAGATGCGGTGCACGGGGATACTGTCTTGCGTGGGACTCATCTGTGACTTCTGGACTTGGTCCCCGTCATTACTCATCAAGAATCGACCGCTGGTTTCTTGTAGTCTTGTCTGGGTTTTTGCATTTTCTTCTTTTCCTTCCTTTTGGGGAAAATCTAGTAATTTACTCCTTTCCTCTTGGTGGCTAGGGGCATGTGGTACTTACCTTTGGGCTTTCCAGGTACCCCCAGCTCCCCTCTACACATTCCACTTACCTGGGTGGGGGTCCTTTGTTCACATTTCATTTTTTTAGTATATGGTTTGGGCTCCCCATAGGGAGCACTATTGTCTAACTGTGCATTTACACTGTTTTCTATCACTTTTTCTATGCCTGTTTCTGGTAACTAGTTTATTCATTTGGTCTGTTACTTGCCTCCTATTGGAGGGTTGCGCCTCTAGTACTTTTTTGAATTGTGTCACTAAAATAAAGTACCTTTATTTTTGTAACACTGAGTGTTTTCTTTCGTGTGTGGGTGCTGTGTGACTACAGTGGTACTACATGAGCTTTGCATGACTCCTAGATAAGCTTTGGCTACTCATCCACAGCTACCTCTAGAGATCCTGGCTTGTAGACCCTGCCTACACAACACTTATAGGGGATACCTGGACTTGGTATAAGATGTCAGTACCTTAGGTACCCACCACACACCAGGCCAGCTTCCTACACATTTCATTGAAGTTATCGAACAGTCACAAAGTTAAGTGAACAATAATGAAGGCTACCATTGTTGTGATTCCCAGGGAAGGTAAACCAAAAATTACAGACCACCCTCACTTACCAACATCAACTGTAAGCTGTATGGTAATATTCCAGTGTCCGTGCCAGAACCAATCTTCCAGAAATGTATTCACCCTAAGCACCCGGGCTTCATGAAAGGCAAATTCTCTAGGCATAATGTCCTCTTCTTCAGCCATGTGATTGAGAATGCCAGCTTAATATTGTACCTGTTAGCAATGATAGATCTGAACACAGAGGCAGCCTTTGATAAAGATGCACAGCCATTCTTATAAACTACTGTACGTCAGTTTGGTTTTGGAGACTATTGAATATGCAAGAGTATGGCCCCTTATGCTGCACCATATGCCTATGTAAATGTGTGTTTCGTTAACAAGCACATTTAAATTCCGGCAGACTAAGCAGGGCTGTTCCTTCAACTCTTCCTTTTAATAGTTGAACAGCAGATGGGAAATCTAGGGCGTGGGGGTAAGCTTGTACCTGTTGACAATGGAAATTGTGAGTGCATCCTTACTGCTTATGCAGGCCAAATTCTACTCTTTGCCCCAGATGCAAATACCACTATTCATACTATATAAGACATTATGCGTAAATAGGCCGACATCTCAAACTGCGCCTTAGAAAAGCATTCTAGAGAAGTTCACCACTTAATGTATTGTGTACACCGGATGTGCTCAGACTGACTAGTCTTAGGAATCTAAATATCTGAAATGCATAGGAAACTGGTTTAGTAATGATCTGAGAGATTCAACCCAGAAAATGAAAAATAGTTTCTGAATATAATCTCTTCACCAAAGTGTGTTTAATAGTAGGCTAGGGTAGGGTACACACAATCAATATGTTCACCATGCATTTAGCTAACTAAATATCAAGTATGTTACCTGTCATGTTCTCAAATGAATTCTTCAAGAACCCAGACTTCTTGATAATGAATTTCATGTGGAATACAAAAAGTAAAAAAAAAAATCCAAACTATGCTTGCAGTAACACCGGGCCAGGATAAATTTAGCTAACCTTTACAACTACCAAATGGCATAATTTATTCAATAGGATTGTAATTGTTTGCAGCTGCAATTGTTTCTTTGTCATATCAGGGTACACGTTTAAATGAATTTAGTAGTTCCATGCCACATTGTGTCCATACTTCACTTAGATGCCTAACTCAGATCTCCGCCGTTAGGGAATTGAAGTTCATTGATACTCTTTAAAACAGTCTTCCTTTTTGCCAGTTCGCATTTGAAGTCCTTTAATGCTGTGTTCTTTTTGGGACAGTACACACATGACCTCGGGGATATAATGAGCAAGATCTTGCCTGCTCTGCCCGAGAAGTTTTCCAGCACTTTTGATGAGATGGTTCTCTTTAGGCAGGATGCAATCATCAGTCAAGTTACCACTAAACTATAGAGCCAAATGTTACTGAAGGATCTCTGTGGAAACCACCAGCCTTTTTCCTGGTCGACCATGTCCAAGACTCTTCCTGGTCGAACATGTCCAAGAATGTGCTCAATGCTGATGAAGAGTGTGTAAGGGATGTGGGGAGATGTCATAGGGTTGTTTTCATAGAGCTCATCTCTTCAAACTGAGGCTCTCAGGTTCTGCAGAGTGGCAGCTCTTTTGTATGAAACATAAAACATAACTACTGTTAATCTCTTCCCTTTCATTATTTTCTGTTGCATGCAGTTTTTCTTTCACTTGAATGGTAACAATATGCAGAAACTGAAAAATACCCAAGAATCACAATTGCATCAGGTGCTCTAAACTAACAGTGTATTAATGCCACAATACCTTTATCTTGCTAGAGTGACATGAATTGTCTTGATACTGTTCCTATTCCCATACACATTTGTTAAAGCTCCACAACTTGAGACATCAGCAGAAGTAAAGGTTTACTCATGATTTGTAAATAGCTGAACGGCCAACAGAAAGTTACTATATCTCAAGTTAGAAGGTGAGGCAGAATTCCAGTTGGAAGTCAATAGGCAGTTCAAGAAACCATAATAGTTTCTAAAGGAAGAGGTTAAAAGATTATAAGGATGCAAGGAAATTCTTCATCAACAGTGAGGAAAGCCAAGCTCCTGGCCAGTCCTGCGTTGTAGTTTTTACAGACTGCTCAATCCACGAATCCCGCTGTAGACGGCATGTCAGATAGGGCACACTGACATCGCTTTTGTGGTGCCTACATGCGGACTGTAATGGCTGTTGCTGGTGATAGGAATGTCACAACTGTGTAGTGCGCACATGGCAGCTACAATCCTAGGTGGTGTGACTCCTGTCATACAGTTGTAGATGCAATCTGGAGTGGCAATAGACTGAGCAAGGGATGGAAGTGGCGGCCAGCGCTGCCTAAGACCAATATTGGGTGAGAGTAGGAACGAGCACTTGTGGAAATCCATGACGGTAACAAAAATACTGTAAGGAAATGCCTCCTTGGCATGGTTGCCCCCTGACTTTTTGCCTTTGCTGATGCTATGTTTACAATTGAAAGTGTGCTGAGGCCTGCTAACCAGGCCCCAGCACCAGTGTTCTTTCCCTAACCTGTACTTTTGTATCCACAATTGGCAGACCCTGGCATCCAGATAAGTCCCTTGTAACTGGTACTTCTAGTACCAAGGGCCCTGATGCCAAGGAAGGTCTCTAAGGGCTGCAGCATGTCTTATGCCACCCTGGAGACCTCTCACTCAGCACAGACACACTGCTTGCCAGCTTGTGTGTGCTAGTGAGGACAAAACGAGTAAGTCGACATGGCACTCCCCTCAGGGTGCCATGCCAGCCTCTCACTGCCTATGCAGTATAGGTAAGACACCCCTCTAGCAGGCCTTACAGCCCTAAGGCAGGGTGCACTATACCATAGGTGAGGGTACCAGTGCATGAGCATGGTACCCCTACAGTGTCTAAACAAAACCTTAGACATTGTAAGTGCAGGGTAGCCATAAGAGTATATGGTCTGGGAGTCTGTCAAACACGAACTCCACAGCATCATAATGGCTACACTGAAAACTAGGAAGTTTGGTATCAAACTTCTCAGCACAATAAATGCACACTGATGCCAGTGTACATTTTATTGTAAAATACACCACAGAGGGCACCTTAGAGGTGCCCCCTGAAACTTAACCGACTGTCTGTGTAGGCTGACTAGTTCCAGCAGCCTGCCACCCCAGAGACATGTTGCTGGCCCCATGGGGAGAGTGCCTTTGTCACTCTGAGGCCAGTAACAAAGCCTGCACTGGGTGGAGATGCTAACACCTCCCCCAGGCAGGAGCTGTAACACCTGGCGGTGAGCCTCAAAGGCTCACCCCTTTGTCACAGCCCAGCAGGGCACTCCAGCTTAGTGGAGTTGCCCGCCCCCTCCGGCCACGGCCCCCACTTTTGGCGGCAAGGCTGGAGGGAACAAAGAAAGCAACAAGGAGGAGTCACTGGCCAGTCAGGACAGCCCCTAAGGTGTCCTGAGCTGAGGTGACTCTGACTTTTAGAAATCCTCCATCTTGCAGATGGAGGATTCCCCCAATAGGGTTAGGATTGTGACCCCCTCCCCTTGGGAGGAGGCACAAAGAGGGTGTACCCACCCTCAGGGCTAGTAGCCATTGGCTACTAACCCCCCAGACCTAAACACGCCCTTAAATTTAGTATTTAAGGGCTACCCTGAACCCTAGAAAATTAGATTCCTGCAACTACAAGAAGAAGGACTGCCTAGCTGAAAACCCCTGCAGAGGAAGACCAGAAGACGACAACTGCCTTGGCTCCAGAAACTCACCGGCCTGTCTCCTGCCTTCCAAAGATCCTGCTCCAGCGACGCCTTCCAAAGGGACCAGCGACCTCGACATCCTCTGAGGACTGCCCCTGCTTCGAAAAGACAAGAAACTCCCGAGGACAGCGGACCTGCTCCAAGAAAGGCTGCAACTTTGTTTCCAGCAGCTTTGAAAGAACCCTGCAAGCTCCCCGCAAGAAGCGTGAGACTTGCAACACTGCACCCGGCGACCCCGACTCGGCTGGTGGAGATCCAACACCTCAGGAGGGACCCCAGGACTACTCTGATACTGTGAGTACCAAAACCTGTCCCCCCTGAGCCCCCACAGCGCCGCCTGCAGAGGGAATCCCGAGGCTTCCCCTGACCGCGACTCTTTGAATCCTAAGTCCCGACGCCTGGGAGAGACCCTGCACCCGCAGCCCCCAGGACCTGAAGGACCGGACTTTCACTGGAGAAGTGACCCCCAGGAGTCCCTCTCCCTTGCCCAAGTGGAGGTTTCTCCGAGGAACCCCCCCCTTGCCTGCCTGCAGCGCTGAAGAGATCCCGAGATCTCCCATAGACTAACACTACAAACCCGACGCTTGTTTCTACACTGCACCCGGCCGCCCCCGCGCTGCTGAGGGTGAAATTTCTGTGTGGGCTTGTGTCCCCCCCGGTGCCCTACAAAACCCCTCTGGTCTGCCCTCCGAAGACGCGGGTACTTACCTGCAAGCAGACCAGAACCGGGGCACCCCCTTCTCTCCATTCTAGCCTATGCGTTTTGGGCACCACTTTGAACTCTGCACCTGACCGGCCCTGAGCTGCTGGTGTGGTAACTTTGGGGTTGCTCTGAACCCCCAACGGTGGGCTACCTTGGACCAAGAACTGAACCCTGTAAGTGTCTTACTTACCTGGTACAACTAACAAAAACTTACCTCCCCCAGGAACTGTGAAAATTGCACTAAGTGTCCACTTTTAAAATAGCTATTTGTGAATAACTTGAAAAGTATACATGCAATTGAAATGATTCAAAGTTCCTAATGTACTTACCTGCAATACCTTTCAAACAAGATATTACATGTTAAATTTGAACCTGTGGTTCTTAAAATAAACTAAGAAAATATATTTTTCTATAACAAAACCTATTGGCTGGATTTGTCTCTGAGTGTGTGTACCTCATTTATTGTCTATGTGTATGTACAACAAATGCTTAACACTACTCCTTGGATAAGCCTACTGCTCGACCACACTACCACAAAATAGAGCATTAGTATTATCTCTTTTTACCACTATTTTACCTCTAAGGGGAACCCTTGGACTCTGTGCATGCTATTCCTTACTTTGAAATAGCACATACAGAGCCAACTTCCTACAAATACTTTACAGGGTTGTCTGTATAGGAAACTGGCCCTTTGCTGCAGTACCCCCCCCCCCCCCCCCCCCCCACCTCCCAAACACACTTTTTGCCTGATATTTGATGATAGCTTGACTAAGTGTATGCTGGGATCGTGCTAACCAGGCCCCAGTGCCTGTGTTCTTTCCCTAAAACTGTACCATTGCTTCCACAAATGGCACACCACTGGCACACAGCTAAGTCCCTTCTAAAAGGTACCAGTTATATCAAGAGCTCTGTGACCAGGGAGGGTCCCTCAGGGCTGCAACATGTGTTATGCCACCCATAGAGACCCCTCACCAACCCATGCACACTGCCATTGCAGCTTCTATGTGCTGGTGGGGAGAAAAAGGTAAAGTCAACATGGCATCCCTCTCTAGGCGACATGCCCACAAACCACTGTCTGTGGCATAGGTGTGCCATCCCTCTAGCAGGCCTTACAGCCCCAACGCAGGGTGCACCGTACCACTGGTTAGGGCATAGCTGCACAAGCAATATGCCCCTGTAGTGTCGAAGTCCATTTTTAGACATTGTAAGTGCAGTCTGGCCATATTGAGTACATGGGCCGGGAGTTTTCCATTAGGAACTCCATAGCTCCATGATGGCTTCACTGAAGACTGCGAAGTTTGGTATCAAACGTCTCAGCACAGTAAAACCACACTGATGCCAGTGTCGGATTTATTTATTGTTTATTGTGAAATGCACACAGGGGGCATCTTAGAGATGCCCCCTGTATTTTACCCAACCTTCTAGTGTAGAGCTAACCGGGCTATGCCAGCCTGCCACTATCAGACAAGATTCTGACCCCATGGGGTGAGAACCTTTGTGCTCTCTGGGGTCAAAGCCTGCTCTGGGTGGTCATGCTTCACACCTGCCCCTGCAGGAACTGCAACACTTTGAGGTGAGTCTCAAAGGCTCCTGCATCGGGTTACAGTGCCCCAGGGCACTCCAGCTAGTGGAGAAGCCTGCACCACTTTGGCAGCAGGTCCGGCTAGAAAATTAGGTAAAAGTAGGAGAAGTGACCACTTCAGCTGTGACCACCCCTAGGGTGCTCAGGGAAGAAGTGACCCCCATCCCCACCCCCTCCCCAGCAGAATCCTCCATCTTTCGTTACAGGATGCCAGCCAATAGGGTTAGGAATGTGCCTCCCTCCCCAAAGGGAGTGTGCACAAGGAGGGTGTAGTCACCCTCAGGGACATTAGTTATTGGCTAATGCCCTCTGACCCTGGTAGCGCCCCCTAGATCTAGTATATAGGGGCACCCCTGAACCTTGCTCAGCAGATTCCAGGCGACCTCTAGAAAGAAGGACTAAAGAGCCAACCCCTGCAGTGAAGACTCCAGATGACAACTGACTTGTTCCCAGCCGTCCCGGCCTGTCTGCAGCTTCAAGACTCCTGCTGCAAAGAGACAACACATCCTGCAGGATAAGTGACCTCCACAAGCCTCCTGAGGACTGCCTGCCCAGCAGAGGACTAAGAACTCCAGAGGACAGTGCTCCTGTCCAGAAGAATTGCTCCACAGGGACTCTTGAACTGCCCTGGATCCGCGAGCCGAGTCCATTCTGCACCAGACGCCCACGGCCTGAGTCCAGGTGGCCCACCAGTCCAGAGAAGGTTCCCAGGCGATTCCGACCTTGAGTCCAACCTGGGTAGACCCCTCATGGCCATCACAACAATGCCTGCAGCCTGAAACCAGAGGACCACCCTTACCGCGAATGGATCTGGTGAAGATTCCTCATGCCCAAAGGTACCGCTGAACCTGCATGCCCCCTGGCTGTGGAAAATCCAACTGACTATCTAGCAACGTTCAGCAGGTGCCTCTCCTTGTCCATCCTTTGGTGTTATGGAACTGACCCCCTGGACATGTTCTACAGCATCTTTGTGACCCCGGGTTCCCAAATTCAAAAGCATTGGGTGCCCGACGCTGTGTTTGCACCCTGCACCTGGCCCCTCCTGTACTTCTGAGAGTGTATGTTTGCTGCTGTCCTGTGGCCTCACCGTTGCTAACCAAAACCCCCCAGGCCTGTGTCCTGAAACCATAGGTCCTTCCCTGCAACCTGTGTTCTTCCGGGTGCCCCCAGTCCTCATAGGTTTCCATTGAAAACCCAACAACAGCTTTGACCTCTTTAACCGGCCAGCCTTATGTTTCTGGTGGTGCACTTTTGGGCTCAACTTGAATTTTTAACTGTGGACATCCTAACTGTGGATTCGACTGGAATCATGAGTCGAGTTCTTACCTGTTAAATGTGGTAACACGTTTCCTCCCCTTGGAGTACATTGGTTCCTATGAGAAATTGCACTATGTCAACTTTTGAAATTGAAGTGTTACTTGTAAATTGTTTTATTTGCAAAACCTAAACAAACTACATTTAATACATATGGTTGATACCTACTTACAACTGTACTGACCTGCAAACAAATACATTTGGTTCTAGTCATAAAGTAACAAAATATACTTGTTGCTATATAAAAAAACTTTGGCCTGGAGTTAGTCATTGAGTGTGTGCCTCATTTCTTGACTGTGTGTGTACAACCAATGCTTTTCACTACCCTCTGATAAGCCTAACTCGTCGATCATTCTACCACAAAAGAGAGCATTAATATTATTTACTTTAGCCTCTGTTAAACCTTTGGGGAACCCCTGGACTCTTTACAAACTATACCTCATTTTGGTATAGTATACATAGAGCCAGCTTCCTACAGTCTGGACTCTCACTTGGTTTTGTGTGCTTCCCAATGTGGTGGTCAGGTGCCATGCCTGGATGCGTACCACAGGGTTCTCTGGAAACTGGAGCGTTTCAGATGAATTTTGCATTAGATAGCCCCAGTCTCTTAGAAAAAAAAAAACAGACTCTGCCTATTGCTTGTTGGCCATTGTGAGAAGCTTGTTGTTAATAAAACCTTTGGATGCTGCTAGAATTAGATTAGAAGAAATGTATGCATAATCCTTGCCTCATGTCCTTAATAGAATTATGTTTTTATCCAGAGCAGTTTTAGTATTATATAATGCTGAAGCCATTTATAATGCCCATTTTGATGGACACTTCTGCCTGCAGATAACTTGCCTCTGAATTTCCAAGGTGCTTGACTGGATCCACAAACATCTGACATAGCACTGGTAGCGGTCTCTGGCTCAGCCTTAACGCTTCAAATTGAGTTGCGGTGGTGTCACTTGAGCAATATAGTACCTGTTCGAGTGCCCTAACATCAGTTTTGCAGCATGTATCTTTTCTGGATTCACAAGCTGTGCATTATCCTGCCATCTCGTGGTGGAGTCCGGAATTCTCCACTATTTTGTAGTCCTTCTCTTTTGAGTTTTGTTGGTATGCGTCGACGGAACCTCCATTTTGTGTCTTGTAACCTAGTCCTACTTCCTCCGGATGTTCTCACCTTTGGTAACCAACTTCAGATTCTTTTTTCCAGCCTCCGGGTCTGGATGTTTGCGGAGAGGTCTCCAACACAAGGAAATGTTTGTGAGGATTTCGGAAGATATCAGGGCAAAGTTTGTGATAACATAGAGAAATCATTGATAGGGAGCTGCTGTAGAAAGGAAGTTAAAGATCGTGATTTTTTTAGCTGATGGATCATCAAAAATGTCTGTCAGGAGGATCCCCGTTCGAAATAATGGAAAAAATGCTGGTCCACTTTTGCAAAAACTGTCACCATAAGTACGCCCAAAAGGATAGACATCCTGTGTGCAATCTCTGCCTTCCAGTCAAACATTGGAGTGAGGATCATGTCGCCTATGTCATGTTAGCACCAAAGACCTTGTGGGTAAGAGTGAGCCAAAGAATGGCCCACCACGCGTTGCATGACCTGATATCGACTTCTTAATTCAGAGATCGTGGGCTGCTACGCGTCGCAGAGGGAGCGGAATGAGAAATATTGGAGGGCGATCAGGAGTTTATGGATGTAAAGGAACAGGCGTCAAAGAAGACTAGGCCCTCTTCTAAAACTTCTGAGTAAAAAAAAAATGGACTCGCTTACGCGCAAGGGAGCCTTGAGGTCAAAACACTCGCCGCCCTTAGGCAGCGTCCATGACAAGGAGTCTCGCGGAGCTCTTGGGAGGGAATCCGGTGGGGGAAAAACTCCGAAAAAACCATGACGTCAAAGTACTGAAAGGAAAAAGACACATCGTCGAAAGCCCAACAGTCGAGAGCCGGACACCGAATCTCGATGTCGGAGTCATTTTCGAAAGAATGTTCGACGTCAAACGGAAAGACTCTGAGCCCTGACCCCTAGAAATGGGTCGTCGGAATAAAAATGAAGGGGAAAGGATTCGAGGTTGAGATGTCTGCGCTTCTCTAAAGGAAAGAGGAATTTGACGAAAGCCTCAAGGATTTCAGGATTCTACTAAAGGCTCCAATGCAGAAAGATGCATCTGAAATGGAAGTCGAGGAAGTACATCCTCCTCTCACACCAGAACCTCAAAAAGAGGAAGAGCTTTTCTATGAGGAGGAAGAAGACCAAACTGGAACGTATCAGACTTCAGAGAAAGGTGAATACATTGAACAACAATTGGAAGGCTTTGAGGGCGACTCACCCAAAAAGGGTGTAGAATCTTAACCCTCACCTGCAGATGATATTGGAATGTACGGTAATAAAGAACGCAGCAGG
The DNA here is from genome assembly GCF_031143425.1 of Pleurodeles waltl. Lineage (NCBI taxonomy): Eukaryota > Metazoa > Chordata > Amphibia > Caudata > Salamandridae > Pleurodeles > Pleurodeles waltl. Next base: position 901,652,945 of record NC_090448.1, on the reverse strand, counting down.
CATTTAATGTACAGTCAGAGGAAGATAAACCACAGTCATTCGTCCTATTGGAGACTTTGCTTCCAAGTCAAGCAAGTAGCTAGTTTCTACCCATGCTCTCAAGCATCCTTCACCAGGGGAGGGAAGCTTTTAAAGAACCAGCCACTTGTAGAGCAGTGACTCCAAGAGTGGAAAAGAAATATAAGTATTTCTCCAAGGACCCTGAATATATAAAAGGCACTGTCCCAGTAGACTACAGAATCACCTCAATAGCCAGAAAGAGGGCCAACATCCCCTCAAAATCGGGGTATCCTCCAGAGAAGGAAAGCCAGAAGATGGAAATCATGGGCTGCAGGGTGGAACGTAGTGCTGCAGACCAGGGGCACCTTGCAAACTCAAGCGCACTACTCAATAGACCTGCTCATCAGCATTGAGAGGAGATGGAAGAAACCCGTAACAGTATAAAAAGAGGGCAGCACACCTTGAGGAAAAAACATCTCAAATACTTGGTTGAAATCTGCTTTAGGCACAGCAGACACATCGAGCCTAAAAATTATGTGGATCACTCTAAGGTGCCACTCTTGGCTGAGAATTTTGGGGTTTAAGCCAAACCTTCAGGCAACCATCATAAACAGCCCCTTCAATGGGCAGCAATTGTTCAGAGACTCAGTGGACGAAAGTCTCAACCAGCTGAAAAAGGACAACCAAACAACAAAGTCCATGGGGGCACTGCAGTTTAGAGGTGGAATACGAAAGGCAACGTTCACTGCATGAAGACCATCCTCAAGAAGTAACTTCCATTCAGGAAGCTCTAGCCAAGGTTTACTGGGTGGCACCTAAACTGCCACAAGACAACAAAGCTGGCAGTATCAGCAGTCGGGTGGATTTCGTTTCTAGGAAGAACCAGAGGGAGTGGACAGTCAAACAGAGGAGGCTCAACCTTCTCAAATGGATGACTGCACAAACACTATTACTTTTTTCACAGATACCATCAGTGAAACAAAAGAAAAATCGAACAAACTTCTAACTCAGCAGACCAGTCGGTAGAAGAATAGAAGACCTCCTCCAGGAGTGGAGTAAGATAACTTTAGACAAAAGGGTCATAAAGACAATTCAGTTCGGTTATTGCAAAGAACTAATGAAATTCCAGCCAATGAGGGGACCAAAGAAAAAGGTCCACTCAAAGGAGGAAAAGACCCTACTTCTCAAAGAGGTCAAGGAGTTAATGAACTAACAGTCAATAGAACTAGTCCCAAAACAAGAAATCAGCAAGGGACATTACTCAACATATTTCTTAATTCCAAAGGTAGACAGATCATTACGTACACTCTTAGACCTCAGGTTCCTAAACAAGTTTATAAAGACCCAAAAATTCAAGATGAGATCCTAACAGGAAGGTATAACACAACTACAAAAGGGGATTGCATGGCAACTACAGACTTGAAGGATGCCTGCTTAAACAGTTCTGTGAATGCAAGACACAAAAAATACCAAAGGTTTGTGGTAGACTGAAAACACCATCAATTCAGTTAGCATTTGGGATAAAATCTGCACAAAGAGTGTTCACAATGTGTCTCTCAGTAGTAGTGGCACATCTCAGAAGAATGGGTATACATGTATATCCATACCTCTGATTGGTTAGTAAGAGCAAACTCATACCAAAATGCAAGCAAGACATTCTAATGGTAATGAAGACATTGTACAAAATAGAGTTCTTGTTGAACATAGAAAAGTCCTCTCCAGAGCCATAACAAGAAAAGATCTTCTTGGGTGCAAGGATAAACTCAGTTCAAGGTAAAGCATTCCCCAATGAGAAAAGAACATGGTCCCTTCTGGGAGAGAATCTCCATTATCACAAGGACCAAGCTCTGACAGTGAGGACACTATTAGGAAAGATAGCATCATGCTTTCCCTCAATTCCATCTGCGAGACCTCACATGACACCGATCCAGGAGCGGCCTCAAAGTCAATGATCACAAGCAACAGCGAGTCTGGAAGAACTTGTGGTTGTCACATAGAAGGTACAGGAGGAAATTGTGTGGTGGAACAGGGAACATATTGCATAGGGAAGACCATTTACACAGCCAACTCCATCTGTGACAATAACCACGGATGCCTCTCATATGCGATGAGGAGCACACGTAGGGCCCCTCAAAATAAGGGGAATCTGGAAGGAACAGGATGCAGTACAACACATCAACCTCCTAGAGTTGAAAATGTTTTTTCTAGCCCTCAAATCTCTCCGAAACCAACTTAGGGGGAAGGCAATATTGATTCTTACAGACAATACAAGAAAGTTTTACATCAACAAATAGGGTCAGACTCAATCCCCAGCCCCCTATCAAGGCTAGCTCTGTAACTCTGGAAATGGGCAATACAATGAAACTTAGAAAATGAAGGGATACATCTAGTAATAAAAGACCATGTCGAAGTGGACAGGCTTGGTAGACAGGCCTTATGCTCCCACGAATGGGAGGCTCAACCAGACCATAGTGGAAAGGATCTTATAAAGGTGAGGAACACAGACATTAGATCTGTTTGCAAACCTGCAGAACACAAAATACCAAATCATTGCCTCCAGACAACTACAACATCAGTAGCTGGGGCATGCCCTTTTGATAAACTGGTCAGGGATATTTGCATTGCAGTATTCAACAAATGCAAGAGGAGTCACATGACCTTTATTTTAATTGCAACACAATGGGCAAGACAGACCAGGTTCTCAGAGATAATACAACTAGCTCAAGGAAGAGTCCAAAGTGTACCAAAACAATAGGATCTATTGCCAAGGGAAGATATTACTCCCAGAACCAGAATATTTGAATCTGACAGCATGCCTCCTGAAGAATTTGGACATTTGAAGTACCTAAATGGACAATGGCAGTATTAAGAGAAGAAAAAAATATATATATTAATAAGAAAGTGTTATATGGCGAAATGGAAAAGATATTCACTTTGGTTTGTAAAGAAAGGATTAATGAAGAGAATCATAAGGGAAAAGCAGTTTTAAAGTACCTAGCCTCTCTTACAAGAAGATCTTACATATGCATTTTTGAAGGTACATTAGCAGCAATAGTGGCCTAATGAGGAAATATAGGAAGCCGTTTTTTCATATCGCAGTGGTAAAGAGATTCTTAGAGGGAACAAAGAGAATAGCCCCTCCAAGGAGAACGTCAGCATCTACATGGAACTTAAATATGGTAATAACTCAACTCATGAAAAAACCTTTTAATCCACCACACAAGGCTAGTTTACAGGTGCCCACTTTAAAAACGTCTTTTTATTGGCTGTTACCTCAATACGCAGAGTAACAAGCACTCACAATACAAGATCCATATTTTCAAATTCACAAAGACACAATTGTCATGAGAATTAATCCATAGTTCCTATCAAAGGTGGTTTTGCAGTTTCATATCAGTCAAAGTTCACAGACACTAAGCTTCTTTCAAAATCCAAAGACGCATGCAGAAAGAACTTTATACATTGGATGCGAGACGTTTGATCATGTACTACACTGAAAGGACAAAGCATTTAAGGAAAACTCAGCAACTATTTATGTCATTTGCATAAGTTACTTGGGAAACCAGTAAGAAACCATAGTGTATGGTGGATTGCGCAAACAATTTAGTTGTGCCGTACCTTAGGAAACCTTGCCAAGGGCACCAAGAGCACATTCTACACGTAAGAAAGGAGCAACCTTTGCCTTTTTGGCAAATACACCATTACAGGAAATCTGCATGGCAGCAACATGGTCATCAGAACACATGTATACAAAACATTTTTGTATTGACGGCCAAATGATCAAAGAAGCCCTAGTAGGACAAAGAGTTCTACAACATCTGTTTCCAAATCAATATCCATCTTCAACACAGCCATCACAGGAGTAAAACTGCTTTAAAATCAATTCACATCATGTGAATCCAGAAAGGTTCTTGCCTCTAGGTGTAGTTTTGCAGATTGAAGAATTTTCTGAATTCACGTCCACCAAGAAAAAAGGATAAAAGAATCTAAAGATGGCAGTAGGAAAGTTTCATCTTTGTAGCATGTTACCCCTACATTTGCCTAATGTCAATGTGTTTAGACTTTAGTGCACTGGGATCCTGCTAATCAGGACCCCAGTGTCTTTGCTCTCTCCTCTAAATTTGGTGGCTGGTAAATGTTTTACATCACCAATTGGCATACTGGTGCACCTATGTAAGGGCCTAGTATATGGTACTTGGGTACCCAGGGCCTTGGTACACCAGGGATCCCCCATGGGCTGCAGCATGTATTGTGCCACCCATGGGAGCCCCTGCAAACTGTTTCTGCAGGTCTGCCATTGAAGCCTGTGTGAAATGGTGCATGTACCCTTTCACCACAGATCTAAGGCTTGCCTTTTATCTTGGCCACTGCACTTATACACAGTAAGTCACCCCTCTGGTAGGCCTTCAGCCCAAAGGCAGGGTTCATGTCCCTAAGTGTGAGCGTACCCTTGCATAAGCAGGATACCCCTACAAACCCCAGACTCAATTGCCTGGGCTTTGTAAGTGTGGGGAAGCCACCCTAAGGTATGTAGTGGACACTGGTCACATGAGTGGTCCAACTACATAATGGCTTCTCTGAACTTAGGCGTGTTTGGTATCAAACATGTTGGACTCATGCAACTACACTGATTTCAGTGCTAATGGCTTGATCCCCTGTACTCTGGGGGTTTCTTAGAGGATTCCCCAGTTCTCCCTGTGCAGCCTTACAGGGGCTGACTGCCAGTCTGAGTGGCTGCTTACCCCAGACACTGTTCTGCCCTCCTGCTGGTGAGCCTGGCTCAGGCAGGGGAAGGCAGAACCAATGATTTCCTGCAAGGAAGAGGTGTGACAACCTCCCAACTCTGGATCCTGCAAGAAATCTGCAATATCCAAGGCTACGCATCCTCCAGGGTCACAAGGACTCTGTTTGCACCTGAAAGCACGAAGGAAACACCCTTGCAGAGAGGAAGTCACTCCCCTCCATCCTCAGGCATCTCAAGACAAGGTCATCAGGCTGGTGTGGTCTGCTGTTTCACGGACATTCAAAGGCTTTGCTTGACAGGTGGTGGGTCTGTGGCTTCCTCTGGGTCCTGCTCGTCTTCGACCAACTTGGGAGACTGTGGGCCCCTGCTGTTGGTCTGAAACCCCTGTGCACTGTGACTGTTGCTCTTGCCAAGGCTTGTTGACTCTTCTTCCAGGAGATCTTCAGGTGCCAGGATGTCCTGGCCTCCAGCACTCCGCAACTAAAAACTCAGCCCCTGTCCTGCATTTTCTGCGATGTGGGACTTATATTTTGTTGTGCTGCTGAGTCCACCTTGTGACTCCATGTGTCCATCGCCTGTGGGTCATTTGTGGGGGCTCCAACGACATATGCTGGCATTCCTGTGTGCTTGGGTGCAGCCCAAGCTCCCCCTCACGGTTAGAGTCTCCTGGACCTTGCTGGTCCCCAAAACTCTGCAAATACATCTTCCACTCCTGCTTGCATTTGTCAGTCCGGTTGGTGATCTGGTTGGTCACCGACCCTCCTGCCATCCGGCGACTGTCAAGAGATAGCTCATAGGTAACTCCTAGGACCTCCTGCAGCTCCTGGAATTCTCAGCTGGCCTCCTTTCTCCACCGACTTGCAGGAACTTTGCTTCTAGGAGGGTGGGCATTTCCACCTGCACCAGTTGGGCAAGTCCAAGGGTGCTGGACTCTGTCCCCTTCCTTTTCAGGTCTTCCACAGCCAGAATTCGGCCCTGGGTTCCACTGGCCTGGTCAATGGGTCGTGACAGAAGCTGGACAAATCGAGGCTTCCACTGACTTCAGAGAGAGTCCATTCTCCCCTCTGCACCTGTGTCCCCTGGAGTAGGTACTCCTGTCTTCTGAGTCTCCTTGGGTGGGGGCACTCTCCAACCTTCCTCTTGTCTGTTATTTCCCTTGGGGTCCGCTGGGAAAGGTCCTGAAACGCACAAGCTCCAACCTCTACTTCCTGTCCTAGTCTATGGGATGACTGGGTAGGTAACCACAATGCACCTGGTCGCTGGGGACACTTATGGTACTTACCTCTGGTGTTTTCATCTATCCCTAGCTAACTACCACACTTACCTTGGTTGACTTCACTATTTAGCGTTCCACTTACTAAGTACATGGTTCCCAGCCCCCGCACCCAATAGGGCCATGTGTATTTTATACTATTTCTGCTGGTTATTTTGTGTATATTTGTGTGTACATATCTCCAAAGGGAGCTATACCCATGCTAGGCTAGTAGTTAGTGTTGTAATAAAAAAACCTTTATTTTTGCAACACTTGTGTGGTACTTACTTGTGAGTGAGTTACTGTCTGACTGCTGTGGTATTGCAAGTGCTTTACATTCCTCCTGGATAAGCTTCAGCTGCTCAGCTTAGCTACTCCTATCTGAGCACCTATTCACTATCACTAAGAGTCACCTGGACTCGGTATAGGATGCCACACCAAAGGTGTACACCGTAAACTGAGCCAGCTTCCTACAATGGCTATGAAATTTTGGAACATCAAAAGGAAGTAGGCAATGTCACAAGTGGACACCAAATGGAGGTTCCATTGATGACCACCAACAAATAAAAATCAAAAGAGAAGAAGGGCTACAAAGTAGTGGAGAATTCTGGACCCAACCACTAGATGGCAGAATCATGCATACTATGTGAATCTAGAACATTTTTAAAGCTGCAAAACTACACCTACTGGTAAGGAACTTTACGTTCTGGTTTTTATTCTGTGCCATTCGATGCAGGCACAGACCTTCTCTTTGAGGTGATTTTTGCTCTCTCACAAATTTTAAAACAGTGCATTAGGGGCAAGTCTCCGCCAGAAAAATCTGGGTTTAAACTGTGGTGTATCTGTGATAGTGGCATCCATCAAGGACCCACATGACGTTGGTCTGTGTGTGCCTAGGCCCCAGGCACCTGCAATCGTCCGTTGACATATGCCAATGGATGACCAGGAAGGCCATCAAGAAGAGGGAGGCTGGAATGTCTCTGGCCAGAGATGACTGAGACAATAGGTGTCGGTAGTCTAGGTCGCATACCAAATCTAATTTTGCTTTCCGCTCCTTGCTGTTGTAAAGTTTTTCTAATGGTTGGAGACAAAGACACAATGAACATTCCAACTCCTGCAGATGGTGGTAGAAATAGGTCTCCAGCACCCCTTGTCTCATCGGCTCGTTCCTTCCATGAGCCGCAGCTGGTGAAACTAGAGCTTCCCCTACAGGCTCCAGTGGCATCCTCAGTTCCCTAACCAGTGCCATTGCTAAAGCTTCGCTGATCTGCTGCTGACCTTCTCTGATTTGTCAGTGTCTGAGTGTCAGTGTCTGTGCTTCCAAGCAATGTTCGAGGGTTTCAGACAAGAAGCTGTGTCCATTGGAGCACAATCGGACCCCAAGAGACTACGTAAGGGTCGGCTCTGAATGTTGCCAATGGGCTTGCCGTTGACACAGGGTAATCCACTTAAAATTTTAGACCTCCCTTTGGTGCTGTATGGTGTAATTACAACAGAGAGAACCTTGGTGGTTCTTCTCCCTTCTGCTCAGATGCCAGCTCAGTTTCACCCTCCTTTACCTTATACGTAGTTCCCACTGACCCTGTTAAGCACGGATAGTGCAAAGAAAGGCTTGGTGTCTGCTTGCCGAAGAAAAATATAAGATTCAGACCTTGTCCTTTCAGAAGGCCCACATGACTTGCAGGTGGGAGCCTGCCAGAGCGTTTCCCTAGTTCTTATCCAGGAGATTTGCTTGCTCTGCAGAATGCAAGTGGGCTTGACAGATCGCCAGCGATAGACATAAACCTGCCTCCAGTTTCTGCCCCTGGGAAGTTGGCATCCTTACATAGAGCCCTCAAGATGACTGTGGAGTTTTTTTGTGATTGCCCCTTCCCCTGGTTGAGCTTTGACCAAAACTGAAGCCCTTAAGTCAGCCATAACTTTTTCAGAACCATTGCTGCCATTATTGAGGCCCTTTTTCCTGGCGTACAGGAGGCATGGTTAAAGCAGGCTACAGCTCCTGTTATCAGCTGAGCAGTGATGCAATGTGATAGACTGGCTCAAGGGAATTCCACCTTTCTTCTTGGCACATCGTTCCCCACCGAGTTTTGTCATTGAGGCTGCCTCTGCCACCAAGCTGAATCTAGAATCTTTCCCTCCCATCCTCTTCACCCCATCGCCTGGCCAATGATATGCGGGACAAACGTCGATGCTCGAGGCCTCAGTCTGCAGAGCCTTCTTCTGGGTCCGCTCTGAGTTTCCAGGAGCCAGGGCCACCCCTGCCCCACTTAAGGAGTTTTATGAGGCCATGTGCCTCATTTTTGGGCAGTCAAACCCCTCTGGGGCTGGAGGTTTGGTTGGGGGCAATTTGGGTTCCGTGCTGGCGGCTCTGGCCCGGCTTCCTAGAGCCCCTGCAAATCCGTGCTGACTCCAGTCTTACCATTGCAACCTTCCCCGGTGCTCGCTAAGATGTAAATACTCCCAACGTCGGTTGGGCCCAATCTTGATCCCTGACGACCCAGGGCCAGATCAGCGTCAATCGACACTGCTTCCAACTTCCATGGGGTTTACTCACCCCAGGTTTGATTCGAACCCTTATTATTAAAGTTACAAATATAAGGAAGGATTGGAGAGGTTTGCTGGACCCTTTAGAATACCGGCTAGAAACCCCTAGCTTGGACTGAGCACAGGAGTGAAGTGACGCTAGTGGTCTAGATACTTCTCCATATGCTGGCATCCTTTAGATCCTACGGTGGCTACGGCGGAGGTAGCATCTTAGTCCATGGTGGTCAGTAGGGAATATAAGGAGGAATTGGAGAGATTGCTTGACCCTTTAGAATATTAGCTAGAAAACCCTAACTTGGACTGGGCACAGGAGTGAAGTGACGCTAGTGGTCTAAATACTTCTCCAGATGCTGGCATGCTTTATCCTCCTACCGTGGCTGAGGTCCTTGGCTTTGAGCTTCCCACTGTGGCAGTCAGGACTAACCTCCTGACAGAGGTTCTTCAGCCTGGGGCTTCTACTTCGGAGGCTCTGTAGGAAAGTACCCTCTTTTTGGCATGTTACCCCCACTTTTTGCCTGCTGTCAGTTGGCTTAGACTGCTTTCACTCGGATCCTGCTAACCAGGACCCCAGTGATTGTGCTCTTACCCTCTAAATGTGTTTGCCTAGGACTTTGCACACCCCACAACTGGCATACTGGTGCCCCCTTATAAGTCCCTAACATATGGTGCTTAGGTACCCAGGGCACAGAGGCACCAGGGTTTCACCATGGGCTGCAGCATGTATTATGCCACCCATGGGAGGCCATACAAAATGTGTCTGCAGGCCTGCCATTGCAGCCTACGGGAAAAGGTGCATGCATCCTCTCACCACAGGTCACTGCAAGTCACCACTATGGTAGGCCCTCGTAGTCCAGAGGGTAGGTGCAGGTCCCTGTGTGTCATAGCACCCCTGCATGAGCAGAGGTACCCCTACGAACTCCAGTTCCATTACACTGGACTTCTTAAGTGCGGGGAAGCCATTCTACCTGTGTATTGGACACAGGTTGCTACCTGTGTCCAGCTACATAATGCTAACTCTGAATCTGGCATGTTTGGTATCAAACATGTCGGAATCATACCCCACTACTGTTGTCTGTATTGGTTGTATGATTCCTTGCACTTTGGGGGCTCCTTAGAGGACCCCCAGTATTGCTCCTGTCAGCCTTCTGGGGTTTTCCGGACTGCCCGCGCTACTGCCACCCCTCAGACAGGTTTCTGCCCTCCTGCCGACCAGCTCACGCAGAGGAAGGCAGAACAAAGGATTTTCTGTGGGAGAGGGACGCAACACCTTCTCCTTTTGAAAATAGATGTTACAAGGCTTTGGAGGGTAGCTTCCCCTAACCACCGGTTTGCTTTGAAGGGCACATTTGGTTCCCTCCTTGCATAAACCAGTTTGCACTAGTCCAGGGACCCCTGGTCTCTGCTCTGGCACGAAACTGGACAAAGGAAAGGGGAGTGACCACTCCCGTGTCCATCATCACCACAGGGGTGGTGCCCAGAGATCCTTCAGGTGGCCACTTGATTCTGCCATCTTGAATCCAAGATGTGCAGAGGCGCCTTGGAGCATCTGAGTGGCCAGGTCAGGCAGATGACGTCACATCCCTCTTCTAATAGGTGATTACCTAGCTAGGTGACTGTAGTAAAGTGCCCTTTTTGGCAAGGTCACACTTTTTTGCCTCATTTTGATGCTGACTTGACTCAAAGGGTGTTGGGATCCTGCTTACCAGGCCCCAGCACCAGTGTTCTTTCCTTAAAAACTAAAATTGTTCCCACAATTGGCACACCCCTGGCACACAGCTAAGTCCGTTGTAAAAGGTACCCATTGTACCAAGAGCCCTGTGTCCAGGAAAGGTCCCGAAGGCCTGCAGCATGAATTATGCCTCCCTGGGGGACCTTTCACCAAGCATGTGCACACTGCCATTGCAGCTTGTGTGTGCTGGTGGGGACAAAAATACAAAATCAATATGGCACCCCTCTCAGGGTGCCATGCTCACAAACCACTGCCTGTAGCATAGTGAGTCACCCCTGTAGCAGGTCTTACGGCCCCAAAACAGGGTTCACTATGCCACAGGTGAGGGCACAGTTGCATGAACAGTATGCCCCTACAGTGTCTAAGTCCCTTCTCAGACATTGTAAGTGCAGTGTGGCCATACTGAGTATATGGGCTGGCAGTTTGTTATGACAAACTCCACAGCTCCATAATGGCTTCACTGAAGTCTGAGAAGTTTGGTATTAAACTTCTCAGCACAATAAACCCACACTGATGCCAGTGCTGGATTGATTGCAAAATGCACCCAGAGGGCATCTTAGAGATGTTCCCTGTATTTTAGCCAAACGCTCCCCCACCCTCACCCCGTACAGTAACTGTAACTCCTGGCTGTGAGCCTCAAAGGCTCTTGTTACAGTGCCCCAGGGAACTCCAGCTGGTGGAGTTTCCTGCACCCCGGACAAAGACCCACTTGTGGCAGCAAGTCCAATGGGCAAATTAGGGAAAAATGGGGAGGAGTGACCACTTCAGCTGGGACCACCCCTAAGGTGTCCAGAGCTCAAGTGACCCCCTCCTTGCAAAATCATCCATCTTGGTTTGGAGGATAGGGACTGTATGAAGCTGGCCTGGCGTGTGGTGAGCACCTATAGTGTTATCACCTTATACCAGGTCCAGGTATCCACTGTGGGTGTAGACAGTGTCTAGGAAGCCAGGGCCCTCTAGATGTAGCTGTGGATGAACAGCCAAGACTTATCTAGGAGACATGCAAAGCTTATGCAATACCACTGTAGTCACACAGCACTTACACACATGAAAGAACCCCACAGTGTCACAAAAATAAAGGTTCTTTATTATAGTAACACAAATACTAAAATACTGTATAGGCAATACTTTACTAGCAGGTGAGTAAACACACTATTATATACACAGTAGTCAGGAATGGGCATACAAAGCAATGGAAAACAGTGAAATAACAGAAAATAATGGAGACCCTAGGGGGAGACCAAACCATATACTAAGTAAATGGAATGCGAAACGCAGGCCCCTACCCACGGAAGTGGGATCTATAGATGGGAGCTCTGGAGGAAATAAGATCCCCAAGAGGTAAGTACCAGTTCCCCCTGCGACCAGGAGAGAAGAGTTAAGTACTGTTTTTTTCTCTAAACCCACAGGTAAATGGTAAACGGACTGTGCAAGACTGAAAGATACAGAAGATGGATCCTGACAGAAGAGGACCTGCAAATGAAGGGGTCCAAGTCCAGTTCTAGTTTGTGTCCGGTTGGGGCAGGAGCCACTACCAACCCTTTCGGAGATGCAGGACCAGGTCGACGGTGATGACCAGGAGTAGGCTATGGAGCATAGGAGCAGAAGAAGAGTTTCAGCAGTGATGAAGTTGATGTCCCACGTCAGAAGAGGAGTTTGCAGTCAGTCGGTGGTGTGGAAAACACACCAACAAGCCTTGGCAAAGGCAAGAGCTGCAGAAGAAGACTTGCAGAGCTGCTGTGGACCACAAAGGTTCGGGCGACTCAACCCTGGGCCACTACACCCTCTGTATGACCACTTCTGGTGGGAAGTGGGCTTAACCCTGTCCCAAAGGTCCTAGTTCTGCCATCACCAAGATGGCAGTCTTTCAAAAATTGTGTCCAAATTAGGTAGCTCACTTTAGGGGTAAGTTTGACCTGAGAGGTGGTCTTTCCTCCCTGACTACAAATTTTCTCACCTGTCCAGGTGCCAAATCAGCCCTGGGGCGCAGGAGAGTCGGCATCCTCTCCTTTGAGGGAAGCGAGATCTGCATATCAAGGGCTGTGGGTTTCTTTGAAGCCCCCTGCCTTGGAATGCAAATTTGCACAATCATCCTGTTCGGAGGGGTGTGCTAACTCCCCTTGCCAGAGCAGGTTTAGTTTCTGGCTGCCCGAGAGGAAGGCTCTCACCCTGGCGGACCAGAAACATGCCTGGTGGTGACAGGCTAGTTAGAACTAGTCAGCTGCCACACTAGTAATGATATGTTTTTTTCAGGGGGCACCTCTAAGGTGCCCTCTGGGTGCATGTATTGATGCCATCACTGGCATCAGTGAGGGTTTATCAATACGACATGTTTAATACCAAACATCCCTAATTTTAGTGACGCCATCATGTAGCTGGGGAACTCGTATTGACCAGTGTCCAGCACATGTTCTTAAAATAGCTTATATGGTCACTCACTATGTTTAAGAATCAGTAAAGACATAGTAGGAGCATATCTGCTCTTGCTGATTTGTCCTCACATGTAAAGAAATGCACCCTGCCTTAGGGCGGTAAGGCCTGATGTAGGGGTGGCTTAAATATATTTCATTCAGTGTTAGGGTACATAGCACACAAGCTGTGTGTCATGTTGTGTTTTCACTTTTAGCTGGACCCAGACAAGCAGCCTGCAATATCAGTGTGCATGTGCTAGTTGAAGGGTCCCTGAGAGTGACGCAAAATATGCTGTAGCCCTTGGAACCTCTCTTTGGTAGCCCCTAGTTACCAGGGGTACCGTTTACTAGTGACTTATACATGTGCCCAAGGTATTGTTAATTGAGTAACAATTTGCAAAGTTTTAGGGAAAGAGATCTGGCACTGGCACCCTGGTTAGCAGGAACCCAGTGCACTTTAAGTCAGAATTGCATCAAATACCAAGCAAAAGGTGGAGGTGACCATGTCAAAAAGGGGCACTTTCCTATAGGCAGCAAACCAGAGGTTGGTGGGTTTTTCAGGGGGCACCTTTAAGGTACCCTCTTGGTGCATGTGTTTAATTAGTCCATCACTAGCATCATTGAGTGTTTATTAATATGAGATGTTAAATATGAAATATCCCTATTTTCAGTGAAGCCATCATATAGCTGGGGAACTAGTATTGGCCATTGTCCAGCAAATGTACTTAAAATAGCTAAAAACCGACAAATAGCAGGTGCATGATCTGCTCTTGAAGACATGTCCTCCTGTGCAATATAATGCACCCTGCCTTAGGGCTGTAAGGCCTGTTGTAGGGGCGACTTACATATATTGCATAGAGTGTTAGTGGACATGGCACATATGCTGTGTCATGTTTTGTTTTCACTTTTAGCTGCACCAAGACACGCACCCTGCAATGGCAGTCTGCATGTGCTAGGTGAGGGGTCCCGGAGGGTGACAATACATGCTGCAGCCCTTGAGAACCCTCTTTAGTACCCATGCCCTAGGTACCAGTGGTAAAATTTTATGGAAAGAGATCTGGCATTGGTGACCTGGACAGCAGGAACCCAGTGCACTTTCAGTCAAACTTGCATCAGTTACAAGGCAAAAGAGAGGGTTACAATGTCAAAAGGGGCACTTTCCTACAATCTCACAATACAGAGTATGTGGGACTCCAAACACTGGGATCCCCATATCCAGTTCCTCGAACTTGAAGCTGTTCACCTAGCCTTGAAAACCTTCCTTCCTCACCTCATTCACAAGGTTGTCCTAGTCCCGATGGACAAATTGACAGTCATGTATTATCTATAATAAAAACAAGGGGGGACACAGCCTCTGCAACTTTCACAATTAGCTCAGACATTCACATGCTGGCATAATATCGCCCAAGCACGGACAACAACTTTGCAGACCTGCTAAGCACGATGCAGCAACAAGTCCATGAGTGGAAACTCCACTCATAAGTCCTCCTCCCATACTTCCAGAGATGGTGGTCCCTTCAAATAGACCCGTTTGCGACCTTAGAAAACAGTAAGTGCCCAACTTTGCCTCCAGGTCCCCATGCCCACTATCCAAGGGCAACGCATTATGAATGAGGTAGCCAGGGATATTTTCCTACGCTTTTCCTCCTCCTCCCCTTCCATTTCTGGTTCATAAGCTTAGATAGAGATCCCTTGTAGTGATCCTAGTAACTCCCACCTGGGCTTGCCATCCCTGATTCACAACCCTGATAGACCTCTTAGTAGTTCCCCTATGAGCAACTCCCCAATGGGTGATACCTTCTCACACAGAACCTTGGAGAAGCCAGGCCCCCAGTTCCCAAGACTGAGCCTAGCAATTTGGTTCATGAGGTTATAGAGTTTGGTTACCTTAATTTGCCACTGGACTTTATGGCTATTCTTAAAGAAGCCCATAGATCTACCACTAGTGCTTACTATGGGTCTAAGTAGAAAAGATTTGTCTGCAACTATCATTTAAAACACATTGACCCTATGAAAGCTAATGTACAAAACATTGTCTGCTGCATTTCCAAAAGGCTGAATTGGCGTTCAAATCCATACAATTATATCTGGCTGCAATGGCTGCCTATCTACAGAAGAGACAGCACCTCTCCTTAATCAAGATAATAGTCATTAAAGCCTTCATGGAGGGGCTCAAAAGAGTTATTCCACCACGCGTTTCACCTGCACCCTCATGGAATCTTAATGTCATTCTTACATGACTTATGAGCCCTCCATTTGAACTCCTAAGCTCATGCCCCTTCGGTTTCTTTCTTGGAAAGTGGCACTTCTAGTGGCCACCACTTCACTTAGACGTTTTAATTAGCTCAAGGTTTTAGTCTTGGAAGAATCTTTCTTCCGACTGCACAGAGACAAGGCTGGTTCTTCACATCAACACTAAGTTTATCTCTAAAGTGGGTTCTCCTTTTCGAATCAGCCGATCGATTGACTTACTAGTTTATTTCCCCACAACCATTTTCTGCTGCAGAAAGAGCTCTCCATATGTTAGATGTTAAAGGAGCCCTTATGGAAGATATTATATATATTTATGTCAGTACAACAAAACGAACACAGCAAAAATCCAATCAGCATAAATTGAGATATGAATTTTTGAAGAATAACCTAAAAATAGTGCTTTGAAGTCAGTAGCGCTAAAAGTTTACTTGAGGTCGTGCTAGACCAGGATAAATCCACATTTCAGGCTGTCTACGCTGGAGAGCAGGCCAGCTATAGGACCCACGCAGCGCGCTGAAAAAAATATTTTGGATGGAAGAAGCGTCAACGTCGAGGACTCTATGCGTGGAGCAGAGGAGGAGGTGCTTCACTGTTGATCGAGAAGATGTAGGCGATGTGTTGGTTCTGAGCTGTGCAGCATCGAGGATGCGTTGAAGATCAGGCAGTGTTGGGTGTTGAGGCTATGAGTGTTGGCGTCAAACTGCTGAGTTGGAGAGATGCGCTGGTTCCGATCGGTGCAACGTCGCCAATGCATTGGTTTTCTATGGGTTGCAGCACAGGCACACACTTTCAAGGGCCCAGGACTTGTGTGGCAGGTGGCAGACAGTCTTTGATGTTCCTGAGACTGCAGGAGAATGGGGGCAAGCCAACAAGCCCTTGGAGTTACTCTGAGATCAGATGAGTGGTCCAATCCTTCCTCTGCAGGGCACAGTTCAGCAGGCAGCAGTAAAACTCATCGAAGCAAAGAGCAATCCTTCTTGGAAAGCAGTTCAGCAGAGTGACACTACTTGTAGCACAACAATTCTTACTCCTGGCTTTTCACAGGTTCAGTAGTGTACTGACTTGGTAGGGTCAGAGACCCAGTTCTTTATACCCAAATGTGCCTTTGACGTGGGGTTGACTTCAAGGAAGGGTCTTTGAAGTGCACATATTTCCTTTCTTCCTTGCCCTGGCTAAGGACTATCAATAGACAGGTAATCAGCCCTTTGGGTGGGGACAGGCACTTCTTATTCATCTGTAATTGTCAGCTCCCTCTCCTCCATTCCAGCCAAGGAAGAGCCATCAGAATGCAGATGAATGCTCAGACACACCTAATCTTACTGTGTTTGTGGCTGTCTAGAGGGAATACACAAAGTGTAGCTGTCACGCACCCCAGGCTTGTATTGGAGACAGGCTGCAGGCACACAGAGCTGTACGAGCAGAGAAATGACCACTTTCTAAAAGTGGCATGTGTAAAATATTCATATCTGATAGACTTCTAGTTTGCAGATTCCTTTCTTTAGAATTTCCCCCATGCGTCAGACTGGATGTCACAGAAGACCGGTTTTAAGCCCTGTGATTCCTGTCACCACATGATGTCGCTGACGGATCCGCACCTTGTGTGTTTGTGTTGCATTGAGCATGACCACGACCCGAAGTCATGCTCTGAGGGCCGGGCCATGAACCCGAAGGCTTTGAGGGAGTGGTCCCTAAAGCTCATGGCGGCCCGACGCTCGACTTGGTGTCACTTCCGGTCTCGATTGAGACTGAGTTCACGAGACCGCTTGCGGAGCCATCACCAATCTTTTTCATCCCATTTGAAGTCCTCTGGACATTCGGGTCACAAGAAGTCGTTGAAGAACAAAAGTTCTTTGACTTCACCCCGTCGCTCTGATGATGTGACGCGGGAAGAGCGTTAATGCTGTAGGCCTTCATATTCAGACCCTGTTTCTGGGCAGACTCTGCACCTCCCAGAGTTTTCGGATGCCAGAGCGACCTCTCATCCATCTAAAAAAATTCTATGAAGCTATGCGCCTCAAATTTGGGCCCAGTGGGATCGGAGGGGGTTCCCTCTGGTTCCACGCTGGCTGCTTCAGCCCCAGAGGGCTTCTTGGGATCAGTTATCGGATCGATGCTGATGCCAGTCATGCCACATGACCTCACCTGGCAAAGACGTCGACTCTCAACATCATTCGGGCCCACAATCGATGTCGAGTCCATACTGATACCAGTCTCCGACCCGGAAGCGGACCGATGTTGCTTGATGTCAATTCAGTCTTCGACAGAACCTACAATCCCCAGGTTGGATCCTGACCCTTATTCTTACGGGTACAGATATGGGGAAAGTGTGGACTGGTCGCTGGACCCTTTAGAATTCCAGCTGGAAGAATCTGAAATGAACTGGGCACAGGAGTTGGGGGAAGCTTGTGGTCAGAATTCCTCTCCTGACACTGGCATGCTTTCTTCCCGTACCATGGCTACGGAGGAGGTGGTGTAGTATTCTATGGTGGTGAGAAGGGTGCCTGAGGTCCTCAGCCTTGACCTACCTTCTGTGGTAGTCAGGACTAACCTTCTAACCGAGGTGCTTCAGCCTGGGGCTTCCACCTCGGAACCCCCTCTTTCCTTTTAATGAAGCCCTCACAGATGTCCTTCTGGGTGCCTGTTCCAGGCCCAGGACAGGGGCTCCTGTGAACAGGTCGATCGCCTGCCACCATTGGCCGGCACCGAACTACCCTAAATTCCTTACCCCACACCCTAAGCCTGAGAGCCTCGTCATCCAGGCTTCTTCTTCTTTGGCCGGATAGGGAATCATAGAGACTGGATCAACTTGGGAAGAAAATGTTCTCATCCTCAAGGCTGGCATTATGATCTATGAACACTGCATGCCTTTTGGGCTGCTATTCCCATACCCTATGGGATACGGTTGCGCAGGTGCTGCCACAGGTTCCGGAGGAGGACTTTGCCATTCTCTCCCAAGTTGTTGCTGATGGGAGGGTTGCAGCCAAGCTCTCTCTACGTTGTGTCCTGGACATGGCCGACTCACTGGGCAGATCAGTTGTGTCAACAGTGGCCTTAAGGCACCTCACCTGGTTGAGGACATCTGGCTTTTCGGGGATGTCCAACAGTCACTCATGGACATAGCTTTCGATGGCACCCGTCTCTTCTGAGACAAAGCGGACTCGGTGCTTGAGCTGTTTAAGGAATCCCGGGCTATGGCTCGGTCCCTCAACCTCGCAGCTGCTCCGCACCCCCCAGTTAGATTTTCACCCTTTCGTGGCTACGAAAAGGACGCCCAACCGCGTCCATTCCCCTCCAGCCACAATGCTGCGTATACTGCATAGCTTCTGTGTGGCTGCTGACATGGGATCCCACATGCTTGTGGATCAGGGAGCCAGTGGTCCACACAGCCCACTTCTGCCCCTGCCTCCAAACCTTCCTAGTCCGTCGCTATATCCTGGACCATTTGGTGGCAGAATCCGCCATCACCTGCCCCATTGAGAATCCATCATGATGGACATGTGGATTTTTGCAAATAGTACGAAAGGGCTTCTCCCTGGCCTTCATGACTACCCCTCTGGCCATACCACCATCCTACGATCGGATGACGGAGGATCACCTGGCACTTCTCCGCAAAGAAGTTACAGCTCTCTTGGTCAAGGGAGCCATAGAGAGGGTCCCTGTGCCAGAAGTATGTTGTGGTTGTTATTCCCACTACATTCTGGTGCCCAAAAAGGGGAACGGGCCTCTGTCCTATCCCAGCCCTCTCTCTGGTCCCACAAACTCTTCCTCAGAAAGGAGAAGTTCAAAGTGTTCACTGTGGCTTGGGTCCTATCTGCCCTGGAGACTGGATGGTAGCGTTAGACTTGCAAGGTGCCTACTTTCGTGTTCCCGTCTTTCCTGCCCACAGGCGTTAGTTGCAATTCATGGTAGGTCACGAGCACTTTCAGTTTACCGTGCTCCCCTTTGGCATTACTAGTACCCCTCTGCTGTTCACGAAAGTGATGTTGGTGGTCACAGCTCATCTTCGCTGGCTAGGGATTTTCAGTCTTCCCCTACCTCAGTGACTGGCTGTTGAAAGCGGATCCGCACCAGGCTGTCGTCTTCCACCTCAAGACTATGGCGAACCTCCTGCATTCGCTGTGGTTCACTGTAAAAATGCCAAAGTCACATCTGAATCCCTCTCAGGCACTCCATTTCATCAGAGCTGTTCTGAACACAGTGCAGTTTTGGGCTTATCCTCCCGAAAAGCGAGTCCAGGATATTCAGGCTATGATACCGATGTTTCGGCTGCTGGGCCTCATGGCCTCCTGCTTCCTGCTGGTGACACATGCCAGATGGCATATGCGGGCTCTGCAGTAGGACCTGATGTTCCAGTGAGCACAGCATCAGGGGAACTTCTCTAACGTGGTCCAGATTTCAGAGGGCACTGCGCAAGATCTGCAGTGGTGGCTTTCGAATTGCGATTGGTTCAAAGGCAGATCCCTCTCCCAGATCTCACAGTATGACAGGTGCGTCACTCCTGGGATGGATTGGCCACATGGGAGAGGCATTGATCAGAGGTGTCTGGCCTCTGGCGGAGTTCGGACTCCACATCAATCTTCTGGAGCTCTGGGCGATGAGGCTTGCATTGAAAGCATTCCTTCCCACTCTCAAAGGGAACGTTTTGCAGATGGTCACGGACAACACCACTGCCATGTAGTACTGCAACAAGCAGGGCGGAATGAGGTTGTGGGCCCTTTGACAAGAAGCTCTGCCCTCTGGACATGTCTGGAATTTCAGGGCATATCCCTGGTGGTCCAACATCTGGTGGGCTCTCCGAACACCAGAGCAGACGAACGTAGCCGTTAATGCATGGTCAATCACGTATGATGTCTACATCTGGAGGAGGCGCAAGGTTTCTTTCAGCAGTGGGGAGAGCCTTGGTTAGATCTGTTTGCCTCCGCAGAGAACACAAAATGTCAGCTGTTTTGCATGTTAGAGTTTCCAAGGTGGCACTTGCTTGGTGATGCTTTTTGTCTTGAGTGGAACTCAGACTTCCTTCTCCGCCAATCCCACTTCTGCCCACAGTTATGAAGAAGATCAAGAACGACCAGGGCCAGGTCTTTCTTGTGGCTCTAGACTGGGCACAAAGAATTTGGTATTCGGAGCTTCCAAGCATGGCTATCGATCCTTCGGTCAGACTGCCCCTTCAGGAGGATTGTCTTTGGCAGCAGCAGGAGACAGTTCTCCACCCAAACCTGTCCAGTCTCCACCTCCCAGCATGGCGATTGAGCTTCGGCAGTTGACCGCTTTCAACCTTCCTCCCGAAGTCTGCAATATAATACTGGCAGCCAGGCGTCCTTCCTCCAAAGCTGTATACACCTGTAATTGGAACACATTTGGGGCATGGTGTACCAACAAACCTGTTGATCCCCTTTCTGCACCTCTGTCTGAGGTTTTATTGTTCATCCTCTTACTTGCCCAGCCGGGCTCTGCTTTGGGCACCCTTAAAGGTGACCTGTCTGCCATCTTTGCCTACCTCAGACTGGCAGATCAACTTTCCTTGTTCAAATCTCCCATCGTTGGGAGGTTTCTTAAGGTACTCACATGTTACTTCCTACCCTGTTCATAATGCTGCAGTGGAATTTGAACCTGGTGCATACCTTAAATGTGCTAGTTTTGAGCCACTACATAATTTTCCCTGGAAGCTTCTCACTTTAAAGACAGCCTTTCTTATTGTCATAATCTCTGCTCGCTTTCTATCTGTTCATCCTGACAAAGTGGTGCTTTGTACCAGAGCCTCTTTCCTCCCTAAAGGGGTCACATCCTTTCATGAAGGCTAATCCATCACTTTGCCTACTTTTTATGCACCCTACATCCTTCTAATGAAGAGGAGAGACTCCACGGCCTAGATCCAAAAAGAGCACTGGCATTCTACCTCAATCGTACCAAAGTCTTCTGGCTGAACGATCAACTCTTTGTTGGTTACTTGGGTGCGAAGAAAGGATGGGAGGTGCAGAAGTGGACCATTTCTCGATGGGTTGTTCTCTGCATCAAGATTTACTATTCTTTGGCAAAACAGCAACCCCTTGAGGGTTTTCCTGCTCGTTCGACCAGAGCAACTGCTGCAACCACTGTATTGGCACGCAGAGTTCCAGTCCTGGACATCTGCCAGGCAGCAACGTGGGGATCTCTGCACACGTTCACAAAGCACTACTGCCTGGACAGTCAGGTATGTAGAGATGGCTACTTTGGCCATTTAGTCATGCAGGACCTTTCAGTCTACTCTTGGTTCACAGCCTACCTCCTTGGATGGTATTGCTTTGGTATCTATTCTAAGATAAGGAATCTGCAACTATAAGTCTTTATCAGAGACATACTATTTGCAGAGTCCTTACCGACCCACCCATCCTTTCCACTTCCAGACTGATTTCTAGGGACAGGGACTCCCTTTTCAGGGCCCTAATTTGGGTGCACCAATATCAGTGTTCTTCATGGCTCCAAGCTACTGGTGTGGAAAGTCGTGAAAAGAAACTGACATCAACGTGCCCTGGTGGCACCTACATACGAGCGCGTCGTCGTCACGCTGACAACAACCCACGTGGAGTTAACCAGCGCCACCTGACAGCGAACGAGGAAACTGCTCGAAGAAAAAAATATCCAGATCCAGTCTGACTCCTGGGGTAAGTTCAAAGGGATGGAATCTGCAGCTAGATTATGTCTCTACCTGATAATTTCTTACCTACGGTAAGTTACTTGTTCATTAAATTCAACTTTCCACTAAAGAGGATTTATCATTACCATTCAAATGATATGAAACATGATGCAGCTACTCCTTTGTGATCAGGAATTAAAGCGTAAATGTATATTAAGGAATCCCAATGCTGGTATATGAGAGGAGTAGGCCTCAAAGTAGTGAAAAACGATGTTGGGAGTTTTTCACCACCAAGACATGTAAGACTTAAAAGTTCGTCCTACCTTTTACTTAGATACACCCTATACTATAGGCTACCTAGGGCCTGTAGGAAGCTGGCCTTGTGTTTGGTGAGCACCTATGGTTTTATCATCTTATACCAGGTCCAGGTATCCCCTATTAGTGAAGTGTAGGCAGCGTCTAGAACGGCAGGGCTCTCCACTGTTAGCTGTGGATGAGCAGCCAAGACTTATTTAGGAGACATGTAAAGCTTATGCAATACCACTGCAGGCTGACCGCACTTACACACATGAAAGAACCACACAGTGTTACAAAACTAAAGGTAACACTAATACTAGAATACTAAATAGGCAGTCTCCCAACTGGAGGTAAGTAAACACACTATTATGTACATTAGCAATCAGTAAAAAACATAGAAAGCAATAGGCATTGGCAGAAGCAATAGCAAATAGTGAGGACCCTAGGGGAGGGCCAAACCGTATACTAAAATAGTGGAATGTGAAAAGCAGTCCCCCACCTAAGGAGGTGGAATTAGTAGAAGAGAGCTGGGGGAACTAGCAAAATGTGAGGTGAGTACCAGAGTGACCCTCAACAACCAGGAGAGCAGAGGTAAGTACCTGGTTTTTCCCAAAACCAACAGGAGGACTTTGGGAAACAATTATGCAAGACCCAACCAAGACTGGAAGACCCCAAAGGTAGATTCTGACAGAAGAGGAAGGGGACCAAGTCCAATTCAAGTTGGAGTGTCCGGTTGTAGCAGAAGCTACTACCCACCCTTCTGTGGATGCAGGACTAGGTCAACGGTGGATGAAGAAGGTCAGCAGTGCAGCACATGAGCTGCTAGAAGTACTGCAAGTGATGTCCCACGTTGGCGGTCGACATGCAGTCAGTTAGTTGTGCTGGAAAACCACCAACAAGCCTTGGCAAATGCAAGAGACTGAGAAGAAGGTTTGCAAGGCTGAAGAGGACCAGCAAAGTCCAGGGGACCCGACCCAAGGAGAGGAGTTTGGAGTGACCCTCAGCACCTGGGAAAGTCACAAGAAGAGCAAGCAGCCCCCACAGGTAAGCCACTGGCAGCAGGCACAGGAGTCGAAGTGAAGGCCACTCAGCACACTAGAAGAGGAAGCCCATGTTACTGGAGCAGCAGGCAGGCGACTGTGATTTGCAGGAGGGAGTGCTGGGCACCGGGGCTACACCGAGCCTGAAGATCCTTTGGAGGAGGAACAAACAAGAATTGGTGGCTGCAAGAGTTGCGGTGCACAGGGGTACTGTTCTGCATGGAGAAGCAAAGGTTTACTATCTCCCAAGTTGGACAGCTGGTAGAGAGGACCAAGGAGACTACTCCAGATCCACACAACTCAGAGGAGAGAAGATCCACGCAGCTGGTCGCCGTTGCAGTAACCTGAGTACCTGTAAGACAAGGGGACCAAGTCCAATAGTCGCGACAGTGTTGTGAGGGGGCAGGAGCCCAGGAAATGCCAGCTGAAGGTGCAAGGAAGCTGCCACCGGTTGGAAGAAGCTTGTATTTCTGCAAGAAAGAAGAGGACTAGGAACTTCTCCTTTGGAAGACGGATGTCCCACGTCGCGATGAAGCTTGCAGAAAGACCGCAAACAAGCCTTGCTAGCTGCAAGGGTCACGTTAGAGGTTTTTGGGTGCTGCTGTGGCCCAGGAGGGACCAAGATGTCGCCACTTGGAGGAGGAGACCGAGGGGGTGCCCAGCAACTCAGGGATCCCTCACAGAAGCAGGCAGCACCCGCAGAAGTACCCCAACAGGCACTTAAAAGAAAAGTGAACCGGAGTCCATGTGAAGTCACAAAAGGGAATCCCACGATGCCGGAGGACAACTCAGAAGGTTGTGCACTGCAGGATGGAGTGCCAGGGGACCCAGGCTTGGCTGTGCATGAAGGAAATCCTGGAAGAGTGCACAGGAGTTGGAGCAGCTGCAAATCACGCGGTACACAGCTTTGCAGTCTAGCGTTGGGAGGCAAGGACTTACCTTTACCAAACTTGGACTGAAAAGTCACTGGACTGTGAGTGTCACTTGGACAGAGTTGCTGTGTTCCAGAAACATGTCTGAGGGGTTGGCAGCAGCAGCAGCAGCTGCAGTGGAGACCCCGGAAAGGCAGTTTGGCAGTACCCGGGTTCTGTGCTAGAGACCCGGGGGATCATGGAATTGTCCCCCCAATAACAGAATTGTATTGGGGTGACAATTCCATAATCTTAGACATGTTACATGGCCATGTTCGGAGTTACCATTGTGACACTATACATAGGATTTGCCCTGAACGATGTGAGGGCACCTTGGCTAGTGCCAGGGTGCCCACACACTAAGTAACTTTGCACCCAACCTTCACCAGGTGAAGGTTAGACATATAAGTGACTTATAAGTTACTTAAGTGCAGTGGTAAATGGCTGTGAAATAACGTGGATGTTATTTCACGCAGTCTGCAGTGGCAGGCCTGTGTAAGAATTGTTAGGGCTCCCTATGAGTGGCAAAAGAAATGCTGCAGCCCATGGGATCTACTGGAACCCCAATACCCTGGGTACCTTAGTACCATATACAAGGGAATTATATGGGTGCACCAGTATGCCAATGTGAATTGGTAAATTGAGTCACTAGCCTGTAGCGACAAACGTGGAAAGCAGAGAGAGCATAACCACTGAGGTTCTGGTTAGCAGAGCCTCAGTGAGACAGGCACCACACAGGGAACACATATAGGCCACAAACTTATGAGCACTGGGGTCCTGGCTAGCGCACTGACAATATAGGGTTTTCACTATGAGCACTGGGCCCTGGTTAGCAGGATCCCAGTGAGACAGTGAAAACACCCTGACATATACTCACAAACAGGCCAAAAGTGGGGGTAACAAGGCTATAAAGAGGCTACTTTCCTACACATATCAATCAAACCATTGAGGTACCCGGTTTTCCTCACCCAGCCTGACTCCGTTGCAGAAAGAGCCCTCCACACTTTAGATGTCAAACGGACATTGACAGAAGGAAATACTTCAGGAAAACTAAACCGCTCTTTGTAGCGTTTTTTGTTCCTCATAAGGATAATCCAATATCTAAAAATAGTATAGCCAGATGGATAGTCAAATGCATTAAAACCTGTTAAGTTAAAGCAAAAAGACAGTTATGAGTAACTCTTGGAGCACATTCCACGAGGAAAAAAGGAGCCACCATGTCTTTCTTAGGAAACATTCCTTTAGCTGACATTTTCAAAGCAGCTACTTGGTCTACACTACACACAAATTCACAAAGCATTATTGTGTAGAATGATATACAAGCATGTCAGCAAGCCAGTGTAGGGCAGGCTGTACTAAGAATTTTTTTTCAAACAATTGTAACTCCCACAGGCTAACCACCGCTTTCATGGAGGGACAGCTTTACAGTCCGTGCAGAGCATGTGTATCTACAGCCACACATGCCATCAAATGGAAAATGTTATGTCCCAGTAGATATGTTTGTGGTGTGTAGTGCTGTTGATTCACATGCAACCTCCCTCCTCCCTGGATGCTTGAGGCCGTTCCAGGTGCCTTATATTGTATATATTTGTACATATGTAGATTCACTTCCATGGACATCTCTTTTTCTATATTTCCTCTATACTCTCTTTCTCACCTGCATGGCGGAAAACAGTCTAACAAAGGACTCGATGTCCATGCGCAGTATCACAGAGAAGGAGTTATCATTCCATTCTATGACTCAGAAATGCTTCTTCCAAGAAAAACAACTTGTACCACTCCGAACCCAACACTAGATGATTTTACACCAACCAAATAAATATGTTATGCCCTTCCTCTTGGGTTAAAATTATCTGAAACTGTTTTGTGCGGTCTGAAACTGTCAGTGGGGTCTGTGGAGGTTGCTTGTATACACGGATGCTTGAGAGTTATTTTTACAGCCTTGTTGATCTATTTAAGTTGGAGTAACATTTTTTGTTGTCAGTATATAGGATCACAGTTAATAACTAGGTCTTCAAAAGTCAAATAATTTTCATGGTTAATGGATTCCATGGACCCTCCTTTTATCTACAGTCATGATAATTTCATTAATTTGGGTTTCATTGCATCATTTCCTGCATATGGATTTTTAGTAAGAATAAAGTTAGCCTCAATAAAATATGATTTTGAAAAAGATATCTGACTTGTTCTGCATGAAAGTTTAAATACATTATGTTGGTTCATATGACTACTCTGAGGCATAAGTCAACTGTACTGTAATAAAGCTTTTGCATTAATTGTCTGTGGTGGTATTTGAAACGTTATGCATTTCAGTTACATTGCATGCAAGAATACATTGCTCTTTTGTGCCTTTTCAGGGCCCTGCAATGAAATGTGTGCGGTTGGCCGAAAGAGTAGTGGCTTTAATTTGCTGTGAAAGACTGCACTCAATTGGTAAGAATCATGAAGTAATGGTATTTTGAGCAGTGCCTTACAATACAATCGTCAAAGTGTTTCATACAATGTGATATTCAGTTGTAAGAATGATAGTTGTGATCCATTATGCACTTGTGTCAACAGACATTTTCTCAGGGTTGCCTTTGTTCCTTTACTTTCATTTGCTATTGCTAGGTGTATTACTTCATCTCACCAACACAGGTTTACCTTCATGAAGCTTCTCAATAGGGCCATCTTTCTTAACATAATGAATCTAACATCAGTATGTTTATTTGCAGAGTTTACTCCTCTGTTTCCTTAAGGCGATGACTGAGAGTCAAGAAGTTGTAAGTAATCACCAATAGCTCCCCTACTTACCTTGCAGACAAGCTCACCATCTCTGGTGGTGCCCTGCACATCAGCAGCCACCACACCAACAGATTGCAGAATAAGAAATGTAAAAAAATAAAATACCATACAGCGGGCCCTTTTTAGGGTTGAGCCTGCGAGTGTATGCGCTAACGCATGCGTCCCACTTGTGAGACTTTGTGTTCAGTAAAGGGCTTGGAGCCCGCCTGTTGCTTACCATTTGTTGGCTTGCATGGCACTCTTCTTTTCAGCCTTGTAATTAGTCACTGCAGGGCAAGCATTGTTTACATTTCTCTCTGTCGAGTAGGGACCAAACACTGATTCATTCAACTTAATTAGTGCCTGTGTGATTCTCACGATGTGCTAGAGGTACTGTTTTGTTCTTTTTAACTTCTAGCGCCCTGCAAACAGAAGGCTTGTGACTGTTAAAAACATGGCCAGCAGGGCAAACAAACTTGCAAAGTTTTGTTTAAAACAGCTAACTTTCTTTTGTTTTGCCAAGTCATCTTTTCTCACTTTCCACTCATGTTTTCTTTTGTTTTTGCTTGTGGGCGCTCTATTCAAAAGATGACCATTATCTTGTTTGAAATATTGCAAAGCAACATTGTTTCTTTAATGTATGTTATTTCTGAAACAATGCTTTAACACATAATTACACGCCAATCCACACGACTTCAATCTGCCCCACTACAAACCATGCTGAGCGACCCCACAAAAACCTAAACCACTCACCCCAATTCAATCCACTCCAACCCACCCAATTCCAATCCGGTTCACCCCACTCCAAACCAAAACAATCTGCATCACTCCATTTGTCCCCATTCCAGTTAAAAACAAAATGCCCCATTCCAATCCAGTATAATCTGGCCCAATCTGCCCCAATCCAAAACAATCTGCCCCACTGCATCTGCTGCACTCTAATCCAAAACAATATGCCCCACTCCAATCCAAAACATTATCCCTCATTCGAATCGCAAACAGTCTGTCCCAATCCAAAACAATCTGCTGCACTCCAGTCCAAAACAATCGGCCCCACTCCATCTCACTAAATTCTGCTCCAATATTTAACCAAAACAATTTGCCCCACTCTAGTCTGTCCACTCCCATAATACCCCCTCCAATCCAAAACAATCTGCCCCATGCCAATCCATTTCAACGTGTCCCACTCCAATCTGCTCCACTCCAATCTGCTCCACTCCAATCTGCTCCACTCCAATCTGCTCCACTCCAATCTGCTCCACTCCAATCTGCTCCACTCCAGTCTGTCCCACTCTAGTCTGTCCCACTCTAATCCAACACAACTAGTCCCACTTCAACCTGTCGCCAAACGCTAACCTACCCATCCCAGGGGAAGCATCCCCTAATGAAACAAAAATTTTAACGGGAAAAGTGTTCCACAAAATGCTTTATAAATTTCCAAACAAAATTAATTTTAATTAATTTTCAGGATGATGAAATTAAATGCATTCCTGCCATTCTATTTGATTTTTCACTCTAACCTGTCTCCTCCACCCTGCACACTCCAATCCCAAACAACCCACTCCAATCCAAAACAATCTGCCCCAGTCCACCTCACCCCAATAAACTCCAGACCCACCCCACCACAATCCAATCCACCCCATTACACTAGTCCACCACACTAATCCAATCTGCCCCACACCAATTCAGTCAATCCTAATCCAGCCCAGTCCAATCTACCCCACTCAAATCCAATTCACTTTACCCTATCCATTTCACCCCTATTCACTCCAGTCAAATCCACCCCATTCCAGTCTTATCCACCCCACTCCAATCCAACTCACTTCCATCCATCCCACCCGACTCCAATCCAGTCCACCCCACTTCAACCCACCCCTCCCCACTCCAATAAGTTCCACCACTACCCAATCAACCTCACTCTAATCCAATCCAATGCACTCTACTACATTCCACCCCACTCTATCCCAATCCAATCCAATCCATCCCACCCCAGTCCAGTCCACCCCACTCCAATCCATCCAGCCTACCCCACTTAAGTGAATCCAGGCCACCTCACCTCACCCCATCCCTATCACTCCAATCCAAACCACTCACTTAATCCAATCAAACCCACCCTAATCCCATCAACCTCACCCAATTTCAATCCACCCCTCTGCAATGCAGCCCATCCCACGCCAGTCCACTCTACCCCAATCCAATACACACCACACCACTCTACTCTAATCTAATCCACACCAGCACCCCAATCCACTCCACCCTATTCCACCCCACTCCGCTCTAGGACACACTCTGCCACTGATCTCTACTCAGCTCCTACTCCACTCTACGTTATTCCAGCAAATCCACTCTGACATTCTATTCCCCCACTCTACTCCGATACTATACACAGCTAACCTTTAGCCGTACTGAATAGCAGCCCCACTCTTGGACAACATGGCAAAACACATTGCCAAAGCCAATTACTCTTGTATAGGCAAGGCCTATTGACTTTGATAATGCTTGTTTTAGCTGTGCTCCCAAGGTCTGAAACAATATCTCGTACCCAACAGGACCGCCTCACCACTGCTCCAGTTTATGAAAGAGTTCAAGACTCAGTACTTTAAATAAAACTACATCACAATACATTACCACTACAACCCAGCTTCCTCTCAACACTTGTTGACTTTATGCTTGTCTTTGATCATGTAGACAAAGCTGCTGCTTCTTGGCTAGGATCCCGCTAAAGAAATACCATCTACATACATACAGAAATTGTTCAAACCCTCAAGCACTTCAGACGAGAACAACGATCTGCCGCCAACCTCTCCAATGAAAAACAACGGACAGTGCTTATCCAAGATTGTTTAAGTCCTAACTACTTATTATGGTGCTGACATTATAGGGTGACAGCAAGGCTTCTGACTTCTCTGAACCATGATGGGTTGTAAAAGTCTTCCTAGTAAACCACATCACCATTCTTATCGTCGACAGTATCGAAGGCCAAAGCAGTGGCTCAGATGCACTTCTCAGCACTTGGTAAAATGTCTTAAGGGCCCAGTTGCGCATTTCTTGCCTGATCACACCTTTGTTTATATGATTTCTCACAAACCTTATTTTTGTGGCAAGACATGACTTTCAATCCAAAGAAGTTTAATTGTCTTTTTATTAGTGATGGTTGGTAGTTGTGGATAAAGTTAAGTGTCCTGTGTTTAAATGTTAATGCTTTCAGAGTTGCACTATGTGCAAAGCTGTCCATCTATGCAGTGTACCAATGTAGGGGTGCACTATGCAGATAGTACAGATGACCCCTATTGGCTGACTGAGGTTAAAGTAACAACCCTAAATGCTCTCTTTTGTGGTAGTGTGGAGGACCGGTTTAGGCTTATCAGATGGTAGTGCAGTAAATGAGACACACATTCAAGAAGAAACTTAAGACCAATTTTAGAAAAATAGTACAGAATTTTAATTTAGGCACCAAGATCTACAAGACCACGTAAGTACTTTGAAGTTAGCGATTTTAAGAAATGCAGAAATTACAACTGTCAAATCTGAGGCATGAGCCTTGAATGTTGTAATGTTTTTCTATGGCGAAAACGCGCACTGCAGCGGATCACTTGCAGTTGACTTATAGGACTGTTCTTCTGGACTTAAGGTAAGTAGGGGCCAAGGTCTTTAAAATCACTGGTAGTTTCGGGTTACCTGCCCTGGTCTGTCTGGGTGCAGAGGTGCTCCTAGTGGTGGTAGCCTTGGATGCTATGTTTGGAAGTCACTGGGAGCAGTACCTGGACGAGGAATGCTGAAAGTGGGAACTAGGTCACGAGTCCAGCTGAGCCCAAAAGTTGGCTCGGTCCTTGAGGGTCTCTGCTCTGCAGACACACTGTCTGTTTCAGGGGTGCATAGGTGTTTTATTCGATGGGTTGGTGAGATAGAGGCTCTCATGGACCTTGTGGTTCCTGCAGAAGAGGGAGAAAGAAGTGCAGCAGAACGACAACAAGCCTTGGTGCTTACAGCTGACAGTAGGCAAAGCATCTCATAGAATGGATGGGTCAACAGGGCTGCACTCCTGGACACATCCTCCTGGTGAGATGATCCCTCGGTGGACCAGATGGTCAGCACAACAGAGAACTGGGCCGTTGCAGTTGATGCCTGCTGCTGCAGGGAAGTGGCTCCTTGTAGGAAAGTGCCCCTTTTGAAATGGTTAGCCCCCAGCATTTTTGCCACGGGTACTGATGTTTTTCGACTGAAGGTGCACTCGGCACCTGCTAACCAGTGCCCCAGGTCCCATGCTCTTTCCCTAAAATGAGGTAAAAGTTCTAAGTTTGTACAGTTGACACACATTTTAGCACCTTTGTCAGTCCCTAATAAATGATACCCCTGGTGACTAGGGCCTGGGTACTAAAGAGGGGCCCTAAGGGATGCAGCATGTAGTAGGCCACCGTGAGGTACCCCCCTACAAATTGCATGCAGCCTACCATTACAGACTGCCTGTCATTGTGCAAACTATGAGTGAAAACATGACGTAGCACATTCATTGTGTGCCATTCTAAACTCACTGCACATAATATATGCAAGTCACCCCTACAGCAGGCCTTAGAGCCCTAAGGCAGGCTTCATTTTATTTTATGTGAGGACATATCTGCATGAACAGATATTCCCCTGTAATGTCTAGTTCTATCACTAGATATTGCAAATGAACAGAGAAGCCATCTCAAGGTATGTACTGGGCACTGGAACTTATGCTGTTTGGTATCAAACACCTCGTTTTAATAAATGCATACAGATACCAATATTGGATTAATTATGACATGCACCCAGAGGGTACCTTACAGGCGCCCCTGAAACCTACTAGTCTTCTAATGTTCTGGTTTACTGCTGTTGTGAGGTTATTTTAGCGGCATTTAAAGTGTACGTTATTTTAGCCATAGGCCTGAGGTTTCTGCCCTTAAGCTCAGTAATGATGTATTCATTTTATTTAATAAGCAGAAGCTTCTTTCTGCGGTGATGTTTTATTTCTTTTATCTCACACACTCTTAGTATAAGAACTGTTTCCATTTTTCTTAGTCTGACATTCTCATTCTGTACTCTGCTCAAGGCTGTACCTGGTTTTGTTGTCCGTACAAAGTGGAACACCACTATCTTTGCCACTTCCCGGTAAACGTGTGTTCTTATGTTATGGCAGTTTACTCAGGACACCATCTGTTTTGTTATAAAATATCCTTCTGCCCCATATACGTTAGATGGAGAGTTCCAGCCAGAAAATTGCCAACACGTGCTTTTGCTTCATTACAGTTGTCTGCCGAGACTTGACGTCCTCTCCTCATAAATGAGAGGGGACTCTTAGTAGACCAATAGTCCTCTTCGCTACTACCAAATCCAGATATGCGGAATGGTGTCTTCCTGGGGACCTGGAAGGGCAGATTAGGGCAAACATATCTGTTCTCTAGTAGTGCTTTAGTGGTGTAGGTAGGTATTCTGACACTATGGTGGGACTTTACTTACGTTTCACTTTGTCACTGCATTGCTATTATTATGTCTTATCCTCCTAATCATTGCAGTACATGCCATTTTATCTAGAACTCAGTTGATTCAATAACGTTCAATGGCATGTGTAGCTGCAGATACACATGCTGTGCATATCCTGCCATCTAGTGTTGGGCTCGGAGTGTTACAAGTTGTTTTTCTTTGAAGATGTCTTTCGAGTCACGAGATCGAGGGACTCCTCCCATTTCAGCTCCATTGCGCATGGGCGTCGACTCCATCTTAGATTGTTTTCTTTCCGCCATCGGGTTCGGATGTGTTCCTCTTCGCTCTGTGTTTCGGTTCGGAAAGTTAGTTACATCTCGGAAAATTAAACGGTATTGTTGACGTTCGGTATCTGGTTAGTTAACGCAGATTGACACCGAATGAAGAAGAACTCCGGTAGCCCTTCGGGGCTTCTATTCCCCGGCGGGGCCTGGTCGGCCCGACCGTGTGTGTCTTCAAGGCTAATGGAACGGACCCCATTCCGCTTCTGCCCCGAATGCCACAACAAGTATCCTTACACAGATCAACATCTGGTCTGTAATTTGTGTTTGTCCCCAGAACACAAAGAGGATACCTGCGAGGCCTGTCGGGCGTTTCGGTCGAAGAAAACGC
The DNA here is from genome assembly GCF_031143425.1 of Pleurodeles waltl. NCBI lineage: Eukaryota > Metazoa > Chordata > Amphibia > Caudata > Salamandridae > Pleurodeles > Pleurodeles waltl. The sequence goes on along the minus strand of NC_090448.1, from coordinate 901,620,274 downwards.
TACGGGACCGGAGAGCACGAAGGCTTCAAATGGCATTGGCGCCGTCAGGACACCACGACGTCGAGGAAGAGGAGACTTTCTCCATCGCTGACTCGGACGAGCCCGAAACCCAGCAGGCGCCGAAAACCGTGAGTAAACCAGCCCCGGCCAAAACTCACGTCAAAATCATGAAGGCCCAGGGGACGCCACCGCCGGCAGGCCATGGCTTATCCCGTAAAATCAGTGACCATCCATCGACACCGAAAAAGGGCACACACGTGTCGAAGTCATCCCGGCACAGAGCATACTCGACACCGAGAACCTGGCTCAGACCAGACTCGGCACCGAGAGATCGGCACACTGAAACCTAAAAAAGTGGCATCGGAGCCGAAAAAGACTGTAGAAAAAGTTTCGGTACTGAAACACCCAGCTTCGGAGCCGAAAACAAGCTCCTACTCCGAAGAACAAGGCCTTTCAGAACAACTACAAGGCCATAAATTTGCACAAGAGCTAGAAGCAGGGGAGCCAGATTATACAGAAAGAAGGCTTCATATTCAAAAGGAAACAGGGAAAATAAGAACTCTCCCTCCTATAAAGATGAAAAGGAAACTTGCTGTCCAAGACAAAGAAAAACAACCACAGGCAAAAGCAGTAACTCCACCTCACTCTTCGCCACAACCATCACCACTCCACTCACCACAACTGTCACTAATTGCAACCCCCCCTATGATGCAATCACCAACGCACTCAGGGATCAGCCAGGATGACCCAGATGCATGGGATCTATATGATGCGCCAGTATCAGATAATAGTCCAGACTGCTACCCAGGAAGACCATCCCCACCTGAAGACAGTACTGCCTACACGCAAGTGGTGTCCAGAGCAGTGGCTTTTCACAATGTGGCACTGCACGCAGAACCCATTGAGGATGACTTTTTATTGAATACTTTGTCGTCAACACACAGTCAGTACCAAAGTCTCCCAATGTTACCAGGGATGTTGAAACACGCGAAACAAGTATTTCAACAACCCGTCAAAGCCAGAGCCATCACACCTAGGGTGGAGAAAAAGTACAAGCCTCCCCCTACAGACCCTGTATACATCACACAACAACTGACACCTGACTCAGTAGTAGTAGGCGCAGCACGTAAAAGGGTTAATTCACACACCTCTGGAGATGCACCACCACCCGACAAAGAAAGTCAAAAGTTTGATGCAGCGGGGAAAAGAGTTGCAGCACAAGCGGCCAATCAATGGCGCATTGCCAATTCCCAGGCTTTATTGTCAAGATATGACAGAGCTCATTGGGATGAAATGCAGCACTTTATAGAACATTTGCCCAAGGAGTTCCAAAAGCGTGCACAACAAGTGGTGGAAGAGGGCCAAAGTATCTCAAACAACCAGATACGATCGGCAATGGATGCAGCGGACACAGCCGCAAGAACTGTGAATACAGCGGTCACTATCCGGATACACGCATGGCTACGCACCTCCGGGTTTAAGCCCGAGATCCAACAGGCAGTGCTTAATATGCCTTTTAATGGACAGCAGTTGTTTGGGCCGGAGGTGGACACAGCTATAGAGAATTTAAAAAAGGACACGGATACGGCCAAAGCCATGGGCGCGATCTACTCCCCACAGAGCAGAGGCACATTTAGGGAGACACAATTTAGAGGGGGGTTTCGGGCCCAAAGCACAGAACCCTTAACCTCACAAACCAGACCCACATACCAGGGCCAGTATCAAAGAGGAGGATTTCGGGGCAATACAGAGGTGGACAGTTCCCTAAAACTAGAGGAAAGTTCCAAAGCCCAAAAACCCCTCAAACTAAACAGTGACTTCACTGTCACCATTCCCAAACACATAACACCAGTGGGGGGGGAGACTCACAGATTACTACAAAAATTGGGAGGAAATAACAACAGACTCGTGGGTCCTAGCCATTATCCAACATGGTTATTGCATAGAATTCATACAATTACCACCACATACAACATGTCCAAACAACACTTGGATCTATTACAACTAGAAGTCCAAGCGTTATTACAAAAAGATGCAATAGAACTAGTACCCAAACATCAGAAAGGAACAGGTGTCTACTCCCTGTATTTTCTAATACCAAAAAAGGACAAAACTCTGAGGCCCATATTAGATCTCAGAACATTAAATATTTACATCAAATCAGATCACTTTCACATGGTGACACTTCAAGACGTAATTCCATTGCTCAAACAACAAAACTACATGTCGACATTAGACCTCAAGGATGCTTACTTCCATATACCTATACATCCTTCCCACAGGAAATACTTAAGGTTTGTAATCCAAGGAGTACATTACCAATTCAAAGTGTTACCATTCGGGATAACAGCACCAAGGGTATTTACAAAATGCCTTGCAGTAGTAGCTGCACACATCAGAAGACAGCACATAAACGTATTCCCGTATCTAGACGATTGGTTAATCAAGACCAACACGTAGGAACAGTGTCTTCAACGCACAAAATATGTCATAGAAACCCTTCACAAACTAGGGTTCTCACTAAACTACCAAAAATCACACTTACAGCCGTGTCAATTACAACAACAATACTTAGGAGCAACAATCAACACAAAAAAAGGGATTGCCACTCCAAGTCCACAAAGGGTACAAGGATTCCAAAACGTAATACAAAGCATGCACCCAAACCAAATTTTTCAGGTAAAATTAGTGATGAAACTACTAGGCATGATGTCCTCATGCATAGCCATTGTCCCAAACGCAAGATTACACATGCGGCCCTTACAACAGTGCCTAGCAACACAATGGTCACAAGCACAGGGTCAACTTCAAGATCTAGTGTTGATAGACCGCCAAACATACACCTCGCTTCAATGGTGGAATCCTATAAATTTAAACCAAGGGCGGCCTTTCCAAGACCCAGTGCCTCAATACCTGATCACAACAGATGCTTCCATGGTAGGGTGGGGAGCACACCTCAACCAACACAGCATCCAGGGACAATGGGAAACTCAGCAGAAACAACTTCATATAAATCAGTTAGAACTACTAGCAGTGTTTCTAGCGTTGAAAGCATTTCAACCACTAATAGCCCACAAACTCATTCTTGTCAAAACAGACAACATGACAACAATGTATTACCTAAACCAACAGGGAGGGAGACACTCAACACAGTTGTGTCTCTTAGCACAAAAGATTTGGCATTGGGCGATTCACAATCACATTTGCCTAATAGCGCAATACATACCAGGAATTCAAAACCAGGTAGCTGACAATCTCAGTCGAGATCACCAACAGATCCACAAATGGGAAATTCATCCCCAGATACTACAGACCTACTTCCAAAACTGGGGAACACTGCAAATAGACCTATTCGCAACAAAAGAAAACGTAAAATGCCAAAACTTCGCATCCAGGTACCCACAGCCTCACTCCAAGGGCAAGCGTTATGGATGAGTTGGTCAGGGATATTTGCTTACGCTTTTCCCCCTCTCCCACTCCTTCCGTATCTCGTAAACAAATTGAGTCAAAACAAACTCAAACTAATACTAATAGCACCAACTTGGGCACGACAACCTTGGTACACAACACTACTAGACCTGTCAGTAGTGCCTCATATCAAACTACCAAACAGACCAGATCTGTTAACTCAACACAAACAACAGATCAGACACCCGAATCCAGCATCGCTCAATCTAGCAATCTGGCTCCTGAAGTCTTAGAATTCGGACATCTAGACCTTACACAAGAATGTATGGAGGTTATCAAACAGGCTAGAAAACCTACTACAAGACATTGCTACGCAAATAAATGGAAAAGATTTGTTTATTATTGTCATAATAATCAAATTCAACCATTACACACATCCGCGAAAAACATTGTAAGATACTTACAAAAGTCTAGGTTAGATATTTCATCCATGAAAATACATCTCACAGCAATTTCGGCCTATCTGCAAATTACACATTCAACTTCACTATTCAGAATCCCAGTCATAAAAGCATTTATGGAGGGTCTAAAAAGGATCATTCCACCAAGAACACCACCAGTTCCTTCGTGGAACCTCAATATTGTATTAACACGACTCATGGGTCCACCATTTGAACCCATGCACTCTTGTGAGATACAATACTTAACCTGGAAAGTAGCCTTCCTAATAGCTATCACATCTCTCAGAAGAGTAAGTGAAATACAAGCCTTTTGTTGCAGTTACAGTTACCAAAAACAAACACACACTTTTTGCCTGCTATTGATGCTGACTTGACTGCGAGTGTGCTGGGACCCTGCTTACCAGGCCCCAGCACCAGTGTTCTTGCACTAAAAATGTACTGTTGTTTCCACAATTGGCACACCCCTGACACACAGATAAGTCCCTTGTAAAAGGTACCAGTGGTACTTAAGGGCTGCAGGATATGTTGTGCCACCCTTAGGGACCCTCACCTAACACATGCACACTGCTATGGCAGATTGTGTGTGTTGGTGGGGAGAAAAAGACAAAGTCAACATGGCATCCCCTCAGGGTGCCATGCACACAAAAAACTGCCTGTGGCATAGGTAAGTCACCCCTCTACCAGGCCTTAAAGCCCTACGGCAGGGTGCACTATCCCACAGGTGAGGGCATAGCTGCATGAGCAATATGCCCCTATGGTGTCTAAGTCCACTCTTAGACATCGTAAGTACAGTGGGGCCATATTAAGTATATGGTCTGGGAATCTGTCAGAACAAACTCCACAGTTCCATAATGGCTACACTGAATACTGGGAAGTTTGGTATCAAACACCTCCGAATAATAAACCCACACTGATGCCAGTGTTGGATTTATTAAAAAATGCACACAGAGGGCATCTTATAGATACCCCCTGTATTTTACTCAATCCTTCAGCGCAGGACTGACTGGTCTGTGCCAGCCTGCCACTGAGAGACAAGTTTCTGACCCTCTGGGGTGGGAGCCTTTGGGCACTCTGGGGCTAGAAACAAAGCCTACACTGGGTGTAGATGCTTCACACCTCCCCCAAAGGCTCAGGCCTGGTGTTACAATGCCCCCAGGGCACTCCAGCCAGTGGAGATTGCCGCCCCCGGACCACTTTTGGCGGCAAGTCCAGAGGGATAATGAGAAAAACAAGGAGGAGTTGCCCCCTCAGCCAGGACCACCCCTTAGGTGTCCAGAGATGAAGTGACCCCTCCTTGAGAAATCCTCCATCTTGCTTTGGAGGATTTGGACCAATAGGGATAGGGATGTGCCCCCCTCCCCAGAGGGCGTGGGCACAAGGAGGGTGTAGTCACCCTCAGGTACAGTAGCCATTGGCTACTGCCCCCTGACCCTAACACACCCCTAAATTTAGTATTTAGGGGGTGAACCTGAACCCAGATCATCAGATTCCTGACAACCTCAAGAAAGAAGGACTTCTGAGCTGAAAATCGCCAGAGAAGAGGAGACGACTGACTGCCCCAGCCAACCGGCCCGTCTCCTGCTTCGAAAAGCTGCAAGAAAAGAAGCAACGCGTTCTGCAGGACCAGTGAACCCTGAAAAGGCTCCAGGGGACTGCCTGCATTACCGAAGACCAAGAAACTCCTGTGGACCTGCCCAAAGAAAAGACCAAGAAACCAACTTCAAAGCGACTCTCACTCCAAAAGTGTGAGTCCAACTACTCTGCACCTGAAGCTCCCGGCCTGTGTCCAGAGAAACCAACTACCCAAAGAGGACCCCCCCAGACGACTCCGATGTGTCCACCCTGGGATGACCTCTCTGCACACCCACGACGGTGCCTGCAGATGGAATGCCGAGGACGCCCCTGACCACGACTGCCCAGGACGAAGATATCTGAAGCCTGGAGAGGCACTGCACCTGCATCCCCCAAGCCTGTGAGAAACCGACCAGTGGTGCAGCAACGACCAGCAGGCGGCCCTCACCCTTGCCCAGTCAGTGGCTTGCCCAAGAGGCCCCCTCGTGCCCTGCCTGCAGCATCCAAGTGACCCCTGGGACCCTCCATAGAGTTCTATTGAGAACCTGATGTCCTGTTGGCAAACTACACTTGGTCACCCCCGTGCCGATGAGGGTGGGGTTTTTGTGCCTATTTGGGCCCCCTCCAGTACTCCTCCAAAGCCCCCTGGTCTGCCCTCTGACAATGCATGTACTTACCTGCAAGCAGACTGGAACCAGAGTACCCCCTGTCTCCATAGGCACCCACATTATTTTGGCTCCTGTTTGACCTCTGCACCTGACCGGCCCTGTGTTGATGGTGCTGGGTGTTTGGGGTTGCCTTGAACCCCCCGTGGTGGGCTACCTTTCCCCCGTAGACTGAACCCGTAAGTGGGGTACTTACCTCAGAAACTGTACTTTACTAACCTCCCCCAGGAACTGTTGAAAATTGCAGTGTCCACTTTTAAAATAATATTTGCCATTTTAATGAAAACTGTGTACAATTTTGATTTGATTCAAAGTCCTAACTATTACTGTGCAAAGTACCTTTCAGTTGATGTGCTTACCTGCTAAATGAATCTTGTGGTTCTAAACTAAATTAACAAAAGAATAGTTGTCTATTTAAAAACCTATTGGAGTTAAGTCATTGAATGTGTGTTTTCACTTATTGTACAACAAATGCTTTACACTACCCTCTGATGAGCCTAACAGCTCGACCACTCTACCACAAATAAAGCATTCGTATTATCTATTATTCCCTCTGTCAAGCCTCTGTGCAGACTATACCTCATTTTGATATAGTACATACTGAGCCAGCTTCCTACACATTGTGAACATTGTCCTACCCCGCCAGTGGGGAGTTCTAAAACATATATGGATACGTTTACATATTTTTCTGGGCATAATGTTCAAGATGCTGCATCCTGTTATTTTGAATTATGGAAATGCACAATGTATTGTTAATTGGTACAAAATTGATTTATTCTAATTCCTTTGTTTCCCCGTTGGCTAAAGAAGGCTGTGAATGTTGGATGAAGTCGATTGTCTTAAAGATTGTTTGGGGAACTAAGATTTGGCAAATGCAGGGAAGGGAAGCTTTATTTAGAGCTTGCCTGATACCTTTACAATGATTTTTTTTAAATGACACAGTGCAGCAGACAAACGTTTTAGGCTTGACAAAAATTTAAGAATTTAATGCACCCACTAGCCCCAAATTTTGTAAATGGCAAAAGTACATTAATGCAACTGAAGAGCAGCTCAATGGTTGGGTCCAGAATTGAACTTTTAACACAATACTTTCAAGTCCTGTCAGAAGGTTATTGTGGCCAGTGGACACAAATGGTTGTCATGTGCATTTTGTAAACTCCATGAGGGGGTTTTAGAGTGAACAGACCTGACCCTCACTATGTGTCATGAGAACATTTGGATATTGTGACAACATACAGTGTAGGAAATTTATTCTAGCAATGGTTAAACGTTCCTCACTAGGGGCCATATGTAGGAAAGCTTTTTCCCATTGACACAGAATGGGTAAAATCCTTTGGTACATCTGGCCCTAGATGCTGTAAAAGAACACCTCAGTCTCCTATGTAAAAATACAGACTTAAAAGACTTTCTATTAGGCCTCAGAAGACAATGTAAAAAGTACTTGATATATGGAATTTGTAATAAAATGTGCTCTTTCACAGCAAGAAGCTGCTGACCAGTTAATCCAAATATATCAAGAAAACTTACAGAAAGTATTAACCATTGTAGATAATGGAATTAACACCTTGTCTGACCGCATATACACTCTTAACAACATAATTTCTTCTGCAGTTGACATTATGCAAACTGACATGTCATCTTTACAACATGGACAAAGTCAACTTAGGTCAATTATGCAGTTAGGTTGGAGACTACAGACATTGAAAAATGTCTGCGTCCCATTGCATTATGTCAGGGCTAAGAACCTGCTTGCCGCATTCCATTTGATGCAAATACGGGCTAAGAAGGAAGCTACTTATATTTTGCTGAGCATCGAAAAATTGCCTTTTACTGTGGCGGAAATACCATCTGTAATCTGGCTAATTCACAAAGTTATCAACCTGCCTATTGCAACACTCTAATTCACAGCCTGCTTGAAACACATTTCTGTAGGCAGATATGAAAGGCTGGGAGATAGTTACATTCATGAGGTGTGGGAGCTACCCTTCCTGTACAAATGTTTCAATGGCATGAAAGAGGTCTTTCTTATTGGCAGCGAATGCAAGGTGTCTGAGAGCCATTGAGTTGTTTGAAAACAGCTGTCCTTGCACGGAGCTTGTAAGACTTTTGGAGCAAATATAGCCTGTTATTTGAAGGGAGTTCCTGGCCTCTTGATTCGGCCAGCGTTCCAGGTGCTCTCAAATGGTAGTTGTGTACTTCTAAACAGCAAGAGCTGTTGTGGAATGCAGACCGGATTTGCCTACATAGTTTTGGTCTCCCTAATTATAACTTGTTGCTTTAACTTCCTTTTCCTCCCCTATGCATCAGACAAAAGTAGCAGACATTTGGCCTCATATTGCTACTTCTAATGTATTTTGACAAGCTGAGCAGACTAAAAGCTCTTTTGTTTCAGCAAAATGTAGCACTGACATCTGCCTGCAAGACCTACACTTTTCAAGTAGCAAAGTCATCCGTCTCTTTTAAATACAACCTTTCTCAGACACTTAGATGAACTTGAGTAACAGATATTTAATGCGTCCAGTACTGCCAGGATTGTACACTTCTTTAAGGCTGTTGATTCTGGGTTTGTCAGCATGTTTTCATCTATATTTGACATAATACCTTCAGCCATACACTCAATATTTTTGAGTGTATTCAGGGGATTCCCATTCACTTTGGTCTTAATTGGTGGCACTTTGCTATTGCTATTTTTTATTTGCAGTGGCTGCCCCATCTCAACAAGGAGGACTGATGGTGCTTCCACCAGCGCAGCTGTGTTTTGGATGCATGATACAGTATTTCGCAGCACCACAGTCCTGGACTGTGTGCAGGATGTGTTTTGTTGCCTTTGGTGCCTTTTCGAATGTGCACTACAACAGTTTCCTTCTGCACAACGCTTACTTTAAGTGGATGCTGATTTGTTGATGATCATGGTGAGGGCTCATTACCAGACGTGCATGCTGAGGGTGTTTTTGCTACACAAAGCCTCCTATGAATTAAGTGTCTCTTACTTTAACATCTGGCACTACACGGAATGCTGCAGTCTTGGCTTGAGTTGAGGTTTTGAAACACAAGTGCTCTTTGATTTTCCTTGGCACTGATTTGGTCACCTTAGCATCTGCCGAAGTGGGAATATTCCTTGATTCAGTTGTCGTGGATATAATTGGCACTTTTCAAAATGACAATGACCTTTAAATATGATATTCGGCTTTTAACAACAAAATAGTTCGGTTTTAAATTGACCATTTTAATTTGACCTTCTTCAGTGTGCTGTACTTGTCGGCTTGGACATTTGTATATCTTGTTTATTTTTAATAGAGCATTGATTGGGTTTTCCTCTACACTTTGAAACGACAAGAGGAGGGGTTTGTGAGGTTATTTTAGCAGCTTTTTATGGGCATGTTATTTTAGCCATAGTCCTGCAGTTTTTGCCCCTTAGCTCAGGAACATTTTATTTTTATTCATTTTATTTTCTAAGCAGAAGCATCATTCTGCCGTGATGTTTTATTTCTTTTATCTCACACACTCTTTTTTTTTTTCTCAAATATATTTTTATTAACTGTTTGCTGTTTTACATATGTAGGTCTATTTACAGTAACAGTTTGTCCTTATTATACATTTCTACTAATTGAGCCGCATCTTTGTTCTGCTTTGCTTGCAATGTGTTTCACAATTACCTGTTCATTTCAGTAATATTATAATATTTATACATCATTGTTTCCAGCTCTTAATCAATCCGTTTTTATGGTGTCAGTTCTTTCAGTGCCCATTGTTACTTTTTATATTTGTGACCTAATAACAGACTTAAACTCCTCTACAAACTGTAAATAAACTTATTGGCTTATGTGGGTGGATCTGCTTAATTTCTAAAAGGGAGGGCTGTCAGGGCGTTTCATGTTATATATGAGTGGCCTATATTCCGTTCCCCTCCCTCCTCTATTTTTTTAAGTTATTGTGTCCTGTCCCCCCTCACTCTCCCTCCCCACGTCTAGGCTGGCGGGGCGTCTGGTGTTCCTCCCATCATGGTTTCAGGAACCTTTCCCTACCAGCATATCTGTTGGCCTTTTCAGATAGTTCATCCCACCCCCTCAGGTGCTATCGGTCTCTTCATTAGGTCGTCCCAGTTTGTCACTAGGTTTTCCCACTCCGAAGCGATGGGGGTCTGGCGAACTCCCCTGGCCTCCTCGGCCTTAAGGACCTGCAGCTCAGCTCTGGACCATCTTGTGACATCGCCTCTCCATTCTGTCAGAGAGGGGGGTGCGGGAAACTTCCATCCCTTCGTAATCAGTCTTTTATAGAGGGCTAGGGACAGGTCAAGAAAATGACCCCCAACCCTGCTCCATTTGACGCCGGCTCTAAGGCCCAATAGACACATGGCGGGGGTTGGCTGGAGCTCCGTCCCGAACAGCTCCGTGAGGGTTGCCATCATTGCGTTCCAACCCCTCTGGAGTGTCGTGCATCCCCACATCATATGATCAAAGTCGGGCTCTCCGTCCCCACATCTGGGGCATGTCCTGGGCACCCCCCCATATATGCGGGGCAGCCGTTGAGGAGTAAGGTATGTTCTGTGTAGGTAGTTGTATTGGATATATCTCAGCCTCGTGTTGTGTGAGATCATCCTAGGATAAGCTAGTGCCCTGGTCCACTCTGACTCGGACAGATCCCGCCCAATTGTCTTCACCCATTTTTCTCTTAGGGATTGCAGGGGGTCCACAGCTGCCTCTATTTGGGCCCGGTATATTTTTGCAATCAAGTGAGGTTCCTCTCCTGCTGTCAGCAAGAGGTGCAACACCCCGTGAATAGTGGGTTCCGCGTTGATCGTGTCCCAATGATCCTTCAGGGTGTGCACCAGCCTCCTGAAGAGTAAAAATTGTCCTTGCGGCACTCCCCCCCCTGCTACATCAGAGAAGCTTCTTAGCACCCCCTCCGTGAATAGCCCCCCCACAGTCACTATCCCTGCTCTCGTCCATGGTCCCAATCCCAGCCCCCCTCGCTCCCCCGCACCCGGGTCCAGAGCGACGGCCGCCAGTGGCAGAGCGGAAGAGTACGGTGGCCCCGCCCCAGTCCTCCTCTCGCACTGTTTCCAGCATTTCATCGCCACATTGCACATTATGTTGTCTCTTATGGGGGCAATCTTCCTGCCCGCCATATTTGCTGCTATCCGAGCTGTGTCTATTTCACAGTGTGCGGTAGCCAGGTCCAGCCGTCCCCTACCCGCTAGCCAGCCGGCCACCCATTGTAACTGGGATGCCAGGTAATAAGCCTCGAAGTCAGGGGCACCCAGACCCCCCAGATGTGTCGGTCTGCAGATGGTCGAGAGCGCCGTTCTCCTGCGACCCTCATCCCATATCAGCTCTCTGAGCAGGGCGTTCAACTCTCGGAACCATGCAGAGGGGACCTGTAGTGGTAAGTTAGCAAAGTAGTAGAGGAGGCGTGGAAGCATGATCATTTTTTAGAGCGCCACTCTGGCCACGATTGTTAGTTTCAATGATCTCCAGGACCCCACCGAGGAGCGCAGGGACCTGAGTGTCCTACCAAGATTACCGTCCCTAAGGTCGCTCAATTCGTGAAATATTTGTATGCCCAGGTATCTGAAGGTCCGCGGGGCCCAGTTTACATCAGCTGGGCACGCTCCGGGGCGCGCACTGTCTAACATCACGGGGAACACATATGTTTTCCTCCGATTAAGTCGGAGTCCAGATAGGCCCCCGAAGTCTTCCAATATCCCCAGTGCCCACGTGAGTCCTCTTGTCCCGTCCCTCAGGTAGAGAAGTATATCATCTGCATACAGAGAAACAAAATGCTCAGTCGGACCCCAAACGATTCCCTTGCCAATGCCTTCACACCGCAGCTGCGACGCCAGGGGCTCAATTGCCAGGGCAAACAGTAGTGGGGATAAGGGGCAACCCTGCCTAGTTCCCCTGTATACTGGGTATGCATTGGAGATCGTCCTTCCGGTCTTAACTCTTGCTAGTGGGGATGAGTACAACAAGTCCACCCATTTCACCCACTCCTCCCCCAGCCCCATTTTAAGCATCACAGTCCTTAAATAGTCCCACCTGATAGAGTCGAAGGCCTTCTCGAAGTCCACCGCGAGTAAGACCCCCACTGACGGCCTCAGGTCCCTGGGCATGTGCAAAATCGTAAAGACCCGTCTCAGGTTCAGGGAGGTACTACGGCCGGGGACAAAGCCGTTCTGGTCAGCGTGCACTAACTTGGTCATAAGGGGGAGCAGCTGAGCAGCCATGATCTTGCTAAGAATTTTGAAGTCGCTGTTTAGCATTGATAAGGGCCTAAAGTCCGTCACCGAAGCTTCCCTGTCTTTTGTCTTGGGGAGTGGCACCACCAAAGCCTCCCGCAGTGTGTGCGGTAGCTCTCCATATTGCAGTGCCTCCGTGTACATCCCTGTCAGTTGGGGAGCCAGCAGCGACTTGTATTTTTTATAAAAATCCATGGGGAGACCGTCTGTTCCTGGGGTCTTTCCAGGTGCTAACTGCGCTATTGCTTCGTTTACTTCCTCCACCGATACTGGTCCCCCCAGGCTGTCTCTCTCCTCTGCACTCAGTGTTGGTAGTGGAGTTTGCTGTAAGTACCTATCAAAGGACTCCGTCTGCAGTTCTCTGGGTTTCCTGTACAACTGCGTATAGTATTCCCTGAATGCGTCATTTATGGGGCCCGGCCTGAGCCTGCGAGATCCCTCCCCATCTATCACACATGTGATAGGCTCACCCTGCCCCCCTGGGCGGACCAGCCATGCCAGCAGTCTCCCCGATCTGCCCTCCTCCGCCTGCAGGGATGCTAAGTATTTTTGCCTATCGTGGCACCGGAGCTGCTCTTCAATACGGGAGTGCTCCCTGCGGGCATGGTTATATTCTTCATTCTCCTGAGCTGTCTTCCCCTGTCCCAACTCCCCCTCATGCATATCCTTTTCCAGGGCGTTCAGTTCCTTTTCAAGTGTGCGCCTCACCCCCACCGACTGCCCCAAACAGAAGCCCCTCGTCACCACTTTGAGTGCCTCCCACTCCAAGGCCCTGGAGGGGGTGGACCCATTGTTCGTCTCAATATATTCTGCCAGGTGAACGTGTAGGGCCTCTCTGTACGTCTGGTCCTCAAGTGCTGAGGGAGACAGTCTCCATGACTGTATGGGGGGGTCTATCCTCCGACACCCTCATCGTTATTAGCAAAGGATTGTGGTCAGACAAGGTGCGGGCTAAATATTCCGAGCGTGTCATATTATTTATCAGGCCTGCAGTGCAGACTACTCTGTCAATTCTGGTGTGCACTCGGTGGAGACCCGAGTAGTAAGAGTAATCTCTAGCAGTTGGGTGATGCACTCGCCAGACGTCCGACAACCCCCACGTGTCCAACCACTCGCTCAACCTTTTGGCTGTTTTAATTGTCGCTGCCCCCTGTAGAGGCGGGGTGGACCTGTCCATATTTGTGTCTAGCAGTGCGTTAAAATCCCCCCCCCACTAACAGTTCTCCGGCGCATTGGCGTGTGAGGTGTCTCGACAGGTTCGACATGAAGGGTACCTGGTCTTGGTTGGGGGCATAAATGCAGCTTAAGACTATCGGTATACCATGTAGCCTCCCTTCTAATATCACGAATCTTCCCTCTCGGTCTATGTTGGAAGAGGTCATTGTGAAGGGGACCCCCGCTCTGATCCATACTAATGCACCTCTTGCGTAGGCTGAGTATTCCGATGCAAACACCTGCCCCCTCCACCTGCGTCTTAGCTTCTCTCCCTCCCCAGGCGCCAAGTGAGTTTCCTGCAGTAATGCCACCTGTACACCCCTTCTCTTTAAATAGGAGAGCATTTTGTGCCTTTTAGCTGGTGTGCCCATCCCCCTAACGTTCCAGGTCAAGATATTCTAATCCGCCATTTCATAATATCAGTCTGGTGACATTGTCCCCGGTTCTCCCAAGCCCCGGAGTTGTTTTTCCACATTTTCATGCCTTTGCCACAATCTAATTCCGCCACCCACTTTGCCATATTAACTTGTAACTGTGTATCCCAACTCCCGATCCCCAGGGCACCTCTTAACCTGTTGGCTGCCCAGAAAACTGCGCAACAGTGCAACTTGTTCAACCTCTTATCAGCAGTACTCGCCATTTTGTTAGATAGGCGAGGTTCTGGTCCGGGGGGTGGCCAAGTCCGGAGGGGCCGCTATTTCACATGACATGCCCTGTCTCCGGTGCCTTCCGCAGGCCCAGGCTAGCCAAGTTCGTCAGCCGTTTGTGGGGTCACCTTCGAGGCTCGGGCTGAATGTTCCAGGTCTTCCGCAGAGGACACCAGCGTATCGTCCGTTTCATCCCCAGAACCTTCCTGGGGGGATGCCTCACCACCCATGCGTGCCGCTGCTTCCAGTGCTTCCTTCCTCTCTTTCTCTTTCTGTGTTTGTGTAGGCGCCAGTCGTCTACGGTCTCTGGACTTCCTTCCCTTCAGAGTTCGGCGAGCCCTACCCCCAGTCGGGCCCTCTCCTGTGGAACCTCCCGCCTGGGAGCTATGTGACTCCAGCCATTCCCACGCCTCCTCAGGGGATTGGAGGAACGTTGTCTTCCCTTCCAGCATCACTCTTAATCTGGCTGGGTAGAGTAGCGAGTACTGGATTCCTTCCTCCCTTAGGGCTCTCTTGACTGTCAGAAACGAAGTTCGCTTATTTTGTACCTCCAGGGTGAAGTCCGGGAATAGTGTCACCTCCCCGTTTGCGACTTTAAATGGGCCCGATTCCCTGGCCCTCTGCAGGAGGGTGTCCCTGTCTCTGTAATGTAAGAGTTTAGCTATCACGGCCCGGGGGGGCCTACCCGGAGCAAGGGGTCTCGCCGGTACCCGGTGCGCCCGCTCCAGCGTGTAGAAAGGAGTCAGGCATCCGTGCGCCACTGTCGTACTGAACCACTTCTCCAGAAATTCAACAATGTTCGCCCCCTCGGCCCCCTCCGGGAGGCCCACCACTCGTACATTGTTCCTTCTGTTCCTTCCCTCCGCATCTTCAGCTCTCTTTTCGAGGCGCGTCACTCTGTCAACCAGGGAGGTCACTTCAGCCGCCAGGTCTTTCTGTTTTGGTGCAATGTACGCCAATGCGGTTTCTGTCTCTTTGACTCTGTCTACCAGTTTATGGTGGTCCGCTCTCAGTAGGCTCACCTCAACCGCGACCTGGCTGATCTCCCGCTGCAACGTTGTTTTTGTGTCCTCAATCGCCCGAGTATTTTATCTAAAGTATCCTGGACTTTGACCTGCGTGTGGCCCTGCGGGTCCGGTTCCCCGCTCTCAGCCAGAGCCGCAGTGTCCATGGTTCTGTTCTTGTGGCGGTACTTGGGGGACATCAGACCAGCGGCGGGCCTCGCCCCAGGGGCCCCGGCAGTGGCCCCAGCAGTTTCTATAGTTCCTCTCCGAGGCGTCACTCCCCATTCACCATAGGCCTCACCCCCGTTCCCGGTTGGTCCTCAGCGGGATCCCAGCACCCCGTGGCGTCAGGGGCTCCGCGCTGACACTCTCTGTTTAGCCGCTAGCCTCTCAAGCTCCGGGCCCTTTAGTCCGTCGTAGGCTCACATCTGTCACTCTTCTACGAGGCTCCGATTTGCCTCCCACTTGCTTCCCATGTTGCACCAAAGACACTTCTATGCTCAGTCCTGCTCGTTTAGGGGTCTCCGGCGCTCCAAGGCGCCCGGGGGAGTCCGCAATTCCATCTACTGGGCATTCCACCCACCGCTCACCCCCAGGGCGCGATCCGCCACTCACCAGCTCCACCAATTGATCCTTTTGCCTCGCTGGCTTGATCCTGTCAGCTGGATCCTCCTGCCCCGGACTCCAAGTCAGCACCCAGGGGTCTCGGGTCGGCGCAGTCCGGGGCCGCCCCGCTCCGGCACCCAACTCAAGCGGACCACCTGTCCCGCTGCAATCTCGCCAGTGTCTACAGGGGTTCACACCAGTCCCGTTGTCCCCTGTTCACTCCGCTTCTTAGGTGTGTGTCAGGGCCCAGAGCCCCACCTCAAGTCAAGCGGCCTCGCGGCTTGCCCCCGGGTCACCCCGTCACCTCGGCGTCGCTTTGCTCCGTCACTCTCTCTCTCACGGCCTTGCTCCGTCCCCGATCCTTTCTGGGGCCTCGCCCGAGTCCTAGAATAACGCCACTTCGCCGCCCAACAGAGCGCGTCTTCAGTTGGGCCACCGGGCCCCAATCGGCATCTCCGCCGCAGCAGGAAGCCTCCCCCGGCGTCCCCCGCTATTCTCAGGCCCGCAGCCCAGCGCGAGGCCACAGCTTCGATCGCGGGCCGCCCCCCGTATTCTCCAGGGGCCGCCCGCCTCCAGGGGCGCCGCCTCGCCGCACCCCGGATGGGCGCGACCTCACCTGGGCTCCCAGGCCCCCTCCGGCACCTCCGCCGCCATTGGAGGACTCGCCCGGAGTCCCCCGTCGCTCCGAGCCGTCCGTCCTCACGCTGCTTCGGATCGCGGCCCCACGCAAGGCCGCGGCTTCGGCCGCGTGCTCAGGCCTCCGGTCACCAATCTCTCCTACTGGCTAACTCTGGCACTCTCCGGGGCCGCCGCGGGGGCCCACCCACGCTCAGCCCCTTCTGCCGGCTCCGCCCCACAGCCCGGACCCCGATCGGCCCGGAGAAGGTGCGCTTTCGAACGCTCTCTCGCCGGCCCCTCCAGAGCGAGAAATTCAGCCGTGCGCCATCTCCGGGTCCTTGGCCACGCCCCCTTATCTCACACACTCTTAGCCTAGGAACTGTTTTCATTCTTCTTAGTCTGACATTCTCATTCTGAACTTTGCTCAAGGCTGTACCTGGTTTTTTGATTTTTTTTCTCAGAACACCAGCTGTATTATTTTAGAACATCCTTCTGCCCCTATACATTAGAGGGAGAGTTCCAGACACAAAATTGCCACAGAATGCTGTTGCTTCATTGCAGCTGTCTGCTGAGACCTGACGTCTTCTCTGCCTACATGAGAGGGGACCCGTAATCGACCAACAGCCCTCTTTGCTACTATCATATCCAGGTATGGGGGATGGTGTCTTCCTGGGGACCCGGAAAGGCAGATTAGGGCTAACTGCTGTGCTCTAGTAGTGCTTTAGTGGCGTAGGTAGGAATTCCAACACTTTGCATTCTGATGGTGAGACTTTTCATATGTTTCACTTTCTTTGTCACCTCATTGCTGTTATGTTGTTTTATCATCCTAATCATGCAGTACTTGCCATTTTATCTAGAACGCAATTGATTCAATAAAATATATTGAACCAATTTCTGCGTTTTGTTTGTTTTTGCATATTTTCCGTGAGAAATCAGAATGTCGTATGCACAGCTGCCACTGATCACCATCACTTTCAGGTGCTGGTGAGGTACTGCTAGCTTGCCGAAAGCGTTAGGCAGACAGTTGGCACACGATGTGTAATTGGACTCCATTCCCCACAACCTGGTGGTTCTGCAGCCCAAATCCAGCAGTCTCATTAGTTTAATGAGAGCCAACACGACACTAGTATTGATGAGCCTGCCACCACAGACAAGTGCCCATGCTCTTAGAGGCCAAAACAATGCCTGCTATGGAGGAAGGTGTTACTACCTTCTTCAACAGGATGGCTAGTGAATCTGCATACCAAGGCCAGGAACTTCAAAGTCTCTGCTGCCTTTGATATGTGACCCTGGCTTCCCCCAGACCTGGGAGATGCCCCCCCCCTGCCCTGAGGCCCATTTGGCACCAGGACAGGCAGGACTTTAGGAATGCAGGTAGGCGTGTTGCATTACTAGGTTAGTGTCATCCCTAAGGTGGGCTGCCTGATGTGCTCCACGAAGAAAGGGTTCCACCATCTTGGTTTTGGTGGATCAAGGAACTCTGGGACATGGTTATGCCACTCCTCACAGGAAGTGGTCATGTAGGGAGTGTAGTGACCCCACAGGTAAGTAGCCCATTGGCTACTACCCTACACTCCCTAAGTGCCTCTAAATTCAGTATTTAAGAGGCCCCCGACACCAGAAACTCAGATTTGCCTGATTACACAGAAGAGGAAAGACTAAGATGAACTGAAGACTGTGGACTAGCTGTGGGCTTGGAGCAAAACCCTGCTTGCCTGCTCCTGTCCAGACAGTTGCAAGGAACCGATTTGTCCTGCTGCCATGCATTACCCAGAGCTTTGAAGGACTGCCAGCACCTTGCTAACGAGCCAGCATCTCCCTTGGAGTGTAGAAGCCACTTCCCTGCACCAGCAGGCACGGAGTGCAACTGCTGGTCCCCCATTTTGCTGACCATGGGATCCACTGTGGGAGCATCTCGCCAGGAAGAGGATGTTGAATGACAAGGAGGTCAGCCCTATCGACCCATCCAGTCTTCGATACGCTGTGCCTGCTGGGAGTCCCCCTGCACCAATACTTGGGCACATATGCCAATTGCAAGCACCAAGGCTTGCTTATGTTCAGACGGAACACCACTGCTACAAAACCTCACCTACACATTAAGGGACTTAGAGAGAGGCCAGCCTCATGCCTGACGTCATCTTGCCATATTTATTTCCCTTCTTCTACAGGTACAACAAGAACTGTGAGAGCCTCAAACTTGCCCACCCAGTGGAAAAAACACCAGAGCAACCCAGATCGGAGCCATGCATCTGTAGTCCTGAAACCCTGTAGAACAGTACCCCCCTTTGGGTTCATCCAGAATGGTCCCCCAATGCTCATATGGAGCCTTTTTCTTACAGGTACTTTTCCCCATCGCTTTCAACATGTAGCGTTCAAGGCCACCCCTGGTGGAAGCTCCTCTGCCCCTGGACATACCAGGGCAGCTAAACCCAAACTATTGGTACTTGCTGGGACGTTGGCCCCTACTTACCTTAAGTCCAGAAGAACAGCACTGTAACTCATTTTCAAGTGATCTTATGCAGTGTATGTTTTCCCAATAGGATAACATTACTGTGTTCGAGTCTCATGCCTCAAATCTGACAGTTGTATTTTTGAATATTGTAAACTAAAAAATACTCACCTGATCTTGTAGGTCTTGGTATCTAAATTAATATAAAAATCTGTTATTTTTTTATAAATTGGTCTTGAGTTTCTTCTTGACTGTGTGTCTCATGTATTGACTCAGTGTGTTCAACGAATACTTAACAGTACCCTCTGATAAACCTAAACTGCGCGCCCACACCTCCACATAAAGCAAAAAGGGTTGACTGGACTATCTGAACTGTGTGCTCCTACGTTGGTGCACTACGTTGATAGCCAGTTTCCTACAAGTTACATATAAACAGTAAGTACTGTCTTATTATGGTGTAATCCTACATTAAACAGATTACTATTTTCTAGTATGTAGGAAAGTGCCCTTTTTGACATGGTCACCCCTCACTTTTTTCCACTGGTACTGATGCTTTTCGCTTGAAGGTGTACTGGGTTCCTGCTAACTAGGTTGCCAGTGCTTTTCCCAACAATGTGCTAAAATGTCTGATTGTTTACAGTTGGCCCACTATTTAGAACCCCTGTAAGTCCCGAGCAAATGGTACCCCTTGTACCTAGGGCCTGGGTACTAGAGAAGGGTCCCTAAGGACTGCTAAATTTATTATGCCACCCTAAGGGATCCCCCTACAAATTGTATTTCGCCTGCCATTGGGGGCTGCGTTTTATGGTGCAAACCAATAAGGAAAGCATGACATGGCACACTTGTGTGCCATGCCAAAATCACTGCTTGTTACATGTAAGTCACCTCTACAGCAGGCCTTAGAGTCCTAAAGCAGGCTGCCTTGTAATTTATGTGAGGGCATATCTGCATGAGCTGATATGGCCTTGTAATGTCAAGTTCCCTTACTAGATATTGCAAGTGAACAGTGAAGCCACCTTAAGGTATGTACTGGGTACTGGTCATTGCGAGTTACCCAGCTCCATAATGACTTCACCGAAACCTATGGTGTTTGGTATCAAACATCTTGTCTTAATAAATCCGCACTGGTACTAGTATTGGATTTATTATGACATGCACCAAGAGGGCACCTCACAGGGGCACACTAAAACCTCCCCAGTGCATACCTTAAAATGGCTTTCCGATTCACCTGCAACATCTAGTAATAGAACTGGACATCACAGGGGCATAACTGGTCATGCAGATATGCCCTCACAAGTATTACAATGCACCCGCCTTTTGGCTCTTAAGCCCCTATGTATTGGTGCCTTACATGTGACATGCAGTGTATTTGGACATTGCACAGAGGGTTGTGCAGTGTTGAATTTTCACAATGGTTTACATCATTTCACACATTTTGCAATGGCAGTCTGCATGCACTTTGTAGGGGGTCCTTGAGGGTGGAATAATACATGCTGCAGTCTTTATGGACCCTCTTTGGTGCCCATGCCCTATGTACCGGGGTACCATTTACTAGGGTCCTATACCGATGCTGAAGGGGATGCCAATTGTGTTACAATTGAGTATTTTATTTTTAGGGGAAAGAACCCTGACACTGGAGCCTGGTTAGCACACTCTAGTACACTGTCAGAGTCGATAACCACAACCGAGTAGTTCAAAAGGGGGCAAAAAGGAGGAGACAACCCTCAGAGAGCCTGGTTTCCTACAAAACGTAATCTGGAACTATTTTAGAAACAAAGCAAAAAATATTTGGACCAGGTAAGTGTAGCACAGCCAAACAACTGGTCTCTGCAAAATAGTTTGAAACCTTTAGTTTGAAAGTAATGTAATGTGCACTGTTAATTTAGAAACTAATAAATGTATTAGTATTTTTTTTAAACCGTTTAGTTGAAAACATTTGTAAAAAATCTAATTTTATGTGCATTTGTAGAATCTCTTAACAAGTTTTAGAGTAGTGCAAGAGAGGGTGGTAATCGGAGATAAAGCCTGTAGGAAGCTGGTCTTTATGTAGTATGTCAATACCGTGTAAAGGGTCCAGTGGTTCTCCAAGGAGTGGACAGAGGCTTGCTATGCAGTCCCAAAGTGCTCTATTTGGAAGTAGTCAGGTTGAGCAGCCTTAGGCTTAACACAGAGGAGTGGAAGACATCATCAAATACACAATATAAAATATAGATGAGACATACGACTCTAAAAGGAGATCACAACCATTTATAAAAACAGCAGGTATCTTCATATCTGTTTAGGCGTCAGAGAAAAGTTAATTTTTAAATAGGAATTCTTTTCAAAGTGGACACAGTGCAATTTCTGAGTTCTGCAATCTTACCCTGTGTGAGGAAAGACAAGTTCTGCAAACAGGTAGAGTGCAGCGACTTACAAAACCGTTCTCCAGGAGTTAAGGTGAGTGGTGGGCAGGTTCCAAAGCAGCACCAGTAGTACACCACCAGTGGCATGGGGCGGCCTGGTGCTAGGTGCAAAATAGCGTCAGGTGCCCAAAGGGTTTCAATGGAGATCGGTCACTATAAAAACAGGTTGCAGGCTCTTGCCAGGAAGCCAGTCAGGCTGAATCAACAGTGGGGTTCAAACCTCACGCTGCTCAGGCACCTTTGGTCCTCTTCTCCACTTCTCAGAGGCGACGGGTGCAGAGGTGTCTTTAGGTGTTGGGTTTTCCTTACCGGAGCAGCCGCAGTAGAGGGGTGCTGTATGCAGAGGCTACAGGCATCATCGAGGAGTCCATGTGGGGTTAGACCATGATGGACTCAGACTCTGGCGGGCTGGGGAATCTTGTTGGCATGGGTGGTCCACTTCAAATAGGGTCGGAGATGGCGTTTGCAGTGGTGACCTCAGGTGTCTGGCTTTGACAGTTCCTGAGGCGTCAGAGTCCCTTCTTTGGAGTTTGCTGGGTAACTGATCCTGTATTCATAGGAGGTCTTGAGTCTTTTTCGAAGGCAGGCAGTCCTCCAAGGTTTCTGGAGTAACAGCTTCAGGACGAGTCGACTTAGGTGCAGATTTTCAACAAGGGATGCAGGCTGACCGGCAGGGTTGGTTCCAGGTCAGCTGCTTCTTTTCTTCTCCTTTTTCACAGCTCATTAAGGTCTTTGGTCTCCTGAGGTTTCAGGGTCTTCTTCTCTGGTCCCAGGGACTCCCCTAAATACTGAATTTAGGAGTGTTGGGGTTGTGTAGGGTAGTAACCTATTGACTACTGACCCTTGGGGTCACTGCACCCCCTAGATGATCAATTCCTGTAGGAAATGGGCATAACCCTGTCCCAGAATTCCTAGGTATGCCACCTCAAAGATGGCTACCTCTGAAAAATCATGTTCACCTTGGCTTAGCCCACCTTAGGGGTAGTACTAGCCTGAGGGGGGCATGCCTTCCTGACTAGCTAATTTTCCAGCTTGTCTTGGTGCCAAGGGGCTCTGGGCAAGGGGGTCTGCTTCCTCTCCTGTGAGGAGGGCCTAGATTTGAATTTCAATGGCAGCAGCCCTTTGAGGTTTACCACCTTAGGAAGGCTAATCAGCAGGTCATCCTATGGTAGGGGTGTTACACCCTCTTCCTTGACAGGCTTTAGTTCTGAACCTCGTGAGAGCAGAAGACTCGCCCTAGGCGGCCAGAATCGTGTCTCGGGTGGCAGGCTGGCAGAAACCAGTCAGAGAGCACACCAGAGGCTGGTACGCTTTCAGAGGGCACCTATGAGGCGCCTTCTGGGTGCATGTATTGATAAATCCATCAGTGGAATCAGTGTGGGCTTATCAATATGAGATGTTTGATACCAAACATCCCTATCTTCAGTGAAGCTATCTGGGGAACTCATATTGACCAGTGGCTTCCCTGGCTACTTACTCTATCTGAGAATTGACAAAGACATGGCAGCAGCATATCTGCTTTTGAAGATATGCCCTCACAAGTAATATAATGCACCCTGCCTTAGGGCTGTCTAGCCTGCTGTAGGGGCGACCTACATATATTGCATGCAGTGTTGGGGACATGGCACACAGAAATGTGTGCCATGTCTTGTTTTCTTTATTTTCTGCACCAAGACATACAGCCTGCAGTTGCAGCCCGTCATGTGCTTGGTGAGGGGAGCCTTAAGGTGACAGTTTGTGCCGCAGCCTTGGGGGCCCTCTATAGCACCTCAGGCCCTAGGTACCAGGGGTACCATTTATTAGGGACTTACAGAGGGTATTTAAGGATTTGCCAATTGGGTAAACAATTCTCCAGTTCAGGGAAAAAGATCTGGCACTGTGGACCTGGTTAGCAGGAACGTAATGCACTTCCAGTTTAAATCATATCAGATACCAGTCAAAAGGTTGGGGGGGTAGCCATGTCAAAAAGAGGCACTTTACTACAAAGCCCTAGTTATTTGTCAAGGTAGATGTTGTCTAGCTTGTTCTGTAAGTACCTTCGGCTTTAGCAAAGGCTTTCAGTAGATCATAAACCTAGATGTTTAAGATACCTATCAGCCAAAGCAGTTGACTGTGGTTTGTAGATTATGAGCGTCATTTGGAATGTTACAACTGAAAGGCATATCTTTTTTCTTCCCCAGTTGACACTTAGGGGGTTATTACAACTTTGGAGGAGGTGTTAATCCGTCCCAAAAGTGACAGTAAAGTGACGGATATACCACCAGCCGTATTACGAGTCCATTATATCCTATGGAACTCGTAATATGGCTGGTGGTATATCCGTCACATTTGGGACGGATTAACACCTCCTCCAAAGTTGTAATAACCCCCATAGTGTGCATAATATCCTACTTGTCCTCTTGGACCAGCTCTTAAAAGAAACCAGTCTTGCCTATCCTCTTTATCGATAGCTTTTCTGGTTTATTATTTTTTAAAGGTATTATGGAATCAGATTGCAGCAGCTGTAAAGGGAATGCGTTCAAACGAAGTGGTCCTTGGGTGGAAAATCCACTGCTTCCCTTGCAGAGTAGTTTGATCATCTGTTTTCCCACTAGAGTTGAGCACTTCTTAGATCTCTGATGGTGGTTTGGTAATAAATGCAGGTAAGAGGGTATAGTCTTGTGAATGCCCTTGTCAACTAGGCAGCCCAGCCTGAATCAGATCTCCTCTTTCACTGGCAGTCAGTGCAGTACTTGTCTGGTTGTCAAAATGGTTTTATTTTGGACAAATACAAAGAAGCTGCTGCTGGCTATTGTGCCTCTGGGCTTGTTAGAAGACATTATTCTTGAAAGACACAGTTTTTTTAAATCTTGCCTTTACTAGAAAGTTTAAGAGGGATTTGGTCTTTTTGGCTAGATTTTCTTTCTAACCCTACGAAAATTAGCTTGAGCTTAGAACTGCTTACCTGTAAGCTGTTATGACTTTTCAACCTTATCATTTCCTCCATGGTCTTTAGAGAATACCTGTAGATAAGGGGGTCTCTAGAGAGTTTTACACACATATAAGTGTCAAAAGCACATGATAAATATACTAAATGGTCTTTAGAGCTGATAAGAAAAGGACTTTGGTATATGATAAAACCCATGAGAGAGAGCACAATGACCACTGCAAGTCACATGGATGGGAAACCTCTGTTGATATGCATGGACAGAGATGCATTCTCTGTTATCTGTATGTTTGAATAACATGTAACTAGGTTGCTGTAAAAGCATCTGGTTTCACAAATGTGAATTATTTATTAAGAAGGATGTAGTGGTCTGCAATATTTAATGCAACAGACAGATCAAGTGTCATCATAATGCATTCACCACAGTCATCCATCATCCTTAGAGCGTGATCCCTAAAACTCAAAATAACAGTCTGTCACATGCTTGAGAAGCTCAACAGATTGGAGAACAGGCAGTTATTACTTTCCAGATATTCCTACAGTTATTATCCGTATCCATTTCCATCTCTTTGGCAAGAATCGTAACATAGGAAATTGTTCTGAAATAATTTTTTGGGTGGGTTCAAGGCGGGGTGTTTTTTCCGAAGAGCTGTACCACTCTCCCTCTTTTAATTTGAGGTAAGCAGTGTCTCTCTAAAACAGATTGATTAATTTTGGTTGAACGTGACAATCAAGTCAGGGAATCTCTTCAGTAGCTGTGCTGGAAACAGGGTCTTATGGCAAATCCTCGTGGTTAATGGAGTTCAGGATATTCTCAATTACTTCAGTTGAGAATATTTTAAGCAGGATTGGGCCTATATTGTCAGTAGAGGGTTCCAAGTTTGTTAGAAGGGTCCTATGAATTAAGTAGGACTTTTTGTTGGGTCATCATAAACTTCAGAATATAGGGACTTAGTCCATCTATACCATCAAGAAATGTTGACACAATTCCTAACTAGCTCACAGTGCCCCATCTGAACCACTAAACTTACCAGGCTACCAGATGGTATCGGCAACCTCGAATGTGACTGCTCTGATTCCTAAGGAAATTATGGCAACAGATCTACCCTTTCATTGATACTTTGCATGCCCAAGATAAGACACAAGAAAAATAGGAAAAAGTATTTTCAAATATTTATTGAAACAATAGTATTCTTGCATAGAAAGCATGATCTGGGATTTTTAAGCAGATGAAACAAAGCATGGTAACTAGCTTTATTAGAATCGTAAAAAAGAACAATTCAACCATGATAATGTTAGTACGTTGTGACACTCATATCTGTTACTACCCACACCATCAAGATCACAGTGGGAGTACCCGCAGCCGGATCAGATGGGTAACCTAACCCATACCTGTTTAAGATGTACCAGGAAGCCTTTCTGATGTAGTGCAGGCTGTCTTCCTGTGCAGGATCAAGGTCAGAGTCAACAGGGTTGCATCTCGGTCACAGTGCACTGTGTTCCAGGATAATCCTGGCAGAAGTGCTCCTTTGCCGAATGTAGCACAAAGGCAATTTATATAATGAAGCACTGTTCATATTGCACTGTGTCCTAGGTGCAGAGCTGATGCGATGATCTGTCTCAGGCTTTGGAGCTGTGCCCAACGGACAATTATGATACAAGGGCATTGTGTTCTGTGTACCTAGCCTTGATTGGGGTGTACAGACTAAATGGCAGTAACGCTTGTAAGGAATAGGCTGCATGTACAGTCTTCTCAGTACATAATCACATAAAAGTAAAACCATGTAAAAAACACAAGTAGAAAAAGATGGCAAGCTAATATGTGCGATCTAAAATGGAGAATCAGTGCGGACCCTGAAATGCTTCACCACACCTTTGCCCATGGGAGGTTTAACTAAAAACTAGCATGAACACTAGCCTAAAATAAATGTTAAATTAATGTAAATATACTTTAAGAATAATAATAAAAGCAAATAAGAGCCATATTAAAAACATGCCAATAAAAAAAGCATGCAACAAAAGTCTAAGAGGCTTCCAAAATGTTTCCATGACCATAGTCAATGGGATCCAGGAAGGAATCCACAGCTGACAAATCTCCAGTGGCCCAAGAAGCAAGTTCCAATGAACAAACATGTTCATATCTAGCCCAGTCAGCAGGTGCTGAAGTCACTACAGTTGGTAGTGTAACTGCAATGTCAGAGCCAAATCCCAGGAATCCAGGAGCCAAAGCATCCATATTGGCTGGAAGTACTCATCCTGCAGCAATGGCGGCCTCATATGACAGCACTAAAGGTGGGTCCTTGCGCATACGCAGATACATAGATTGAACCAATTGCATAGCCGGACACAAGTCCAGTGCACACTCGAAAGGGCACAACAGACAGCGGAACACAGGATGTCCACATTGTAACCACATGGTTCTAAAACATAAAGACCAGTTCACATTCACCTCGTGGAGCAAAGACACTCCAAAGTATTTTATCATGCGTTCATGACAGGAGGATGTGTGGCAGATTCATTACCATTTAGCCTTGAGGTGGGACATCCGTTGTGGAGCAACTAAAATAGGGCCAAAATAGCAATGACTAGGAATAACACAACCAGAATGCCCCCAAAAACACTGGAAACCAAACAGTACAAAAAAGACTAAATCACTTCAAATACATTCTTGAGCGTGCTCACAAAGCTGGACCCAGTTGCTTTAAAAACTATACCGCTCCTGCGGCATTTGAAGTATTAGATATTCAGTGAACAAGTTCGCCAAAATGATGCAGCAAGTTTGTGTTTTCCCCAAATTGATTTCAAATAAATGTTTACTTTCCAATACTCATAGCCCTGTAGGGTCAACTGGGAGATAAATGAGTCATAATAAACCAATTGAGTTTGGTCACTATATTGGTCTACGCTGGAAGGGGTAAGCTTACAATGACAAGACCTTGGGTCTAAGGTGTTGTGTCCTTTAAAAATATGTAACTTTTCTGAAATATGTTTTTGGTCTACCTACTGGCGGTGTTGGGAAGTGTTCCCATTGTGTGTATTTAAAAACTACACATGGAGAACTAGCTATATGTGATTAGTGATGATAGCGAACCATTTCACCTTAATTAACAGAATTTAAGTACAAATCAGTTTCCAATATAGTATAACTTTCTAATTCAGAAAGCATGCTTCTTACAGTTTCCACATCCCATTCATCAAAAAGGGCACCTGGAGTAATTATATCACCCATAGCAATTTTATATAAGGCGTTTGTAATGGTTCTGTAGGACCAAAATTATCAAATGGGATCACATCCCAAATAATTCCATCAATCCAGAATTCAATAATTCCTATGTGAAGAAGCATGAGGCTTTTCTACCTCAGCTACCAGTTGTAGAAAGCTTGCTCCTTATGGGGTATATCAAAATGAGATATACTGTGCAAAGAGTCCAGGGGTTCCCTTACTAGTGGACAGGGCTAGCAATCCCAAGGTGCTCTTTTTAGGGGGTAGTGTGGGCAAGCAGCCTTAGGTTTATCAGAGAGGAGTGTCAGACATCTGCAAATTCACAGACAGTCCATAAATAAGATACACAACTTAATAAGGAGTTCCACACCAATTTATACAAATATATTTATATGTTTTGGCACCAGAATCAATATGATCAGATACGTGCGTTTTGCAGGAGAAATCTTTACAGTGTAGAAAAGTCAGCTCTTGAAAGTGCAATGCTATCCTATGGAGGCGAAAACAAACACAGCAAACTGGTAGAGTACAGCGACTTACGGGACCAATCTCCTGAGCCTAAGGTAAGTATTGGGCCTGGGCCACTCCAGCAGATCACACCGGGTGGCCCTGGGATGGCCGGGTGTAGTGCAGCGTCGGATGCCCAAAGTTAGTCAATGGGATCGATCCAGTTGGAAAGGGGCTGCAGGTTAGGACTAGGTGACAAGTCAGGGTGAGCCACTGAGTTGGGCTCAGGTCCTGCGATGCTCATGGACGGAGGGACACCAATGGTCCTCTTCTCCTCAGCCCAGGTCGTCCGAGTGCAGACTGTTCTTGGTCTGTCACCGGTGGCGGTGGAGGGGATGCCCACAAAAGCAGGCCCCAGTCGTGGACTGGGGATCCAGTCCGGGTGAAACAACAAGTGGGCTCAAATCTCATGAGCCTAGGGGGACGCAGGGACACCAGTGCTCTTCTCCTCGATCTGGGGCATCTGGGTGCAGAGGTGCAGTGGTGCAGTGGACCTTTGGGTTATGGTCACTGAAGGCAGTCGTGGTTGTGGGAGGGCCTGCACAAAGAGGTTGCAGTCTTTTGTGTGAAGGTCACAGTGGGGAAACCCATGATGGACTTCATCTTTCGAAAGGCCGGGGACCACGCAGGCAACATTGGCCCACTTCAACACGGTCTGGGAGGCTCGAGTGCAGCAGTGCTGTCCAGCGGTAGGGTTTGGCAGAATGCAGTCCTCTTTGGGGGTTCTTGGGTGCCTGCAATGATGCAGGGGAACAGCACTGCTACTCCACAGTAGTTCCATTGTGCTGGGGTGAAGGCTGGCAGTCTTCCCTGGCTTTTGGAAGTTTCAGCAGCTGGAGGATGAGGCAGATTTGGCACAATTGTCGAAATTAGCAAGCAGGCTGGCAGGGTTGGCGCCAAGTCCGTCACTGGTCCTCAGTTCTTGCATCACTGGAGTGTCCTTCTTCAGGTCAGCAGAATCTTATTTCCTGCTGCCGGGGGCTCCCCTAAATACTGAATTTAGGGTGTTCGGGGAGTGTGGGATAGTAGCTAATGGGCTACCTACTCCTGGGTCACTTCACCCCCTGTCTGACCACTTCCTGTGGAAAATAGCATATCTCTGTTCTAGAGTTCCTAGTTCTGCCATCACCAAGATGTCCGACTTTCAAACTTTGTGTCCACACCAGGCAGGCTCACCTTAGGGTGGGACTGACATGAGAGGTGGGACATGCCTCTTTGGCTACTAATTTTCCCACCTGTCTAGGTGCCAAGTGGGCACTAGGGCGGAGGGTCTTCATCCTCTACTTTGAGGGAAGCCAAATCGACATAGCAAGGGCGGTGGGATTCTTTCAAGCCCCCATCCTCGGAATGCAGATTTGCAGTTCACCCTGTGGGGAAGGGAGTGCTAACACCTCTGCCAAAGCAGGCTTTGTTTCTGTCTGCCCGAGAGCAAAGGCCTTTATCACTGGGGGGTTAGAAACATATCTGGTAGTGACAGGCTAGTTAAAACTAGTTAGCCAGCATACGGGTAGTAGTTGGTTTTTCAGGGCACGCCTCTAAGGTGCCCTCTTGGTTCATGTATTAATAAATCCATCACTGGCATCCGTGAGGGTTCATTAATACAAGATGTTTGATACCAAACATCCCTATTCTCAGTGAAGCCATCATTTTGCTGAGGAACTTGTACTGGCCAGTGTCCAGCACATGTATTTAAAATGGCTTCCCTGTTCACTAACTATGTCTGAGAATCAACAAAGACATACAGGGGTATATATGCTCTTGCAGGTATGTCCTCACATGTAATATAACGCACCCTGCATTAGGACTGTAACGCCTGCTGTAGGGGTGACTTTCATATATTGCATGGAGTGTTAGGAGACATGGCACACAGGCTGTGTGCCATGTCGTGTTTTCACTTTTAGCAACACCAAGACACGCACCCTGCAATGGCAATCTGCATGTGCTAAGTGAGGGGCCCCTAAGGGTGGCCCAATACATCCTGCAAAAACAACAGATGATGGATGGAATGCAGAGAAAATCAAACATTCACCCCCAGTCACAGATCGGGGTTTAATCCATCCGTTTTTTTACTTGCCATGCCATTCCAGTTTTGACCCATATATGATACCCTGAAACTGGTCCCAGGATGCTTGTTTCGGGTCCAGGGAGGACCTGGCCTGGCAGTTCGGGCTGGACTGTTCCCATGGGAACAGGGTTAAGACTGATTTGCATATGGCTGGATCCAAACTGGGATGGCACAGTGACCAAAAGAATTGACGGATTAAACACAGATCTGTGACTGGGGTGAATGTTTGATTGGTTCCGCATAACGTCCATCGTTTGTGTTTGGTTCCATTACATCCTGCAGCTCTTGGGGTCCCTCTTTGGTACCCATGCCCTATGTACCAGCGGTACCATTTACTAGGGACGTAAAGGGGTGCCAAAGGTATGGCCAATTAAGGAACAATTGCACAGTTTTAGGGAAAGATCTGGCACTGGAGACCTGCGTCGCAGGAAACCAGTGCACTTTCAGTAAAAATTACATAAGATACCAGGCAAAAAGTGGGGGTTACCATGCCAAAAGGTGGCACTTTCCTATGCCAGTTCAGGAGCAGTGCGTTCTGAAAGGTAATGTTTCAGAATGAAGAAGAAAACCGTAATGAATCAATCACAATTGAAGTGGAAAAACAGTGAAATTGCAGTCCATACATATATATATATATGGAGGAATCAGGTAGGTCTGTTTTAGCCAAAGAAGAAATGCACATACTCCCTGCACTGAACTGTTTGAGGAATTTGAAGAAACTCCTCAATATAAACAAAATAAACGGAGGATGTCTGTGCAAAAATAGAGACTTCACATGGTGAAGGAGAGCTGGTAGGCTCTTCCAAAGGTGGTTGGCAATAAATACTTCATTCTTGGAAGCAGCGGTAGAAAATTGTAGACTCACGTCTGCAATTCTGTATTAGCAGTAGCAACAGGAACTAATGGAACTTCAGAATCTGAAGTTCCCAGCCGGAGAGAAGCAATACTTATATTACTTAATGCTTGTAGAGGGATTTTCTGCAGGGTAGTGAGAGGAAGCAGGTAGTGACCCAGGAGTCCTTGTGACCTACTGTGTAGGACTGGCCACATGGTGTAGCTTAATCACATCCATTAATACTACTTGTTTCTAGAGCCAGCAAGCAGTGGCAAAATCACATTTTTGTTAATGTGATGTTATGTGGTTTTTCTGAGTCGTCTTGGTGCTAGACACTTAGATGAGAAAGAACCGAAAATCTAGACAGATCTAAAAAGCTTAGTCTTTAACTGCTTGTGAAACTGTAGTAAATTTGGAGCATTTTTGATGGCTAGAGGCAAAGCATTCCAGGCCTTGGAGGCACCTACTTTGAAGCTCGTGCCGCCCCAAGTGGCACACTTGGACGTGGGGACTACAACCAGTTTGACTTTGGCTGTCCTAAGAGTCATGCCCAGAGAATGCCAGGTAAGCTTATTCCATAGAAAATTCGGACCAATGCTGTGCAGGGCCTTGTAAGTGATACAGAGCATTTTAAAAATAATTATTTGCCGAATCGGCAGCCAATGGAGATCTTTAATAGTGCTAAACCTTGGGTGGTATTTAGAAAGCTTTAGAAGAAGCCTAGCGGCTGCTTTCTGGAGTGTTTGAAGTTCATTTTAAGATGTATTGATGGGAGTTAAGATAGAGGCTATTACAATAATCCACTTTAGCCAACACCAAAGCAGTGACTAAAGTCTTCTGCTGGTGGGGGATGCAGGGGAGATACTTTTTCAGACGTTTTGGCATGAAAAACCCTGAAGATGTCGTGGCATTAACTTGTTCTTGATGGTTAAGTTTATCATCAATGAGAAAACCTTGGGTCTGAACCTTCCTTACAGGAGTAGGCAGAGGTCCTATGTCAGCCAGCAGGATGGAGACCAGAGGGATGACTGAGAACCACAATTTGAGTATATTCCGCATAGGAAGTTAGAGTAAAGCCGAACGAATGAACCAGTTCAGCCAGTGGAGTGACATAAACATTAAAGAGAGTCGGGCTCAGAGACTACCCCTGTGGGACCTCGCAAGGGGAAGAGAACGGGTGGGATACCTGTTCACCTACTCTTACAATTTGTTCCGGCCCCTCCAGAAATGATCTAAGCAGATTCTTGGCTGAGCCTCCAATTCCTATTGTGGCTAAGTGATCAAGCAGCTTGTGATGGCAGATGGTGTTAAAGGCTGCCGAGCGACCTAATAATAGAAGCACTGCACTTTTTCCTTGGGTCAGTACCTTGAATGCCAAGGACTGGCACCAGTGCTCGGTATAACGGGCCAAATTCCTTCGATCGCTAATTTTCTCTCAAGCTAGATTCCTAAATTTAGGAATCCAGCCAGAAGATTCTGTTTGCTCCTTCTCTTCGCCAGTGGCATAAAGTTTGGGAATTTCATTTAAACATGCTTCTTGGAAGTCTTGCAATTTCTTTAAGACAGCAAAATGTTAATTGATGTCTAAAGGCATTTCTGGAAGGTACATCTGGATGCCAAGCAAGACTTTATACGGGGTCCGGCCTTTCAAAGATCTTCTAGGCAGATGATTTAAAGCTCTCTAGACTCCATACAAATGATGCATCCAGATACGGCCCGAGCCTTATACTCTGTTTGTAAAGGATTGCTCCAAGTCACAGAACTTCCTTTCCACTATTTAATTTCCCTTAGGGAGAGGGATAATGCACAGCAATACCCAGGGTTCCCATTGTATCCCGGTAAGCCTTAGAGGCAAATGCTGGTCCCCGTCCATAAAGAATGCTTCCAGTGCTTATGTCCTGAGAAAGACTTCCAAATCTTTAATAACAGTTTGAGCATCAGCAGATCACTGTGGCCATACCCATAGAAATCTAGAAAATGAATCTATTGCCAGAGGAAAAAATGTGAATGCCCCATCTGAATTCAGAGGTCCACAATGATCAAAATACACACATTGGAGAGGTTTGAAACTAAGAGGGGTCTCTGTGATGGACGTGCTGCAGTGGAAATGTTAATTTGCTGACACATGTCACAACTGAGGACATATTTTTTGTCTGTTTATACGGATCATGCTGCCATTAGCGTTTCTGTAGTAAAGAAACTGTAGCCGACACACCAGCATGAGCAGACACCAATGCCTTGTGCAGCAATAATTAATTCAAGCCTGCAGTACTTGTTTGGGTATCACCCACCCCAGGGATGCGAGCAAAGTGAATAATCTGGACACTCAACCGATAGGAATATTTTGATGTGTATTTTTAGGTAATGAAGTGCCCCTGCATAAAGCAGTGACAGCAGTCATGATGTTTTCATCCACCCTCGTATGTGAATGATCAATGCCACTACAGCAGTCTGGACCACTGCTTTGACTACTTCATTAGCCACTGAATTCCCTGCACGGTGTAATCCAACATGTTGGAGACTCAATGTATGAATTACATGAACCTGTAGCATGCAATTCTTAAGGTGAGCTACTTTTCCCCAAAGCAATTTATGTTTGATAGCATTCCCTTTAGAGTCTCTGAATCTGTTCAGGCACCAGGAATGTAGGTTTTCATTTTACGAATGGATACAATAATACAAAGCACACACTATAAGTGTGGGGAATCAGGAACGGTATTTTCCAGTGCCAGAGTTAAAACTTTCAGTTCAGCCAACTCAACGGTACAATCCGCAGAGAACTGAGTAAACGCTTTTTCTGCATGATATACTCAATCTTTCACGATCCCATGTACTACAGCACATGTACCAGAACATTGTCTTCTTATACATAGTGGAGGGATTATTGAAGCTGCAAAGTGGGGTCAAAGACATAATCAACATCTGTAGCTTTTGAGGAGGTGTCCCATTGTATCCACATTGAATGTAAGGCTTCTTTGGTGACAGCCTCTGTGGCTGGAATGTGGGTTACAAGTCTTTCCTTTTTAACAGCTGTCTGAACTGCAGTCAGTATTTTTTTTTGTTGATACAAAACACATTTTAGCATTGTTATATAAATGTGATTTATAACTAATTAGTACTATATCACCCTAGTTGAATGTGACATGTATAGTCATTGGACCCCGCAATTATGCGGATCACTAAGTTAGTTGTGTTGAAACGATTATGTAAGTGTCTGGATACAATCGTGACAGAT
Organism: Pleurodeles waltl; assembly: GCF_031143425.1. NCBI lineage: Eukaryota > Metazoa > Chordata > Amphibia > Caudata > Salamandridae > Pleurodeles > Pleurodeles waltl. Next base: position 901,586,198 of record NC_090448.1, on the reverse strand, counting down.
TAAAACATACAACAATTTAACCCATTGTGCATAACCTTTTAGGTATGTTCTCCCAAACTTCAAAAAGCCTAAGAGTGATTGTATTATGGTGTGTGATGGTTGTAAAAGAGCACGTCTCCACGAAATGTAAAGCAAGGCTTTTGCCTTCATGAGACAGCTTTGAACCCAAATATAGAACACTGAGAAAGGCACTTTTTTGATTTTTGAAAAATACATTTGTAGCAAAAATCAGCGACTCAACAAACTATGCAATCTACTCTGACTTAGTGTGTGTTCAAGTCAGTTTCTTGTAAAATTGACGGCAGTGTACAATCCTGGACTGTTCTTATAAGCCTGTGGGAATCAACAGAATTTTCTCTGAATTCCCAGCTGAATGCTTTTAGATCTCTGCATTCCCAGCTGAATGTTGTTAGATCTCTGCTTTCGGGGACTGTGTTCTGGTAAAAAATCAATTGGAAATGTCCAATGTTATTTCATACTTTTTATGGACTATATTTTTCATTAAGACCATACAGTGTGAATTTTGATTTGCAAAGGTGCATGATTGAATATTTAAATGTCTGTCGTCTAAGTCTATTCGATAGGAATGATCTGGTTTCATTGCAGGAAAAAGAGGATTATTCATGTAAGTTACACAGGGCTCAATTATGCCTTAGTACTCTAATTATGAGAATTTCTCTTGCAGGGGTTTTTGCTTCATGTTTAATTGGAGTTGCACTTGTGGGCTAAATCATAGAGGTATTACATGGTAAGGGGAACCCTTATCCCAGCCTGCATGATTGTGGTATAATGCTGGGGCTTGTGCAAGAACCCATTCTTCGGCATACAGTTGTTTAACTGCTTTAGTGACAAGAACAAAGAAGGAAGGTATAATTACATCTTTTCCATGTGGGACTTTCAAACAAACTCAGAAGGCCAATCTACTGCAGCAAAGGAATGTCATATTTAGTTGTTAAATCTTTCCAGAAAAATATTTTAATAGTGTGCCGTATGTCTCCCCCAATTTGGATCATATCATATAAAGTCTGCCAAGAGGGCTCACCTGTTGATCTGGTGTTCAGACTTGAACAAATCCACTTGTTGCTCTTGAAACCAGAGCTCTTGAAGATTATGGAAAACTATTGTGACCTCTGCTGCGCTCTTTAGCAGTGTCAATGCTCACGTTTTGTTCTGAAGGAGTGTTCTCAATATGTGTGGCATATTTAGCTGAAATATCTGCCATTCTATTTTTAAACTGGGGTTTTTGTTGTGGAAGTTTACCTTCCTTTTTTTTGTGATGATGTCAGAAGAGCGTTGAGTCCATTTTTAGTTTCACATACTCTTCATGCGTGCATTCAGGTCGCCCCCTCTCTCTAAACGTTAGTCTGTTGAGCTCTGAAAGAAACTACTAGGAGGTGTATCCGTGTACTAATACTGATCAGGCTGTTTAAGCGTATCATGTTTACATAAATTACGTTTTTCAGTGGGCTCCGGTTACAGAGATCTACCCCTTGTTTTTATTTTATCCTTGTTTTTTTGTTTTTCTCAGTGTTTGTTAGAAAACTCTGGTGCCTGCTTGGTTTTACCTTTTTCAGATTTGCCTTTAAAGTGCAGCTTATTAGGCCTGACTCCCAAATTATCTCGACCTATATAAGTATAGGTGTCAGCAATGATTTTGTTAATTTGCGCTCTTGGTCCACAACAGGAACCTGCCCAAGGTGTTGGCATACTGCCAGCACTTCTGCCTTCCTTTTAGTATTACTTAAAATAATTGCAGAAACTGTGGTTACTTTCATCCCCAAGTCCAGAGCAGGTGCTGCCCATATTCATTTAGAATCTATTTTACCACTTCAGGCAAAACTACAGTAAATGGTGTACCGTGTATTATGGTATACATGGCAGCAAAGCCGGTGCCCCAAGTGGCACAATCTTCCATAGGTGGAGTCATATCAAGTAGTAGACACATTGTGAGAATTCTGTTTGTCTTGGAGTCCCGTAAGGGGAAACGCTGCTTCAAGCTGATTTGTTTTTTGTGCAATCCAAAACAGAATTTCCCCCTGCTTCGTAGGAACCTCGCTCACAATGGTGTTATAGTGACAGGGCTAATTGCAGACACAACGAACTGCGGCCGCACCGATTGAATAGCCCGCACTGAGGTAGTTGTTATTGTACGCATAACAAACTAAGTTAAACGTCTGTATAGTCTAACCAGACCTGTGTACAGGGTACTGAGTTCACCAACATTTAATGGTGTTAGGTTTGGGTATGGTGTGTAGCCGGCTAGAACTGGCCAGACTGCCCCATCATTGCTGAGGGAACCCAGTCTAACATGTTTAAGTGGACGTTTAAGGGCGCCTTCGATCCTGTTATGATGTTCCTGAAAAGTTAATGCTATTTCTAATTGATAAGACCTGTATTGATTAGGGATTGCTGCCTCAGTGTACATGTGAAATGGCTGTGTTGTGGCACCTGCTGTAGGAAAATTGACCCATCAATAAAAAATAAAAACTTTGCAATTATATGCTTTGTGTGCCTCCACCACGAAGGTAACAAATCCCCTTGTGAGAGGGAGTCCCTGTGCCAATAAATGTGCTGTCACAACATGTCTACAACTAACAGAAATTATAATTGTGTTAGCCATTTAAATGAATAGAATTCAGAGAGAAAAATACTATAATAGGGTAACCTTTTTAAAGGTTCAGGCTTAAACAGCCTGCAGACAAAAATAAGGGTTTCCTATTCAGCTGAAACTCAATAAGCCTTAACACTTTTAACATCTCTGTATAACGGTAAAAATGGGACCTTGGACGCATGTAAAAACTACTCTGGAGACCCGTTAAATAAGGACTTGACCTAGAACGTTGGGCTTCATGTTAAATGATTCATGCAAATCAAGTAGGACTGTGTATAGAGTCAACATAAACTTCAGGATATAAGGGCTTAGTCCATCTACACCATAAGGAAATGTTGACACAACTCCTAGCTAGCACACAGTGCCCCATCTGAACCCCTAAACCTACCATGGTGCCAGTTGGTATCGGCAATCTTGAACATGGTTACTCACATTCCCAAGGAAATTGTAGAAACAAATCTATCCTTTCATCGTAACTTTGCATGCCCAAGGTAAGACACAAGAAAAATATGAAAACGTATTTTTCACACATTTATTAAAGCACTAGTACTGTTGTATAGAAAGCATGAGCTATAATGATTAGGTAGATGGAACAAAGCATGATGGCCAGCATTATAAGGCTGGTAAAAAAATAGCATTTCAATGATGATGATGTTACTATGTTGTGACACGCTTATTTGTTACTACCTACACTATCGAGAGCATAGTGGGAGTACCCTCTGCCAGATCATTTGGGATAGCCTGTCCCCCCAAACCCCCATACCTGGGTAAGATGTAGCAGGAAGCCGGTCTGATATAGGGCAGGCAGGTGCCCTGTGGAGGAAGGAGATCTATGTCAGCAGTGCTGCATCTTGGTGACAGTGCACAAAGAAGTGCTCCTCTGCCAAATGTAGCACAAAGGCAGTTTATAAAATGAAAACATATTGCACTATTCGTATTGCTCTGTCAGAGTTACAGACTTGATGTGATAATGTGTCTGGCGCTTCGGAGCTGTCACCAATGGGAAATCCTAATGCAATGGCATCGCGTTTTGTGCCTAGCTTTGGACAGGATGCACTGACTTCATGGCAGCAATGCTTGCAAGGAATAGGTTGCAGTGTGCAGTGTTCTCAGTACATTATCACATAGGTGTAAAACCATGTAAAAAGTCACCATCAGAAAAAGATGCCAAGCTAAAATCTACACTCTAAACTGGAGACTCAACGTGGGCCCTAAAGTGCTTCACTAGGGGTTCATTGAGGTAAGTGAGGTGCAGTTATCTCATGTCTTAGTGATGTCCGTTTTCTCAATTAAGTAATTATTTAGTTGGTAACCTGGTTTTAGTAGGGATAAAATATATTACCTGGTAGGTGAAATTGAGCTAAGGAGAGTAATGTGAAAATGTTGCAAGAGAAGCTTTTGTTTTTTTGTTAAGCTGTTGCCACTATTTCTTCTTTTCTTGTTTGGTGATTGTTTTGTACTTTTTTTTTTTATAGTGGTCTACCATAAGCATTCTTTGTTTTTTACTAACTCTTTTTATTTGGTTTCCAACAGGCGCATACCACATCCAACAGGAAGGTACACAGTAATAACTCCCAGCACCCCTGTTATAGAGAACAACCACAAATAAACAGCCCTTCAAACCCCCCACCCACCCACAGACACAAAAGGCATATTTAGAAGTATATCAGTTCACGTTTCCCCCCAAATCATCGGTGTCACAGTCGACATGCCTTCCACTAGTCAACACTTCGCAGCGCTTGGCACAGTCCTGTGTACCCTCAGTCCCAAAAATCCTACCTATCGAGTGATCACACGATCATCCCCAGAGACACCAGAGGACGTCCCGCGGTGAGTCCCTCTCAAGTAACAACCCTGTCTGCACCAGCAGTGGGCAGCTCGTAACCTTCGAAGAGAAGGGGGGTTCCAGGTGCAAGGGGGAGGGAATATCCACCCCTCATGGGGGTAGCTCACCACCGAGTCTCCTGAACACCAATCACAACGCCCATGGCCCATGTCCAGGTGGCCAACCGGTTCAGAGCAGGTCCCCAGGCAATTTCAACCTAGTGTCCACCCTGGGTTGATCCCTCCTGGCCAACAGGACAATGCCTGCAGTCTAAATCCGGGCAACCCCCCGGACTGTGAGAGAAACGGACTAAGATTCCTGACGCATAAAGGTACCCCCACAACCGCAGTCCCCTGGCCTTGGGAAATCCGACAACCGGTCCAGCAACATTCAGCTAAACAGGCCGCCCTCTTCCTTGTCCAGCCTGTGATTTTCCGGAACCGACCCCCTGCAGCATCTTTGTGACCCCCGTGCACTGCTGGCTGAGGGACTGTTTGGTGCTGACATGTGCCCCTCAAACACCTCCCCCTCCCCAGGACTCACCTAAACCCCCCATGTCTGTCCTCCCAAGACGTGGGTACTTTACCTGGAGGCAGATACAATTTTGAGTGCCCTCATTCTCCATAGGATCCTATTTCAAATCCAACAGCAACTTTGATCTCTGCACTCAGCCGGCCCCGTGTTGGTGGTGGTGGGTGTTTGGGGTTAACTTGAATCCCAATCTGTGCACACCCTGACCCTTGGAGACTGGAACTCCCCACCACCACACCCCTCCTCCCGGATATGTGTTTGAAAATTGGACTGTCAACTTTTAGAACAGATAGTTGCTATTCTCTTGAAAACCGTTTAACTTGACAAATTTAAACAAAGTGATATTGACACATATGCTTGCTACTTACTTGCAAATGTACTTACCTGCATACTAAATCGTGTGGTTCTAGAAATAAAGTAACAAAGTATATTTTTGCTATGTAAACATAATTGGCCTGGAGTTAATCATTGAGTGTGTGCTTCATTTATTGCTTGTGTGTGTGCAACAAACGCTTTGCACTACCCTCTGATAAGCCTAACTGCTTGACCACACTACCACAAAAGCGACCATTAGTATTATCTACTTTAGCCTCTGTTAAGCCTCTGGGGAGCCTTGGACTCTGTGCACATTATTTCTCATTTTGATATAGTATAAACAGAGACAGCTGCCTACACCTATGGTATTTGGTATCAAACATATCATATTAATTAACCTACATTGATTCCAAAGATGTATTAATGAATACATGCACACAAAGGGTACGTTACGATTCAGATCTCTTTATTGCATTTCAGAAACAGAAAACAGATCAACATAAATACCGCATTTATAACAAAGAACAGAAAAAACACCCCATCCGAAGTCCCCCCCCTTACCTACTCCACCCTCCCCCTTAGTTGTCCTAGCTATAGGTCTCTATATAATATGACACTTCATGAAGCTAATGTGGTTGTCCTCGTCCTGTTGGGATGTGTCCTATGCCCCAGAGCGTAAAGGTATTCTGAATGGCTGCCCCTAAGGCCAATCGTATATGTAGCTCTCTTTGGGATTTTAGTGGAACGGTGAGCTTGTTTGGGAGCCCCAGAACAGCAAATGCAGGGAATCAAGGCAGCTGCTTATTCGGGTGTGTGTTTATATAATTTAGGATCATGTCCCACTACCTTGTAAATTTGGGGCAACCCCACAGCAAGTGGAGCAATATCCTGGGAGACCCACAGCCTCTCCAATAATCTGCAGTTAGCAGGGTTGCTCTTTGTAGTCGCTCCGACGTGAGGTACCAACACGTGACTATCTTAGTGACAGTTTCAATACTGCTTTTGTTGCGTGCCATGTGTCACAGTTTGTAATACACCTCCCACTCATTCTGTGTCAAAAGTCGCCCCAGTTCTAACTCCAATCTCTTCTGTCCCACTCTTAGTCTGCACAGTGGTCTGGTGTAGTATGCTGTACAATTCTGTGGCAAGACGCTTCTCTTTGTTTTTCCTCACTAGCCGCTTCTCGAGAGGTGTAAGGGGTCGCTGTGCCCCTGGGTGTATTGTTTGGTGTGTAAGCCAGTGTTGGACCTGGATGTAGTGCATTCTCTCCGATTCTAACAGTGCCTAATCGGTGCATAGCTGGTCAAAAGAGAGTGGGCCCTCTTCGTCGAACATGTGACCTGTAGATTGGCACCCCGCTCGTTGCCATGGCTGGAACGCTGCCTGGTCTAAGCCCAGAGTGAGGTCAGCATTGCCTATACTTGGCGCCAATGGTGAGGGGAACGAGGATAAGCCCTTACGCACCACTACATGGTCCCACACCTCGAATGTGGCTCTAGTGAAAGGGGAGGAGTAGAGACGCCTTGATCGTTGAGGTCTTTTGAAGAAAGGAACTTTACACAAGGGCTGTCCCGCCACTGCCCGGTTAATGAACAATAAATGCTTCTTGGATTCCTTCCTGGTCCATTCCACCATATATAGGGGCTGTGTTGCCTCATGGTAATTAGGAAATTTGTGATGCCCATGCCTCCTTCTGTAGGGGGTCTATGCCTCTACTTATAGGAAAGGGAGCCGAAGTTTGTCCATTCACCCGGACTGTTTCGCTTGGCTGGCTGTAGTTGCTGAGGACCCATGTGATGACGTTTTTGCCAAAGTGAATAAGCGTAGCCTCCAGGTAGGAACCGTGCACTTGGTTAAAAGCTTTCTCAGCATCTGTGGCCAAGAGCATTATCTCCTGTCCGAAGCTATTGATTTCATCTATCAGGTGCAAAATGTGTTTAGTACTTTCACTACACTGCCTGTGTGGTACAAAGCCTTCCTGGTTCGGGGCGATCGGGCCTGGCACAAGGGATCCCAGTCAGGCAGCCAGAATATTGCTGAGTAATTTAGTATTCACATTAAGAAGGGATATCTGGCGAAAAGAGCCACATTCTTGTTTATCCTTCTGTGGCTCGGGAATGACAACAGTGGAGGCATCCAACATTGAGGGTGGAACCATAGTTGGCCCACTATTGGGCTGAAGAGTCGGGTCAATATTGGAGCGAGTGTAGAGCAGAAGCTTTTATAGAATAGAGCTGGAAAGCCATCCATCCCTGGAAATTTGAGTAGTTTGTCGAGCAGTGGTGGAGATGACCTCTTCTATCCGGATTGGACGATCCAGGGTGTCTGCCTATTCCGGTGATGTGTTGTGTTCCTGCGATGTGCGTGCCTCTCTAAGATTTGTCTGGTCCTTCTGGTGATAAAGCCTGCCCAAGTATAAAGCTCCTTATAAAAGTTTTAAAAGGCAGAAGCTTTGGGGTCATCTCCCATGATCTCAGAACCAACTCCTGCGGCTTGCCGCTGTGCTCTCATCCTGTAGGCTAAAAGTCTCTTGCATCTGTCTCCCCCCCACATAAAATGAGTGTCAGAGCCGAAGTGCAGCATTTTCGGCCTTATCTAAATCAAGTACCGCCAGTTGTGTGTGTGCTGCTTCTAGTTGTCACCAGACCCTCGAAGCCCCAGTGCGTTTGTCTAGAGGGTTCCTTAGAGGTGCTTCCTGAAGCGTACTAGTCCTCTAGTGTGCTGGCTAGCTTTTACATTCCAGCCTGCCATCACAGACTCGTTTCTGACCCCCTGAAGGTCAGGGCCCATGCTCTCGGAGACCAGAAACAATGCCTTTTCCCGAGGGAGCTGTGTTCATACCGCCCCCAGCAGGATGGCTATTGATTTAGTATACCAAGACTAGGGGCTTGAATGTCCCTGCCGCCTTTGATATGTGACCCCCGCACCCTCCAGACCTACAGGATGCCACCCCCTGAGGCCCATTTGGCACCAGGGCAGGTGGGAAATTAACTATGCTAAGAGGCGTGGAGTACACCTAGGTCTGATGCACCCCTAAGGTGAGCTGCCTTATGTGGCCCATTCTAGGACGATTCTGCCGTCTTGGTAGAATTCTATATTCTGGGACAGGGTTATGCCTACTCCCCACAGGAAGTGACCCATTCGGTAAGTAGCCAATGGGCTACTACCCTTCACTTCCCGTAACGCTCCTAAATCTGGTGTTTAGGGGGAGCCCCTGGCACAAGGAAAGGAGACTCTACTGTCCCAAGAAGGAGGAGGACACCAGAGAGAAATAAAAACTGAGGAGCAGTTACTGACTTGGTGCCAACCCTGCATGCCTGCCTACTGTCACTGACAGTTGTGCAAAAGACAACTCGTCGTGTAACTGGTCAGCCTCCAAAAGCCCGGTACTTTCCGCCAGCACTTCAAGAAACAGCCATCATCTCCAATGGAGCAAGGGAGCTGCTTCCCTGCACTTTTGCATGCACCAAACAGACCGATACAAGAGCCTCTGCAGCATGATCCTGCCTGACAAAGAACCACTACACACGAGCACCCCAGCCCAAATTGCTGTGGTTCGCTGGTGTCCCTGTGTGCCCAAGGCACTCGAGATCAGAGCCTGCCTGTAGGTTCCACCTGACTGGCATCCCAGTCCTTACTTGAAGTCTCTCTTCACCAGGTCCGTTTCCCATTAAAATCAGCAAGGCACCCGATGCTGAAAAGCACCTCTTCACCTGGACGCCACAGAGCTGACCGAGGTGACCTGCTGGAGATGCCTTGGACCTTGCCCCTTACTTACTTTAACTCCAGAAGAACTGTCCTGTAAGTCATTGGCAAGTAGCCCTATGCAATATGTTTCTTTTCCACAGGTTAAAATTACTACATTAAAGATACAAGTGCAAGTGTATTTCTGTGTACTTCAAAAGTGATAACTTGAAAAATGCTTAACCATTTCCGAAGTCTCTGGTGTTAAAAACATATAAAAATGTTTTTTTTTTTTTTAAATTGGTGTGGATCCCTTACTGAGTATGTGTATCAGTTATTGATTCTATGTATGCAGGAATTGTCGAACGTTCCTCTCTGATAAGCCTAAGGCTCCTCGACCGCACTACCCTTGCTTGATTGAGCACCTTGGGATTGCTAGAGCATGCCCCTGTCCACTTATAAGGGATTTCTGAACTCTTCACACAGGATACCTCTTTGTGGTACACTATATAAAAGCCAACTTTCTACATTGGTAGTGCACCGGTGGGATACAGGACTAGACATTTGCTGTACCATTGGGTAATAAGTGATTCCAGTAAGGAATCCAAAATTGTCTTCAGCTAAAAAATAATATTTGCCGATTGTTTTTTTTTTTTTTTTTTTCTAAATTATTTAAACAAACTGTTAGGGCCGTGTGTTAAGTACTTCAGTCCAATCTATTTGAAAGTTAAAAAGCATATTAGTAGTTAAGCCTTAAACTCTTTCAATTTTTTTTTTTTCAAAGCTTCCTAAACTAATTATAATATCACTTTAACATTTGCTTTTTTTTCAGTGAATTTCTAAGGTTTCTTTAAATGTAACCAAAATCTTAGTACCCCTTACCTAATTACAACATCACTCTAATCTTTGTGTCTGATAGAGACTTCTAATTGCAGATTCCTTACCTTGGAATTTCCCCCAGGTGTCAGACTGGATCTGGAGATTTTTCTTAGAGCAGTACTGTTGCTTGCTGTCAGGTGATGTCGGTCGACTCTGCGTCCATGGTTGGTGTTCTGGTCACCGTCGTGACGTCGCGGTCATACATAGGTGCCAGCCAGGCACGCTAATGTCAGTTCTTTTCTTTCAGCGCCACGTGCAGATCTAGTGAGATGTACCCTCGTCATTGTTTGACTGAAAACTACCTTTTTGTTGTCTTTTTTTTAACTTCTTTGGTGCATGGAGGGATCTCTCGAAAGACCGGCTTCATACCTTGTGATGCCTGTCACCACATGATGTCGGTGACGGAGGCGCACCTGGTGTGTTTGTGGTGTCTGGAGCACGACCACGACCCGAAGTCATGCTCCGCATGCTGGGACGTGAACCCAAAGGCCGAGGGAGCAGTCCAAATATGTATGGCAGCCCGGCGCTCAACTCCGTGTCGCTCCCAGTCTCGTTGGAGAGGAAGGTCTTAAGACCGCTCATGGAGTTATCACCACTCCTCCTCATCCCATTCAAAATCTTTGGGATATTCGGGTCACAGAAGGAAGAAGTCAAAGTAGCCCCACTGGGAATTCATCACGACGGACAGGTGTGTTTTGCCCGTAGCCTGGAAAGGCTATCCCCTCCCCTACGAGACTGCCCCTCCGGCCATGCCTTCATCCTATGGCCGCTTACAGGAAGATCATCTGGCACATGTCCACGAGGAAGTCGCAGCTCACTTGGCCAAGAGAGCCATAGAGAGGGTCCCTATTCCAGAAGTAGGTTGTGGTTGTTATTCCAACTACTTTCTGTTGCCCAAAAAGGACAAGGGCCTACGTCCTATCCTAGACCTTCAGGCCCGCAATCCCTTCCTCAAGAAGAAGTTCAAAATGCTCACTCTTGCTTAGGTCCTGTCTGCTTTGGACCCTGGAAACTGGATGGTAGTGTTGGACTTGCAGGACGCTTACTTGCATATACCCATCTTGCCTGACCACTAGTTGAGATTTGTAGTAGGTTACGAGCACTTTCAATTTACCGTGCTCCCCTTCAACTCACCAGCGCCCCTCAGGTGTTCAGGCACTGGCGGTGGTTGCAGCTCATCTGCGCAGGTTAGGGGTTTCAGTCTCCCTCTAGCTTGAGGACTCACTGTTGAAGGCGAACGCGCCCCAGGAAGTTGTCTCCTACCTTCAGACTACGACGAACCTTCTGCACACGCTGGGGTTCACCATAAACTTGCCAAAGTCACACCTGACTCCTTCTCAGACGCTCCCTTTTATCGGAGCTGTTCTGGACACAGTGCAGTATCGGGCCTACCCTCCTGAAAATTGAATCCAGGATATTGAGGCTATGATTCTGATGTTTTAGCCTCTATCCCGGATTTCGGTGAGAATGACTCTGAGGCTGCTGGCCTCCTGCATCCTGCTGGTGACACATGCCAGATGGCATATGCAGGTTTTGCAGTGGGACCTGAAGTTCCAGGGGAATCTCTCTGACATGGTCCAGACCTCAGAGGGAACTGCAAAAGACTTGCAGTGGTGGCTTTCAAATTGCGATTGAGTCAATGGCAAATCCCTCTCCCTATCCCAACCAGATCTTACAGTAGTGACAGATGCGTTGCTCCTGGGATAGGGCGTCCACATGGGAGAAGTGAAGATGAGAGGACTCTGGTCTCCAGCGAAGTCCAGACTCCACATCCATCTTTTGGAGCTCCAGGTGATCAGGCTTGCATTGAAAGCATTCCTTTCTAAAAGGGAAAGTGGTGCAAGTGTTCATGGAAACCACTACTGCAATGTGGTATTGCAACAAGCAAGGCGGAGTGGGGTCGTGGACTTTGCCAAGAGGCTCTGCACCTGTGGATGTGGCTGGAACATCCAGAGGTGCAATCGGGCATAATCCCGGTGGTTCAACATCTGGCGGGCTCTCTAAACTCCAGAGCGGATGAACTCAGCCGTTGATGCATAGTCTATCACGAATGGCGTCTCCATTCGGAGGTGGCGCAAGGCTTCTTTCAGCAGTCGGAGAGCCTTGGTTAGTTATGTTAATCTCTGCAGAGAACACACAATGTTAGCTGTTTTGCATGTTGGAGTTTCCAAGGCGGCACTCGCTCAGCAACGCTTTTCGTCTCGAGTGGAACTCTGGTCTCCTTTGCACCTTCCCGCCAATAACACTTATGTCCAGAGTTCTGAAGAAGATCAAGAACGACTGGGCTCAAGTAATCCTTGTGGCTCCGGATTGAGCACGAAGAGTATGGTATCCAGAGCTAATGAGCATGGCTACGGATCCTCCGATCAAACTGCCCCTTCGGGAGGATCTTCTGTCGCAGCAGGAGGGGGCGGTTCTCCACCCAAACCTATCCAGTCTTCTCCTTCTTGCGTGGAGATGGAGCGGCAGCAGTTGACGGCTTTCGATCTTCTGCCCAAAGACTGTGATGTTATTCTGGCAGCCAGGCGTCCCTCCATCATAATGGTACACGCCTGTCATTGAAACAAATTTGTGGCATAGTGTACCAACAAGTGTGTTGATTCCCTTTCTGCACTTCTTTCTGAGGTTCTCTTGTTCCTTTCTTTTACCCAGCAGGGCTCTGCTTTGGGCACCCTTAAAGGTTACTAATCAGCCATTTCAGCCTTTCTTAGATTGCCAGACCAACCTTCCTTATTGAAGTCTCCCATTGTTGGAAGGTTCATTAAGGGACTCAGGACTCAACCATTTGTTTCTTCCGACCCTGTTTATTATGCCCCAGTTGGACTTGAACCTGGTCCTAACTTACATTGTGTGTGCCAATTTTGAGTCTCTGCACAATTGTCCCCTGCGGCTCCTAACAATCAAGACTGCTTTTCCTATTGCCATCAACTCTGCTCACAGAATGAGTAAGCTTCAAGCTCTTTATTCCAAGTCAACATTTTTGTCTGTCCACTCTGACAAAGTGGTGCTCCGTGCAAGGACCTCCTTCCTTCCTAAGGTTGTTATGGCTGTTGGAAGATGGCCTGGTGTGTGATAGACACCCATTGTATTATCACCCTATACCAGGTCCAGGTATCCCCTATTAGTGAAGTGTAGGCAGTGTCAAGGAATCCAGGGCTCTCTAGAGTTAGCTGTGGATGAGCAGCCAAGACTTATCTGGGAGACATGCAAAGCTTATGCAATACCACCATAGTTACACAGCACCATCACACATGAAAGAACCGCAAAGTGTTACAAAAATAAAGGTACTTTATTATAGCAACACAAATACTAGAATACTGAATAGGCAATCCCCCCCCAACTGGAGGTAAGTAAACACACTATTACATAAACATTAGCAATCAGTAAAGAGCCTAGGAAGCAATAAGCATTGACAAAAGTATAGGTAAACAGTGAGGGCCAAACCATATACGAAAACAAGCATTTTCAATACAACAGGTCTCGCATTTGCTCGAGATAGAGCTATTAGCGTTGTAAATAAAAAAAACGCAGCGCGATTGCGCTATGCAAAATACAGTGCCATTGCGCTGTGTGGAAAAGAAACAGATAAAGTCCTCCGGGTGAAACCATTGAGCCTCGTATGTTTTTAGTAGTTTACTGGTGCTGTGTAGGTGGGCTAAACACCAGAAAAGGCATGACGTATGCATGCCTTTCACAAATGAAAGCAAGCGGATTTTAAAAGGCAAGCCCACAAACCAATGCAAGTGACTGACGTGGCATGGATGTGGTTTGAAGCCCAAAGAGAGATTACAGAATGGACGGAGCGCTTTGCGCTCACTGATAAAAATGGAATGTGAAAGGCAGTGCACCACCCAAGAAGTGGAATCCGTAGAAGGGAGCTGGAGGAACTAGGAACCCCAAGAGGTGAGCTCCAGAGTGGAGAGGTAAGCACCTGGTTTCCCCCAAAACCAACAGAAGGACCTTGGAAAAGGATTATGCAAGACCGGAAGAACCCAGAGGTGGATCCTGACAGAACAGGACCTGCAAAGGAAGGGAACCAAGCCCAGTTCATGTTGGAGTGTCTGGTTGTGGCAGGAGCCACTACCCACCCTTCTGTGGATGCAGGACCAAGTCGATGGTGGACGAAGAAGGCCAGCAGTGCAGCACCGGGGACGAAGAGGAGTCACAGGAGTGATGCAAGTTGTGTCCCATGACCGCAGCTAGATTCAGTTGGTCAGTGGGAAGGAGTGCTGGGGACTGGGGCTACACTGAGCCTCAAGAGCCCTTGGAGGAGAGCAAGTAAGCCTTGGTAACTGCAAGAGTTGCGGTGCACAGGGGTACTGTTCTGCAAGGAGAGGCAAAGGGCTTACTGCCTCCCAATTTGGACATCAGGCAGAGAGGACCAAGCGGAGTACTCAAGACCATCACCTGTGATTTAGGATCCATGCAGTTCCGAAGGAGAGCAGATCCACGCAGCGAGTCGTCATTGCAGTTGGTGCCTTCAGATGCAGGGGAGTGACTCCTTCACTCCAAGGGAGATTCCTTTTTGCTTCTTGTGCAGGCTGAAGACTTTCTGCCCTCAAAGATGCACAACTGGGGAAATGTTGCAGTTGCTGGAAGTAGTCGGAGAAACAATGTTGCAGAGCAGAGCTGTCGCTGAAGTTGCAGATTGTTGGTTCCTGGAGGCTCCAGTTGCAGTCCCAGTGGCCAGAAGATGAAGTAAACAATGCAGGGGAGTCCTACTGGAATCTTGCGTGCCAAATATGAGGATCCACCTAAGAGAGAGACCCTGAATAGCCCAGGAAGGGGTATTGGTCACCTAGCAGGGTGACCACCTATCAGGAGGTGGCTGTGACATCACCTGCCTGACATGGCCACTCAGATGCTCCCAGGGGCCTCTGCCCACCTTGGATTCAAGATGGCAGAATCAAGTGGCCACCTGGAGGAGCTCTCAGCACCAACCCTGTGGTGGTGATGGACCGGGAAGTGGTCAGTCCCCTTTCTTTTGTCCAATTTCGCACCAGAGCAGGGACCAGAGGTCCCGGGACTGGTGCAAACCAGTTTATGCAAGGAGGGCACCAAATGTGTCCTTCAAAGCATACCAGTGGCTTGGGGAGGCTACCCCACCCAAGCCATGATGTCACACCTATTTCCAAAGAGAGAGGGTGTTTCCTCCCTCTCCCACAGTAAGTCCTTTGTTCCGCCTTTTGCTGCTTGAGCTGGTTAAGCAGCAGGAGGGCAGAAACCTGTCTGGAGGGTGGCAGCACCGCAGGCTGCTTGCAAAACCCAGAAAGACTAGTAGGCGCAATACTGGTTGGGGGGGGGTACTCTAAGGACAACAGTATTGGGGAATGTTTCCGACACGTTTTATAGCAAACATACCCAGGTTCTGAGTTACCTTAATGTAGCTGTACACAGGTAGTGAATGACCTGTGTCCAGTACACAGGTAAAATGGCTTCCCCGCACTTAAGAAGTCCAGTACAATGGAGTTGGAGTTCATAGGGCCACCTCTGCTCATGCATGGGTGCCTTCACACACAGGTACCTGCACCTTTCCCTCTGGGCTAGGAGGGCCTACCATAGGGGTGACTTACAGTGACCTAGTGCAGTGACCTGTAGTGAAAGGGTGCATGCACCTTTTCACACGTGCTGCAAGGGAAGGCCTGCAGGCACATTTTGCATGGGCTCCCATGGTGGCACAATACATGCTGCAGCCCATGGGGGACCCCTGGCCAGTATGCCAATTGTGGGGTGTGCAAAGTCCTAGGCAACCAAATTTAGAGAGAGAGGAGAGCACAATCACTGGGGTCCTGGTTAACAGGACCCCAGTCAAAGCATACTGATAGCAAGCAAAAAGTGGGGGTAACCATGCCAAAAAGAAGGTACTTTCCTACACTGACCCTCTTTTTAAAAAAAAAAAAAATTAAATGCTTCCCTGGTGTCTAGTGGGTGTTCTTTTATAATCCCCATCTGCCTCCAGGGGTACCTTACCAAAAGAAGGAAGTCCATGGTGTCTAGTGGGCTTTCTGTCCCTCCCCCCACTGACATTGCCCCCACCTGCCCACCCGGGAGGACAAAAAAACTGTGAAGATTTTTTTGGTGAGCAGTGGTGGCATTGCAATGCTCATTCTCCCCTTTCCAGTGATACCTCTGCCGTCTGCTTCGGTGCTCAGGGGTCTAAGATAGCCACCTCAGCACCAAGGCATTGAAAGTAAAATGAGACTACCATCTCATTTCACTTTCGTTTTCAGTGAAATTACATCAGCGTGGTGCACGTGCTTATTGTCATTTCATTGCAACAAAAGAAACGGCCCCAGGAGATGGGGAAGCTCTCCCTCATCTCCTGAGGCGGTTTGTTTCTAAAAGAAATCCCTCTGGTGCCCCATAGCAGAGGGATTTCAAGTGCCACGTGTGCGGACGGCCGGGAGCTGTCCGACGCATATGAGCACTTTAGGATTGGACAGCTCCCAGCCGTGCAACACACAGAACCAGTTAAGGGGGTATAGTGCGGAAAGGTTTGATACAAATTAAATCCTAGTGCCTTTCATTACAGAAAAAGGGATCTCCGAGAGCTGTTGACCTTAGGTAAAATGGGTCGGTCTGTGATGTCACCAATGTGAAATCGCCCTCAGCATGCTACCTTGAGACTTTTCAAGCATGGTGAAGGGTCAGAAAAAGAGAACATTTGTTTCTCAAATTGTGGATAAATTGATTCAAGGAAAGGGTTCCTGGAGACCTTATTGGTGATTGGTCACAAGACCAGAGTTCTCCTGGAGCAGGGTAAACCTTCAAGGTCCACTTTGCTCACAAGACGTGCTAAAACCTGGGAGGGATGTGTGTAAAAAAATGTTTAGGGCCGCTGAAGTGCATCTGTTGTTATGAAGAAGAAAAACCATAGGGTAGTCACAGAGGAGGGAGAAATGACGTGTTCAAAGAATGTCAAACCATTTCCGAGACAGTTTCCAAATCAGTTACGCCCTGCCTGAGGCATTGGTATGAGTTTGCCAAGAAGGGTCGCCTAAATGGCAACCAGGCTCATTCTACTCTGAAAAAGCTGGCCCTCAGCGGAGTGGCATTTTTGATATTCAATAAAATCCGTTCGTTGGAAGTTGACACTTGAACTGAGACTTTCTTGTGACATTGCTGAAGTTTTTGTTGTAGCCAGCTATTTGCTCTACATTATACCATTCTGTTTGTACAAACCTCTAATGGCAGTTGAGGCTGAAGGAGGTCTTTTAGAATACTGCAGTTGTAATTTTATTTATATAGTGGTTACTACACCTGACGAGGCGTCTAATTGCATTTCGGCGAAGTAACACGCCGCTCCAGAACCCAAAAGGATTAGTTGTGGATTATTATTATAAGGAAATATGAGTACAACATCAATATTAGTAAAGGAAGTTATGAGTTAATTTGGGCGGAGGACATGTGAATATGTTAGTTGGATTGAATAGAATAATGGAGGGATAGAGGAGGGAAGAATCTAGAAGTGTTAATTGGGAGATTATAGTAGTAAGGTTTTGGTTTGGGATGAGTAAAGGAGAGATAAAAGAGGGAAGAGTCTTTAGAAAGGGATTAGGACGATCATAGTAGTAAAGCGGGGTTTGGGATCAGTCAAAGGAGATACAAAATGAGGAAGAGTTTAGTAGGGCTGTTTGTAATAATAAACTGAAGTTTGGGGTGAGCCAGGAGGGTTAGAAGAGGGTAGAGTCTGGGAAGAGTTAGTTTAGAGATCATATTAGTAGAATGGGTTTGGGATCAGTCAAAGGAGATACAAAATGAGGAAGAGTTTAGTAGGGCTGTTTGTAATAATAAACTGAAGTTTGGGGTGAGCCAGGAGGGTTAGAAGAGGGTAGAGTCTGGGAAGAGTTAGTTTAGAGATCATATTAGTAGAATGGGTTTGGGATGAGTCAGAGAGAGTGTAGATAGAGGATAGATTGGTAAAGGTATAGGGTGATAGTGAGAAGGAAGTAAAGCTTTCGAGAGAGTACTTTTTTCTCTTGTACAGTACGACTAAAGTAATAAATATATAGATACAGGATTATATAGTAAGGGAATATATGTGCAAGGAATATAATATATTGAGATTTAGAGTTGTATTGTATAAACACAGACTTTGAGGTATATGAAGTTAATTTATTTGTGTACTTTTAAAACATTTTATCTTTCCTCAATAATTTAATAGTGAAATGCTTGTAGGTAAATAGTTAAGATAATATTTACCTATTCTGATATGTAAAATAACAACGGAAACTCATAAGCATCTAATCAAACAACTTATACAGAAACTATGCAATGACCTATGAACATGTTAAGCGTAGAGTATATATGATCAATGGCATGTGTAGCTGCAAATACACATGCTATGCATATTCTGCCATCTGGTGTTGGGCTTGGAGTGTTAAAAGTTGTTTTTCTTCGAAGAAGTGTTTTCGAGTCACGGGATCGAGTGACTCCTCCTCTTCAGCTCCATTGCGCATGGGCATCGACTCCATGTTAGATTGTTTTCTTTCTGCCATCGGGTTCGGACGTGTTTCTTTTCGCTCCGATAGTTTGAGTCGGAAAAGTTCTAAAACTAGCTAATTCTGGTCGGTATTGTTTCGATCACGTACCATCTTCCATCGACACTTCGGTACCGTCGGGTCAAACATCTTTACTCACCCTTCGGGGTGCGCGCCCCCAACTCAGGCTTGGTCAGGCCGACCGCGTGGAAGCCTCATGGACCGGACCCCTTTCCGCTTTTGTCCTCAGTGCTACGCAAAATTTCCCTACACAGACCAACATCTCGTCTGTAATCTCTGTCTCTCCCCAGACCATCGGGAAGAAAATTGTGAGGCCTGCAGATCTTTCAGTTCGAAGAAATCTCTCCGAGACAGAAGAGCAAGAAGACTCGAGATGGCGTCCAAGAGCACCGAACGTCGAGGAGGAGGACATCTTGCACACAGCAGTCTCCGTCCAAAGGTCCGACTCTGAACAGGAGTCCAAGGAGGACAGACCAGTCACGGCAGGACAGCACGTGAGTACGCCTGCCCCTGCCAAGCTCAAACATAAGGCCTTGGGAACGCCATTGCTGGAAGGCCATGGCTTGACCTGTAAAAAGACCTTCGGTGACCAACCAACAACTTCGGCACCGAAAAAGGCCACGCCACCCAAGCCTTCGGACTCGAGCTGAATCTCTCTCTCCGAGACTATCAGGCACAGATCCTTCGAGTCGAAACCTCGAAAATCGCTTTTGAAGCCGAGGCCAACATCCACTCCCAGCCTTTCGATACTGAAAAAATCAGCTTCGGAGCTGAAAAGGCCAGTTTATACGGAGGAACATGGGCTTTCGCAAGTACTTAAAGCCATAAAATCACAGAGGGACATTCACAAATGGAGGATATAGATGAAAGGCAAGCCAGAATTCAGATTCACAAGGACACTGACAAAATTATAACTACACCTCCTCTGAAGCCTAAGAGGAAATCGGCCTTTCAGGAACAATTGGACACTGCTCAGCCACCGGCTAAAGTGCCAAAGACTAAACGAAAATCTCCACCTTCTCAATTTTCTCCTCCTCAGTCTCCTCTTCACTCTCCTCACTTGCTTGTCTCTCCCCCTACTACTCCCACACCTGTACAATCTCCTGTACATTCTTTTGATTCACAGCAAGCATTTAGGAGCCACACTAAATACACAAAGAGCACTCGCAAACCCAAGTCCACAAAGAATACAAGCATTTCGCAATGTATTGACACAAACACAGCCAGCCCAACAGCACACTGTCAAATTTGTCATGAAACTGTTAGGCATGATGGCATCTTATATCGCCATTGTCCCACATGCAAGGCTAAACATGCGGCCTTTACAACAGTGCCTTGCACAGCAATGGTCACAGGCACAGGGTCAACTTCACGATCTAGTGTTGATAGACCGCCAAACACGCATATCACTTCAGTGGTGGAATTCCACAAACCTAAACAAAGGGCGGCCTTTTCAAGACTCCTTGCCTCAGACCATACTTATAACAGATGCATCAATGATTGGCTGGGGGGCACACCTCAACAATCGCAACATTCAAGGACAATGGGACGCCAAACACAAACAGTTTCACATAAATCACCTAGAATTGCTAGTCGTATTCCTAGGATTCAAAGCTTTTCAGCCTCTTCTCACCCTCAAGAACATCCTTATCAAAACAGACATGACAACAATGTATTACCTAAACAAACAAGCAGGGACTCATTCATCCCAACTCTCCCTCCTAGCACAAAAGATTTGGCAATGGGCAATCCACAACAACATTCACCTAGTAGCACAATACATTCCTGGGATACACAACCAATTGGCAGATGTTCTCAACCGAGATCATCAACAAACACACAAATGGGAGATTCATCCCAAAGTGCTTCAGCCATATTTTCACCACTGGGGAACACCAGACATAGACCTATTCGCCACCAGCAAAAACGCAAAATGCCAAAACTTTGCATCCAGGTACCCACATCCTCTATCCAAAGATAATGCTCTATGGATGAATTGGTCAGGGATATTTGCTTACACTTTTCCCCCTCTCCTGCTCATTCCATTTCTAGTCAACAAACTGTGTCAAAACAAAGCTCATACTTATAGCACCAACGTGGGCACGTCAACCCTGGTACACAACACTATTAGATCTGTAAGTAGTACCACATATCAAACTCCAGGACAGACCAGATCTGTTAAAGCAAAACAAACAAATGATCAGGCATCCAAATCCCAAAATACTCAATCTAGTGATTTGGCTCCTGAAATCATAGAGTTTGGATATCTACAACTACCAACTGAGTGTATGGAAGTAATTAAACAAGCAAGGAAACCTACTACCAGGAAGTGTTATGCAAACAAATGGAAAAGATTTGTGTATTACTGTCAATCTAAACAAATTACCCCTCTTTCAGCATCAATACTAGACATTGTAGGTTATTTGCTTCATTTGCAAAAGGCAAATTTAGCCTTTTCATCCATTAAAATACATCTCACTGCAATCTCTGCGTACTTGCAAAATATTGAACACAGCTCTTTATTTATAGTCCCTGTTATCAAAGCCTTCATGAAAGGATTAAAACGCGTTATTCCACCTAGAACACCTCCAATACCATCGTGGAATCTAAACATAGTGCTCACACGACTTTTGGGGCCACCATTTGAACCTATGCGCTCCTGCCAGATTCAGTATTTAACATGGAAAGTTGCCTTCCTAGTCGCAATTACTTCATTAAGAAGAGTTAGTGAAATCCAAGCTTTCACAATTCAAGAACCGTTCATACAAGTACATAAACATAAAATTGTACTTCGAACAAACCCTAAATTTCTCCCAAAAGCTATATCACCGTTTCATATTAATCAAACAGTGGAGCTAGCAGTCTTCTTCCCACAGCCAGACTCTGTAGCGGAAAGAGCCCTGCATACATTATATCTTAAAAGAGTATTAATGTATTACATTGACAGGACAAAATCCTTTAGGAAAACCAAACCGTTATTTGTAGAATTCCAAAAACCACATACTGGTAACCCTATTTTAAAACAAGGGTTAGCTAGATGGATAGTAAAATGTATCCAAACATGTTACCTAAAAGCTAAAAGACAGCTACTAGTGACACCTAAAGCACATTCCGCATAGAAAAAAGGGGCTACAATGGCTTTCTTAGGTAACATCCCAATGGCCGAAATTTGTAAAGCAGCCACTTGGTCAACACCGCATACATTTACCAAGCATTACTGTGTAGATGTGTTAGCAACACAGCAGGCCACAGTAGGACAGGCTGTACTAAGAACACAATTTCAAACAACTTCAACTCCTACAGGCTGACCACCGCTTATGGTAGGTAAAACGGCTTTGTAGTCTATGCATAGCATGTGTATCTGCAGCTACCCGACTTAATATAATGTTCTTCTTGCTTTTTTATGGAGTTTGTCTGCCTCACTTTGAAGGAGGTGTGTCTCCTACAGGCAGGCTATTTGTACCTCCTACCTACACAAATACGCCCCCTACCTTTGCCCGCTTAGTGTAATTATTTAGTATGATTTAGCACCATGCGCCTCCCAGATCCACCATGGCCACAGCCGGGGAGGGAGGTCTACTTCTCTCACTGTCTTGGACCCTTTGCCTGTGTGTGCTGCACCATGAATTCTGCACGACTCCAGTATTGTCTTTTTCTCTGCTGTCAAGCTAAGTGGTCCCAGTCCCAGCAGAACTCCTCGTATCCGCCCCTCTTTCCTCTTAAGGCGTACGTCTCTCGCCGTGGTCTGCCCATGTCTCACCGCCGCCCTCGCAGCCTCTTACATGTCCATCGGGCCACTCTGCTGTTTCTGCACACAGGCTTCCCAGTGCCTCCGCAACAGATGGTCTATGCCGCACTGTTCTTTCCGGATCCGCTTCGCCACTTCCCGTCCTTGCAGAGGCTCCTGTCTGCTGTGTGCTGTCGCACTCCTCACATCTCCTCTGAGGACGCAGACCAGTCCAGTGGTCCCCCGTTCGCCGCATTAATTTCTGCTCTGGCACGGGCTCCGAGAAGGTGCCATTTGTCTTGTCATGCTCGAGGGCTGTCACTCGGCACAATTTGTCCCTCTTCCAGCAGTCGGGGCGGAGAATTTCACTGTTGTTGTGCCTTACTGCACCAAGGCTTACATGGGGGCTACAATTTTCTGAGTGGATGGGCTTTTTTCTGACGGATTTCCAGCTCGGAAATTTGGCCGAGGGATCTGAGTTCTCAAACACACGTCCTCATATAATTGTGAAAGTGTACACCGGATGGTTCCTTGTGGGGAAGCGTGGCCCAAATACAGTATTCATGAGTAGGGTATGGTGACAACCCTATGATAAAGGTTATAGGACTAATAGTTTTTCTGAGAAAAGTTATGTCGTGTCATATTCCTGAATTGGTTTTATTATGAAAAGTTTGATAAAGGCTTATTTATCGTGAAAAACATGTTTGAAGCCAATAGGCTTTTCAAAGTGGATTGTTATGTCCACTGTTATGGACTGTATACAGGTATTTTGCAACATGGAATCTAATTGCCTATGTCCCTCACCACCAAAGACAAACCTTGCCTGAAATGAGAATAATTTAGTTCCAGGACTGAAGGGCCAGTCCTTTAATTTTCCATTTTTCTCTTTTCCCTTTAATTTATTTTTCCTTTCCTCTTTTTATTGTCATCTTGTAGCGCATACAGCAGCTCCGCACACCGCTTGCCTCCCTCTCATTTAAGTTGCACTGTACCACATCCCGCACGGCAAATGCCTATAAACCAGGCAACCATCGCAGAATTGTATTAGCTATTTAGCATTGTTTCGTCACATCATGATAGCCAAAATGTTGGTCTTAAACTTGATGGCTAAGCTATAACTTTAAAACACTGACACACTAGTACAGTGCCATTCTAAGACCGACCCCAGCTGCTATGTTCAGTTTCATCTGCTATTGCAAGCAAATGCCTGCTGTATTTAGGTGGCCACATGGTTTCTTTTTTTTTGCTTTTATCCTTTTACTTTATCTTTCATATGTTGTTGAGTTAGCATCATTTATTGTGGATGTGTAAATAGGTGAAGTCAAGAATGAGACAACAGTGATGAAAGGTGGAATCAGTAGTTGATGGAGTGCGTGTATGATGACTTATTGAGTGCTTAAAACCCATCAGTGACTGAAGAGATACTTTCATCCATAAGCCAGACCTTTTGGCATTGCCAGTTCTTACATGATTTATTTAATTCAGCTTTTTTATTAAATCAGTATTTCTTTATTACCTGTTTGGATTTGTTAGCAAGTAGTCAGTACACCTTTAAGAATTCCTTGCTGCTTGTCAAAGCATAATTTCCTTCAGAACAGAGTTGGACTTCTGATTACAATTTCAGGATATTTTCCCTGGTTTCGTTTGTGCTTTAAGAAATGTCTTTTACTGGTTAACGTAAATGGATTTTATGTTTCTACCTGGAGAGCGCTATGGATTTTTTGGTATTATAATTAATTAACTGCTTATGGAGCACGGTCATTTTTAGGTTGGGCGCGCAAGCGCTTTGATCTGTTGTTAGTATTGTGGGCTTTTAACCACGCCCATGTCACGCCTGCCACTTACACTCGTTAGTGGGCTTGCCTTTCGGAACTCACTTGATATCATTGGTAAATGCTTTATGTGTGTCCCACCTTGAAGCTGTTTTGTTGCACGCCTTGCAGACTGCCCCTGTTACATGGATAATTGCACGATTGTCGATATACTTCAGCATGGACAAACTATTCCTTTTTCTTTTGTCTTGCCACTTCTTGCTGCATGGCAGTCATTGTGCTTACAGCGCGAACAGGCATAACAACGTGAACTTGTTGTATAAATCCTACCTGTTTATTCAGAATATTTTGTATGGATATAATGCACTTTTCTTTGCACCCTTGTGAAAATAGGATAAGCCTCTTTATTTGGTATATTTTTTATGCTGTCGATCCCCTTGTATACCGACCTTGGTGGGCCTTGCGTGCGTTATAGAGGTTCACAAAAAAAACGAAAAAAATAAAGTGCCCGGGACCTGGCTGCCTGGTGTTTATTCTGTCCTAGCTTAGCAGATTGAGTTTCCTGTCCCTTCAGTTGACACAAAGCGTAGCATAACACAATATAACATCAGGACATTCGGGTCACAAAAAGAAGAATTAGAAGAAGGACAAGCATTCTTCGACTTCACCCCGTCCTTCGGACGATGCGATGCGGAAAGAGCATCGACACTCTAGGCCTCAGTCATCGGAGCCTTCATCTGGGTTGGCTCCTCGCATCCCCGACTTCCCAGGAGCCGGAGCCACCTCTGCCCAGCTTAAGGAATTTTATGAGGCAATGCGCTTCAATTTTGGGCAGTCCGACCCGCCTTCGGGCACAGGTGAGTTGTTGGGGGCCCCCCTCTGGTTCAAAGTCGTCGCCTTCGACCATGGCTCCGGAGGGCCCTTCCGGATCCAATCGTAGATCTGTCCTGAGGCTCGTCGTGCCACAGCGACCTTCACCGGTGTCGGGTCAGACGTCAATGCTTCGGATGTCGTTTGGGCCCACAAATGGCGTTGATCCCATCCTCATAGGTGACGACCCAGAACCGGAACAATGTCACTAGGCGCTGATTCCATTCTTTATGGGCTCTCTGGGCTCAGGGTTGATCCAGGCCCTTTTTCTTGTGGGTATGGACATGGGGATATGGATATGGAGGGGACGCTGGACACTTTAGAATACTAGCTTAACCCCCAAATGGACTGGGTGCAGGATTTGGGTGATGCCAGTGGTCTAGACACCTCCCCTAACAATACTCTTTCCTCCTACCGTGGCTATGGAGGAGGGTGCCTCTTATTCCATGGCGGTGAGAAGGGTGGCTTAGGTCCTGGACCTCGAACTATCTTCTGTGGAGGTTGGGCCTAATATGCTAACCAACGTGCTTCAGCCGGGGCTTACTCGTCCGAGCCCCTTCTTCCCTTTAATGAAGCACTGACAGACGTCCTTTTGGGTACTTGGTCCAGATCCAGCACAGGGGCTCCTGTGAATAGGACTATTGCCCGCCACCCTCGGCCTGTGCCATCAGACCTGAAATTCCTCACCCAACACCCCACGCCAGAGAGCCTTGTCATCCAGGCTTCTTCTTCATCTGGCGCATTCCCTGCTGCACCCCCGGATAGGGAATCAAAAAGACTGGCTAATTTGGGGAAGAAGTTGTTTTCTTCCAACAGTCTAGCGACGCGGTCCTTGAACGCCGCATGCCTTTTGGGCCGCTATTTCCATAATCTCTGGGATACGGTCGCGCAAGTGCTGCCTAGAGTTCCGGATGAGGCAGGGACTATCCTTTCCCAAGCCGTAACAGATGGGAGGGATGCAGCAATGTTCATGATTCGTTGTGGACTGGATACGACCGACTTTCTGGGTAGAATGGTTGCATCCACGGTGGCATTGAGACGCCACGCCTGGCTGAGAACATTTGGCTTTTTAGGGGATGTCCAGCAATCCTTGATGGACATGTCCTTTGGCACACATCTCTTCGGAGACAAGGCGTACTCGGCATTCAAGCGCTTTAAGGAGTCCTGAGCCACAGCCCGGGCCCTTGGCCTCATGCCTGCTTCTAGACCCCAGTAGTCCCCCTTTCGTGGCTACAGAAGGGGCATCCAACCACATCCTTTCCCCCGACCATTGGCCTGCGCATGCTGTACAGCCCCTGCGCGGCCGCAGGATCACATGTCCCCGGGGACCAGGGAGCCAGCGGGTCACCCAGTACACCCCGCCCCCTCCTCAGCCTCCAAATCTTCCTAGTCCGCTGGTACACCAGAAACCAGTTGGCGGCAGGATTCGCCATCACCTGCCCCAATGCAATCCATTACCTCGGGCAGGTGGGTCCTCCAAATTGTCCAAAGGGGCTACTCCCGCCCCTTCGAGCCACCTCCTCCAGCCATGCCACCTTCATGCAAACGAATATCGGAGGATCATATGCGCTTCTCCGCAAGGAAAGCCAAGCCCTTTTGGCCAAAGGATCTATAGAGAGGTTTCCTTGCCAGAAGTAGGTTGTGGTTGCTATTCTCGCTACTTTCTGGTGCAGAAAAAGGACAAAGGTCTTCGGCCTATATTAGATCTTTGGTCCCTCAAACTCTTCCTCAAAAAGGAGAAGTTCAAAATGTTGACATTGGCTCAGGTCCAATCTGCCCTGGATCCCGGAGACTGGATGCTAGTGTTGGACTTGCAAGACGCATGCTTCCGGATTCCCGTCTTTCTGGCCCACAGAGGTTACCTACGATTTGTGTTAGGTCACGAGCACTTTCAGTTTACCGTGCTCTCCTTTGGCCTTACCAGTGCCCCTCGGGTGTTTACGAAAGTGATGGTAATGGTGGCAGCTCATCTGCGCAGGTTCGGGGTCCCCATCTACCCCTACCTCGATGATTGGCTGTTGAAGGCAAACTCGCCCCAGACACTTGTCTCCCACCTCCAGACTACTGTGAACCTTTTGCATTCGCTGGGGTTCTCTATCAACATGCCGAAGTCACACCTGACTCCTTTTCAGACGCTCACTTTCATTAGAGCTGTTCTGGGTACAGTGCAGTTTCGGGCCTATCCTCCCGAAAAGCGAGTCCAGGATATTCGGGCTATGATACCGATGTTTCAGCCTCTGTCCTGGATTTTGGTGGGAATGACTCTGAGGCTGCTGGGCCTCATGTCCTCTTGCATCCTTCTGGTTCAAAATGCCAGATGGCATATGCAGGCTCTGCAGTGGGACCTGAAGTTCCAGTGGGAGCAGCATCAGGGGAATCTCTCTGACAAGGTCCAGATCTCGGAAGGAGCTGTAAGAGATCTGCAGTGGTGGTTAACAAATCAGGATTGGGTCAAAGGCAGATCCCTCTCCTTTCCCCAAACAGATCTTACAGTTGTGACAGATGCATCACTCCTGGAATAGGGCGGCCACATGGGAGAGGCGGAGATCATAGGCCTCTGGTCTCCGGCTGGAAACTGGGGTCCATATCAGTTATCTGGAGCTCCGAGCGATTCAACTAGCATTGAAAGCATTCCTTCCCTCTCTCAAGGGGAAAGCAGTGCAGGTCACCACAGACAACACCACCGTAATGTGGTGTTGCAACAAACAAGACGGAATGGGGTAGTGGACCCTTTGTCAAGAAGCTCTTCGCCTCTGGACTTGGCTGGAACATCAGGGCATTTCCTCGCGGGCTCCTTGAATGCCATAGCAGACAAACTCAGCCGAAAATGCGTGGTCGATCACGAATGGCATCTCCATCCGGAGGTGTCGCAAGGTCTTCTCCTTCAGTAGAGAGAACCTTGGTTAGACTTGTTCGTCTCTATTGAGAACGCGCAATGTCAGCTGTTTTGCTCATTGGAGTTTCCAAGGCGGCACTTGCTCAGCGACGCTTTTCGTTGTGAGTCTAATTCAGGCCTCCTGTACTCCCTTCTACCCATACCACTTCTGCCCAGAGTTCTGAAGAAGATCAGGCAAGACCGGACCCAAGTAATACTGGTGGCTCCGGACTGGGCAGGAAGAGACTGGTGTCCTGATCTGTTGAGCATGGCCATAGCTCCTCCGATCAGACTGCTCCTCGGGAGGCTCTTCTGTCGCAGCAGCAGGGGAGGGTCCTCGCTCCTAACCTGTCCACCCTCCGCCTCCTTGCGTGGAGATTGAGCGGCGACAGTTGACTTCTTTTGACCTGCCCCCTGAAGTCTATAATGTTATCTTGGCAGCCAGACGTTCCTCAACCAAAACTGTAAGCGCCTGTCGTTGGAAGAAATTTGTGGCAGGGTACATCAACAAATCTTTCAATCCTCTATCTGCTCTTCTTTCTCAAGTTCTTCTCTTCATTCTTTCCCTTGCCCAGCAGGGTTCCACTCTGGGCACTCTTAAGGGATAACTTTCTGCTATCTCTGCTTTCTTGAGGTTACCAGATCAGCCATCCTTATTTAAATCTCCTATAGTTGGGAGGTTTCTTGAAGGCCTCACGCATCTCTTTCCTCCTATCCCATTTATCATGCCACAATACGATCTAAACCTGGTATTAACATACCTTATGTGTACCCTTTGTGAGCCGCTTCACAACTGCCCTTTACGGCTCTTAACTATTAAGACTGCCTTTTTAGTTGCCATTACTTCTGCCCGCAGAGTAAGTGAGCTCCAGGCTCTGTCATCTCAGCCACCTTTCCTGCCATACTTCCTGACAAAGTGGTGCTTCGCACAAGGACTTCTTTTCTACCTAAAGTAGTGACACCTTTCCATGTTGGATAGTCCATCACCTTGCCTACCTTTTATGCACCCCCACATCCCTCTCATGAAGAGGAGAGACTCCACCTTCTGGACCCAAAAAGTGCGTTGGTGTTCTATTTTGATCGTACCAAAGACTTCCGGGTGGACGATCAACTCTTTGTGGAATAAGTGGGTGCAAAGAAGGGGAAGGCGGTGCAGAAGAGGACCATTTCACGATGGGTACTCTTATGCATCAAAATGTGCTATGCTCTGGCTAAAAAGCAACCTCCCAAAGGTTTGCTCGCTCACTCCACCAGAGCTACTGCTGCTACCACAGCGTTAGCACAGGGCATTCCAGTCCTGGACATCTGTCAGGCAGCGAAGTGGGCATCTCTGCACACTTTTACCAAACATTACTTCCTGGACAATCGGGTCCGAAGGGACAGCTACTTTGGTCGTTCGGTCATGCAGGACTTCTTGGTGTGATCTTGGTCTGCAGCCCACCACCGGGGATGGTATTGCTCGGGTATCTATTCAAAGGGAAGGAATCTGCAACTAGAAGTCTCTATCATATGTACAAGTTACTTACCTTTGGTAACGATATATCTGGTACAGACATATTCTAGTTGCAGATTCCTTACCGACCCGGCCATCCTTCCCTCCACTGCAAACTTTTTTCCAGGGACAGGAACTTCCCCTTAAGGGCCCTAGTTTTGGCGCACCACTCTATGTTCTTAATGGCTCCGCGGTACTGGCGTGGAAAGTCGTGAAAGGAAACTTGACGTCAGCGCACCGGGGTGGCGCCTATATTCGACCGTGACATCATCATGGCGAACACAACGCCAACGACACCTTTGTAGTCGACTGACAGCGCGCAGAGGTACTGCTCGTAGGAAAATCTCCGGATCCAGTCTAACGCCTGGGAAAATTCAAAGGTAAGGAATCTACACTTGAATATGTCTCTACCAGATATATCGTTACCAAAGGTAAGTAACTTGTACAACCCACATAATTCCATGCCAGACCACATACATCCACTCCATTCCAAACAGAGCTGTTCATTGGCTCTTCTGTGCATTTTCACGATTGTGTTTTTAGGTATAGTAGCTAATAGAGGGATTTTAATGGACAGTCCTTCTGCATGGTTACACTTTCCAACTTGTGAGACTTCCTTAGTTAAAGCTTATACGTGCAACGCTTCAGATAAACAATTCAATAGTTGCACCATGTGCAGAAAAAAATTTCATAAGTTGTTGATAGAAAGCGGTACCATGCACTCTCTGAATTGGCCTTTTTATAATCAAATTTCGAAAGGCTTTATTTGTTAGTAGAACTGAATGAGATTGCTAATTTGAGAGAGGGTTGTCTGAAAAAGTAATAAACCTACATCAATGCATGACATTGTCCCTCTCTCTGTGGAGATAATTAAAGGTTGTGATGATCGATAATGGGTGTTAAACATGGTTACAATAGTGCCTAGTCATGCCACTTCAGCCAACCTTCTGATTTTTTTCTATCACATTTTATTTTGTACCTTGTAAAAACCTGACATGCATTCAGCATTCCTGGACATTTTGTGGGTGCTCCTATTGTACAGCATAACTAGAAAACAGTTCCCTATTTTCATTGTCTGTGAGCATGACGCAAAGTATAAATTTGATCGAGTACTGCACTATGAAGCTCTGTCTTAACAAAACTTAGCAAATAGTGAATCAGTGTTCTAGAATACTGATAAGTGTATTTACCATCTGCAAAGGAAAGACTTTAAATGATTTTCAGTTGGGTTAATGACCATATTTCTTATAGGTGAATTGGATGATCATTTGATGCCAGTTGGCAAAGAAACTGTGAAGTATGAGGAGGAGCTCGATTTACATGACGAGGAAGAAACCAACGTTCCAGGGAGACCAGGTTCTACAAAACGAAGGCAGTGCTACCCAAAAGCTGTTAGTATTATCCTAACAAGAAATGAAACGTTGATTTCTATCTGATTGATTTGCTTACATAAAGTAATGATTTTAATGATGTAAAAAATGTGATCAGATCAGTTTGTCTCATTGGTAATGGTTCATAAATGAAACCTTGGCAAGTGACATTCTACAACTTTTGAGCTTTTCTGAATTGAAAACTTTTTTAGAATATTCCCACTTTCAGATGGAGAATATCCTTATTCTGTTGTTTCATTCTTATTCACGGTTTACATCAGCCATAAACCACATAGCTGCTCCCACTCTGAACTTTCATTTAGCTCTTAGACACTCTTTAAAGATGTTTGCCGACTAGCCAGTTGCTTCAGTGTTATCCATAAATGGCATTATAATATTATATTCGCCTAATGCTTAAAAGGATTTCTCAGTATTAGTGCCTGGTACTTTTCACCAAAACAAATACATTATTCAGTAAATCAATCCTCAAGCAGCTTAGATCACTAGTTGCATTATTTATTTCTCCACTAAGCTGCATTTACAAGTACTCTTAAAATACCTTTTTAACTTAGTTACTTTCTGGTTTTTATTGGAAGAGGGCTGAGCCACTGAAGGACAGATCATGTTACCGGAATACGTTTGCAACATCCTAAACACGCAAATAAATATATTAGTATGATATTTCTGAGCAAACTTTGAAATCGGTGGTACTTTATCTACAAGGATATGAATTAACAGTGTTAAAAAATCTTTTAGAAAAGTCTTACTGCAAAAGAAAAAGCATTAAAATGAGTGCTGGTCTGTGACGGAGAAGAATTCTGTATGCACCCCTTCTTCTGAGACCAGTACAAGCAATTCCATATTTCTTTCAAAAACTCAAATATTTTGATGCTAAGACTAGGGCCCAGACCAAGACCTAAAGATTCCACTCTGAGTTCAAAGTTTCAGTGGAGGCACCCTTCCAAAGTGGATGGAAAGGTTTTGGGCAACATGGGGATGCAATCACAACATCATTTTTGCCATAAGTTACCAACGTGCCAAAAATGATTGTGTCATACTCAGCTGCTGCAGACTTGTGGGCTCAGCTGAAGTTTGAACCCTTACACAGAACCCTGGGTTTAAGCAAAGGTGAGATGATTCATGACTGCAGGCATAACAAAGTACAGCTCTTGCATTGCTTCATGTCATCATGCATTATTTTAACTCCTTTACTATCGAAACAGGTGCTGTCACAAAGCTTCAGAAACAGTCAAGACTGTTCCATTGATTATTAGGATATCATGACACAGCAAATGCAGATATGCAAGTATTAGGCACGTGTTAACATACTCCAGACTCTAGCAGACTCATACAAGTCTCACTCATTACCACAAATAACCCACACATTAACACTGTTCATCTAGATCAGTGATTGCTCAGCAGTCTACCTTGCAGAGGACCTTGCAGCCATGCACACATTAATGATTTCTTAACCAGAGACATGGCTCACATCCTCCTCCAGCATCATCCTGGACATTCTCTTCCAAGCAGTCAATCACACTTTGCTCTAATCTAACTCCTACCAACAATTCCATGTGTCCAAGCACAAACCAAGAACCTTCCAACTGTGCCTCAATGAAACCACCTGCCTTCTCTGTCTGTCCCATCTCTTTCTAGCATCAGGGCAGCCGTTCTGCTAGATCTTTACCATGTGCTTCACACCTCAACTGATACATTTGCTCCACAAATCTCAGTTTGGGCTTTCCGTTTGTCTCCATTCTGAATTATGCCACCTTCGGATTCCTCCCCATCCTAGCCCCTCCTCTTTTTTTCAGTAGTGCCTGCCATCTAAGGATTTGAGCTTCGCTGATGGTTCTTCGGTTTCTGCTTAATGTACTGTATTTAACTTATTTGGTTTCTCTCCTCAGGCCTCAAACGTGTCCATAAGTATGTCAGGTAATCTTCTGTCCTGTGTGAGCTGTACTATACAGATGGTGAGAGATTATTTGAGGACTATGCTGATAAATTGTTACTGAAAGTCAAGGCACAACAACCACTAGGTCTGGTTGTATATGATGTTCTGAGGAATACTTCTTTATGCAGATTTCTCACTTACAAATATTTACAGGCCGGATTTGCAGACTTTTCCCCATCTCTCATGCCGATTTCCGCAAGCGACGGAGTGCGTTAGGACGTGCTGTTAATGCAGATTTTTAGTGCCGGATGTTTGTCCTGTAATGAAAATTCAGTGCGAACGGCAGCACGCGCAGCGTAAGAGGACGCTGCTTCTTTTCTGACGCTCAAGTAACTTTTCTACTCATGCGGCAGCTTCCTCAAACGAACAGAAGGTTTCTCAACGTAAGCAGTAGTGACCATCCACAAGTGCCCAAAATCTAACTGAGAGAAGGTCTGGAGTAAGTTTTCCTCGCTCTCACTCTCCAACTTAACATTGGCTAGCGCGAACGAGGAAAAAAACTCCCCTCCGCAGAGTTTTTCAGAACTCTGCGCTCTAAGCGGAGTTGGCAAAACTCAGCAAACTCCGCGAACGGAGTGGAGCTCACCGCCCACCCCTAACCTTAATTGACTGGCTGCTGAATGCAGGCTCACCATAGTCAGTCGTGGACCTACTCCATACGACAGTGAACCTCTTGTCTTTATTGGAGTTCACTATTACCATGCTGGAGTCACACCTGACTCTTCAGCAGTGGCTCCTTTTCTTCAGGTCCTCTCTGGATACAATGTTGTTTTGGGCCTTCCGTCTGTCGTGAGTCCAGGAGATTAGGACTTTTATCCCAATGTTCGTTCATTCCTTGGTCTCAGTGAAGTGGGCTATGAGGCTTCTTGGCCTCCTGCATCCTGCTCGTCTTGTATGCCAGGTGCTATATTCAAGCTCTAGATTGTAACCTGAAGTTTCAATAGGCCCAGCCTTAGGAGAAGCAATCAGATTAAATTTGAGTGTCGGAGGAGACTGCAAAAAACCTGCAGTGGTGGCTTCTTGACTGCAATTAGACTGGCAGTAGACTCCCTCCCTAAGCAGATGGTGGTGACAGATGCATCATTGCTGGAACGGGGAGGTCATCTGGGAGAGCTGGAAATCAGCGCACTCTGGTCTCTGGAGGAGATTAGTCTCCACATCTACCTGTTTCAGTTGCAGGCCATTTTCTTGGTGCTGAAAGCCTACTGCCGTCAATCAAAGGGAGGCTGGTCCAGGTTCTCAAAGACAACCTTGCCGCCACGTGGTAGTGCAACAAGCAGGACAGAGTGGGGTCCTGATTCGTGTGTCAAGAGGCACTTTGTCTCTGGAGCTGAATGGAGCTTCGGGCCATTTCCCTGGTCATGAACCATCTGGCGTTATCTTTAAACACCAGGGTGGACCAACTCAGCCAGTGATGCTTGTTATATCACAAATGGAGCTTACAACTCAAGGTGGCACAAGGTATCTCCCAGCAATTGAGGAAGTACCTGTAGGAAGGTAGCATCTTTCTGACATGATTACCCCCACATTTTGCCTCGTGTCATTGTGGTTAGACTGTAGTGCACTGGGAATCCTGCTAACCAGGACCCTATTGGCGGTGCTCTCGCCTCTAAATGTGGTTGCTGGTAAAGTTACACCCCACAATTGGCATACTGGTGCACCCATGTAAGTCCTTTGTATATGGTACATAGGTACCCAGGGCATTTGTACACCAGGGGTCTCCCCGGGGCTGCAGCATGGAGCCCATGCAAACTGTGTCTGGAGGCCTGCCATTGCAGCCTGAGTGAAATGGTGCATGCACCCTTTCACCAAAGATATAAGGCCTAAATTATATCCTGGTCACTGCACTTAGGCACTATGTGACACCTCTGGTAGCCCCTTCAGCCCACGGGAAGGGTGCATGTCCCTAAGTGTGAGGGTACCCTTGCATGAGCAGGGTAACCCTACAAAACCCAGACTCCATTCCCTGGGCTTTGTAAGTGCAGAGAAGCCATCTTAAGGTAAGTAGGGGACACTGGTCAACACGAGTGATCCAACTACATAATGGCTTCTCCGAACCTTTTGGTATCAAAACTGTTGGGATGATGCAACTACACTGATTCCAGTGCTAGTTGTGTGATCCCCTGTACTCTGGGGGTTCCTTAGAGGATCCCCCAGTTTTGCCTGTGCAGCATTATGGGGTCCGGCTGCCAGCCCACGCTGCTGCTGAGCCCAGAGACTGTTTTTCCCTCCTGCTGGTGAGCCGGACTCAAGCAAAAGAAGGCAGAACAAAGGATTTCCTGCAAGGGAGAGGCGTGACCACCTCCCCCTGTGTATTAGGTGTCTAAGGGCTGGGCTGGGCTGGGGTTGGTTGGTCTCTGAGTGCCACCAGACTGCTTTGAAGGGCACATTAGGTGCCCTCCTTGCATATTCCGGTTTGCACCAGTTCAGGAATCCCTGGTTTCCACTCTGGTGCAAAATCACACAAAGGACAGGGAAGTGACCAACCCCCTGTCCAGCTGCTCTCTTAGGAAGGTGCACAGAGCTCTTCCAGGTGGCCAGTTTATTCTGCCATCTTGGAAAAAAGGTAGGCAGAGGCCCCTGTGAATTTCTGACCTGGTTGCTTATCCTTTCACCCCTATGCATCGGGGTCCCCTCGTGTAGGTACTCCTGTCTTCTGGGTATCCTTGGGTCGGACACTCTTCAGCCTTCCTCCTGTTTTTGGGTTTACTCGGGGTCCACTGGGAAGGGTCCGGAAGCTTGCGACTTCCCTGTGTTAGGCTATGGGACAACTGGGTAGGTAACCACTCTGCACCCAGACGCTGGGGACACTTGCTGTACTTACCTCTGGTGGTTTTGTTCTTCCCCAGCCCCTAGCTAACTACCACACTTACCTTGGTTAGGTTCACTATTTCGCATTCCACTTACTTAGTATATAGTTTGTTCCCCCCTTACCAAAATAGAACCCTGTAAATTTGTTACTATTTCTGTTTGTTATTTGGTGTTAATATTGTCTGTAGATATATCCAAAGGGAGATATATCAATGCTAGTCTAGTACTTAGTGCTGTAATAAAGAATCCTTTATTTTTGCAACACTTGTGTGGTTCTTTCTTGTGTGGGAGTAACTGACTGACTACAGTTGTATTGCAAGTGCCCTATATTCCTCCTGGATAGCTTCAGCTGCTCGCCTCAGCTACCCCTAGAGAGCTTTTGCTATCTGGACACTTAAACACTATCACTAAGGGTTTCCTGGACTCAGTAAAGGGTTCCACACCATAGGTATACACTATAAACTGAGCCAGTGTTCAACAGTACCTAGCTAGATCTTTTTGACACTGCCGAGAGCATGTATTGTCAAGACATCTGTTCACTGGAGTTTCCGAGAATGCTCTCTCTGAGTCTCATTCTAGATAAATGGAGCACAAGAGTCCTGTATGTCTTTCTTCTGCTACAATTCCTGTCACGAGTTCTGAAGAAGATCAGGAATGACTGGGCCCATTCATCTCAGTGGCTCTGGTTTGGGCAAAGAGAATGTGTTACCCTGATCTTCTGAGCGTGAACATGTGGCCTCCAATCTGTCTGCCACTTTAGGAAGATGTCCTGTCTCAGCAGCAGCAGAGCAGGGTCCTGCACCGTAACCTGTGCAGTCTGCTCCTCCATGCATGGAGATTGAATGCTGTTAACTGCCACTCATTCAATCTTCCTTTCAAAGTTGTGGATGTCATCCTTGCTGCCACGCATCCGTCTGCAAAGTCTGACTAAACGGGTGCTGGGACCCGTTTAAGGCAGGTGTGGCACCCGCAATACAGACCTGTTACAGGCCCAATTGTAGGATGTCTTGATTTTGTTTATATCTGTGGCCCAGCAAGGACTTGCAGTGGACATTGGTAAATGTTATTTTGTCACCTTTGGCTGCCTTGCATTTTTCAGACCGGACATCCTTGTTCAAATCACCTATTGTGATGCAGTTTATAAAAGGTTTGACCGACGTTTCCACCCCAACTCTTTGTAATGCCACAGTGGGATTTCAGCTTGGTCTTCACTTGCCTTATGTGCACTCCCTTCGAACCAATGCGCAGTGGTCCACTAAGTCTCCTGACTAGACTGTATTACTGGTCGCTATAACTGCAGCTCCTCACATGAGTACACTACAAGCTTTCTTAGTGATGTTCTCTTTCACCTGGGCAGACATTTTGCCAAAGGTTATGGCTTAATTTCATGTTGGGCAATCCATCGCTTTCGGCTCCATCTTTTTCCCTCAAAAGAGGAGGTGAGATTCCATCATCTAAACCCCAAGAGAGTCTTATGTTTTTACATCAATCATACCAAAGACGATTGGTTGGATGCTCAGATTTGTTTGGAGTTCTTTGGGGCAAAGTAAGGCAAGCAGTGTAGAGAAGAAAACACTCTTTCAAGGTGGGTAGTTTCTCTGCATTGAGCTCTGCGACACACTGGCCATGAAGCAGGCTCCAGAAGGACTGAAGTGGGCAATTCCATCAGGGACAGGTCTACAACTGTATTGACACAGAGTGCCTATTTTTTATATGTCAGGTCACAGCTTGCGGATGAGGGTTCATGGTCACAAAGCACTACTGGAGGGAAGTGCCACTTTTTGCCAGGCATTTGATGCAATTTTGACTGAAGTGCACTGGGATCCTGTTAGCCAGGTCCCCCAGTGCCAGATCTCTTTCTCTAAAACTGTGCAATTACTCCCCAATCAGCAGTACCTTTAGCACCCCTGTAAGTCCCCAGTAAATGGTACCCCTGGTACTTAGGGCATGGGTACTAAGAAAGGTCCCTAAGGACCGCAGCATGTATAGTGCCACCCTTAGGGACCCCTCACCTACCATTGCAGGCTGTGTGACGTGGTGCAGACAAAAGTGAAAACACGGTATGACACACATCCTGTGTGCCATGTCTGCCGACACTGCATGCAATATATGTAAGTCACCCCTACAGCAGGCCATACAGCCATAAGGAAGAGACATGTGTTGCTTTAGATACACATGCTCTGCATACTCCTGCCATTTAGTGTTGGGTCCGGAGTTGTGCAAGTTGGTTTTCTTCTAAGAAGTCTTTCATGTTCAAGCAGCGATTCTTCTTGGTGGTAATACGCAGGGGCATCGACTTCATTGTTAGGTTGTTTTCTGTCTGCCATTAGGTTCGGACCTGTGTGCTTCTGCTCGGTCTTTTTGTGTCAGTTCAGTGCGATTCTATGCTTTTTTCCAGTTTCGTCTGTATTGTTTTGATTGTGCTTCTCCATTCCTGTGCTACCAGTGAATTTTGTCAGTTTTTGATTCGACCGACCGCCCTTTAGGGCACTGCCACCTATCTCGTGCCTACTTTCCAGTGTATCTCCGATATCGACGAAGATATTCTTCTGATGGAATGTACAACCTTTAGTTTTTATCTGCGTTGCCACGAAAAATATTCGCACACCGACCAACACCTTGATTGCAACCTCTGCTTTTTGCCTGACCATTGTGAGACCGACTACGACACTTACAAATCATTCAGGTCAAAAAAGACTCTTCGGGGCAGAGGACTAGACGACTTGCCATGACCTAGAAAGCATTGGAAAACACCCTGATCTCTTAGGGGAAGTGCATGCCCAAGAGGAGCCAACTGCCAAGGAGGAAGAAGCCTTCTCCATAGAGGACAGCTCTGGATCTGAGGTGGAGCTCAGTCTCAAAAAGCAGGACTTACCATCTGTCCAGCGTGTGAGTACTGTGGCCTCTGCTCCACCACCCAAGCCCTCCACAAAACCACACTACCGCTTTCAAAGATCGCCTGACGACCACTGCCTCCCAGTCATGGTCGGTTCTGAAAAACTGTCTCGGCCGCCCCGCCTTCGGGTCCATTGTTGAAGATTGCCACAGAGGCTAAGGCCTTGCCCTTGGCCTGAGGCTCATCAGATATTTGGAACTTGTTTCGGTATCGATCCAAACCTCAGCACCGACCCGGAAGCTGCCTCCTTTGAACTCGGCGCCTTCAAAGCCTCACAAGTATAAGGCATAATTACCAAAAGTCTCGGAGCCGAACGACTCTGGCCCGTGTGCAACAGCTCCCTCACCTGTTGACCTGACCCTCAAGAAAATGGACACCAGACAGAGAAGACTCTACATTCAAGAGGGTACTGGTTGGATTATTGCAACTCCTACACTTCTGAGGAGCAAGCTAACATTTAGGAGGCCTTGGACATACATATCCTTTCAAAAAAGAAGGCAAATGACAATGCCCCCAGCCCTGCATATCATCTTTATCCTCCCACTCCTCCACCACCATCACCTCCGTTTTCTTCTCCTCCTCACACCCCACCACCATAATCCTCTGTACATAAAGCACTTGATGATACTCCCCACGGGTCTCCACACACTTACACTGGGGAGGTTTGGGGGGCCATTAGGTGACACTGACCCATGGGACACTTACAACCAAGATCCCACTAATACTAACAAGCCAGACCTCTATCCAGCTTGTCCCTCCCCTCCAGAAGATGCCACCTCATATCGACAAGCTATCTCCAGAGCGGCAGCGTTCCATTACTTGTACTCCTGAGGAAACCCCTATAGCAGGATTTCTTATTTGAAACACTTTCATCCACACAAAGAGACACCCAGTTTCTCCCCATTCTTCCTGGCATGAGACATGCTGAGGATATCTGCAAGGAGCCAGTCCATGCTAGGGTTATCTCCACCTGTGTGGATAAAACAATTTAAGGCAGCTCCTTCAGTTCTTCTCTTTATTCGAAGTCAAGTTCCACCTGACTCCATTATGGCCACTACTGCCTGCAAATGGACAAATAGTCAAGCCATTGGGTACTGTCCTTCTCCTGAAAAGGAGAGCAAGCTCATCTATCACACTAGGAAGGTGGTGGTGGCACAGGGTGCAATGCGTGGCACATTTCCAATTCGTAGGCCCCCTTGTCCCGATATGATAGAGCACATTGAGATAAGATGGAGGAACTGTTGCAGTACCTCCCAAAAGAACACCACAAGAGCGGACAGCAGCTTGTCACTGAGGGACAGATAATCACCAATGACTCCATATGGTGCGCCTTTGACGCAGCAGATACAGCGGCCAGCATCCTGCTAAGAAGGCACACATGGCTATGATGTTCTGGTTTCAAACCAGAGGTCCAGCAGGCAGTTTAAAATATTTTGATAAGGAGCACCTGTTTGGACCACGGGTAACACAACATTAGATAAAATGAAAAAAGATACAATATAGGCAAAGCAATGAGAACATTATAAACTTTAGCTCACAGGGACTCTTTTCGTCGCCCAGGCTGTATAGGAACATACAAGTTCTCCTCCACTGATGCCTCCACATCCCAACAAAAACAACTCGAGTCATCCTACATCAGGGGTTATTTCAGAGGTTCCTATAAAGGTACAAACAACAAGGGTAGCGGAAAGGGTGCCTCCACACACGGAGCAACACCCACTGCCAAGCAGTGACTACCTGCATCCTCCCCCGGACCACACAACACCTGTCGGGGGCAGACTACAGTTTTTCCACCCTGTTTGGAATGCCATCACTGCAGACAAATGGGGACCAGCCATTATCCAACATACCTGTTGTAGGAATCTGGCTCTGTATATAGTATATCAAAATGAGATATAGTGTGCACAGAATCCAGGGGTTCCCTAGAGGCTTGACTAAGGCAAAAATAGATAATACTAAAGCTCTATTTGTGACAGTGTGGTCAAGCACTTAGGCTTATCAGAGGGTAGTGTTAAGCATTGGTTGTACACACACAAGCAATAGAAGAAACACAGACTCTGTGACTTAACTCCAGACCAATAGGATTTTATATAGAAAAATATGTTTTGGTAATTTATTTCTAGAACCACAAGATTCAGTTTGTTGGCAAGTACATAAAATGAAAGGTACTTTCCATAGTTATAATCAGGACTTTGAATGGAATCAACAACGTATGTGTTTTTTTTTTTAAATGTCAAAAAGCTATTTTACAAGTGGACACTGCAATTTTTAACAGTTCCTGGGGGAAGAAAAGATAGTACAGTTTTACAGGTAAGTATTCAACTTACAGTTCCTATCTTCGGGTTTTAGGTAGTGAGTCGTTGGGGGTTCAAGTTAAACCCAAACACCCACCACCAGCGACATGGGGCCGGTCGGATGCAGAGGTCAAAGAGGAACTAAATTAACGTGGGCTCCTATGGAGACAGGGGGTACTCTGAATCCGGTCAGCCAGCAGGTAAGTACCCACGACTCGGAGGGCAGGCCAGGGGCGTTCAAGAGAGCACTGGAGGGGCCCCAAGTAGGCACCAAACACGCACCCTCAGTGCCCCTGGGGCGGCCGGGTGCAAGGTGCAAACAGGGCATCGGGTTTCCAATGCAACACTATGAGGGAGTTCCCAGGGGGTCACTCTGAGCCTGCTGATGAGGTCCAGGGGGGGCTTCTCGGGCAAACCAACGGCTGGACAGGGAGGGGGGCTGTCTGCTGGTCGATGCTGCACTGGGGGTCAGTTTCTCCAAGGCATGGGGGCTGCAGGTGCAATGTGTCCTTTAGGCATCTGATATCTTCGTCCGGAGCTCGCGTCATGGGTGTCCTCTGGATTCCCTCTGCAGGCATCGTCGTGGAGGCTTGGAGGGGTCAACCCAGGGTGGGCACTTGCTCCCACTCGCCTGGGGACCCTTTCTTGCTGGGTGGGTCACCATGACACGGGCCATGGGCATCGGGTGCACAGGGGTCAGGACTCAAGCATCTGGAGCAAGGTGGGAATCCTTAGCTGTAGGTTTCTTTTAGACAGAGCCCCTGTCCTCGGGAGTTCTTGGTCCTTTCGGGTGCAGAGCAGTCCTCTGGAGTTGGCAGAGGTCGCTGGGCCCTCTGGATGTGTCTCTGGTCTTTGTGCAGATTCTTTGAAGCAGGAGACAGGCCGGCAGGGCTGTGGCCAAAGCAGATGTTGTCTTCCTTCTTTTCTGCTGGGGTTTTCAGCCTAGCAGTCCTCCTTCTTCTTGTAGGTCGCCAGGAATCTGGTGAGCTGGGTTCA
The DNA here is from genome assembly GCF_031143425.1 of Pleurodeles waltl. Lineage (NCBI taxonomy): Eukaryota > Metazoa > Chordata > Amphibia > Caudata > Salamandridae > Pleurodeles > Pleurodeles waltl. Next base: position 901,544,795 of record NC_090448.1, on the reverse strand, counting down.
GGGAGGCCCTTAAATCCTACATTTAAGGGCATGTTAGGAGTCAGACAGGGGGCTACTGTCCCTGAAGGTGGCTACACCCTCCTTGTGATCACTCCCTTTGGGGAGGGGGCACATTCCTATCCCTATTGGTCCCTGTTCTCCAAACCAAGATGGAGGATTCTGCAGGCGGGGGGGGCACCTCAGCCCTGGACACCTTTAGGGTTGTCCTGGCTGGGGTGGTCACTCCTCCCTGTTTTCTCTAATTTTCTCACCAGACTTCCCGCCAAAAGTGGAGCTTTGTGTGGGGGGCAGGCATCTCTACTAGCTGGAGTGCCCTGGGGCACTGGAATCCGAGGCTTGAGCATTTGAGGCTCACCGCCAGGTGTTACAGTTCCTGCAGGGGGAGGTGTGAAGCACCTCCACCCCACACAGGCTTTGTTTCTGACATGAGTGCTCAAAGGCACTCACCCCATGTGGCCAGAAACTAGTCTGAAAGTGGCAGGCTGGCAGAGACCAGTGAGTCCTACAGTAGCAGTTGGGCTAACATACAGGGGGCATCTGTGTGCATTTTTCAATAAATCACACACTGGCATCATTGTGGGTTTATTGTACTGGGAAGTTTGATACCAAACTTCCCAGTATTTAGTGAAGCCATTATTGTGCTGTTGAGTTCGTAATGAAAAACTCCCACACCATTTACTCAGTATGGCTACACTGCACTTACAATGTCTAAGAATGGACTTAAACACACTGTAGGGGCATATTTCTCATGCAGCTATGCTTGAGGTATAGTAGTATAGTGCACCCTGCCTTATGGCTGTAAGGCCTGCTAGAGGGGTGACTTACCAATGCCACAGGCAGTGATTTGTCGGCATAGCACCCTGAGAGGGGTGCCATGTCTACTTTGTCTTTTTCTCCCCACCAGCACACACAAGCTGCCAGGCAGCGTGCATGTGCTGAGAGAGGAGTCCCCTAGGGTGGCATAATATTTGCTGCAGCCCTTCGAAACCTTACCTGGCCTCAGGGCCCTTGGTTCCCAAGAGAGTCTTCATAGTCTAAGTGGAAGAACCGGAAAGTCCATGTGCATTGGTATGGGCAGTCCCAGGTCTGTGTTCCACTACAAAGTCCATTCCATGTAGGGATATGGGCCACCTCAAAAGTTTTGGGTTCTCACCTTTCGTTTGCATAAGCCATCTGAGAGATCTGTGGAAAACCCACCACACACCACGCACCCAACAGCTACCACGCCGCTTCTGGGGCAAGGTCACTGAGGACCAACTGACTACCGCCCTCGCCCTGAGACCACCCACCGACCCAGACACCGCCGTGACCAACCTCACACAGTGGATCAACGACTGCGCCAACACCCTCGCCCCTCTCAAGACCTTTACAACCAACCACACAAACAAGAAAGCCGCCTGGTTCACCGAGGACCTCCGTATCTCCAAGCACACCTGTCGGAAGCTGGAGAAGAAATGGCTCCACGACCGAACACCAGACAACCACACAGCCCTCAAGAGCGCCATCCGCAGACATCACCAACTCATCAGGACCGCCAAGAAGACCGCCTTCAAGGACCGCCTAGACAACAACGCACACAACACCAAAGAGCTCTTCAGCATTGTGAAAGAACTCTCCAACCCCAGCTCCATCACCAACGACATCCAGCCATCTCAAGACCTGTGCGACTCCCTAGCCACCTTCTTCCACCGCAAGATCACCGACATCCACAACAGCTTCAACCCCGACCCCCCCGCACCCACCACCGAGTCCACCACCCCTGCGGCTACCACTCGAACCAGTCGCCTGACCGTCTGGTCCAGCGTCAGCGACGAAGACACCATCAAAACCATGAACTCCATCCACTCCTGATCCCCATTGGACCCCTGCCCTCACCACATCTTCAACAAAGCGAGCGCAGCCAGCGCGCCCCACCTCCGGAAAACAATCAACTGTTCCTTCGAGACAGCAACCTTCCCAGAAAACTGGAAGCACGCCGAGATCAACACCCTTCTGAAGAAGCCCAAGGCGGACCCCAAGGACCTCAAGAACTTCCGGCCCATCTCCCTGCTCCCTTTCCCGGCAAAAGTGACCGAGAAGATTGTCAACAAACAGCTGACCCGCTACCTCGAAGTCAACAACATCCTGGACCCTTCCCAATCCGGTTTTCGCAGTAACCACAGCACCGAGACCGCCCTAATCGCCGCCACTGACGACATTCGGACCCTGATGGACAAAGGAGAAACAGCCGCCCTCATCCTCCTGGACCTATCAGCAGCCTTTGACACGGTCTGCCACCGCACCCTATCAGCACGCCTCCATGTCGCCGGTATCCAAGAGAAGGCCCTGGCCTGGACCACATCCTTCCTCTCCGGCAGAACCCAGAGCGGCCGCCTCCCACCCTTCCGCTCCAAAACCACGAGATCATCTGCGGCGTACCAGAGGGATCCTCCCTCAGCCCGACACTGTTCAACATCTACATGGCCCCCCTCGCCCACGTCGCACGACAACACAACCTCAACATCATCTCCTACGCCGACGACACCCAGCTGATCATATCCCTCACCGAAGATCCCCACACCGCCAAAGCTAACCCCCACCGAGGAATGAAGGCCGTAGCCGACTGGATGAACGACAGCAGACTGAAGCTGAACTCGGACAAGACGGAGGTCCTCATTCTCGGACCCACCCAATCAGCCTGGGACGACTCTTGGTGGCCCACGTCACTAGGCACAGCCCCGGAACCCACGGACCACGCACGCAACCTGGGGGTCATCCTCGACTCCACTCTCTCCATGACTAGGCAAGTCAACGCCGTCTCCGCGTCCTGCTTCGACACCCTCTGTATGCTCCGCAGGATCTTCAAATGGATCCCCCTTGACACGAGAAAACCGTTACCCAGGCCCTCATCACCAACAGACTCGACTACGGGAACGCCCTCTACTCAGGAACTACAAACAAACTCCTGAGACGACTTCAACACATCCAGAACGCCTCGGCCTGACTCATCCTTCATGTCCCCCGCCGCAGCCACATCACACTCCACCTGAGAGGCCTGCACTGGCTCCCCGTCAACAAAAGGATCACCTTCAAGCTCCTGATCCACGCACACAAAGCACTGCACAACACCGGACCCACCTACCTCAACAACCGACTCAGCTTCCACACCCCCACCCGAAGCCTCCGCTCAGCCAACCTCGCCCTCGCCACAGTCCCCCGCATCCGAAAAACCACAGCCGGCGGAAGATCCTTCTCCTACCTCGCCGCCAAGACCTGGAACACTCTTCCCACCATCCTACGACAGACCCAGGACCTGCTGGCCTTCAGAAGACTCCTCAAGACCTGGCTCTTCCACCAGTAGCCCCCCCAACCCTCCCCCCCCCCCCCCCCCTCCCCAGCACCTTGAGACCCTCGCGGGTATGTAGCGCGCTTTACAAATGTAGTGAGTGATTGATTGATTGATTGATTGATTGTGGTTAGTTTAAACAGTAAAGTGAGTACCAAACAAGTATGGCCTCAGCTTCTTCAGGACTACACCACAGCAAAGGCCTCCCTCTCAAAGGCAGTCCAACGCTGCTCCTGGGGAGTAACCTCCTTCTAATTAAAGCAACAGGCTGGTCAAGGCCATCATCATTGGTTTGGGACAGGACTGCTCCTATCCCATGTTCAGAGGCATCTGTCTGCACAATAAATTGCCTAGAATGATCTGGAGCTTTTAGATCTGGTGCTGAGCACATTCCTTCTTTAGGGTGTCAAAAGCCTTTTAACAGTCAAGGGTTCAGTTTATTTTTTTTGGCATCTTCTTTGAGGTAAGTTAAGTGAGGGGAGGCACAATGGACCCATATCCCTTCACGAACCTCCTGTAGTACCCAGTCAAGCCAAGGAATTCCCTGAGTTGAGTCTGGCTTTTTGGAGCTTCCTAGTCCAGAATTGGCTGGATCTTGGGCTGTAAAGGTTGCACTTGGCCTTCACCTACAATGTGGCCCAAGTATACAACTGTGCCCTACCCTATCTGACATTTAGATGCTTTGATAGAGAGGCCTGCAGTTTGTAAGACCTGCAAAACCTTCCCCAGGTGATCCTGCCAGCTGGAGCTAAAGACAGCAATATCATCTAGATATGCTGCACTGAAGGACTCCAAGCCTGCAAACACTTGTTTCACTAACCTTTGGAAGGTGGCAGGGGCATTCTTTAAGCCAAAGGGCATATAAATGAACTGATAATACCCATCAGGTGTAGAGAATGCTGTCTTTTCTTTTGCTCCATGTGCCATCCTAATGTGCTAGTACCCTGCAGTTAAGTGAAAGGTACGTAGAAATGTGGCTGCACCTAACTTGTCAATTAATTCATGTGCTCAGGGTATTGGGTGTGCATCTGTCTTAGTGACATAATTGAGTCCTCTGTGGTCCACACAGAACCTCATTTCTCTCTTGCCATCTTTGGTATGAGGTTTGGGGGCCAAGACCACTGGGGTAGCCCAGTGACTGTCAGAGTGCTCTATTACCCCCAACCATAGCATCTTGTGGTCTTCCACGTTGATGCTTTCTTTGACTTGGTCAGACCGTCTATAGATTTTGTTCTTGACAGGTAAACTGTCCCCTGTGTCCACATCATGGGTACACAGGTGTGTCTGACCAGGGGTCAAAGAGAAGAGCTAAGCATACTGTTGTACGACTTGCCTGGAGTCAGCTTGCTGTTGGGCAGGGAGGGCGTCTGAACAGACAACTCCATCTACTGATCCATCGTTAGGATCAGTGGAGAGAAGGTCAGGGGGAGGTTAACTCTCTGCTTCCTGATCCTCATCTGTAACCATCAGCATGGTTATGTCTGCCTTATCATTGTAGAGTTTCAGGCGGTTGACATGGATCACCCTCTTGGGTGTCCTGCTAGTGCCCAGGTCCACTAAGTAAGTGACCTGGGTTTCTTTCTCTAGGACTGGGTAAGGGCCACTCCATCTGTCCTGAACTGCACTGGGAGCCACAGGTTCCAGAACCCAGACTTTCTGCCCTGGCTGGAATTCAACCATTGCAGCCGTTTTGTCATACCACTACTTCTGGAGTCATTGGCTGGCCTCAAGGTTTTTGGATACCTTTTCCATGTACTCAGCCATCCTAGAGCAGAGGCCAAGCACATAGTCCACCACATCTTGTTTAGGCTCATGGAGAGGTCTCGCCCAGCCTTCTTTAACAAGTGCCAGTGGTCCCCTTACAGGATGGCCAAACAGAAGTTCAAAGGGGGAAAACTCTACTCCCTTCTGAAACACCTCTCTGTAGGCGAAAAGCAAGCATCGCATGAGGACATCCCATCTCCTTTTGAGTTTTTCAGGGAGTCCCATGATCATGCCCTTCAATGTCTTGTTAAATCTTTCCACAAGACCATTGGTTTGTGGATGGTAAGGTGTGGTGAATTTATAAGTCACCCCACACTCATTCCACATTTGTTTCGGGTAAAGTGACAAGAAGTTGGGACCTCTGTCAGAAACCAGCTCCTTAGGGAAACCCACTCTGCTAAAAATACCAATTAGGGCTTTGGCTGCTGCAGGGGCAGTAATTGAGCTAAGGGGAATTGCTTCAGGGTGTCTGTATCATGATCCACTACTATCAGTATGTATTGGTTCCCTGAGGATGTGGGAGGTTCAAGTGGACACACAATGTCCACACCACCCCCACACAAAGGCTACCCCCACCACTGGAAGTCAAATGAGCAGGGCCTTTAGATGACCACCTGACTTACCACTTGCTTGACAGGTGACACAGGAGCTACAAGATTCCCTTGCTTTCTGGGACATGTTGGGGCAATAGAAATGGTTCACAAGGCGGTCCTGTGTCTTGGTCTGTCCCAAATGCCCAGCTAGGGGATGCCATGGGCCAATTTGAGGATAAATTCTCTAAACTCCTGAGGCACTACAACTGTCCTAGTGGCACCAGGTTTGGGATCTCTGATCTCAGTGTAAAGGAGTCCATCCTCCCAATAGGCCCTGTGGGAGCCACTGACATCTCCTGTCTCCTGTTCAGCAGCTTGCTGTCTCAGGCCTTCAAGAGTAGGACACGTCTTTTGTCCCTGGCACAGCTGTTCCCTTGTGGGTCCCCCTGGGACCAAGAGCTCTACCTGGTAAGGGTCCAGCTCCATGGACTCATTTCCCTCAGGGGATAAGACGTCTTCCTGAGAAGAGAGGTCTTGCTTCTTTTGCTGTTCAGAGGCTGGTCCCCCAGTCCTCTTACATTTTCTCTTGGAAGGTTGGGCCATCATTCCAGGCTCCAACACTTCTTTTTCACCCTGTGCTCTGGTTTTCACACACATCAGTTCAGGGATTTCCAGCATGGCTGCATGGGTTTTGAGCTCTGCCCCTGCCCAAGCTGAGGACTCCAAATCATTCCCTAGCAAACATTCTACTGGGATTGCAGAAGAGACCACTACCTGTTTCAGGCCAGCAACCTCTCCCCATTCTAAAGTCACCATAGCCATGGGATGGACTTTAGTCACATTGTCAGCACAGGTAAATGGATAAGTTTGTCCAGCCAAATACTGTCCTGGGGAAACCAGTTTCTCTGTCACCATGGTGACACTGGCACCTGCATCTCAGGGCTTCTAACTTTGTCCCATTTATCAAGAGCTGCTGCCTATATTTTTGCTTGTTAGGCGGCCAGGCAGCCAGTGTGGCTATATCCACCCTACCCTCAGAGACTAAGGTAGCTTCAGTGTGAACCCTGATTTGCTCTGGGCACACTGTTGAGCCCACCTGGAGACTGACTATTCCAGTACTAACTGGAGTAGTGTTAGTGGGATTTTTCTTTGGACAGGCCATGTCTCCAGTTTGGTGTCCATGCTGTCTACAGTTGTGACACCAGGCCTTCTCGGGATCAAAGTTTTTAACCTTGTGTACCCATTGGCGGACTGTGAAGAGGCTCGCGGCCCACCCTCCTGAGCAGGTGTTTGGGACCCCTGAGAAGACTCTTTGCTTTTGTCCTTTGGAGCCTCACCACCCTTCCCCGGGGGACGCTTTGTGACCCCTTTATTTTGTTACCCCTGGTGGTAGTCTTGGTCACCCTAGTCTTGACCCAATGGTCTGCCTTCTTTCCCAATTCTTGGGGTGAAATTGGACCTACATCTTCCAGATGTTGGTGCAACGTATCATTGAAGCAGTTACTTAACAGGTGTTCCTTCATAAACAGATTATAAAGCCCATCATAGTCATGCACTCGACTGACAGTTATCCAACCATCTAGTGTTTTTACTGAGTAAATAATCAACCCTGTGTGGCTTGAGGTTTTGTGAGCCCCTCTGAGCCTAATTCTATACTCCTCAGTAGTAAATCCAAAGCCCTCAATCAGGGTAGCCTTCATGAAGTCATAGGATTCTGCATCCTTACCAGAGAGTGTGAGGAGTCTTTCCCTACACTTACCAGTGAACATTTCCCAACAGAGAGCTCCCCAGTGAGATCTGTTTAACTTTCTGGTTGCACAAGCCCTCTCAAAAGCTGTGAACCACTTGGCAATATCATCATCCTCTTCATATTTTGAGACAATCCCTTTGGGGATTTTTAGGATATAAGTATTTTCTCTGACCCTATTTATGTTGCTGCCACCATTAATGGGTCCTAAGTCCATTTCTACGCTCTCCCTTTCTATAGGTAGGAGTTGTTGCTCCAAAGCTAAACTTTTAGCCACCCTTGCTAAAAGGATGTCCTCTTCATTGAGGCTGCCCTCAATTTCCCAGAGGAACTGGACTCTCCTGTGGAAGATCCGGTGAGTGCTGTTGTTGGAGACAAGGTTCTGTGGACCCATGTCTCCCTAGTTAGGGTTAGGAGGGGAAAGATCATCCACCTCATCTCTAACCTCTTCCCCTTCTGAGTGGGGTTCTTCTTCCTCAGTAGGGTGGTTCCTGGTTTACTCTGCCAAGAGCTCCTGGACCTTGACCTTGGTAGGGTTGGAACCATTTCTAACCTTTTTCTGCTTTCAGAGGGACCTCAACTTTGCCATCCCTAAATGGAGGTAAGGAGTGAGGTTGAGTCCCATCACTATTTCCCCTGAGCTGCTCATTATGCTACTGAAGTTGGGATTACTTTTTAGAAACTAAAAACTACTTCTAGTAACTAAATCCTAACTTTACACAAACGTTTAAACTTAAAATGAGATGCTAAAAGGGACTAACCAAGGCCCTAGGAGGTCTTTTAAAAATTTAGAAAAAATAGTCAAATTCAAAATTCTGTTTTCTAAAGGCAATTTTGGAATTTAGTTGTGTGATCAGGAATTGTCTGAGTAGTCCAGCGAATGCAAAGTCGTAGACCCCACTGCTGATCCACCAAAGTAAGAAGTTGGCTCTGTTTATACTATATCAAAATGAGATATAGTGTGCACAGAGTCCAGGGGTTCCCCAGAGGCTTCTGTAGAAGAAATCTAAATAACGAGCAACAACAATTTACCTGTAGGATGGATAGTCCTCAGGTACTGTATCACTATAGATATCGATAACCATAGTGTTGTATGTCAAGAACAAACAATGACACATGGATGAACAATACAGCTGAACATCAAGTTAAATAACAAATTAGAGCATTCTATCAACAAAATATAATTTTATTTGATAATTTTACAAAATACTAAAACACATAAAACCTAATACAAGAAAAAAAGGAACATATTACCTAACTCAGTCTTCCGCATACATACCAAACTAGAGGCAACCAAGATAAAGAATACAGAGAACAAAACTACAAGAAAAGAACTCAAATGGTTCTGATTTAATAAAAATTACACAATAACAAAAGTAAGCCAGAAGCGGCAATCAATTATATGTCAATAAAAAGATCAGAAGAAATACAAATCTAACATGATTGCGATAACAATCTGTGCTCTAATACAAACAGGGTCTATGATTAAGAAAGAACAATGATGAGACTATAATGTCAATGAAATACAGTAGGAACAAAAGCCTACGCGCGTTTCGGTGTTCCTCTATTATTGAGGTCACCTTCATCAGGGCAGTACCCAATGTTACAGTCCATTGATGATACAATCCTAGGAGCCGAACATCCTGGTCATTTCATGTGCCAAATTCTGGATATATGTGGAAAGTATAAACATGGTATCTAATGAAAGAAAATATATACTTATAACGCTTGTGATCCGGAAATCTCCAGTTCTAGTTTTTTTGAGACAGAAAGAGATTTATTTTTCTTGATTGTATATATGAACCTGTAATCGGTCCTTGCTCTGTCATACAATACACCAGTTGTGGACGAGTCGTGCGTGAGTGAATTTGCTCTCCAATAGGAATAGTGCCATGGAAATAATTAATACCATGCAGCTACAGAGATATTAGGGGGATATAGAATAGCAAATAGAGGCGTTAGTTTAGTGTGAGGATGAAATGTCAAATAGACAATAAACTGCTATATGGGGATACCATACTCCATATTGATTTCTACTACTGTTCCCAAGTTTATAACAAGTGCACCCATGTGAATTGTGAAATTAGTTACGATGAAGTAATAATTTGTATTATTTTTTATGGTACCTGTTATACCAATCTGATTTTATGACTGATAAAAAGTTGTTCCATTTTTAAGGGTATACATCGGGGTGTCCTTTGATGTCAATAAAGGTAAACAATTCTAGTAGGGAGAAAAACTCTAGTCAATATGGAAAATCCCAGGAGCAAAGAGACGATACAGCTATATGGTACTAGGGCTAGTGATAGATTGAAAGTTAGCCAGCATAGATGGAATTCCTTATGCATAAAAAGCTAGAAGTCACCTGAGGATCAACTAGGCAGGACAAAAGGGCGGGTTCCTTTTTATGGTCTTTAGGATGCCCCCGTACTCATGTTAGACCTTGTAAGAATTCTGAGGCATGCACATCAATGGAGAAAACTAAATAGAATAAGGAAAAACAGAATAAAGGGCTCTTTAAATAAGACTCGTTCTACTACGGGTGAGTGTGTTTGCATAAAACATCATCAGATGGACTCCTATACGCAAAGGATATGTCCAATGTGCTTACGTGTGGGCAAAGCGGCCTAGCGTTCGATGACTAATAACGGCGCCCCACGATTGTGCTCCGTTTTATACTGGCACTTCAATTAGTTAGCTCCAAGGGCACTAAAACGTGCATAGAGGTGGATAAATACAGATCCAAGGCATCCGCCATATTGGGTTATCTAAGGTTAAGGAGCCTTAGCAGGGAAAGTGAACAGCGGACACTGTAGTTACCGGCAAAGGATAACATAGGCCAACCATAATACATAAGAAGCGTTATAATTATGTTTTATGTTTTAAGTCCTACATCTAGGTGAGCTACATCTTATAGTGGCATTCTAAATAACGCCATGCGTTGGATGACACATAGGAAAATGATCTAAGGTGGGCCTAATGGTCGCCATATTGAAGTGGACAGTGCTATGTGCTGCATTCTTAAATTGGGAGATTTTAACATAAGGTTTGAACTTATAATGGTGAACACGATGGTTACAATGGGCCTATTTCATACTCCAGTAATAAGAAGTCAGTCTTAGAGAATATTAGAAAGTAATTTAGATGTGGGATATCTTTAATAGCGTTCAAGCTGTTATTCTAATATCTTCATAGTACAATGGCATAAATGGAGGAAATCTTGAGAGGTAACAACACAAAAAAGGAGATATTCTATGGAGAAGGACATGGCTCACAGAGAAAAGTAATAAAGAGTGTGAGACCAGTTATATAATGGCATTTTCCCAGGGGGTGTATTCATTCATACAGCCCTTTTTCTCAACTGTCCAAAGCAAAAATCCAATAGACCTCCTGTTTCCTCCTGATTCTATTGTCCTCAGTAGGCCCTGATTTCTTGATCTTTTCCATACAGTCCATGTTAGGTCTTCAACTTTGTGTACATGTTGTTTCCAATGTTGGACTAGTGGGGCACCCTCCTTGTCGTTACGTGTGTTGGACATGTGTTCAAGTATTCTTACTTTGACTTCTCTCCCTGTTTCGCCAACATATAGTAGGGGACAGGGGCAACAGATCAAATAAACACAATTAGCTGTTCTGCAATTGGTCATGTTGGTAAATTTGTAGTTTCTTTGTTTCCATTGGAAAGAGTCTCCCACTATCGCTCTAGGGCATACCTTACAGTTACCACATTTGTGGTTACCCTTGATTGGTTGATTTCCACAGATGGATTTCTGGCAGAAATTCTCATTTTTCGGTAGACAGGCTCTAACTAATTTGTTAGAAATGTTTTGATTTTTCCTGAAGGCTTGGAGCGCGCGTTTTAATGGTACCTTGTTAGGGTTACTATTAAGAATGCTCCAATTGGGAAAAAAAAAAAATCGGATTTTTTCATTCAAATTGGAGTGTTGGACTACACAAACCATCTGGGATTTAGGGTCTTTATTCTGTTTCTCAAACCTGCTGGTCCTGTTGTAATACTTAGCTCTTTTGTAAGAATCCCTAATAAGTCTTCTAGGGTACCCTCGAAGGAGAAATTTTTGCTGCAAGATGTCAGCGTGATATTCAAAATCACGCAGATTGGAACAGTTCCTATGGACATGTAGGAACTGACTGAAAGGTATCCCTTGTTTTTGACTGGTAGGATGAAAGCTGTCAAAGTACAGTATGGTATTTTTGGCAGTTGGTTTAGTATATAGAGACATCTCAAGTTGGAAATTGTTATGGCCAATCCAGATGTTTAAGAACTCTACCTTTTCTCTATTTGTATGAATAGTGAATTTTAGATTCGGATCACAGACATCAATCCACTGACTAAATTCTTTAAGGAGCTCTTCATGGCCTGTCCTAATGAAAAAAATGTAATCTATATATCGTGGCCAGTAATGGATATTTTCGAAGAAAGGCGCAACCTCATTGTAGATATGGATTTCCTCAAAGGAGCCCACGTAGATGTTGGCTACACTGGAAGCGCAGGCGGCCCCCATGGTGACTCCTTTCTTTTGTAGGTAAAGTTGTCCTTCAAATTCAATAAAATTCTCAAGTAGAACAATATCTAAACACAGAGGCTTGACAGAGGCAAAAATAGATAATACTAATGCTCTATTTGTGGTAGTGTGGTCGAGCCGTTAGGCTTATCAGAGGGTAGTATTAAGCATTTGTTGTACACACACAACAAATAGAAAAAAACACACGCTCAATGACTTAACTCCAGACCAATAGGATTTTATATAGAAAAATATGTTTTGGTAATTTATTTCTAGAACCACAATATTCAGTGTGCAGGTAAGTACAAAAAATGAAAGGCACTTTGCATAGGTATAATCAGGACTTTGAATGGAATCAACAATGTATATTGTTTTCTTTAAAATGGCACAAAGCTATTTTAAAAATGGACACAGTACAATTTTTAAGAGTTCCTGGGTGAAGAAAAGATAGTACAGTTTTACAGGTAAGTATTCAACTTACAGTTCCTATCTCCAGGTTTTAGGTAGTCTGTTGTTGGGGGTTCAAGTTAACGCCAAACACTCACCACCAGCGACACAGGTCCGGTCGGGTGCAGAGGTCAAAGAGGAGCCAAATTAACGTGGGCACCTATGGAGACAGGGGGTATGTGGAATCCAGTCAGCCAGCAGGTAAGTACCTGTGACTTCAAGGGCCAACCAGGGGGGTTCAAGAGAGCACTGGAGGGGCCCCAAGTAGGTACCAAACACGTATCCTCAGCGGCACTAGGGCGGTCCGGTACAGGGTGCAAACATGGTTTCCATTGCAACTCTATGAGGGGACCACAGGGGCCACTTTGAGGCTGCAGATGAGGTCCAGGGGGGCTTCTCGGGCAAACCAACGGCTGGACAGGGAGGATGGCTGCCTGCTGGTCAATGCTGCACTGGGGGGTCAGTTTTGCCAAGGCCTGAGGGCTGCAGGTGCAGTGTGTCCTTTAGGCGTTGGATATCTTCGTCCGCAGCTCACGGTCAGGGGGGTCCTCTGGATTCCCTCTGCAGGCATTGTCGTGGAGGCTTGGAGGTGTCAACCCAGGGTGGGCTCTTGCTCCCAATCGCCTGGGGACCCTTCCTTGCTGGGTGAACCATCTGGACACGTGCCGTGGGCGTCGGGTGCACAGGGGTCAGGACTCGCGCATCTGGAGTGAGGAGGGAGTCCTTAGCTGTAGACTTCTTTTAGACAGAGCCGCTGTCCTCTGGAGTTCTTGGTCCTTTTGGGTGCAGGGCAGTCCTCTGGAGTTGGCCGAGGTCGCTGGGCCCACTGGATGCGTCGCTTGTCTTTGTGCAGGTTCTTTGAAGCAGGAGCCAGGCCGGTAGAGCTGGAGCCAAAGAAGTTGTAATTTTCCTTCTTCTCTGCTGGGGTTTTCAGCTTAGCAGTCCTTCTTCTTGTAGGTAACTGGAAATCTGGTGAGCTGGCCTCAGGGAGGCCCTTAAATCCTCGATTTAGGGGCGTGTTGGGGTCAGAGGGCAGTAGCCAATGGCTACTGTCTCTGGGGGTGGTTATACCCTCCTTCTGCCCACTTCCTTCGGGGAGGGGGGCACATTCCTATCCCTGTTGGTCCCTGTCCTCCAAATCAAGATGGAGGATTCTGCAGGGAGGGGGTCACCTCAGCTCTGGACATCTTCGGCGTGGTCCTGGCTGGGGTGGTCACTCCTCCCTATTTTCTCTAATTTACCCACCGGACTTGCTGCCAAAAGTGGGTCTTTATCCGGCAGGCAGACATCTCCACCAGCTGGCGTGCCCTTGGGCACTGTAATCCAAGGCTTGAGCCTTTGAGGCTCACCGCCAGGTGTTACAGTTCATGCCGGGGGGGGTCCCCTCAGTCCGGACTATTTAGAATTCAATAGGTATACCTGTCATTAGGCCTTAAAAACTGTTTAGAATTGTGTTTTACATTTTCTAAAAATACCCCAATTACTTTAAAAGCATGTCTGTTACAGAGGGTACTAGTCCGAGAAGCTCAACCTGTCCCCTAAAAAAACCTTATTTTAGGACAGCTAAGGAATCTCTGTAAAGCATGTGACGTTGCCATGGGACCTAAACCCACCAGGGCACAACTTGAAGAGTTGCTGGCCAAACACAACGGCGCCCTGCCAATTAAAGAAAACATTACAGGGGATGTGAATGTCAGTGAGGATGAGGATGATCCCTCAGATCCTCCTACTGATGATACTCTCACTTGGAGTACCTCTAACAGTGCCCCAGAAGAAGTTGCAGATAAAGGCCCTAATCTACAAAAACTAGCAAGAAGTGTAGCCCCTGAGGCCAAAATCTTGGCCATAAAAAGGAAAAGCTGAGATGGGCCTAGAACCCATCTATGGTGGCAGCAAAATCTTAACTAAGGATAAAGATTAAGCTTTTGACCTTAAAATCCCCAAATTGGTTGTCCCAAAATATATAGAAGGTGATAATATCACCAAATAATTCACAGCTTTGGAGAGGGCTCGTAAGATGAGAAAGCTCAACCCAAAGTATTGGGGCTCTCTATTCTGGGAGCTGTTCTCACGAAAGTGCAGGGATAGACTCCTGACACTTAATGAGGCAGATGCTTTGTCCTTTGACCTCATGAAGGATACCCTGGTTTTGAGGTCTTTTCAACTCGCCACTGAGGAATACAGGATTAAGTTCAGGGAGTCTAGGAAAACCTCTAGTCAGTCCTAAGAAGATTTTGCTGACTTCTCAGTCAAAACACTAGGTGGCTGGTTGAAAGGGAAAAAGGAGCAAGACTGTGGTGGGCTTTATAATTTAATTATGAAAGAGCGTCCGTTAAGTAACCTTGTTTCTGTAAAATTGCATCAGTACTTGGTAGACCTAGGTTCAGTCTCTCACCAAGAATTGGAAAAGAAGGCCGACCATTGGGTCAAGACTAGGGTGTTGAAAAAGTCTCATGGAGGGGCTGACCAAAAGAAAGGGTTTGCTAATCCCCCCTAAGAGAAAGATGCAGGACAGTCTAAAGAAATCATAAAGAATGTTAAAGGGCCCCCAAAAACCTGTTCAGAAGGTTAGGCCCCAAGCCACTTCACAGTCCAAGGGTGGGTATCAGGGTAAGACATGGAATCCCAAAACGGCTTGGTGTTTTAATTGTAAAGTCCATGGAAACCGAACTGAGGATTCATCCTGTCCTAAAAAAAAATCTTTCTCTAGTGCACCCTATTACCACAGATGGTGAGTCTCCAGATGGGGCGCTTGGTGTTCCCTGACCAGGTCAGGGGAGCACACTGAAGCCAATTTGTTCTCCCGGGGTGGGATGGTTGTAGCTGCCCTGGCTGTCTAGCCCAGTAATTTGGAGAAGTACAGACAACATATTAATGGGGTTAAAGTGGTTGAACTGGGGGATACAGGTGCAAGTGTCACTGTGATGACTGAGAAACTGATATCCCCAGAACAATATTTGACTGGAGAGATGGATCCTGCCCTAATGAAGGTGGTTGTATCCTCTGCAATTCCAGTAGAATGTCTGCTAGGGAATGATCTGGAGACCTCAGCATAGGCTGGGGTAGAGCTGAAGTCCTACGCAGCCATGCTAGAAATACATGAATGGTAGGGTGAAAAAGAGGAGTTGAAGCCTGTAATAATGGCCTAATCCAGCAAGCGAATAGGTAGGAAGTCTGGGAAACCAATGTCTGAACAGCACAAGCACAGTTCCCCTCTCCTCAGGGAGAAGACCTGTCAGCCCCAGCGGGAACTGAGCCCCAAGAACGTGAGCCTTACAAGGCAGAGCTCCTAGGCCCATGGGTACCCTCTTGGGAAGAGCTGTACCAAGGACCTGTCCCACTCTTGAGAGCCTGTGACAGCTAGCTGTGGACCAGGAAAATGGATATGTTGGTGTCTCCCACATAACCTCTTGGGAGGCCTGGTTAGAAGGGTCCCAGTACTGTCTCAATCAAAGTTGGCATCAATATCGGGGAAAAAGTCAGGGGGTAGCCATGCCAATAAGGGCACTTTCCTACACAACCCCCTCCCAAACGAAAGAGGATAAGGCCAACCTTTCCCAAGAGAGTCTTCATTGTCTAAGTGGAAGACCCTGGAAAGTCCATCTGCACTGGCATGGGCAGTCCAAGATCGGTGTTCCACTAAAACTCCATTCCCTGTAGGAATATGGACCACCTCAAAAATTTAGGGTTCCCACCTTTTATTTGTGTTACCCATCTGAGAGGTCTGTGGCCAGTTTGAAGAGTAAAGTGAGTGCCAAATAAGTATGGTCCCAGCTTTTTCAGTAACCAAACAACAGCTAAGGCCTCCCTCTCAATGGCACTCCAACACTGCTCCATGGGGAGTATCCTCATGCATACGAAAGCAACAGACTGGTCAAGGCCATCATCAATGGTTTGGACAGGACTGGTCATATCCCATGTTCAGAGGCATCTACCTGCACAATAAACTGCTCAGAATAATCTGGAGCTTTGAGAACTGCTGCTGAGCACATTGCCTCCTTCAGGGTGTCAAAGGCCTTTTTAAAGTCAAGAGTCCAGTTTACCTTTTTGGGTATTTCCTTTAAGGTCAATTCTTTGAGGGGCTCACAATGAATCCATACCCTTTTCACAAACCTCCTGTAGTAACCAGTCATGACAAGGAATGCCCTGACCTGACCTGGGTTTTTGGAGCTTCCCAGTCCAGAATTGTCTAGTTCATGGGTTGTAAGGGTTGCACCTGGTCTCCACCTACAAGGTGTCCCAGGTGTATAACCATTCTCTGTCCTATTTAGCACTTTGATGCTTTAATAGCGAGGCCTGCTAATTGCAGGGCATGCAAAACCTTCCCCAGATGGATCAGCTGAAGACAGCAATATCATCTAGATATGCTACACTAAAGATCTCCAAGCCAGCAAGGACGTGGTTCACCAACCTTTGGAAGGTGGCAGGGGCATTCTTTAAGCCAAAGGGCATAACAGTAAACTGATAATGCCCATCAGGTGTAGACAACACTGTCTTTTCTTTTGGCCCAGGTGCCATCCTAATTTGCCATTACCCTGCAGTTAAGTCAAAGGTACTTAAGAATTTGGCTTCAACTAATTTGTCAACTAATTTATCTGCTCTTGGTATAGGGTGTGCATCTGTCTTGGTGACAGAGGTAAGACCTCCATAGTCCACACAGAACCTCATTTTTCTCTTGCCATCTTTGGTATGAGGTTTGGGGATTAAGACCATTGGGCTAGCCCAGGGACTGTAGGAGTGCTCAATTACCCCCAACGCCATCATCTTTTGGTCTTCCACTTTGATGCTCTCTTTGACTTGGTCAGACTGTATATTTTTGTTTTGAAAGGTAAACTGTCTCCTGTGTCCACATAATGGGTACACAGGTGAGTCTGTCTAGGGGTCAAAGAGAAGAGCCCAGCATACTTTCGTAGGACTTGCCTGCAGTCAGCTTGCGGTTGGGCAGAGAGGGTGTCTGAATAGACAACTCCATTCCCTGATCAGTTGAGAGGAGGTCAGGGAGAGATTCACTCTCTGCTTCCTGATCCTCATCAGTAACCATCAGCATGGTTATATCTGCCCTATCATTATAGGGCTTAAGGCAGTTAACATGGATCACCCTCCTGGGTGTCCTGCTAGTGCCTAGGTCCACCAAATAGGTGAACTCACTCTTTTTCTACAAGATTGCTTAAGGGCCACTCCATCTGTCCTGAAGTGCACTGGGAGCCACAGGCTCCAAAACACATACTTTCTTCCCTAGCTGGAATTCTACCATTGCAGCCTTTTGATCACACCACAACTTCTGGAGCTGTTGGCTGGCCTCATGGTTTTTGATGCCTTTTTCCATATATTCAGACATCCTTGAGCGGAGACCAAGTACATAGCCCACCACATCTTGTTTAGACTCACAGAGAGGTCTCTCCCAGCCTTCTTTTACAAGTGCTAGCTGTCCCCTTATAGTGTAGCCAAACAGAAGTGCAAAGGGGGAAAACCCTACTCCCTTCTGAAACACCTCTCTGTAAACGAAGAGCAGGCATGGCAGGAGGACATCCCATCTCCTTTTGAGTTTGCCAGAGAGCCCCATAATCATGCCCTTCAGTGTCTTGTCGAATCTCTCAACAAGTCTATTAGTTTGTGGATAGTATGATGTGGTTACTTTGTAAGTCATCCCACACTCATTCCACATGTGTTTGAGGTAAGCTGACATAAAGTTTGTACCTCTGTCAGAAACCACCTTCTTAGGAAACCCCTCACCGGTAAAAATACCAATCAGGGTCTTGGCTACTGCACGAGCTGTAGTAGACCTAAGGGGAATTGCTTCAGGGTATCTGGTAGCATGATCAACTACTACCAGTATGTAGTGAGCCCCATATTCCTGCTCCATGTTTTCCCAAATGCCCAGCTAGGGGGAAGTCATGGCCAAAGTTCGGATAAACTCCCTAAACTGCTGAGGCACTACCACTCTCCTGGTTGCACTAGGCTTGAGGTCTCTGTCCTCAGTGTAAAGGAGTCCATCTTCTGAATAGACCCAGTGGGAGCCAATGGCATCTCCCTTTTCCTGTGTAGCTGCTTGCTGCCTCGGGCCTTCAAGAGTGGGACAAGTCTTTTTGTCCCTGGCACAGCTGTTCCCTAAAGGGTCCACCTGGGCCCAGGAGCTCTACCTTGGTAAGGGTCCAACTCCATGGACTGAGTTCCCTCAGGGGATAAGACATCTTCCTGAGAAAAGAGGTTGTGCTTCTGTTGCTGTTCAGAGGCTGGTCCCCCAGTCCTCTTACCCTTTCTCTTGGCAGGTTGGGCTATTATTCCAGGCTCCAACACTTCTTTTTCACCCTGTGCTCTTTGTACTCGTTTTCACACACACCAGTTCAGGGATTTCCAGCATGGCTGCATAGATTTTGAGCTCTACCCCTGCCCAAGCTGAGGACTCCAAATCATTCCCTAGTAAGCATTCCACTGGAATTGCAGTAGAGACCACTACCTGTTTCAGGCCAGTATCCCCTCCCCATTCTAAAGTCACCATAGCCGTAGGATGGACTTTAGTTACATTGTCAGCATTGGTGAATGGCTACTTTTGTCCAGCCAGGTACTGTCCTGGGAAAACCAGTTTCTCTGTCATTATGATGACACTGGTACCTGTATCCCTAAGGGCTTATGCTTTTGTCCCATTTATTAGGAGGTGCTGTCTGTATTTTTGCATGATGATAAGGCAGCCAGACAGCAAGTGTGGCTACATCCACCCTACCCTCAGAGACTAGAATAGCTTCAGTGTGAACCGTGATTTGCTTTGGGCACACTGTTGATCCCACCTAGAGACTGGCTATTCCGGTACTAACTGGAGCAATGCTGGGGGGATTCTTTTTGGGACAGGCCAAGTCTCCAGTTTGGTGCCCATGCTGTTTACAAAGGCCTTTATGGGATCAAAGTTTATACCATTGTTCACACTTGTGGACTGTGAAGAGGTTCTGGCCCACTCTCCTGTGTAGGTTTTTGGGGCCCTTGTGAAGACTTTTTGCTTTTGTCCTTAGGTGTCTTATCGCCCATCCCTTGGCTCGAGGTTTTAAGAGCACCTCTGAACCTAATTCTATACTCTGAGGTGAATCCAAAGCCCTCAATCAGGGTAGCCTTCATGTGGTCCTAGGATTCAGCATCTGCTCCAGTGAGTGTGAGGAGTGTCTCCCTAAACTTACCAGTAAACAGTTCCCAATGGAGACCTCCCCAGTGAGATCTGTTTAAGTTTCTGGTTGCACAGGCTGTCTCAAAAGCTGTGCACCGTTTGGTGATATCATCACCTTCTTCATATTTTGAGACAATTTCTTTGGGGATTTTTAGGATATCAGTATTCCTTCTGACCCTATTTAGGTTGCTGCTGCCATTAATTGGTGCTAAGCCCATTTCTGCTCTCTTCTTCTTCTATACCTAGGAGTAGTTGCTCCAAAGCTAATCTTTTGGCCACCCTTGCTAAGAGGAGGTCCTCTTCATTGAGGCTGCCCTCAATGTTCCCAGAGGAGCTGAACTCCCCTGTGGAAGATCCAGATGCTGTGAGCATTATTTTTGGATCTCCCTAGTTAGGTGAGGAGTGAGGAGTTCATCCTCCTTATCTCTAACATCTTCCCTTTCTGAGGGGAGGTCTTCCTACTCAGCAGGGTGGTCCCTTGTGTACTCTGCCAAGAGCTTGACCTTGGTAGGGTTGGAGCCTGTTCTAATCTTTTTCATCTTGCAGAGGGACATTAACTCTCCTATCCCTAGATGGAGGTAAGGGACGATGTTGAGTTCTACAGCCATTTCCTCTGAGCTGCACATTATGTTACTAAAGTTGGGAGTTACATTTATGAACTAAAACCTACTTCTGGTTACTCACCCCTAACTTAAAATAACTTTTAAATCTAAAAAGAAATGCTAAGGGGACTTAATCAAGGCCCTAGCAGGACTTTTAAAAATTTAGAAAAATTTGCCAGATTCAAAAATCACTTTCTAAAGGCAATTTTGAAATTTTGTTGTTTGATCAGGTATTGGCTGAGTAGTCCAGCTAATGCAAAGTCGTAGGCCCCACCACTGATCCACCAATGTAGGAAGCTGGCTCTGTATATACTATATCAAAATGAGATATAGTATGCACAGAGTCCAGGGGTTCCCCAGAGGCCTAACAGAGGCTAAAGTAGTTAATGCTTTCCTTTGTGGTAGTGTGTTCGAGCAGTTAGGCTTATCAGAGGGTAATGTAAAGCATTTTTTGTACACACACATACACACACACACACACACACACTCTAGAAGAAGCACACACACACTCTAGAAGAAGCACACACACACACACACACACACACACACACTCTAGGAGAAGCACACACGCAATGACTTAACTCCAGAGCACTGGTTTTTATATATCAAAATTATATGTTGTTAATGTATTGTATATGTGTTGTTAATGTATTTCTAGAACCACAAGATTCAAGTTGCAGTTAAGTACTTAAGTACTTACATTAATAGGTATTTCACATATGTATCAATACCACTTTGAGTGGAATTGGTGAGTTGTACAGTTTTTTTAATATATGGCAATAATCTGTTTTAAAAGTTGACAGTGCAATTTTCAGAACAGTTCCTGGGGCGAACATAAGTTAGTACATTTTGCAGGTAAGTACAACACTTACAGTTCCAGTCCCTGGGGGTTTGGAAATCCACTGGTTGGGGTTCAAGTTAACCCCAACCACCCACCACTAGAAACACAGGGCCAGACAGGTGCAGAGGTCAAAGTTGAGGCACGTTTAACATGGGCTTATATGGAGACTGGGTGCATTCAGTTTCAGATCTGCTGGCAGGTAAGTGCCTGCCTCTTCAGAGGGCAGACCTGGGGGGTTTAGAGGAGCACCGGGAGGGCCACAAGTGTGCACCAAACTCGCACCCTTAGAGGCACAAGGGCGGCTGGGTGCAGGGTGCAAACAGAGCATCGGGCTCCCAATGCTTTCCTATGAGGGCACCCCGGTGGTTCCTTAGAGGCTGCAGGCAGGGTCCAGGGGGTCAGTTTGGGAAAACCACAGGCTAGAGAAGTAGGAGGGTTGCCTGCTGTACGTTGCTGCACCGGAGGTCAGGTTCTCCAAGGCCTGGGGGCTGTGGGTGCAGTGTACCTTTAGGCGTCGGATATCTTCATCAGGGGCACTGTAACAAGAGGCCTGAGCCTTTGAGGCTTACCGCCAGATGTTACAGTTCCTGTAGGGGGGAGGTGTGAAGCACCTCCATGCAGTGCATGCTTTGTTTCCGGCCACCGAGAGCAAAAAGGTTCTCACCCCATGTGGCCAGAAACTCGTCTCTTAGAGGCAGGCTGGCACAGACCAGTCAATCCTGCACTAAAGGATTGATTAAAATAGAGGGGGCATCTCTAAGATGCCCTCTGGGTGCATTGTTTAATAAATCCAACACTGGCATCACTGTGTGTTAATTGTGCTAAGAAGTTTGATACTAATGGAGTTCTTAATGACAAACTCCTAGACCATAAATTCAATATGGCTACACGGAATGTACAATAGATACTGTAGGACGGAGGTCTTCAAACTGGGGGGCAAGCCCCCCTTGGGGGGCCTCAAGTGATCCCAGGGGGGGCGCCAAACTCTGGCCAAAAGAAATATTATGCAGATAACATGCCTTTGTTTTAAGCAGAAGCATGTTATTGCAGTTTTAAAAAGGTAACAGTACTTAACTCCAATGTTTAAATAGGTTTAGACCTATTTAAACATTGACATCTTTCTAAAATAATTGTGAAAAATTCTGAGGGGGGGCCCAATGATTTTTATTTTTCAACTGGGGGGCACGGCATAAAAAAGTTTGAAGACCACTGCTGTAGGGGCATATTGCTCATGCAGCTATGCCCTCACTTGTGGTATAGTGCACCCAGCATTGGGGCTGTAAGGCCTGCTAGAGGGGTGACTTACCTATGCCACTGGCAATGGTTTGTGGGCATGGCACCCTGAGAGGGGTGGCATGTCAACTTTGCCTTTTTCTCCCCACTGGCACACACAAGCTGCAAAGGCAATGTATATGTGCTTGTTGAGGGGTCCCTCGGGTGGCATAATACATGCTGCAGCCCTTTGGGACCCTTCCCTGGCAACAGGGCCCATGGTACCCTGGGTACCTTTTACAAGTGACTTATCTGGATGCCAGGGGTGTTCTAGTTGTGTAAACAAAGGTACAGATTTTGGGAAAGAACACTGGTGCTGGGACCTAGATAGCAGGGTCCCAGCTCTCTCTCTCAATCAAAGTTGGCATCAACATCAGGAAAGAAGTTGTGGGGGGGGGGGGTTAACCATGCCAACAAGGGCCCTTTCCTACATATGGGTACTTACATGCAGCCTGTTTTTTTTCCGAGTGCCACCAATCCTTATAGCATTCCATTGAAAACCCAACACCAGCTTGGACCTCCGAACCCAGCCGCCCTATGCTGCTGGTGGTGCACTTTTGGGTCAGTTTGAACTTTGACCTGTGGATGTCCTCACTCTTGAAGACTGGGATCATAAGTCGAGTGCTTACCTGTTAACTGTGCTAACACTTTTCCTTCCCTAGAACTGCATTGGTTCCTATGAGAAATTGCACTGTCAACTTTTAACATTGAAAAGTGTTACTTACTTGTAAATGGTTTTATCTGGAAAACCTAAACAAAGTACATGTGATAGATATGCTTGATATCTAAATACAACTGTACTTACCTGCAATGAGAATCTTTTGGTTCTAGAAATGAAGTAACAAATATATTTTCCCATATAAATACATTGGCCTGGAGTTAGTCATTGAGTGTGTGCCTCATTTCTTGACTGTGTACAAGAGATGTCTTATACTACCCTCTGATAAGCCTAACTGCTCGACCGCAGTGCTATAAAAGAGAGTATTATTATTATGTACTTTAGCCTCTGGTAAGCCTCCGGGGAACCCCTGGACTCTGTGCACAATATACCTAATTTTGGTATAGTATGTACAGAGCCAGCTTCCAACAACATCCCCTTAGCTGAGCATCTTGGCCAGACAAAAACTTGCAGTAGGTTACACTCCCCCTTCTACTGGCCTGGTATGTCCCATACAGTGAAGGAATTTTGTAACTCCTGTCTTACCTGTCAAGCTAGTGGGAAGTCAGCAAACTACCCAAAAGCCCCCTTAATTGCACTTACAGTGGTTGGGTTCCCCTTAAAAGTGTAGGGGTTGACATAGTTGGTCCCCTTGACCATCCAAAAGCCTCAGGAAACAGAGTTATACTGGTGGTAGTGGATGGTGTCCCGAAGCAAATCCTCTTCGCATTGTAACTGCCCCATGCAGTTGCCAGAGCTCTCATCAGTATCTTTACTAGAGTGGGCTTTCCTAAGGTGGTGTCAGACAGATGTTCAACATTCTGTCTGGGTACTAAAAGCCATGTTGGCTGATTGTTTGGTGACATACAAATTCACCACCCCATATCACCCACAAACCAATGTACTAGTTGAAAGATTTAACAAGGCCATGAAAGGCATGATCACGGAGCTCCCTGAAAGAGAGTCAGAAGGAGATGGTATGTCCTTTTGCCATTCCTGCTTTTCGCCTAAAGAAAAGTGCTGTAAAAGTGAATGGGCTTTAGTCCCTTTTAACTTCTGTTTGGTCAGCCTGTAAGTGGAATACTATGCCTAGTGAAGGAAGGCTGGGAGAGAACTCGTAAAGAGCCCAAGCAAGACATTGTGGGCAAAGTGCTTGGCCTACATCCAAGGATGGCCGAGTACATGGGCAAAGCAACCAAAAACCTTGAGGTCAGCCAAGAGCTCCAGAAGCTCTGGTATGACTGAAAGGCTGCACTGGTAGAGTTTCAACCGGGGCAGAATGTATGGTTGCTTGAACCTGTGGCACATAAGGCCCTTCAGGACAAATGGAGTGGTCTCTGTCATTGAGAGGAAAGGTGAGGTCACCTACCTCGTTGACCTTGGCATTTGCAAGAACCCCCACAGGGTGAAAACCGCCTTGAAGCCTTACTATGACAGGGCTGATGTGGCCATACTGATGAAAATCAGGAAGAAGAAAGTTAACCTCTCCCTGACCTGCCCGCTCACAGTCTTAAAGATGGGATATTTGAAGTAGTTGTCTTCTCAGACTTCCTCTTTGCTCAGTAGCAAGCTGACTGCAGACGAGGTCTGAGCCAGTATTTTGGGCTTTTTTTCCTAATCCCTGGTCTGACAACCTGGTGTACCCATGATATGGACACTGTAGATAGCCCACCTGTCAAGAAGAAAACATACAGCCACTGTGGCCAAATTAAGGAAAACATCAGAGCTGAGGTCAGCAAGAGGCTAGAGTTAGAGGTGATTGAGCCCCCAGAAAGTGTCCGTGCTAGCCCAGTGGCCTTAGTCCCAAAGCCTCATTTTGAGAGTGGTAAGCCAGAACTGAGGTTTTGAGTGGACTATAAAGGTCTTAATGGTGTCACAAAGATACACCCTATTCCAAGAACAGATGAACTGATTGACAGGTTAGGGACAGCCAAGTTTCTCAGTAGTTTTGATTTGACATCAGGGTACTGGCAGAATAGCCTAGAGCAAAAGAAAGATCAGCATTTTCGACCCCAAATGGGCATTATCAGTTCACTATTAGGCCCTTTAGACTAAAGAATGTCCCCGCCACCTTCCAAAGGTTGGTGAAAAAAGTCCTGGCTGGATTGGTGTCTTCTAGTGCACCATATCTTGACGATATTGCTATCTGTAGCTCCAGTTGTCAGGATCACCTGATCCTCCTTGGCAAGGTCCTTCAGGCCCCACAGATTTCAAGCCTCACTGTCAAGGCAAGCAAGTGCCAGATAGGGCAGGGTTCTGTTGTATGCTATGGCCACCTTGTATGTGGGTCGGGCCAAGTTCAACTCTTACAGCCCAAGATCCAAACTGTTGCGGCCTGGGTAGCTCAAACCACTCAGACTCAAGTCAGGGCATTCCTAGGATTGACTGGGTAGTACAGGACGTTTATGAAGGTGTAGGGTACAATTGTTTCACCCCTCACAGAACTGACCTCCAAAAAATGCCAAAGAAAGTAAACTAGACAGTGAGCTGTCAAAAGGCTTTTGACACTGAAGGACACAATGTGCAAGCTCCAGATTATTCTATGCAGTTCATAGTGCAGGCTGATATCGCTGAACATTTGAGAGGAGCAGTCCTATACCACACCAATGATGCTGGCCATGAACACCCTGTTGCTTTCATTAACAGGAATTTACTCTCCAGAGTGCAGTGTTGGCGTTCCTTTGAGAGGGAAGCCTTTGCTGCAATTTGGTCACTGAAGAAGCTGAGACCATGCTCGTTTGATACACACTTCCATGTTCAAACTGACCACAGGCTTTTCAGATGGCTAATGCAAATGAAAGTGAAAACCCCAAACTGTTGAGGTGGTCCATCTTCCTACAGGGAATTAACTTAAAGCACAGACCTGGGACTGACCCTGCCAATGCAGATGACCTTTCCGAGTTTTTCCACTTAGATGATAATCAGGCTCTTAGGAAAGGTTCGTCCCATTCTCTTTAGTCTGTAGAGGATGGGAGAGGTTGTGTTGGAAAGCGCCCCTTTTTAACATGGTCACTCCCACTTTTTGCCTGGTATTTGAAGCATTTTTGATTGAAGGGCACTGGGTTTCTGCTACCCAGGTCCCCAGTGCCAGATCTCTTTCCCTAAAAGTGTGCAGTTGTTCCCCTGTTGCCAATACCTTTAGGACTCCTGCAAGTCCTTAGTAAATGGTACCCCTGGTACCGCAGGCATAGGTACTGTGGAAGGTACCGAAGAGCTGCAGCATATATTGTGCCACCGTAAAGGACCCCTCGCCACTTTCATGTGAACTGCCATTGCAGGTTGCGTGACATGGTGCAGACAAAAGTGAAAACACCACATAGCATAAATCCTGTGTGCAATGCCTGCGGACACTGCATAGAATATATGTAAGTCACCCCTACATCATCCCTTACAGCCCTAAGGAAGGGTGTATTGTGCTACATGTCTGGACATACCTGCATGAGCAGATGTGCCCTTCTGGTGTCTAAGTCAGTTCTTAGACATTACACGTCAACAGGGAAGCCATCTTAAAGTATGTACTGGGCACTAGTCAAAACGAGTTTCCCAGTTACGTAATGGCTTCACTGAAACCTATGGTGTTTGGTATCAAACACCTCATATTAATAAACCCACACTGATTCCAGTGATGTATTTAATAATACATGTACCCTGAGGGTACCTTAGAGATACCCCCTGGAACCTAGTAGTCCTCTAGTGTGCTGGATGACTGGTACAGTCCAGCCTACCACCACAGACAGGTTTCTGACCCCTTGCAGGTGAGAGCCCATGCTATCAAAGGCCAGAAACAATGCAGGCTTACAAGGAAGGTGTTCACACTTCTTCTAGAGCAGGCATCCACTGCAGGATGGCTAGTGATTTAACACACCATGTCCTGGGACTATAAAGGCCCAGGCACCTTTGATACGAGCTTCCCAGCTTCCCCAAGTCCTCGGAGATGCCACCCCACCCTGAGGCATTTTTGGCAGCAAGACAGGTGGGAAATTAGATAGTCAGGAGGGTTGTTAAACTCCCGGGCCATTCACACCCCTAAGGTGGCCTACCTTAAGTGAACATGAAAATAGGAACTCCACGATCTTGTGTGTGGTGAATTTAGACACTCTGGTACATTTTTGTGCCCACTTTCCACAGGAAGTGGTCATATAGGTAGTGTAATGACCCCAAGGGTAAGTAGCCCATTCAATCCCCTTAATGCCCCTAAATTCAGTATTTAGGTGGCCCGACACCAGGAATTCTGATTCTACCGACCTAAGAAGAAGGACACAGAAGAGCCAGTAAAAGCAAGAACTGAGGAGCAGAAACTGATTTGGGCCCCACCTCTGCCAGCTTGACTGCTGTCCTTGACAGTTGCGTCAAAGGCAACGCGTCCTACAGATGCTCTGCCTCCAAAAGCCTGGTGGGACTGTCAGCACTTGAAGGAGTGACCAGTATCTCTAGTGAAGTAGTGGAGGTACTCCCCTACAGGCACTCAAGAAGAACCATGAGATCCCCTGACTGTGGAAACCCCAACACAATAAAGCTCCACTGCACCCAAGTCCCCCAGCACTTGTCAAAGTGGACTAGCAGTACCAATGAGGTCCTGACATCCTCCAGAGCTGAGCCCTACCTTGAGTTTGGCTCGATTGTTTTCCCCCGTCGCTGCCTGCAGCCACTTTTGTGCAAGAACCAAGAACCGCAAGGGGACTTCATGACTCAACCCCGCTGGACAAAGCACAACTGTACATGCGTTGCCGGCCCAAGTTGCCGTAGACCGTGTGTCCGAGTGCCCAGGACCTATAAGACTTGAGCCCCTCGATGGGTTCAGCCTGTCTAGTCACCCAGTCCCCTATTTTAAGCCTCTTTTCCCCCAGGACCATTTCCCATTAAAGAGAATGGGGTACCTGACTCTGTAAAGCGCCACTGAACACAGACGCCCCAGTCCCTCCCGAAGTGACCTGTTGGTGCTGCCGTGGACCTTGCCCCCATAAATAAATTAACTCAAAAACAGTCTTGTAAGTTGTTGCCAGATACCCGTATGCAGTATGTTTCTTTCCCATTGGATAACATTAGGACACCTGATGCTGAAAAACACCTCTGCACCCAGATGCCCCAAAGCCAACCAAGGTGACCTGTTGGTGGTGCATTGGTCCTTGCCCCATACTTACTCTAACTCCAGAAGTATAGTCCTGCAAGTCATTTCCAAATATGCAGTATATGCTTATTTTCCCATAGGATAACATTAACACAATAAAGTCATTGCAAGTGTATTTGCTGTATACTTCCTAACTGCTAACTTAAAAAGTACTTACCCAATGACGAAGTTCGTGGTGTGGAAAAAAAATATAAAATACGTATTTGATAGACATCTGGTTGCAGATTCCATACAATAGAATTTCTACCAGGCATCAGTCTGGATATGGAGATTTTTCTTGTGCTGAACCCCTGTGCTCTGTTAGATCACGTCGATCAATTCCATGGCCATTCTTTGGCTTCATCAGCACCACATAAGACGTCGCGGGTCCTAAATAGGCAGCACCCTGGTGCGCTGACTTCAAATATTTTCCTTCTGCATGAGCCAAGCTCTGATCTGAAGAAGAGCTACCCATCAGTCATTTTTTGACTGGTCTTTTTCAACTTTTTGTTTTTTAATTTCTACACTTCTGGCGCGTCGAGGATGTCTTCGTATTAGACCGGGTTCAAGCCCTGCGGATCCTGCCATCGGGCGATGTCCATAACGGATCCATACATCATGTGTCTGTGGTGTTTGAAGTTTGATCACGACACAAAGTAGTGTTCAAAGTGCCGGGCTATGAATCCGAAAGCTTTGAGGGAGTGGTCCCTAAAGCTACTTGCGGCTTGCCTCCCCAGAGGTCCCAATCTCATTCAGGATAAAGATCCTATGATCGGTCGCGAAAGCCACCCCTCCCCCTCATTGTCTTTCCACTCCAAGTCCTCAGGACAATCGGGTAAGTCGAGGCATAAGAAGAAGTCAAAGAAGAACAAACATTTTTCACCTTCACTGTAGAAAAGTAGGATCTTTCTGACATAGTTACCCCCACTTTTTGCCTGGTGTCAGTGTGTTTTAGCTCTAGTACACTGGGATCCTGCTAATCAGGACCTCTGTGTCAGTGTTCTCTCCCCTAAGTTTAGTTGGTAAACAACTTTTACACCCTAGAATTGGCATACTGGTGTACCCCTGTAAGTCCCTATTATATGGTACTTGGGTACCCAGGGCATTGGTACCTTAGGGGTTCCCCATGGGTTGCAGCATGTATTATGCCACCCATGCAAACTGTGACTTCAGGCCTGCCATTGCAGCCTGTGTGAAATGGTGCGTGCACCTTTCACCCAGATATAAGGTTCCCCTTATATCATAGTCATTGCACTCTGACCCTCTAAGTCACCCCTAAGGCAGGCCATTCAGCCCAAGGGCAGGGTGTGTGGTTCTAAGTGTGAGGGTGCCCTGTATGAGCAGAGGCACCGCTGCATACCCTAGATCCCATATGTAATGGACTCTGGTCATCACGAGATGTCCAACTACATAATGGCTTCACTGAACCTAGTCATGTTTAGTATCAAACATGTTGGAATCATGCAACTACGCTGATTCCAGAGTTAGATGCATCATACCGTCTACTCTGGGGGGCTCCATAGAGTATCCCCACATATCTGACTGAGCAGCCTTGCAGGGTCTATGTGCAAGCCAGTACTGCAGCCGACCCCCGACACTGTTCTGCCCTCATGCTGCTAAGCCTAACCTGGGCTGGGGAAAGCAGAGCAAAGAATTTCCTGCAGAGAAGTGTTACCCACCTCTTCTTTAGAAATAGGTGTCTCTGGGCTAGGATGGCGGTGCTCCTGAGTGCCACCTGACTACTTTGAAGGGCACATTTGGTGCCCTTCTTGCATTAATTGGTTTACTCCAGCGCAAAAGCCCCTCCTCTCGCTTTGGCGCGAAACCACACAAGAGACAGGGGAGTAGCTGGAGTGCCCTGAAGCAGCAAAATAAAAGGCAGGAGCCTTTTGAGGCTCATCGACAAATGTTGCTGTTCCTACAGGGGGGAGAAGTGAAGCACCTACACCTAGAGCAGGCTTTCTCCCTGGCCCCTAAGATCACAAAGGCTCTCACCCAATGGGGTCAGAAACTTGTACGGAGTGGCAGGCTGGCATAGACTGTCAGCCACACTAGAGGTGAATTTCAGCAGGCATCTCTAAGATGTCCTCTGTGTGCATTTTTCAATAAATCCAACACTGACCTCAGTGTGGGTTTATTGAGCTGAGAAATTTGATAGCAAACTCCAAGTGTAAGGAAATGCCTCCTTGGCATGGTTACCCCCTGACTTTTTGCTTTTGCTGATGCTATGTTTTGAATTGAAAGTGTGCTGAGGCCTGCTAACCAGGCCCCAGCACCAGTGTTCTTTCCCTAAACCTGTACTTTTGTATCCACAATTGGCACACCCTGGCATCCAGATAAGTCGCTTGTAAATGGTACCCCTGGTACCAAGGGCCCTGATGCCAAGGAAGGTCTCTAAGGGCTGCAGCATATCTTATGCCACCCTGGAGACCCCTCACTCAGCACAGACACACTGCTTGCCAGCTTGTGTGTGCTGGTGAGAACAAAACGAGTAAGTCGACATGGCACTCCCCTCAGGGTGCCATGCCAGCCTCTCACTGCCTATGCAGGTATAGATAAGTCACCCCTCTAGCAGGCCTTACAGCCCTAAGGCAGGGTGCACTATACCATAGGTGAGGGCACCAGTGCATGAGCACTGTGCCACTACAGTGTCTAAGCAATACCTTAGACATTGTAAGTGCAGGGTAGCCATAAGAGTATATGGTCTGGGAGTCTGTTTTACACGAACTCCACAGCACCATAATGGCTACACTGAAAACTGGGAAGTTTGGTATCAAACTTCTCAGCACGATAAATGCACACTGATGCCAGTGTACATTTTATTGTAAAATACACCCCAGAGGGCACCTTAGAGGTGCCCCCTGAAACCTTAACCGACTATCTGTGTAGGCTGACTAGTTCCAGCAGCCTGCCACAACCGAGACATGTTGCTGGCCCCATGGGGAGAGTGCCTTTGTCACTCTGAGGCCAGTAACAAAGCCTGCACTGGGTGGAGATGCTAACACCTCCCCCAGGCAGGAGCTGTCACACCTGGCGGTGAGCCTCAAAGGCTCACCCCTTTGTGCCAGCACCGCAGGACACTCCAGCTAGTGGAGTTGCCCGCCCCCTCCGGCCACGGCCCCCACTTTTGGCGGCAAGGCCGAAGAAAATAATGAGAAAAACAAGGAGGAGTCACTGGCCAGTCAGGACAGCCCCTAAGGTGTCCTGAGCTGAAGTGACTCTAACTTTTAGAAATCCTCCATCTTGCAGATGGAGGATTCCCCAATAGGATTAGGGATGTGACCCCCTCCCCTTGGGAGGAGGCACAAAGAGGGTGTACCCACCCTCAGGGCTAGTAGCCATTGGCTACTAACCCCCCAGACCTAAACACGCCCTTAAATTTAGTATTTAAGGGCTCCCCTGAACCTAAGAATTTAGATTCCTGCAACTTACCGAAGAAGAAGACTGCTGAGCTGAAAACCCCTGCAGAAGAAGAAAGAAGACACTAACTGCTTTGGCCCCAGTCCTACCGGCCTGTCTCCTGCCTTCTAAAGAACCCTGCTCCAGCGACACTTTCTCCAGGACCAGCGACCTCTGAATCCTCAGAGGACTGCCCTACTTCCAAGAGACCAAGAAACTCCTGAGGACAGCGGCACTGCTCCAAAAGAACTGCAACTTTGTTTCAAGGAGCAGCTTTAAAGACCCCTGCAACTCCCCGCAAGAAGCGTGAGACTTGCAACACTGCACCCGGCGACCCCGACTCGACTGGTGGAGAACCAACACTTCAGGGAGGACCCTCCGGCGACTCCGAGTCCGTGAGTAACCAAAGTTGTCCCCCCTGAGCCCCCACAGCGAGGCCTGCAGAGGGAATCCCGAGGCTCCCCCTGACCGCGACTGCCTGAACTCCCTTTCCCGACGGCTGGAAAAGACCCTGCACCCGCAGCCCCCAGCACCTAAAGGAACAGAACTCCTGTGCAGGAGTGACCCCCAGGAGGCCCTCTCCCTTGCCCAGGTGGTGGCTACCCCGAGGAGCCCCCCCCCCCCCTTGCCTGCCTGCGACGCTGAAGAGATCCCTTGATCTCTCATTGATTTACATTGCAAACCCGACGCTTGTTTCTACACTGCACCCGGCCGCCCCAGTGCCGCTGAGGGTGTACTTTTTGTGTGAACTCGTGTCCCCCCCGGTGCCCTACAAAACCCCCCTGGTCTGCCCTCCGAAGACGCGGGTACTTACCTGCTGGCAGACCGGAACCGGGGCACCCCCTTCTCTCCATTGCAGCCTATGCGTTTTGGGCACCTCTTTGACCTCTGCACCTGACCGGCCCTGAGCTGCTGGTGTGATAACTTTGGGGTTGCTCTGAACCCCCAACGGTGGGCTACCTTGGACCCAAAACTGAGACTTGTAAGTGATTTACTTACCTGACAAAACTAACAAAAACTTACCTCCCCCAGGAACTGTGAAAATTGCACTGTGTCCACTTTTAAAACAGCTTATTGTGTTTTATGTAAAAAGTATACATGCTAATGTAATGATTTAAAGTTCCTGAAGTACTTACCTGCAATACCTTTCAAATGAGATATTACATGTAGAATTTGAACCTGTGGTTCTTAAAATAAACTAAGAAAATATATTTTTCTATAACAAAACCTATTGGCTGGATTTGTCTCTGAGTGTGTGTTCCTCATTTATTGCCTGTGTGTATGTACAACAAATGCTTAACACTACTCCTTTGATAAGCCTACTGCTCGACCACACTACCACAAAATAGAGCATTAGTATTATCTCTTTTTGCCACTATCTTACCTCTAAGGGGAACCCTTGGACTGTGTGCATGCTATTCCTTACTTTGAAATAGCACATACAGAGCCAACTTCCTACACCAAGTCTTCAGTGAAGCCATCATGGAATTGTGGAGTTCATAATGACAACTCCCAGCCCATGTACTCAATATGGCTATACTGCATTTACAGGAACGAGAAATGGACTTAGCTGCATGAGCAATATAGTGCAATGCCCTCACCTGTGGTGTAGTGCATGCTGTCTTACTGCTATAAAGCCTGCTAGAGGGGTGAATTACCTATGCCACAGCCAGTGGTTTTTGGGCATGGAACCCAGGGATGTGTTTCATGTCGACTTTACCTTTTTATCCCCACAAGCACACATAGTCTGCAATGGCAATGTGCATGTGTTTATGAGGGGTCCCTTAGGATGGCTTAATACATGCTGCAGCGCTTAGGGACCCTCCCTGGTCACATAGCCCTTGGTACCAGTGGTACCATTTACAAGGGACTTAACTGTGTGCCAGGGGTGAGCCATTTGTGGAAGCAATGGTACAGTTTAGGGAAAGAACACAAGTGCTGGGGCCTGATCAGCAGGATTCCAGCGCACACTCGGTCAAGTTAGCATCAGATATTAGGGAAAAAGAGAGCGGTAACTATACCAAAAGGATAATTTTTCTACAACAAGCACTTTCAGTTCTCTATGCTCCTCTTTTGCCTTACTAGCACCCCATGGGTGTTCACCAAGGTGATGGCAGTGGTTGGAGCTCAGCCTCGCAGATCAGGGGTTTCAGTCTTCCCCTGTGTCGATGACTGGCTGTTGAAGGTGGGTTTGCCCCAGGCTGTCGTCTCCCAATCCAGACTACAACGGACCTCCTGCATTCACCGGGGTTCACTATAAATGTGCTGTAGTCACACCTGATGACCTTTCATTGGAGCTGTCCTGGACACAAAGCAGTTTCCGGCTCATCCTCCCAAGCAGCAAGTCTAGGATATCTATTCTATGGTACCCATGTTTCAGCCTCTATCCTGGATTTCAGTAAATATGACTCTGAGGCTGCTGGTCCTCATGGCTCCTGCATCCTGCCGGTGACACATGCCAGATAGCATATGCAGGCTCTGCAGTGGGACCCAAAGTTCCAGTGGGCGCAGCATGAGGGTAATCTCTCCAACATGGTGCAGATCTCGGAGGGAACTGCGCAAGATGTGCAGTGATGCCTTACAAACCGCAAATGGGTCAGAGGCAGATCCCTCTCCCTTCCCCAAACAGATCTGACAATAGAGACAGGTGAGTCACTCCTGGGATAGGTGGCCTCCTGGGAGTGGCAGAGATCAGAGGCTTCTGGTTACTGGCGGATTCCAGACTCCACAACAGTCTGTTGGAGCTCCAGATGATCAGACTAGCATTGAAAGCATTTCATCCCTCCTTTAAAGGGAAGGATGTGGTGTAAAGGCCAGAGCTGCTGACTTTGGAGGTGGGGAACTAGGTTTGAATTTTGTTGTCCGCTCAAAATCCTGTGATTCTGGGCAAATCACTTAATCTCCCCAGGCATACCAGAAAATAAATGTCTCCTTGTGTAACTTAACTGGTGCTAATGTAATGCTCTCCAATACCTTCGGGTCAAGTCTGCACTAAATTGCAAAAAATAAATTTAAAAAATTGCAGATCTTCATGGACAACACCACCGCCATGCGGTACTGTAACAAGCATTGCAGAGTGGGGTCATTGTCCCTTTGTCAAGAGGCTTTGCGCCTCTGGACGTGGCTAGAACAGCAGGTCATAACCCTGGTGGTTCAACAGCTGGCGGGCTCTCTGAATGTCAGAGCAGATGAACTCGGTTGTCAATGCATGGTTGGTCACGAATGGCGTCTTTATCTTGTGGTGGCGCAAGGTCAGCAGTAGGGAGAGCCTTCGTTAGATCTGCTCGCCTCCGCAGAGAACGTGCAGTGTCAGCTGTTTTGCACACTGGAGTTTTCAAGGCGGCACTGGCTCGATGCATCACTTTTCATCTCAAGTGGAATTCAGGCCTCCTTTACACCTTCCTGCCAATACCATTTCTGCCAGAGTTCTCAAGATGATCAAGAATTGACCTCACCCAGGTAAACCTTGTGGCTGCGGGCTGGGCCTGAAGAATATGGTATCCCGAGCATGGCTTCGATCCTCCACTCAGACTGCCAGTTCAGAAAGATCTTCTGTTGCAGCAGCAGAGGACTGTTCTCCACCCGAACCTGTCCAGTCTCTGCCTTCTTGCGTGAAGATTGAGCGGCAGCAGTTGACAGCTTCTCATCTTCCACCTAAAGTATGTGATGTTATCTTGGCAGCCAGGCGTACCTTCACCAAAAGGATACATGCCTGACCTTGGAACAAATTTGTGACATGGTGTACAAACAAGCCTGTTGATCTCCTTTCTGCACCTCTGTCTGAGGTTCTTTTGTTTGCCCTCTCTCTTGCCCAGCAGGCCTCTGCTTTGGGCACCGTTAAAGGTTATCTGTTACCATTTCTGCTTTCCTCAGACTACCAGATCAACCCTCCTTGTTTAAATCTCCCATTGTTGGGAGGTTTCTTAAGGGACTTACCCTTATGATTCCACCTACCCCGTTCATAATGCCCCAGTGGAACTTAAACTTGGTACTCACTTACCTTATGTGTGCTCCCTTTGAGCTCCTTCATAATTGTCCTCTGTGGCTTCTCACCTTAAAGACTGCCTTTCTTATTGCCATCACTTCTGCACACAGAGTGAGTGAACTGCAAGCTCTTTCTGTGAAGCCAACCTCTTTCTCTGTCCATCCAGACAAAGTGGTGCTTCATACCAGGGCCTCTTTTCTCACTAATGTGGTCACACTCTTTCATGTAGGCCAATCTAACAACTTGCCTACTTTTTACGCACCCTCACCTCCTTCTCATGAAGAGCAGAGACTCCACCATCTGGATCCAAAAAAGAGTGTTGGCTTTCTACCTCAATCGTACCAAAGAATTCCGGGTGGACGTTCAACTGTTTGTTGGTTTTGTGGGTGCGAAGAAGGGACTGGAAGTGCAGACCTTTGGTAACAATTTATCTGGTAGAGACATATTCTAGTTGCATATTCCTTACCAACTCACCCTTCCTCCCCGCTCGGAACTACCTTCTAGGGAAAGGGACCGACTTTTAGGGCCCTAGTTCTGGCGCACCAGCCTAGTGTTCCTTAATGGCTCTGCGCTTCAGGTGTGGAAAGTTATGAAAAGAAACTGATGTCAGCGCGCTGGGGACGCAAATATATATGGCTGAAATATATGATAAATGATGGACGTGGAGTCGACCAATGCCACCCTACGACGCACAAGGGTACGGCCCTAAGAAAAATTTCGGGATCCAGTCTGACACCTTGGGGAAATTTTATGGTAAGGAAACTGCAACTAGAATATGTCTCTACCAGATAAATTGTTACTGAAGGTAAGTAACTTGTTCCTTAGCTACCAGGGGTCCCTCCACTAAAACGGTATGCGCATGTCGGTGGAAGAAATTTATGGTATGGTTGTAGGAAGGCACTCTTTTTTGGTATGACTAGCCTCGACTTTTTACCCTGTATCTGATGTAGTTTCGACTGAAAGTGCACTGCGTTCCTGCTGACTAGTTCCATAGTGCCAGATCTTTCTCCAAAAATGCAGTTGTATATAACTGGCAAAACCTTTAGCACCCATGTAATTCCCTAGTAAATAGTACCTCCTGGTACCTAGGGCTAAAAAGGATCCCAAAGGGGTGCAGCACAAATTGTGCCACTCCAAGGGGACCCCTCACCAAGCCCATGACAGGCTGCCATTGAAGGCTGCGGGTCGTGGTGCAGACAAAAGTGAAAACACGACATGGCACGCAGCCTTTTTGCTATGTCCCCTAACACTGCATATGATATATGTAAGTTACTCCTCTGGCAGGCCTTACCGCCCTAAGGCAGGGGGGATTAAATTACATGTGAGGGATATCTTCTGTGTCTTTGTCAAACATAGTGAGTGACCAGGGCAGCCTTTTTAAATACGTGTGCTTGACACTAGTCACTACGAGATCCCCAGCTACTGTCGTAGTTTGGACTCTTGCTTTGAGCAAGACTGCTGGTCTCAGGATGACAGTACTTTCGTTCGTAGGTGACTAGGTCTCTTCCTACAACTATTTGTAACTGTTGTCCAAACCTTATCGGCTTACTAGCAGTACCTCACCGAAAACACAATAGTAAAAGGTGATTTGTAGCAGTCGCTTACGCATGGACTCAAAATACAATATCTCAGGGTTGTCGTGGTTAAACGGAAATTACCCTTTTCTCACAGATTTATAATGTCTCATACAAACAAAGGCAATAACACAGATGCAGTAAAGTTATAATAGTTTTTATTCAACATAACTGCAATTTGTGATAAGTTGCATGAACTGCAATGATTAGGATAATGAATATACCAAGCAACAGTATAGTAAAGAGGAGAGTCATTGTTATAAAGACCCCCACTATTATGCAATATAAGATAAAAATATATGTATATGTAAAAGATGGAATAAACCCTAACACCCTAAGGAGAGTAGGTCTAACCTTCTACTTAAAAAGGAAGAGCTGGGTTCGTTAAACCTAATCTGCCAAACCCATGTCCATGAGAGGAGCCCCCAACCCTCGTTACCTTGGAATGAGGTCTCTATCTCAGACTCCGCAGGGACACGAAGACTGGATCAGTGTCAATATGACTGCAGCATCGGTATCAGCGAAGGTGGCGATGCCCACTGGTCGGAATCCCTCTGATTATCTGTCTAAAAGTGTGTTGTATTTATACAGATCTACAAGGTCCCCTGACATAAGTGTTATTCATAACAATAGATAACAGGCATGCTTGGGACGGCAATTAATATCAACAATCCCTCGAAAGTATAGAGAGGGAAAATCCCTAAGTGTGAATGCCTACTGTATGTTTGTCTTTGGTGCTTGATCTTGACGCCTTGGCACAGTGACACTGATAATAGAACCCATAACAAGTGGCCTAACTATAAACAAGGCCGCCATTTTAAAGGAAATAAATAATTAAATGGACTAAGCCAGAGCAAGCTAAGTAGGTTAAAAGTCACTGGGTGACGGGGGCACGAGTTTACAAGCCTACGGCTAAGCTAACTCCTGTTGACCCGTTAAAATAAACTAGGATTCACTACACTACATGATGGCTTCACTGAAGATAGGGTTGTTTGGTATCAAACATCTCATATTGGTGAACACACACTGTTGCCAGTGTTGGATGTACCAATACATGCACCCAGAGAGCACCTTAGAGGTGCCCCCTGAAAACTTAACAGCTTTCTAGTGTGTTGACTGACTGGCCATGACCAGTTCAGCCACCTTAGCCACGTTTCTGACCCCCTGTAAGGTGAGAGCCAGTGCTCTTGGAAGCCAGAGATTAAAGACTGCACTGGGTGGGGGTGTTGACACCTCCTCCAGGCAGGATGGACATTCCAGGGCGGGAAGTTTTGCATGCTTCAAAGGTGGACGAGCAGAAGTGGATACCACTTTTTACATACCTCCATCTTGTTTTGTGTGGAATTAGACCTCTAGGGTCAGTGTTATGGCCACTTCCCAACAGAAATGATCATAAAGAGGGTGTAGTCATCCTAAAGGTGGTAAACCTATTGGCTGCCACCTGGCACTCCTTGTAATACCCCTAAATTGAGTATTTAGGTGGCACCCCTGAACCAAAGAACTCAGATCCCTGCTGACCTGAAGAAGGACACTCCAGAGACGCAAAAGGCAAGAACTGAAGAGCCGTGATGGACTTGCCGCCAAGCCTGCCTGCCTGCCTGTGGACTTAAACAGTTGTGAGAAAGACGCCTCGTCCTCCACCAGCTGGAACTTCCCAAAGCCCAGGAATACTGCCAGCCTTCACCCCAGCACAAATAACTCCTGTGGAGTAGTGGAGCTGCTCCCCTGCATCCTTGCAGGCACCCAAGAATCATTGAAGAGGACTACGGATTGTCAAATCTGGTGTCGGACAGCACCACTGCACCTGAGCCCCCAGCCTATGTTGAAGTGGTACAACAGTGCCTATCTGGTCCACAGCCTCTCCAGAGACAAAGTCCATTGTGGGTTTCCCCACTAACCTTCATTTCAACACCTGCAGCCTCTTTATGCAGGTTCCCCTCAACTGTGACCGCCTCCGGTGACGGCAACACAGACGGTCCACTGCACTTCTGCACCTGGATGCCCCAGACCGAGGAAAAGAGGGCCACTGGTATCTCTGCATCCCCCAGGCTCATGAGACTTGAGCCCACTTGTTGGTACTCCCGGACTGGTCCCCTAGTCCACGACTACAGCCTGTTCTGTGGCCTCCCTCCACCACAACCGCCACTCACGGACACCTGACGGTCCAAGAACCCTCTACACCCGGACTTCCCTGTTCAAGGACAGGAGGACTATGGCGTCCCTACATCCCTGAGACGCCCATGACCTGAGTGTAGGAAAGAAACCCTTTTTGGCAAGGTTACCCCCTCACCTCTTGCCTGATATTGATGCTGACTTGACTGAGAGTGTGCTGGGAGTCTGCTAACCATGCCCCATCAGCAGTCGTCTTTCCCTAAACTGTACCATTGTTCCCACAATTGGTACACAGCTAAGACCCTTGTAAAAGGTACCAGTGGTACCAAGGGCTCTGTTACCAGGGAGGGCCCCTAAGGGCTGCAGCATGTATTGTGCCACCCTAAGGAATCCTTCACCAAACACATGCACACTGCCATTGCAGATTGTGTGTGCTGGAGGGTAGAAAAAGGTAAAGTCAATATGGCATACCTCACAGGATACCATGCCCACTAACCACTGCCTGTGGCATAGGTAAGTCACCCCTCTAGCAGGCCTTATAGCCTGAATGCAGGGTGCACTATACCACAGGTGAGGGCATTGCTGCATGAGAAATATGCCCCTTCGGTGACTAAGTTCATCCTTAGACATTGTAAGTGCAGTGTGGCCATATTATGTACATGGACTGCGAGTTTGTCCTGACGAACTCCACAGCTCCATGATGGCTTCACTGATAGCTGGGAAGTTTGGCATCAAACTTCTCAGTAGAATAAACCCACACTGATGCTACTGTTGGAGTTTTTGTACAATGTACACAGAGGGCATCTTAGAGCAGCCCCCTATATTTAAACCAACCCTTTAGTGTAAGGCTGACCAGTCTGTGCCAGCCTGCTGCTAAAAGACAAGTTTCTGAACTCGTGGGTGAGGGCCTTTGTGCCCCCTGGAATCAGAAACAAAGCCTGCTCTGGGTGGAGGTGCTTCATACCTTAAAAGCTAAGCTGACCCCAGTAGAGAAGACTCCAGTCACCAACCGGCCTGTCTGCAGCTTCTGAGGCCCTGCTACAAAAAGGCAATGCATCCTGCAGGACCAGCAACCTCTACAAACCCCCTGCCCCTTCCAAGGATAGTGGCCCTGTTCACAAGACACTCCAAGAAGGACTCCAGAACCGCCACGAATCTCCGAGTACTGTCCATTCTGCACCTGATACCCACGGCCCGAGTCCAGGTGGCCCACCTGTCCAGAGCAGGTCCCCAGGAGAATCCGACCTTGTGTCCACCCTGGGTTGACTCCTCCAGGCCCACACGACAGCGCCTGCAGGCTAAATCCAGCTTCCTACAATGGTGCACATACAAGTCTGTTGACCCCCTCTCAGACCCTCTCTCTGAGGTTCTATTGTTTATACTTTCGTTGGCCCTGCAGGGCTCTACTGTGGGCACTCTCAAAGCTTATTTTTCTGTAATCTCTGCTTTCTTACAGCTGCCTTCTTCTCTAAATCTCCTATTGTTAATAGGTTCCTTAAGGACCTTAATCATATGTTTCCTCCTTCCCCGTTTACTATGTCCCAGTGGGATTAGAATTCGGTTCTGTCATTCCTTATGTGTGCTCCTTTCGAGCCTCTCCACAATTGTCATTTAAGGCTTTCCACATTAACAGCAGCCTTCCTTGCAGCCATTACTTCTGCCCACAGGGTGAGTGAGTTGCAGACATTGTCATCTAAGCAACCCTGCCTCTCTATCTATCCTGACAAATTGGTGCTTCGCCCATGGGCTTCCTTTCTTCTGAAAGTGGTTACACATTTCCATGTAGGCCAATCCATCACCTTGCCTACTTTATATGCACCCCCACATCCTTTTAAGGAAGAATAGGGACTCCACTTTCAGAACACAAAAAAGCCATTGGCGTTCTACCTTGATGGTACCAAAGAGTTCGGGGTAGATGATCAACTGTATGTTGGGTATGTGGAAGCGAAGAAAGGTCAGACAGTGCAGAAGAGAACCATCT
This sequence comes from Pleurodeles waltl, assembly GCF_031143425.1. NCBI lineage: Eukaryota > Metazoa > Chordata > Amphibia > Caudata > Salamandridae > Pleurodeles > Pleurodeles waltl. Next base: position 901,503,772 of record NC_090448.1, on the reverse strand, counting down.
CCAGATATCGCGTAAGTGTGCTACTCATTGGCTAAGAAGCAACTCTCTGAGGGCATGCGTGCTCATTCTACCAGAGCTAAAGCTGCAGCCACTGCTTTAGCAGGCGGAGTTCCGGTCCTGGATATTAGTCGTTTACCAAGCTTGGACAGTCAGGTCGGTAGGGGTGGGAACTGTGCCTGTTCGGTCCTGCAGGACTTTCTGGTGTGATCTTGGTTCGGAGACCTACCTCCAGGGATGGTATTTCTTAGGTATCTATTCTAAGGTAAGGAATATGTAACTAGATGTCCCTATCAGGTGGACAAGTTACTTACCTTCGTTGATGCCTTATCTGGTAGAGACGATATCTAGTTGCAGATTCCCCACCGATTCTCCCCGCTCTAGAAACTGATTTCTAGGTACAAGGACCCCCCTTTCAGGGCCCTATTTGTGAGGCACTAGTAGTCATTGTACTTCATGGCTCTGCGCTTCTGGCATGGAAAGTTGTGAAAAGAAACTGACGTCAGTGCGCCAGAGTGATGCCTATATAGAACCTGCAGTGTCATATCTGGTGCGAGCGACACCGACAACGGATGCGGAGCAGATCAATGCAACCTAATGGTGCACAGGGGTACTGCGTGAGAAAAATCTCTGGATCCAGAATGACGCCTGAGGGAAATTCTTAGGTAAAGAATCTGTAACTAGATATTGTCTCTACCAGATAAGGCATAGCTGAAGGTAAGTATTTTGTCTGTTATTTTTCTGAATTGGTTTGTATCGCCCTATAGAGTGTGTGTCATGTATTGACTGTGTGTATGCAGCAAATGTTTTACACTCCCCTTTGATTAGCCTAGACTGCTTTACCACCCTACCACAAATAGAGCACTTGGGATTTTTAAGTAAAACCTTGTCAACTTCAAAGCAGATACCTGGACGCTTTACACAGCATACCTATTTTTGGAATACTGTATAAAGAGCCAGCTTCCTACAACTACTGCCTTGACAGTCATATCAGACTCGTAGGGCATTTTCCCCCATTTGGTCCTGCAGGACTTTTTGATCCAAGGAGGTACTACTTTTGTATGTATTCTGAAGGCGATGAACTTGTTGTTACAAGTAACCATCAAAAGAACAAGTTACTTACAGTAATATTCTTTTTGGTGGCTACTCAGTATAACTGCAGGTTCCTCACTGCCCTCCCACCTCCCTTTTTCTAGGAATGGTCTCATTCCCCTCCCCCAGTCAAAAAATGATCGAAACTATAGAGCTGAGAACAGGTATTTCTGATTATTGCTGGTCTCTGCTTATGAAGGCCTGGAGTGAATCAAGAAACTGGTTTCAGCATACTAGGGTGATGCTTATATGCAGCTCCAACGTCACTTGTAGAGCAGTACGACATCAAAACAGAGCCCCACAGTGCCGCCTACTGGCACATTGGAGCAATGCTGTTTAAGTCTTCAGGATCCAGTCTAGAGCCTGGGGATGTTCTGAAGATGAAGATTCTGTGATTCAATAGAGTATTCACCGAATAGGGTGCTACCAAAGGTAAGTAACTTATTTGTTCTGAAGAACTGGCTTTGCTTGATTCTCATTCATGTAGTCCTGTCTGTGTGGTAATTTCTTTGTAAGAAACTTTCAGGTTGCCAAAGTGAATTTGAAGATCTGTTTCTCTAGTAATGCATCTGGATTTTTTATTTTCCCTTATTGTAGATTCCAGAATGTTTGCGGGATTGTTATGCCAAATTTGATCAGTCCTGTTACCTATATGTAATAGGAATGGTGTTAACTACTCCTCTTCCTGATGAGCTCAATTTTCGGAGACGTAAATTGTACCCTCCAGAGGACACCACAAGATGCTTTGGAATACTAACAGCCAAACCTATACCTCAGGTACTGCTGCAGTGTTAATAAGTTGAAAGAAATTTGTATTTTATGGGTATCAAGATCCCGCTTCAGGGCACATTAGGGGTTTATTTATGTTGGACATTTTTGCTTGTGACTTATGTTGGCAAATAGCCAACTACGTGTCATTTTTCTGTAGTGTGTGCTCTAACAATATTACAACTGTCATAAACAACCACAGGGTTTATTTGTTGAATGGTATTATATTTTGAAATGTATTGCTCACAATAGAAGGTGTTGCCTACCCACCTCTTTCCTGAAGTTTGCTAGGCAGCCAGCTGCGTAGGCTGACAGTAGTTAATATGCGCCGTTGGAATAATGTGGTGTGTAATGACCCTCATTATGCGGGCCAGTACACTTTTTCACTCTCAAACATTGGCCTGAAGCAAGAGCAAACAAAGCAGACTATTGGCAAAGTACTTGGAGAAGAAAGATAGCATAATATTGACAACAGGAGAAAGCAGGGGTGAAAATTAACCTACAGTAGTGAGAGAGAAACAGACAGGGCAGTGTAGAGTGGTAGAAGAAGGTGTGAGGTGGAGTACAGGCTTGGTAGCCTTGATATTCAGAAATCTCTGCATTTAAGAGCATCTGCAGTAAGTTTCTGATTTAAAACTATGGGCTGCTTGTGAGAAAGTAGCCTCCTTCTAGCATGGTTACCCCCACTTTTGGTCTGTTTATGAGTGTGTGTCAGTGTGTTTTTACTGTGTCACTGGGATCCTGCTAGCCAGGACCCCAGTGCTCATAGTTTGTGGCCTAATGTGTGTGCTGTCAGTAGTGCTTGACTGTGTCATTGAGGCTGTACTAACCAGAACCTCAGTGCTTACGCTCTGTCTGCTTTTAAATTTGTCACTGTAAGCTAGTGACTTCATTTACCAATTTCAATTGGCACACTGAACCCCCCTTATAAGTCCCTAGCATATGGTACCTAGGTACCCAAGGCATTGGGGTTCCAGGAGATCCCTATGGGCTGCAGCATTTCTTTTGCCACCCATAGGGAGCTCAGAAAAACCCTTGCACAGGCCTGCTATTGCAGCCTGCTTTAAATAACGTACATGTTATTTCACAGCCATTTTCACTGCACTTAAGTAACTTATAAGTCACCTATATGTCTAACCTTAACTTGCTGAAGGTTAGGTGCAAAGTTACTAAGGGTAAGAGCACCCTTGCACTAGCAAATGTGCCCCCACATAGTTCAGCGCCATTTGCTGTGACTTTGTGAGTGCGGGGACGCCATTACACATGTGCACTACTTATAGGTCGATACCTATATGTAGCTTCACAATGGTAACTCCGAATATGGCCATATAACTTGTCTAAGATCATGGAATTGTCCCCCCATTCCAAATCTGGTATTGGGGAGCCAATTCCATGCATCCTGGGGGCTCCACTATGGACCCCCGGTACTGCCAAACCAGCTCTCTGAGGCTTGCACTGCAGCTGCTGCCACCTCACAGACAGGGGTCTGCCCTTCTGGGGTCTGAGCAGCTCAGTCCCAGGAAGGCAGAACAAAGCATTTCCTCTGAGAGCAGGGTTTTACACCCTCTCCCTTTGGAAATAGATGTTACAGGTTGGGGAGGGGTAGCCTCCCCAGCCTCTGGAAATGCTTTGAAGGGCACAGATGGTGGTTCAGGGACCCCATATCCCCTGATCTGGCACAAAACTGGACAAAGGAAAGGGGAGAGACCACTCCCCTGTCCATCACCACCCTAGAAGTGGAACCCAGAGCTCCTCCAGTGTGTCCCAGACTTCAGCCATTTTGCTTTGCAAGGTGTGGGGGCACTCTGGAGGGCTCTGAGTGGCCAGTGCCAGCAGGTGAAGTCAGAGACCCCTCCTAATAGGTCCTTACCTGATAAGGTAGCCAATCCCTCTCTCAGGGCTATTTAGGGTCTCTCCTGTGGGTTCTCTTCAGATTCTGCTTGCAAGTTTCCTTCAGGAAACCTTTGCAACTACTACTTCATCCTCTGACCTCTGATCAACCGCAGCCTGCTCAAGGAGCCGCTGTAACAGCAGCAAAGTATCCATAAGGAACACTTTTCCTCTGCATCTTCAGCTCCAGCCAGCAACTGCAACAGTTTCCACGGTGTGCACACTCTGAGGACTCCCTGTTTTCATCCTCCACCAGAAGGACCGGAGATATCTCCCGTGGGGTGACGGAGTTACTCCCCTGCTCAGACAGGCACCTTCCAAGACGACAACTGGTACCCTTGGACTCCTCTCACAGCGACGAGCGTGCTCCTAAGGACACAGAGGGTGGACCCCATCGACATAGACTGTCTTGAGGTCCTGCTGACGCAATTTGGAGGAGGTAAGACCTTGCCCTCTGTGAGAGCGACGGAACCCCTGTGTACTGCATCTTCTTCACCTCCTGAGGCCTCTGTGCACTATTTGCAAAATTCCTTTGTGCTCAGCCAGGCCCAGGTCCCCTGCACTCCATCCTGCGACGCTTAACTCGCTGAGTTGTTCTCCGGCAGCGTGGGACCTTCCTTTGTTGTGCTGCACCAACTGTGTTTTGCACCTCCTTTGTCCACGTGTCCTGGGACTCCCGTGGGTGCTGTCTGACATCCAGAGGCTCTCTAAGGTGCTGAGAGCCCTGCTTTGCATGAAAAAGTAGTACATATTCCCCATAGCATTTATTTGGGTAGAGTGTCCAAGTTTTGTAGTACTTTGTTTCAAGTGTACTTGTCTTGAATGCCCACACAGAGTTGAGGCCCCCAGGTCCCTCCTGGGTTCAGCCAGCGCCACTTTGACGCAAAACGCATATTTGTCCGTAACCAAAGCTGTTGGCGACTTCCAACACAAAATCACATCTGCATCCATCTTCACGTCGTGGGACATCTTCTGCATCACGGCAGGAACCCGCTGGCATCTTCCTAAGGTGCATTTCTGCATTCTTCATCCAACCGGGGACTCTTCTTTTGCACCCTCTTCTGAGTTGGCAGGGGCTTCTGACTTTCCTGGAACTTTTCGACTTCTGGACTTGGTCCCCTTCTTTTGCAGGTCTTCAGGTCCATGAATCCAGCAATTGTAGTTTGCAGACTTGGTTAGTTACTGCAATATCCCAATCACGAGGTGTAGTGTGTCCTAAGGAAACTTGCAGTACTTTACTCGTGCTTTTCTGGGCTCTGGTGTGGGGTAATTTACTTATCTTTACTGTATTCTTACTCTCTTAGCGATTCTGCACCCACTACACTTGTATAGGGGGGAATTTATGATTCGCATTCCACTTTCTTAGTATATGGTTTGTGTTGCCCCTAGAGCTATTTTCTCCCATTGCATTCTATAGCATTTCCTATTGTTTGCACTATCCTATGTCTAATTACTTACCTTAAATTTGGTGTCTAGAGTACATATTGTGTATAATACTTGCCTCAAAGATATTTTTGGTACTGTGTCACCCAAATAAACTACCTTTATTTTTGGTAACACTAAGTATTGTCTTTACTTGTGTATAAGTACTGTGTAACTTTATATGGTATTGCATGAACTTTGCATATCTCCTAGTTCAGCCTAATCTGCTCGACTATAACTACCTCTGTCAGCCTAAGCTGCTAGAACAATACTACTTCACTTATAAGGGATGACTGGACCTGGTATAAGGTGTAAGTACCCAAGGTACCCACTACAAACCAGGCCAGCCTCCTATACTCCTTCATTCGCTTTTTTACAAATTGAGCTTTCTGTAGAAGCTCTTAGAAATGCTCTTTCTGTTTCCGCTACATAATTTACAGATATTTTTAAGATGATGAGTTTTGCCACCCCAGTGCACACAGGAAAGAGAGGATATATAATCCTCTACTGAAGAAATGTATGTGCTACAATTGCCCAGCGACCGGTGAAGCAGGAGTCCAAAAAGTCTGAAGCTGAGAAAACCTTTTGAAGAACGGTGAAGATCCCAGAAATAATTGTCTTGTTTCAGAATGAATGTCCAGCTGCAGCATATCCTCTTCTCTGATGAATTCAAATGTATTTTGTTGCAAAGAGCTGCACTAATATCAGAGATTCGATTTTCAGGACGATGTAGAAAATTCCCCTGAAAGATTCAACTACTCTTTGTGTGAATGTACTTTAAGACTATATTATACACCCGTAGCTTTCAAGCAGAGCATTAAGAGATGAAGAGACAAAACTTGTTTAACCCTAAAAAAGGTGGTTTCCTCTGTTTAAAAAAAAAAGCACTTGTTTTCTTGACGTAAATGAAACAAAAAAGAAATGATTTTGTTCTTTCGAACACTTGTGAAAAATCTGACCTGTTCCAGAACTTTTACTCTGGGATTTGTTGAATTTCTACCCTCTCGTATGGCTCTCCTCGCTTCAGCCGAACAACAGTTTCTTAAAAAGTAGTCATGACTTCCTCCACCATCTTGATTGAACCTATTGTCAGCCTGACCCTCCCCACCTTAATCTACTCTGTCATATCATTGAAGCTATTGTCAACCTGACCCTAGCGGAATCGCTTTTTCAAACAATAGCATCGTCTTGTTAACCACACTTCTTCAATAATCTTTTGTCAACACCCTTATCAGCTATATTGTGCTTCAGTTAATGAGACCCGCCTCAGTGGTTTTTGCAGGGTGAACGAGTTCCAGAGATCCTGCTGTGCATTATTTTGCTATTTAGTGGTTTGGTGCAAAATTGAAAGTGAATAAGGCAAATTTTATTTTTGTTTTGACCAAATGCAGAACTAATATGAAGAACTGCAGTGACATCAGTCATAAGCCCAGAATTCCCCAGTATGTTCCATCATCCTCTAATACTTTTTTCTTTTTTCATCGGTTTCCAAAGTAGGCAGGTGATTGGCTATGTGGTTTCCCAGTTCTGATGATTAACGACTTTCCAGTAACAACCAGCCTTGAACAGTGGAGACCAGAGACATTGTAGTCAACATTAAATGCATTGAGACTGGAGAAACTAGATGTTTTGCAACAAGTACTTTGAAAACGAAAAGCAAAGGAGGTTAGCATTAGGTCGGAGAATGACTGTGCAAATCCGTGTTTTGTACCTGGGTTTTCTCAGCTGCTTTTAATGGATTTTGAGAATGGAGACAATACCTTTTAAGTTCTGCCCTGAGTGTCACCATTCATAATTAGACATAAGTAACTAGAAGCTAGATGTACCATTATAGTGGATGCAGGAACTGTTCCAGATTTGTGTCAAGTATATATGAAACCAGAACTGAATTTTTGTAATCGATCTTTGTACTGATAGGTAGGTTACAATGCTTACTGCTTAAATATTCATTAGCAGGTTGTGGTTCACTCCGATTGGATATAATAAAAGTAATTATGGCCTGCAAGGATTATCAGACCACCATGCCTAAGTGGTATTTAAATAAAGTATCTCTTTTGTAAAGCAATCAAATTCTTAAAACATGGCTGCATTTAAAACAATACATAAATAATTGAATTTATTTGAATTTGAAAGTTATTGGACCACTGCCTACTTCCCCAGAAACTCTTCCATATTTCAAAAAGCAGATTCCAAAGAGGACCCATTCCCATTTATGAATGAGTTACCGCCCCAGCTTGGGTGGTATGTACATTTTCCATGGTTTGCGACTGAAATTACAGAGCAAACAATTGATAAATATGGTACTGAATCACAATTTGGAAGGGACTCCCTAATCTCACCCCATCCTTATCATGGTTTGGTTTCCATTTCTGAACCTGTCTTTGGCAACAAAAGCCTCATCAACTTTCTTCTACAAAGCCTTTTATGTATTTCGTTTAATATTTATATATAGCCTGGCATTCATCTGGACAAAGGATCACACATGAAGATGGCATCTGATTGGCCTGCTGTGGTCTTATAAAAAGGTGCTGTTGTAGTAAAATCTAAGAGTGGTATGGAATCAGTGCCAAGAGGGAAGTGCTCTACAATTGTGGAAGTATCTAGAAAGCTAACATTAGACCTTCCAGCAACATGTTCACGCTGACCGCTAGACCTTCTCCTCTCTCCCCTGAGCCTAGGTGAATGCCTTGCCTAAATCTCAGCAGTCAGCTATTAAAATAGTTGCAAGACCTTCTCCGCTTAAACGCTCTAGCATTCACACTGGTGCTAAAGATGTTAAATATGTAAATCCCACACTGACATTCTAAGTATAGTGACGGTAGCAATGGCCTTGTCTTCAATCGAACACAGAGGTGGATAGCACAGTGGGGTGAAGCAGTGTGCTAATTGAAGTACAATAGATAGTCTCAAAAACACCTAATTTACTTAGAATTCATCCTATACTTCCATGACCTGTTTAGTTGGTTTGCCCCAAGCATTAGTCGATTTGGTGGCAAGTCAAAGTGAAGAAGGCAGAGAAAGGGCTCGAATCTGGATCTAGCAGCACATTCATTTGGTTTATAGTTAAGTAACATGCCCACTCATGACAGCTGAAACAGGGAAAGCGGAGCTTTTCTCTAAGGCTAATGCTGTGTCTGTAGGAGTAGCAATGAAAGAAAAGGTACTTGAAGCTGATAGTGAGGAGTTTGTTTGTTATCAGACATGTCTGACGAAGAGTCAGACATGGACCTGGGTAGAGGCTCTGGTGATGAATGTGATATGTCAGATATCCTTTCCCCAACTGCACGTTTAGATTTGTCCACTAACACAATTACAGCAGTCTCTGCTACAAATAACTGAGGTGCTTAGTAATAGTGCCAAGAATAAGGAACAGGCATTTTCGGGCTCTCAAGATTACAATTTTACTCTTTCCTTTGCTGCCATTTTACATCTCATTAGAAGCACCTCAAGGACACACAAAGGAACAATGTTGCGGTTCAGAAACAGAATCACAGCATGCAGTCCCATTGCACAAACTTACTAAGCATATTAGATTCAGCCCTAGCAACTCAGTTACTCAATAGTGGAGAAGCTCAAGCGCAGTCCTGGAAGGCACTCTTGTCGCAAACAGACCAGTTGCTTGATACTCTTTCTTAACTAAAAGGTTAAATCTTTTAAGATGTAGCAGTCTACAAATGTTGATCACAGAGAATACTGAGGGTACTAATGTCAAACAATTTATTATGGATCTGTGTGAAGTTGCTTATTCGACAATATAACAATCAGAGGGCAGTTTTAATCACTCTGGAGAACTGCAGTCTTTGGGAAGCCATTTTTGACCAGACAACAATACCTTCCCTAAAGTTGGGTAGAGTGATTTCTTCGTCGACGGCGCTTCATTGTCAAACCTGGCTGAGGTCATCTGGCTTCTCAAGGGGATGTCCCTGCATACCTCATGGACATGCCCTTCGACTGCATTCATCTGTTGAGCGACAAGGACAGTTCATTGCTTAAGCAAGGGACCACTGCCTGGTAATTTGGGCTCACCATGGCCAGCCATTCTCTTTTTTGCTCCTTCTGTAGCTATGATAGAGGTTATGAGCTGCGCCCATTTCCACCCAGCCACCACGGCAAGCAGACTTCCCAGTCCCATTGTGGTCAAGGACACATATCTCACAAGCCTCTTGTTTCTTTAGACAAGAGATCTGCCCAGTCCGGCAGCCTCCAAGCCCCTTTAATGTGCCTTTTCAATATCATGTTCAACCACTTGCTTCACTAGCCAGCCATATCTTTAGACAAGTGAGTGCTCCAAATTGTTCAACGAGGTTATGCCCTTCCATCAGCGACCACTGTCCGTGCAAGCGCCATCAAACCAGCTGATGGAGAAATATCTCTCCCAGCTGTGTCAGGCAGTGCAGGCTCTTTTGGCCAAAGGAGCTATCGAGACAGTGCCTAGATCAGAAGTAGGTTGTGGTTGCTATTCCCTCTACTTCTTGGTGTTGAAGAAGGATAGCGATCGCCATCTTATACTACAGCTGTACCCTCTGAACTACTTCCCGGAAAGGAGAAATTCAAAATGCTTACATTGGCTCAGATCCTGTCTACCAAGGATCCTGGAGACTGAATGGTGGCGGTATTTTCATATTCCTGTCCTGTTACCCTTCAGTAGTTACCTGCGGTTCACGGTAGACCACAAGCACTTTCTGTACACTGTGCTCCCTTTTGGCATTACAAGCGCCCCTCGGGTGTTCATTAAAGTGATGGTGGTGGCTGCAGTCATTCTGCAGAAGTTTAGGGGTTCTAGTCTTCTCCTACCATGACGACTGGCTGTTGAATGCAGGCTGTTCTCAGACAGTTGTCACCCTCCTTCAGAGTACAACAAACCTCCTGCACATGTTGCAGTTCACTATACACATGGCAAAGTCAAACCTAACTCCCTCTTGGATGCTCACTTTCATGTGAGCCATTCTAAACACCGTGCAATTCTGCAGCTATTCCCCAGAGCAGTGAATTCAGGGTATTAAGGCTTTTATTGTAATGTTTTAACCTCAATCCTGGATTTTGGTGAGACTGACTCCGTCGCTACTATGCCTCCTGGCGCCCTGCACTGTGCTGGTAAACCATGTCCGTCTGACATATGTGGGCTCTTCATTGGGGCCTGAAGCCCCTGTAGGCAGAGCATCATGGTAATCTTTCTAACCTAGCCCAAATATCTGAGGATAGTACACGAGATCTGCAGTGGTAGCTGACAGACTGCAATTGGGTCAGTGGCAGATCCCTTTCACTTCATCACTCAGATCTCGCAGTGGTGACAGATGAGTCACTTAGGGGTGAACTGGTTACTTGGAAGAGTTGGCGATCAGAGGGCACTGCCCTCCGGAAGAGTCTCGACTCCACATCAGCCTGTTTGAGATGAGAGCGAATCGCTTGGCATTAAAACCCTTACTTCCAAAAAGCAGGGAAGGATGGTGTCCTGGACCTTGTGCCAGGGGGCCCTGGACCTCTGAATATGGCTGGAACATCAGGACATTTTCTTGGCCATACAACGGGTGTGATCTCTCAAAACCAGGACAGACAGACTCAGCGGTTGAAACTTTGAGGATCACAAATGGCGTATCCACCAGAGAACTTGCATTGTCAGCACTTCTGCACATTGGAGTTAGCAAGGTGACTCTCTCTCTCTCTGAGACACATTTTGTTTTGTGGGGTTGGGACTGAAACAGTGAAAATAGCTTTGAAGACATTTTCACTGCAAGCACACGTATAATATTAACTTGTCCTACTTTTAAATACCAATCACCGTACTCTAAGGGCAATCAAGCCTACCTAGGGGTGACTTAAAATATTCAAAAGAAATGTTAAGGCCTGTGAAAATGGGGTTATTTTGGCAGGTCAAATTTGAGGTTTAAAGCTGTGCAGCCAGACACCCTCCCACCAATACCCCTGTGCCCAGAGCCCTGAATAAGATCTGTATCAACTGAGCTCGTCATCCTTGTGGCTGCAGGCTGGGCATGTAGAGTATTGTATCCCAAACTCCTGAACATGAACATGAATCCTCCAGTGATGCTGCCCCTTGGGGAGGTTCTCCTGTCACATCAACAAGGCAGGGTTCTACTCCCAAACCTGCACATGCTCTGCCTTCATGTGTGGAGATTGAGTGGTGGCAACTGAGAGTCTTCGATCTCAGTCCCGAAGTCCATGAAGTCATCTTGGTAGCCATGCGTCCATCCACAAAGACGGTATATGCCTGTTATTGGACCGTTTGTTGTTTAGTGCACTGAAAAACAGGTTAAGCATCTTTTTGCACCTTTTTCCAAGGTTTTGCTGTTTGTTTTATCATTAGCTCGCCAAAGCCTTGTTTGGCCACAGTTAAGAGTACCTTTCGGACATCTCTGCTTTTTTTATGGTCACAAGATCAATCCTCCCCTTTCAAGTAACCTGTTTTTAAATGATTTCTGAAGGAGCTTCAACATATGTTTCCATCCAAATCTTGTGCTATGCCTCAAGTGAACCTTACTTTAGTTGTAACCTATTTAATGATTTCACCATTTGAATCCATGCATACCTTCCCTCCAAAATGTCTGACGATCAAGGCAGCCTTCTTGGTGGCCATCACATTAGCCAGGTGGGTCAGCGAACTGCAGGTGCTTTCTGTTCACTCTCCATACAACAGCTTCTTCCCAGACAAACTGGTTCTCTGTACCCATGCCTCTTTTCTGCAGAAGATTGACACAGTTCCACATCGGTCAAAGCATCATGCTTACCTACCTTCTTTGCCCTGCCTCACTCCTCCAACAAGGAAGAGACACTCAATCGCCTAGACCCGAAAAGAGTATTGGCTTTCTACATTGATCCCACCAAAGCACACAGGGTGGACAGTCAGTTCTTTGTTGGATTCACTGGAGCGGAGAAAGGGAAAGCAGTGCAGAAATGGACCATCTGAAGGATTGCACTCTGCATTAAGATCTGCTATGCACTGGCCAAAGCTGCAACCATTTTGTTAGCTCAGGGGTGTCCACATCCTGGACATAGGTCAGGCTGTGACCTAGGCATCCTCGCATACGTTTACCACACACTTCTGCATTGACAGTGCGGTTCTGCTAGGGTTTTTTTGGTCTGAACCAGTTTGCAGATCCTCCTCCGGGAATGTATTGCTTTGGTATCTATTCTAAGGTAAGGAGGCTGCAGCTAGAAGTCTCTATTAGATGAATAAGTTATTTAACTTTGGTAATGCCTAATCTGATATAAACTCTGTCTAGCCACAAATCCCTTAACAACCATCCCATCCATCCCATTTTGTGAACCACTTTCTCTTGCTAAAAAGACCCCTGTAGGCCTTAGTTTATGCACACTGGCCAGTCAGCATTAGTACATGCCTTTGTGCTTCTTGCATGGAAATAATCACATAAAGACACTGATGTCAGCGTGCTGGTGTAGTGTCTATATGCCACACATATCACTATCTTTTTGATGAATCATACCTTGATTTACAGAACACCAGTGGGCTGAATACTATTCCTAAGACAAAGCTTGACTTGTTACTTAAGCCATTAACGGAAGTGCCTCATTTGCACAGGGGGTTGAGAGGGTAGCTGACTTAATAGAATTACGGCTGCAATCTATTGAGACCAAAGCAAATATTTTGACAGACATTTTGCAGCCTGGGTCTGCAGCTTCTGAGAACCTGCTTCTATTTAATGTTGCCCTCACAGACTCTTTAACCAACTCAAAACCATGTTCTTGACTGCCTGTTAACCAGATGGGCGGACCTCCTAGACTGGTGCCTTGTGACCCAGATTTTCTCACCATGCACCCACTCCAGAGAGCCTTATTGAACCTTTGCCCAGTAGAGCGAATCTAAATTAATTTCCAGTCACTCCTTCGGATAGAGAATGCACATGGATTGATGATTCTGGCAAACTTGCATCCATCCACCAGTCTGGCACTGTGATCTTTGAACGCATTCTGAGACCTTGCAAAAATGCTTATGTTGACCCTGATCAGGTCTATGCTGGACCCATGCGACTGAATGATGTCTTTAGACATGTAGGACGTATATTTTCATATTCCTGTCCTGTAGTCCCACAGGGTATACCTGAGGTTCAAGGTGGGTCAGGAGCATTTTCAGTTTTCCATGCCCCCTTCGACTACACCAGCTGCCCTCAGCTGTTCACAAAAGCAATGGAAGTGGTTGCTGCCTGTATTCAGAGGTCCGGGGCCCCTGTAATTCCATAACTTTACACTTTGATGCCAAAGACTGGCTTGCTGCAATCAGTCATGGACCACCCCAGACAACAGTGGAACTCCTTACATCATTGGGGTTCCCAAAACCAAAGTCCCATATGATTGCTTTGCAGAGTCTTTCATTCGGGCTATGATCCTGATGTTTCAGGTTCTATCATGGTGAGAGTGGCTCTGAGGCTTCTTGGCCTTCTACAATCTCCTGTTCAGTTATGCCAGGTGGCACACACTTGCTCTGCAAGGGAACTTAAAGCTTCTGTAGGCCCAGCATCAAGGCAGCCTTTCCAACACCATCCAGGCCTCAGAGAAGACAGCTTGAGATCTGCAGTCATGGCTGATCAAACAAGGTTAGTCCAGCAGCAGGCCCCTCTCCCTTTCCCAGCTGCAGCAGACAGGTGCGTCACCGCTGGGCTGCAGAGGGTATCTGGGAAGGGGGTTATGTGGACTTCTGAGGGCTTTGTTCTTTTGCAGAGGGCCTGTTCTACCATCAGTCTGCTAGAGCCTTGAGCCTTTCATCTGCCTCAGAAGGCCGTTCGGTCATCTGTCAGGAGGTTTGTGCAGGTTCTCACGAACAAAACCACTGCCATCTGGTACTGCAGCAAGCATGACAAAGTTGGGTCCTGTGTGAGGGGGCAAAGAAAAGCAGAGCAGTGCAGAAAATAACTTTGTTCAGATGGTAAGTCTTCTGTATAATGATCTGCTTAGCAATGGGCAAAAAACAGCCTCCTGTTTGCAAAATATAGACCACATTGACCAGAATGCACTGAGAGGTCGATTTTGAAACCCACAGCTGAGGGCTATTGGTGAGTGTTAGTTTTGCCTTGAGTGCTGCCAAATGGAGGTTTTGCAGCGTGAATCTTTTCTGGATTCACATGCTATGCATTATTCTGCCATCTAGCGCTTGGGTCTGAAATTGTCTCTGAAATGTATGTCCTTCCTCTATTTTAGTTTTTTGCTGTTGGTTTCTGCTTTTTGTACAAAATGGTTCCTGAACCAATGACTATTGCACCAGAGGGAAATTACCCTTGCAGTAGCATCCTGTTTGAGGAACAGTTGAGTAGGGACTGCCTGTTACATTTTATGCTGCAAACTCAGTACCTGCTGTTCTCCACCAAGTAGCTCATGAAGAGCGACACAATTGTCTGAGGACATCCTATCCACAACAAGGTGACTTCATGACAGCATTAGACCTAAAGAACACATATTTTCACATTTCCATTCATCCAGCACACTGCAAATACCTAAGATTCTTAGTTGCAGGAAAACATTACCAATTCAAGATATTACAACCGCTCCCAGAGTATTCACAAAATGTCTCATGGTAGTCGCAACAGAACTTAGAAAGCAATAAATTCATGTCTTCCCTTACTTGGAGGATTAGTTCATCAAAGCCAATTTATTTGCACAGTGTCAAAGGCACACTCAACTCACAATTTGTCTCCTACACTCTCTGGGGTTCCCCATCAATTACCTCAAATCTCATCTTCACCCTCTCATGATACTGCCCTATCATGGAGCCATTCTCTACACACAATTAGGACTAGCGTTTCCCAGCTTAGCCCCAGTTCAACCTTTTCAGCAATGATTGCTACATTAACAGAGAACCAACCATACACTGTAAAAACTTTTATGCAACTGTTAGGGATGATGTCATTTTGCATTGCCATCGTACCTCATGACAGACTTCTTATGCGTCCCCTTTAACAGTGCTTCTCTTGTCAATGGTCTCAGGCAGAGGGACAGATAGAAGATCTAGCATTGTTGGACTGCCAGCCTTATCGCTCCCTGCATTGGTGAAACACCACAAATCTTATGAAAGGGTGGCCCTTTTTAGACCCTGTGCCTACGGTCACTCTCATGACAGACACCTCAAATGCCGGGTGGGGAGCTCATCTTCACAACCACAAAGTCCAGAGGCTATGGGACACCACTAAACAATCCTTCCATATCAGTTACTTGGAACTGCAAACAGTCTCCATAGCAGTGAAAGTGTTCCTACCACAATTGCAACACAAAGTAGTGTTGATTCATATAGACAACATGACTGCCATGTACTGTCTTCAAAAACAAGGGGGTACAGAATCTCATCAGCTATCCCATTGTGCACAAACAATATGGAAATGGGCAATTCATCACCACATACACATAGTGCCACAATATCTCTCAGGGACAGACAATCACTTTGCAGACCTGCTCAGCAGGATGCAGCAACAAGTCCATGAATGGGAACTGCACTCACAAGTCCTTCACCAGTACTTCCAAAAGTGGGGAACACCTCAAATAGACCTATGCCCCATCCAAAACAAAAAATGCCCAAACTTTGCCTACAGGTACCCGCATCCTCAGTTCAAAGGCAATGCTCGATGGATGAGTTGGTCACGGATATTTACTTACGCTTTCCCACTCATTCCCTTTCTGGTTAAGAAGCTCGAACAGTCTTCCCTCACCATGATCCTGGTAGCTCCTACTTAGGTACGTCAACCATGGTTCACAACACCTCTTCACTTAGTAGTTCAACAACAAAAGCTTCCCAACAGACCAGACCTTCTCACACAAAATCAGGGTCAAATAAGATATCCGGATCCCAAATCACTCAACCTAGTGATATGGCTACTGAGGTCATAGAATTTGGATATTTACAATTACCACTGAAATGTATGGATATTCTTTTAGAGGCACGTAAACCCACAACCAGGCAATGTTATGGGGTGAAATGGAAACTTTTTGTTTGCTATTGTCAAACACAAAACATTGACCATCTCAAGCCAACAGTACAAGAGATTGTCTGTTATTTACTACATTTACAAAAATCAAATCTAGCTTTCACATCTATTCATCTACATTTAGCAGCCATCGCTGCATATCTTCAAAACAGACAGCACATTTCTTTGTTTAGAATGCCAGTTATCAAAGCATTTATGGAAGGACCTAAAGAATCATTCCACCAAGGATTCCTCAGTCCCGTCCTGGAACCCTAATGCTGTACTTGCAATGCTTATGGCTCCCGCCTTTTGAGCCTCTTCACTCCTGTTCTCTAAAATTCCTGTCATGGAAAGTAGCTTTTTTAGTTTCTATCGCTTCCCTTGGATGTGTCAGTGAGTTCAAGTGTATTCAAACTTGTTATAATGAAGCTAAACGACAATTACATGTACCACCTATAGCACACTACACTAGAATGAAAGGTGCATCTATGGCATTTTTAGGTAACATAACCCTAGCAGACATCTGTAAAGAAGCAACATGGTCTACACCACATACCTTCACAAAACATTAATGTGTAGATGTATTTGGACAAGGAGTACTCAAAACACTCTTTCAGACAATTGCACGCTAGCCACCGCTTTATGGAGGGACTGCTTTAGAGTCTGATCTACAATCACACATGCCATTGAACAGAAAATGTTAGTTACCAGTAGACATCTGTTTGTGGCATGCAGTGCTGTAGATCCACATGCGCCCTCCCTGGACCGGGTGGACGTTTATTAAGATGTAAATATTGTACATATATAGATACATGGCATGGTCCTCTCTTCTATTCTACTCTCTATTTTCACTACTTCACTCTCCACCTGCAGAGAAACAATCTAACAATGGACTTGATGCCCATGCGCACTATTATCAAGAGAAGGAGTCACTAAATCCTCTGACTCAAAAAGCTTTTTTGAAGAAAAACAAGTTGTACTACTCCGAACCCAACACTAGAAGGTGAGCTTATGCATAGCATGTAAAATCTACAGCACTACATTCCACGAACAGATGTCTACTGGTAAGTACCATTTTCCTTACACCTCATTCAATGGGAATTGTTGTGAGGTAGTACAGTGGATGAAACACTTCAGTAGCTTAACAAGAACAATGACACTGCAAAGTCAGTGGGAGCCCTGCAACTCAGGGGCCACATAAGGAGAGGATCAACACCTCCCAGAGGCCAGTAGTTAGAGGACGTTTTCCAAGTGAAACATCTCACCAAGGGTTTCATGACGCAAGCCAAGTGCAAACACCCACACAACAATGTCAGTACTAAAACACTACTATGCCAACCCTTTTGGGGATGTACTAGAGAAAGATGGTAGCCACAAACAGGAGTGGCTGACCCCACCAGTAAGGGACTCACTACGTCATCACCCCCTCTCGCACACAACGCCTGCGAGGGGGCGGATAAAGGACTTCCTCTAGAAGTGGATGATGGTGACTTCAGACAAATGGATAATTAACATCATACGATGTGGATATTGCATAGAACTGAACATGCAGCCTCCAGCGAAAGGACCAAAGAAAGTTGTCCACACTAAGAAGGAAAAATGATGTCTATTATGAAAAGTAAAATAATTTCTTCAAAAGAAGTCGGTAGAAAAAGGGCTCCGGAATGAGATCAACCAGGATAGCTACTCAGCATATTTCCTAAGACCAAAGGAAGATAGATTCCTACATCCTTACTAGACCTCGGTTTCTTAAACAAGTCCATAAAGACACAAGTTAAAAATTACAGCACGGCAAATTTGCATTCCACAGTTACAACAAGGTGGTCTATAGTGCAACTATAAATCTACAAAGATGCTTATCTACACATTCCAATGGTTCGGAGCCACAAAGAATATTTGTGTTTTGTGGTGGACGAAACACACTTTCAAAGTGCTGGGTTTCTGTAATAAAATCAGCACCAAGAGTGTTTACCAAGTGCCTAGCAGCAGTGGCAATGCATATAAAAAGGCAAGGGATACATGTATATTCTTATCTAGATGCCTAGTTTGGTGAAAGAAAACTCCCTAGGCAAGTGCAAAAACACTGAGATAGTGACACAACCTAGGGTTCTCAATAAACAGAGAAAAATAATCTCCCAAACCACAACAAGAGACAAAGTACTTGGGAGCAAGACTCAACTCAACAGAAGCAAAAGCTTATCCTTGTGAGAATAAGATTTTATTAAAAATACGAAACTCACCAATACCAGAAGTGTCAGTCTCTGACATTGATGAAAATGCTGAAAAATTTGCCTCCTGCATACCTCTCATACCAAGAACAAGGCATATGAGACCAACTAAAGAAAGTAACCCCCAACTCCTATACACAGTTCTAACAATAGAATCCAAAATTCATTTTTTCAAACAGTTTTTTTTCCTGTGGACTAACATAATTTAGTTAATTTCATACACAATTTATTCTAAAGACTGACTTAGATAGACAACTAATTTGTCCATTCCTTATTTTAGTATACATAATATATATTCACGAGCAACAAATAATGCAATACAATAATTCAGTAATTTTTTAGAGACAAGAAACCCCCCTTACTACTACATAAAAATAGCAAACCTCTCATCAACCAGACACACCATTCATATTTGCACATCATTCCATAAAAACTGTAGTGCCAACCTTACCCCACAACAAAGAAAGACAAAATATATACAAATATGCGGAAACAGTTAGTGCTGTTCTTAAAAATGTATCCAAAATATGGTATTTTCAAATAAGCAAAATGCTAAGACAAATACCAGCGTTTCTTAATACGGTCCCTTCAAATATCTCTTTTAGAATACACTTTAATTCTTTTTTCATGTTTCAGATTGTTGTTGATAACATGTCAAAGACACCTTTCAGTAAATGGTCCCTCTACTCATAAGAATAGACTAGCATCACATCATAACAGAATCCTTGTGTAGGGTCCATAACCCCTAATCATGTGGTCACAGACATCAAAGCTGTAGTGGAAATGCCAGCAGGTGTTTCGGTGCACAGTGGCAAAAGGGCAACGGACCTTCGTCAGGGCATTCAAATTGACACAAGACTTAAAAGCTGTAATAAACTGGAGGGAGGAGGGGAATCCCATTCACCACAAACATCTGCAGACTGCAAAAAGAAAAAATTCAAATATGTTAAAAGCGCAACACAAGCCGTACATTAAAGACTGTACCTCAAATCTACAGTGAATATTAAAATGGTGAAGAAAAACAAAAAAAAACAAGAACAACAACTTAACCACTGAGAGAAAACAGAATGAGGAACCCAAAAATGTCCCCAACACCCTATGTGAGTGTTTAAAAAGTCTGCATGAAACCATATCCTCTATCAGTAATTGATTAAAAATCCTTCATGCCTAAAGAATTGGAAACTGCAGCCAAGGAAAGACAGTTGTTGTTAAATCTTTATGCATCTCACACTTATTGTGAGTTACATAAACCACCATATAACAATTAATAGATGACAAAAGGTAAGTAAACTTATTGTGAGTTATATAAACCACCATATAACAATTAATAGATTACAAAAGGTAAGTAAACTTATTGTGAGTTATATAAACCACCATATAACAATTAATAGGTGACAAAAGGTAAGTATGTATATCTGCAATCTTACGTTGCTCCACCGTATGATATCAATCTCCAGTAAAATATATGTTCCTACGTTGTACCTATTTGGGATGAGGGTTAATATGATCCGTACCACCTGTCGATACAGGATAACACCCAACTGTGAGAGGTGTTATTAATCAAGTCAAAGTGCTGGATTAATTGTAGGTACATGTACCAACAGTACCTAAACAATCAAGTTCAACATCCTGAGAGTCCTTTCATATAGGAACTTCAGATCCACGGTGGTATAATAAAAAAGCTGTTCTTAAAACGGATTGACTCAAACAGAAATGCCTATATTAATGGCCAAAACACGGGGATCATATCACTCATAAATCCCCAGTATCTTACCTGGAGCAGTTAAAACCAGGTCGGCTAACACTTGACTGCTTCAACAGCGCGCCACCGCAATGACATGTATGTACACGCCAAACTGTATACTGGTGTTTTAAAGTAAATGGGGAAAACCCACATAGCCAATCACATCTTGGGCCAATTCCAGTGACGTCACTGTGTGTGTCCAATTCACAACGTGTAAGTAAATGGAAGGGAAATCACGGCGGCCATATTTACACATAGGGATTATTTATACTGAAATATATCCAGTGCTGTCACAAGAAGACCGTATGCTATATCGCCAATACATTAAGTGCCTCCCATCTATATGTAATTGTTTATCTGGGACAACTTAGTAGTTAATTATCTGGAACGGCTAGACAAACTCGAAATTACCTTCCCGATATGATCCAGAGGCGGTTGTTACCCACCAAAAAACACAGATTCTTGTTGACTGGTCTTTGACAATAAAAATCAAATATCCTTAGGCAAATCAGCTTCGAATCACATCACTTCATGCGCACTATGCATATAGTATTAAAAAAGGAAGAATGGAGGAAACAGCAGTGGTGTTGAGATAGGGGAATTAATTATATTGCATGGTCACCAAAGTCATGATGGTCTCTAGACAAACCGCCTATATCACTCCCATTGTTGTCTGCATAAATGAAACTACAGAGCACAACGGCTACACAGATACTGGCAATACAAGTCCAATCTCCACAGTAATACTCCTGACAGCAGCATATACAGGACAAAGCTTGTACTATGGTGATGCAAACCCAAACCTAAAACCAACCAAACTCCAACTTATGTGGAAAATCAAATATATGAATATAGAATCATCATAAAAACAACAACACATGTCCTGCTAGATAGGGCATCGAGAGACCACGAAATCATGAAAAACCCTGGAACTACATAAGTTAAAGCGTCTTTCCTTAGACAATTGGGGCACCTAAACCCCGAGCCAGGTACTCACTGATATTAACTCAAACCTGACCACCGAGCCTCGGTCTCAACATGGCCTATAACCCCATGCCAAGGCCATATGTAGCTTATTGCAGTCACACAAAATGTGTGCCCCAAGAGAAAAAGGGAACAATATGGAAATACGGGTCCTCACAGAGTCATATATCCACCCTAAAGGGCATTCTCCCAAGGTGTCCGATCGTTTAGGCTCTTAAGGACTGAATCCAAATAAAACATCCAAAATACCTGTCTTTTTCCGATATGTATCCATATATCAGTAATGCATGCATGTGAAACTTTTTCAAGAATAGTCCATTCAATATCACTTTCTGAATGTCCTTGCATAATACCGCCAAATGAGCATACTAGGGGCCCAGCATATGAGGCCAGTTTAGGAAGGGGTACAAAATTAATGGTCACAAGCCACATGGAGTTAGGAAGGATCTAGTGGTTGTCACACATAGAATACAGGAGGAGATGGCGTGGTGGAATAGGACAAATATAGCATCTAGGTGACCATTCATCTCCAATGCACAAAATAACCATTATCACAGACGCGTCACATATGGGTTGGGGAAGCTCATAAGGGGAAACTCAAAGTCAGAGGAATTTGAAAAGAACAAGGAGCTGTACAACATATCCATGTCCTGGAACTAAAGACAGTGTTCCTTGCCTTAAAAGCCTTTCACAAACAGCTGCGGGGAAAGTCATTGCCAATTGAAACGGACAATACATTGTTCTATCTCAACAAAGAGAGAGGAACAAAACCCTTTGGACTATCAAGGCTAGCTCAGGAAATCTGAAGGTGGTCCATCCAGAGATAAATAAACATAACAACAATACATCTTCCAGGGAAAGACGTGGATAAGCTGAGCAGACAAGCATCCTCCTCTCGAGTGAGAGCTCAATCAAGCAGTACTCAAACAGATAATCAGATAATGGAGAACAAAAGAAATAGACCTGTTTGCAACACCAGAAAACACAAAAGGCAGATTGTTTGCATCCAGGCACCCACACTGCCACTCCTTAGGGAATGCTCTGACGATAAACAGGTCAGGGATATTTGCTTACACTTTTCCCCTGATCCCACTGTTATCCAAAATAATCAGCAAATGCAAACAGTCTCAAATGACACTGATGACAATATACAGAAACTACTGGGGCTATAAGGTCCACTCTCCATGCAAGGAGGAAAAAGATCTCCATACAGAGCCAGAAACCCTAAGTTTAGCAGCATGGCCCCTGAATACATAGTTTAGACATCTATGTCTGCCAGAGAACACAATGGCGATTCTCAGAGAATCTAGACTGACCACAAGAAAATACTACACAGTCAAATAGGAAAGATACTCAAGGTGGTGCGTCAAATTTGGTTACTTAAAGGACAACACAAAGGACACAGCAGTCCTTTAATATCTCACACACCTACTGTACAGCCAACTCGCATGCTTCATTGAAGGTACATTTGGCAGCGACAGTGGCCTACACAAGAGGTCATATAGGAATGAGTTTCTTCAAAATCCCTGTAATTAAAAAATTCCTGGAGGGAACAAAACGAATAGCTCTACGAAGAAGGGTGCCAGCACCAACATGGAATTTAAACTTAGTGCTAACACAGCTGATTACGAAACCTTTTGAACCACTCCACAAGGCCTCTCTAAAAATGATCACATTGAAGACAGCTTTTCTTATCACTATGACATCTCCTCAAAGAGTAAGTGAATTGCAAATGTTCACAATCCAGGAGCCATTCATGTTCCTACACAAAAACATGATCATCATGAGGACAGACCCAACCTTCTACCCAAGGTCATCTTATATTTCCACATAAACCAATCAAAAACCAAAAATTCAGACTGAAAGAGTATTACTTTCCCTAGGCCCCAGAAAAGCAATCATGTACAACATGGAAAAAACAAAACCAATCAGGAGGGGAAAGCAACTGTTTGTGTCATTCACATACAATAACAAGATGAGACCAATTACAAAAATACCATTCTAGATGGATCACGCAAACAATCCAAAAATGTCCTGCGACAGTGGGAATACAACTACAAACCAAACCTAAAGCACACACTATAGAAGCAACAACAGGATAGTTGTGTGGCTTCTGCTTGGTCATCAGGGTACGTGTTCACAAAGCACTATTGCACAGACATACAAACGAACAAGGAAGCTCAAGTGGGACAAAGCATTAAAACATTTATTTAGAAGCTCAATCTGACCTTTAACCCAAACCACCACAAGAATGAAAAAACTACAAAATCTATGCACCACATGTGAATCCATAAATGATTCACATTGAAAAATGAAATGGTTTCTTACTTGATCTTTTCTTATTTGTTGGAGTAGTTTGCAGCTTATAGAAATTTATGGACTATAAGGCACCCATCCCACCTCTCCATAAGATAAGGGAGCAAAAAAAAAGAATCTGAATATGGCCTCCTGGGAGGGAGTATGCCATCAGAACAGTCCAGGTTAGGCACCAAATGGTAAGACAGTCGATGCCAACAAAAAAGTAAGTAAATAATTAAAAAGGAACAGGAAAAGTGGGCTACTAATAAGTGGAGAGTTCCAGACCCAAACACTAGACGGCGGAATAATGCACAGAATTTGACTCCAGAAAATTCTTCAAGCTGCAAAACTACTCCTAGCGGTAAGAAACCATTTTGTTTGGTGTCGGTCTTTGCTAAATTATTGGAGGTCTTTGTTGTAGAACAGAAGAAGCTGTTGATACATCCAGGCAAGGGCAAGACTCTTGCCAGTCCCCCGGCTACAGAACTCATCCACATCCAGACAAAACACCTCTTTCACAGAGAAGCCAGGCCTTGCGCCTTTGAGATCACTCACATTCAAAAGGGTCAGAGACTAAACCACTAGCCCAGCACCCTTCGCATCCTTACCCACAACACTTCCACCAATACCCCCACAACCTATTCCCTAATACCCCACGACATTCCCTACAGAACCTTACGATGAATCCTTCAGGCCCAGGGTGGGAGATGATCTATGAAGGTGATATAGTTGACCCGTCGAAATGATCCTGACCTCGAACTCTACCCTACAAAATTAGCACCCATGACAAAACTCCTGACTACATTATGGCAATACTTTAGACCACCTGACACCATTTGGTAAAAATTAACATGGTACAGGAAGAGGATGACTTACTGGTCAATACCCCAGCCAAGTCTGAAGAGATAGTGCATTACCTTCCCATGTTGACTGGGATGCTTAGGTCGCTCACTGACATCTTTAAGGAGCCTGTAAAGGCTAGAGAGACCACCCTCATGAATATAAAAAAAAACTATATAAACTGGTTCAGAAGACCCCCGCTTTTGTCCATCACCAAGTCACTGCCAACTTCCTAATCATCCACCCTGCACAGAAGAGAAGTTCCGCCCCAAAAAACAGTGACATCCTGTCACCTGATAGAGTCCAAGCTCATTTATGTGGCAAGAAAGTGTGTAACAATTGGAGACGCCACACATTAAGGTATTCCCTCATTTAATATTGAACATCTGTTGGTGCCCAGATGGACCAGATGCTTGAGGACACAGATATTGCAAAGTCTGTGGTGTAATGCAGTCGCCCAGTATCAGAGCTGCCTTCCGTAGGTCGCAAACTAGAGGTTGGTACAAACCCAATATGAACTGCTTTGTAAACCCTTTCAGGACCCAGAGCAAACCAAGACCTTCCATTAGGGTGCCAACCAGGGAAATGGCTGTGGTGGAGGCATAGATGGCTTCGCTAGGGGCACCTCCAACTACAAAGATTGACTTACCATTAACCTGATCACAGCACACCAGTTGGGGGAAGACTGAGGCACTTTTTCCCTCAGTGAAAAATCCTCACCTCAAACAGCTGTGTCACTATTTCACAGGCTAGGTAGGTATCACCATCAATGTGGCAAAGTTGACACCTTCAGCTGCAGCAGGTAAAACTCTTCCTAGGTTTGGTTTTAAAAGCAGTAAGAGGTAAAGCTTGTCTCAGTGAGCAGAGGATGACGGTATTTCAAAGGCATCTGCCATTTTTTTTCAGACACACCATCCCATCAATGTCTGAACTGTGATGAAACTATTGGGATGGTGGCGTCTGTAGGAAGCTGGCCTGGTGTGTGGTTGACACCTATGGTGTTATCACCCTATACCTGGTCCAGGTATCGCCTATTAGTAAAGTGTAGGCAGTGTCTAGGAAACCAGGGCTCTCTAGAGATAGCTGTTAATGAGCAGCCAAGACTTAACTGGGAGACATGCCGAGCTTATGCAATACCACTGTAGTCACACAGCAACTTATCACATATGAAAGAACCACACAGTGTTACAAAAATAAAGGTACTTTATTATAATACTAGAATACTTACAGGCAGTTACCCCCAATTGGTGGTAAGTACACACTAATTATATACACAGTAGCAATCAACAAAATAGCATACAAGCAACAAGCATTGTCAGTGCTTAGTAAAAATAGGGAGGGCCAGTCCATTTACTAAAAAAGTGGAATGCGATATACTGTCCACCACCCAAGGATGTGGAATCGTTAAAAAGAATCTGGAGGATCTAGGTAACCCAAGAGGTGAGTACCAGAGTGACCCCCAGCGTCCAGGAGCCTTCAACACCGCATTCTCCTTTGCTTCCCACATCTCCACCAACTGATACTCCACTACCACCTTCACAATTTTCTCCACAATCCCGTTTCCTCACATGGGGATGACCTGGGTGCCAATACTTATAGCGTAGATCCATGGGATTTGTATGCCCAAGACCCTAACCCATCTAACAATCCTGATGTATATCCCACTAGGCCATCTCCACCCAAAGACACCACAGCCTATAATAAGGTTATTGCAAGAGCAGCTGCATACCACAATGTGCAGAGGATGCTTAAGCATGCTGGTGACATTTTTAAAGAGCCATTAAAGGCTAGGGCACGGACACCAAGGGTGGACAAAAAATACAAAGCTGCACCATTAGATCCTCTCTTCATCACTTAACAATTGCCACCTGATTCTTTTGTTGTTAGTGCAGCAAGAAAGAGGGCAAATAGTCAGTCCACCGGGGATGCTCCTCCCCTTGATAAGGAAAGCCAAATATTTGATGCAGCAGGCAAGAGAGTGGCAATTCAAGCTGCAAATCATTGGAGTATTGCCAACTCCCAGGCTCTTTTAGCCAGGTACTATAGGGCTGATTAGGATGAGATGCAGGAGTTCCTGCAATATCTCCCTTCTGAACACCATAAAAGGGCACAGTAGGTAGTTTCAGAAGGACAGGCTATCTCCAAAAACCAGATTAGATCCGCCATAGATGCAGCAGATACCGCAGTTAGGAGTATAAACACTAACGTAATAATCAGGAGACATGCTTGGTTGCGATCTTCAAGGTTCAAACCTGAAATACAGCAAGCGGTCCTTAATATGCCCTTTAACAAACAACAGTTATTTGGACCAAAGTTGGATACCACCTTAGAAAAATTAAAAAAGGACTCTGCCAGAGCTAAAGCCATGGGTGCCCTTTACGCAAAACCTGTTTGGGGTACTTTTTGCAGGCCCTGCTTCAGATGTGGTTTTAAATCCTCAACATCAAAGGCCTTTACGTCCAAACAAAAGCATGGACAATAATATTACTCTAGATGGTCTTTCAAAGGATCCTATAGAGGAAACAACTTTAGAGGTAAGGCGAAATCTACTGCCACAACAGGTGCCGCTACGTCGTCAAAACAGTGACTTTCTCAGCATCCCGACCCGGTACACATCTCCTGAGGGAGGAAAACTGCAACATTTCTATCATCAGTGGCATAACATTACATTGGATCAGTGGGTACTGTCAATTATCCACAATGGGTATTGCCTAGAACTCATCTCCACTCCACCAAATATTCCCCCTCACTCACACAGGCTTTCTCCAGAAGACCTTGTTTTACTAAAACAAGAGGTACAATCTGATAGACTTCTAGATGCAGATTCCTTACCTTAGAATTTCCCCCCAGGTGTCAGACTGGATCTGGAGATTTTTTCTTTGAGAAATACCCTTGTGCGTCAGTAGGTGGCATCGGTCAACTCCGCGGGCATCGTTGGCTTTGTAGTCACCGTGATGACGTCGGGAGTAGTACATAGATGCTGCCTCAGCACAGTGACGTCAGTTCTTTTCTTTTCGCGCCACACGCTGATCCGGAGAGAGCTACCCTGGTCTCTTTTTGACCGAGTTCAACCATTTTGTCGAGTTTTTTTGGTGAGTTTTTGGTGCGTCGTGATGTCCCAGAAGACTGGTTTCAAGCCGTGCGAGAACTGTCACCGGATTATGTCGGTGACTGATCTGCATCCGGTTTGTTTGTGCTTGGAACGCGACCAGGACTCATTCGTGCTCCGAGTGCCAGGTCATGCACCCGAAGGCCTTGAGAGAGCAGTCCCTCAAGTTCATGGCGCCCGGCGCTCGACTCCGCGCAAGTACTGGTCTTGCTCGAGGGGAAGGTCTTGAGACTGGTCACGGAGCCACCACCATTCTTCGTCCTCCAAGTCCTTTCGAACACAGGTAAGAAGTCGTCAAAGCGGTCCCGTTACGCTCCCAACTTCACCCTGTCGCTTGGCTGATGCGATACAGGAGGCGTGTCGACACTCAAGGCCTCTGTCTTCGGAGCCTGCTTCTGGGTCCTCTCTGCGCTTCCCCAAATTTCCAGGAGCCGGAGCGACCCCTGCCCAGTTAAAGGCGTTTTATGAGGCCATGTGTCTCATCTTTTAACAGGCCGACTGCAATATGGTGCCTTCAGGTACCCCGGCGGCGGCTTCGGCTCCGGCCACCGAGGTCCCCTCCAGATCCACTCGTGGATCTGCACTGACGCCGGTCGTACCACTGAGAGCTTCCCCAGCGCCGGTTCGATTGTCGACGCTCCCTATGTCAGTGGTGCCCACCATCTACATTTACCCTTTCATCATCCCAGATGAGTCGGAACGGAGTCGGCCGACGCCGCCTTTGTCTTCAATGGGGCCTACTCACACCCAGGTTGGATTTGGACCCTTTTCCCTATGGGAACGAATTCGGAGAAGGATTAAATAGGTCCCTGAATACCAGGATGACCCTACTTTGGACTGGGCACAGGAGTTGGGTGAGGCCAGTGGCCTGGACACTTCTCAAGATGCTGGCATGCTGTCTCCTCCTACTGTGGCTACGTTGGAGGGAACAACTTACTCTATGGTGGTCAGTAGGGCGTCTGAGGTCCTTGACCTTGAGCTGCCTACTGTACAGGTCAGGTCAAATCTCCTGACGGAGGGGCTTCAGCCAGGGGCTTCCACATCTGAGCCCCTTCTGCCATTCATTGAAGCCCTAACCGATGACTTCTTGGGTACTTGGTCCAAACCCAACACAGTGGCTCCTGTGAACAGGACTATCGCACGCCGCCATCAGCCCGAACAACCCCAAATTCCTGTCCCAGCACCCCACGCCTAAGAGTCTTGTCAACCAGGCTTCCTCTTCCTCAGGCGCATTCCCTTCTGCACCCCGAATAGGGAATCAAAAAGACTGGAACAATTTGGGAAGAAGATGTTTTCTTCCTCCTGTCTCGTGCTGCGGTCTGTGAACACCGCGTACCTTTTGGTCAGTGTGGACAGGGAACCCGAGGTCTGCCCAGACCACTCCCGCCCTTCACTGCAGCCTCCAAACCTTCCTAGTCTGTCCCCTCACTCCGATCCACTTGGCGGCAGGATTCACCATAACCTGCCCCACTTGGGAATCGATCACTACGGACAGGTGGGTTTTGCAGATAGTTCAAAGTTCAAAAGGGCTATTCCCTCCCCTTCGAATCTGCCCCACCAGCCATGCCTCCATCAGTCTGGCATCTTCCGGTGGATCATCTGGCACTTCTCTGCCAGGAAGCCGCAGCTCTCTTGGCCAAGGGAGGCATAGAGAATGTTCCTGTGCCAGAAGTAGGTTGTGGTTGTTATTCCCGCTACTTTCTGGTGCCGAAAAAGGACAAGGGCTTGCGTCCTATCCTAGATCTTCAGACCTCAATTACTTCCTCAAGAAGGAGAAATTCAAAATGCTCACCCTGGCTCAGGTCCTGTCTGCCTTAGACTCAGGAGACTGGATGGTAGCGTTGGACTTGCAGGATGCTTATTTCCACATTCCCGTCCTGCCTGCCCACAGACGTTACCTGCAGTTTGTGGTAGGTCACGAGCACTATCAGTTTACTGTGCTCCCCTTCGGCCTTACCAGCGCCCCTCGGGTGTTAACAAAAGTGATGGCGGTAGTTTCAGCTCATCTGCGAAGGTTAGGGGTTTCAGTCTTCCCCTACCTTGATGACTGGTTGTTGAAGGCGGACTCGCCCCTGAAAGTCATCTCCCCTCTTCAGACTACAACGAGCCTCCTCCATAAGCTGGGGTTCACTATCAACCTGCCAGAGTCACTCTCAGACACTCCCTTTCATCTGAGCTGTTCTGGACACAGTGCAGTTTCAGGCTTATTCTCCTTAAAAGCAAGTCCAAGATATTCGGGCTATGATTCCAATCTTTCAGCCTCTGTCTTGGGTTTCGGTGAGACTGACTCTGATGCTTCTGTTCCTCATGGCCTCCTGCATTCTGCCAGTAACACATGCCAGATGGCATATGCGGGCTCTGCGGTGGGACTTGGAAGTTCCAGTGGGCGCAGCATCAGGGAAATCTGTTCGCCATGTTCCAGATCTCGGAGGGGACTGCGAAAGACCTGCAGTGGTGACTTTCGAATCCGCATGGGTCCACGGCAGATCCCTTCCCCACCCGGATCTATCCATTGTGACAGATGTCACTTCTGGGTTAGGGCGGCCACATGGGAGGGGCAGAGATCAGAGGCCTCTGGTCTCCGGCGGAGTCTGGGCTCCATATTAATCTTCTGGAGGTCTGGGCAATCAGGCTTGCTTTTATAGCATTTCTTCCCTCTCTCAAAGGTAAAGTAGTGCAAATGTTCACGGACAACACTACCGCCATGGGATACTATAACAAACAGGGCAGGGTAGGCCCTGGACCCTTTGTCAGGAGGCACTACGCCTCTGGGCATGGCTGGAAGACAAGGGCATTACCCTGGTGGTTCAACATCTGGCGTGCTCTCTGAACGCCAGAGCGGACGAACTCAGCCGTCGATACACAGCCGATCAGGAATGGCATCTCCATCTGGAGGTGGCGCAGGGTCTCTTTCAGCATTTGGGAGAGCCTTGGTTAGATCTGTTTGCCTCCACAGAGAACGTGCAATATCAGCTGTTTTGCGCGTTGGAGTTTCCAAGGCGGCACTCGCTCGGAGATGCTTTTAGTATGAAGTGGAACTTCGGTCTCCTTTACTCCTATACCACTTCTGCCCAGAGTTCTCAAGAGAATCAGGAACGTCCGGGGCAAGGTTTTTTGGTGGCTCCAGACTGGGCACGGAGAGTATGATATCCAGAGCTATTGATCATGGCCACCGATCCTCCACTCAGACTGCCTCTTCGGGCAGATCTTCTGTCGCAGCAACATGGGGCGGTTCTCCACCCGAACCTGTCCAATTTCCGCCTTCATGCGTGGAGACTGAGCAACGGCAGTTGACTACTTGATCTTCCACCCGAAGTCTGCGATATTATCTTGGCAGCCAGGCGTCCCTCCACCAAAATGGTATACGCCTGTCATTGGCATAAATTTGTAGCATGGTGTAACAAAAAACTGTTGATCCTCTTTCTGCTCTTCTTGCTGAGGTTCCTTTGTTCATTCTTTCTTTGGCCCAGCAGGGCTATGCTTTGGGCACCCTTAAAGGGTATTTGTGTGCTATTTCGGCCTTTCTTAGGCTACCTCATCAGCCCTCACTCTTTAAATTTCCTATTGTCAATCGATTCCTGAAAGGTCTCACCCATTTATTTCTGCACACTCCATTTATCATACCTCAGTGGGGCCTCAATCTTGTCCTTACTTACTTTCTGTGTGCTCCTTTTGAGCC
Source organism: Pleurodeles waltl (assembly GCF_031143425.1). Classification (NCBI taxonomy): domain Eukaryota; kingdom Metazoa; phylum Chordata; class Amphibia; order Caudata; family Salamandridae; genus Pleurodeles; species Pleurodeles waltl. Next base: position 901,472,799 of record NC_090448.1, on the reverse strand, counting down.
GATGAACAATTGCCCTTTACTGCTCCTCACTTTCAAAACTGTCTTTCTTTTTGCCATCACTTCTGCTCGCAGAGTGAGTGAGCTTGAAGCTTTCTTCAAAACTTCCATTTTTGTCTGTGCACCCTGACAAAGTGGTGTTGCGCACTAAGGCTTCCTTCCTTCCTAAGGTTGTTGAGCTTTTCATGTAGGCCAGTCCATCACCTTGCCTACGTTTTACGCACCCCCACATCCTCCTCATGAGGAGGGGAGACTCCACTGCCTGTACCCAAAAAGAGCGTTGGCATTCTATCTAAATCGTACTAAAGATTTACGGGTGGATGATCAACTCTTTGTCGGGTATGTGGGTGCGAAGAAAGGAAAGGTTGTGCAAAATCGTACCATCTCTTGATGGGTACTTCTTTGCATCAAGATGTGCTACTCTTTGGCCAAGAAGCAACCCCCTGAGGGCTTGCGCACTCATTCCACCAGAGCAACTTCTGCTTCCACTGCGTTAGCACACGGAGCATATTCTAGTTGCAGATTCCTTACCGACCCACCCATCCTCCCAGCTTGCAAACTGATTTCTAGGGACACGGATTCCCCCTCCAGGTCCTTAGCTCTGGCACACCAGTCCCAGTGTTCTTAGCAACTCTGCGCTTTGGCTTGGAAAGTTGATAAAAGAAACTGACGTCACGGCACTGAGGGCGGTGTCTATGTACTATTCCTGATGTCATCATGGAGACTATGACGTCAAAGACGCCCGCGCAGTCAACCGACCACACCTACTGACGCACAAGGGTATTGCTCGAAGAAAAAATCTCTGGATCCAGTCTGGCACCTGGGGAAAAAAAATTCTAAAGCAAGGAATCTGCAACTATAATGTCTCTACCAGATATTTTGTTACTTCCATATACCCTTACTTCCAGCACATCGCAGATATTTAAGATTTGTGATAGCAGGCAAGCACTACCAATTCAAAGTGCTACCCTTTGGAGTAACAACAGCACCAAGGGTATTTACCAAATGCCTAGCAGTGGTTGCAGCATACCTCCGAAGACAACATATACATGTCTTTCCCTAGCTGGACGACTGGCACATGAAAGCCAGCACCATTCAAACCTGTCAACAACACACACAATACCCTACTCAGTCTAGGGTTCACAATCAATTACCAGAAATCTCACCTTCAACCAGCGCAAATACAACGATATCTGGGAGCAGTTCTGAACACTCAGTCAGCATTAGCTTACCCAGACCCACAGAGAATTCAAGTGTTTCACAATCTCATATCTCAGCTACAATGCAATGAAACTTACACAGTAAGGATTATTATGAAACTCTTGGGAATGATGGCATAGTGCATAGCAATAGTACCCAATGCATTTCTAAACATGAGACCCCTAAAACAGTGTTTTACGCAACAATGGTCTCAACAACAGGGTCAACTTCACGATCTAGTGTTGTTGGACCTCCAGACTTACAACTCTCTGCAGTGGCGGAATCACACCAACTTATCAAAAGGGTGGCCATTTCAGGACCCTGTGCCACAGACCATAATCACCACAGATGCATCAGTGACAGGTTGGGGAGCCCAGCTCAACAATCTTACTATACAGGGAGAAGGGGGCTCTGTCCAGCAAACTTACCACATAAACCACTTGGAATTTCTAGCAGTGTTCTTAGCACTCAAAGCATTCCAGCCACATATTACACACAAGACAGCGTTAATAAGGATAGACAACATGACAACAATGTATTATCTTCAAAAATGGGGCGACACATTCTTCCCAGTTGTCCCTTCTAGCACAGACAATTTGGAAATGGGCAATTCACAATCTCATTCAACTACTAGCAGACTATATATATATTGGAATTAGGAAATACAGGGAATAGACACCTGTTCCTTTTTGATGGTTGGGTACTAGTTCTATTGCTTGTTTTTGTAACAATGCTTGGACTTCTAGCTGTAACAGGTCTAAGTGTTGTTTGGACATATTGTGTGCTCTTGGGGGTACATCTGGTGGGAAATTTATGAATTCTATGCAATAACCATGTTGGATAATGGCTAAGACCTATGCGTCCGTAGTTATGGTTGTCCAGTTTTGGTAGTATGCGGTAAGTCTCCCCCCCCCCACTGGTGTTAAGTGTTGGGAGTTTGTGACATTGAAGTCACTGTTTGGCTTGAGTTGTTTTAGGGCTTTGGAATTTCCCCCTTGCTTTTGGGAATTGTCCACCTCTGTATGATCCTCGAAACCCTCCTCTCTGGTACTGCCCCTGATAGGTGGGTCTGGCTTGTGAGGTGGAAGGCTCTGGGGTTTGGGTACGAAACCCCCCTCTAAACTGTGGTCTTCTAAAAGTGCCTCTGCTTTGTGGGGAGTAGAGCGCGCCCATGGCTTTGGCCGTGTCTGTGTCCTTCTTTAGTTTCTCAATTGCCGTTGAATTTTCGATAATTAGCTAACTTTCCCGATTCGAAATACGGAGCGAAGAGGATCACGTCCGAACCCGATGGCGGAAAGAAAACAATCTAAGATGGAGTCGACGCCCATGCGCAATGGAGCCGAAAGGGAGGAGTCCCTCGGTCTCGTGACTCGAAAAGACTTCTTCAAAGAAAAACAACTTGTAACACTCCGAGCCCAACACTAGATGGCAGGATAATGCACAGCATGTGAATCTGCAGCGTCTCATGCCACGAACAGATGTACACTGGGGAAGTGACATTTTCCATATATATATGTATGTTTGATGGCATGTGTGGCTGTAGATACATATGCTCTGCATTATCCTGCCATCTAGTGTTAGGTTCGGAGTGTTGCAAGTTGTTTTTATTCGAAGAAGCATTTTGAGCCTCCAGCTTCTTGTTGATACTGCGCATAGGCATCAACTCCTTTGTTAGATTGTTTTCTCTCAGTCGTCTGATTCATGTGTGTGTCTCTGCACTCCGTTCTCCCTTCGCTCTGGTTTCGAAGTCTTTCTTCCATCTTTCCTTAAATCAATAGTACTATCTTCAGTCTTACGTCTCTGTTATCGTGCTCATCTCACTCTGTTGGTTCAGGAACCGACCGAACGCCCTTCAGGATGTCTTCATCCTTTTGGGCATACCTCACCGCTTGGCACCGGCCAGCATGCTATGCTGATGCAGCGAACGCCATTTCGATTCTGCGCTCTGTGCCGCTCCAAATTTCCACACACCAACCAACATCTTGTGTGTAACATGTGCCTCTCCTACAGCCATCAAGAAGCCACCTGCAATGCCTGTAGATCCTTCCTGTCGACAGACGCTTCTGGACCGGAGGGCTCGGTGATTAGAGATGGCGCTCAAGACTCCAGAAGACACTCTGGACATCTTCGGGAAGGACCATACCCAGGAGGAGCTTGAACAGGAAGAGGCCTCCTCCATCCAGGACACCAACTCTGACGTCCTGTCGGACATCGGAAGTCAAAAAGTCACGCTGGCACAACCTCTCTCTCTCCTCCCCCAGTTTCAGGAGAATTGTTTATACACGTCATGACCATAATGCGCCTGTTAGGGAAGATGGCCTCCTGCTTTGCCTTTGTTCCCTATGCCAGACTCCAAATGCGTCCTCTACAGCAATGTCTGTCTCATCAGTGGGCTCAATCACAGGGTCAGTGGGAAGATCTAGTTTTGTTAGACCTCCCTACTCACCAGTCTCTGCAATGGTGGAACACCATTAATCTCTTAAAAGGGCACCCTTTTCTGGACCCTGTGCCTCAGATCACTCTCCCAACAGATGTCTCTCACACAGCCTGGGGCACTCACCTTCAGGCCCTCTAAGTGCAGGACTATTATGATTCTCATCATCAATCGCAATCTCTACATAACCTTCCTAGCTCTTCAAGTGGTGTATTTAGCCCTGAACTCATTTATTCATCACCTCTCTCACAAGGTTGTCCCAGTCCTTACAGACGATAGGACAGGAATGCATTACTTTCAGAAACAGTGGGGACAAGGTCACTCCATTTGTCACAACTCTCTCAGACAGTATGGAAATGGGCTCTCCACCATCACATTCACATAGTAACAGAGTATCTCCCAGAAACAACAATGACTTTGCAGATCTGCTCAGCAGGTTTCAGCAACAAGTCCACGAATGGGAACTCTACCCACAAGTCCTTCGAAGTTACTTCTTAAAATGGAGAACACCTCAGATAGATCTTTTTGCCACAGCATAAAACACAAAATGCCTACATTTCTCCTCCAGGTACCCACACCATCAATCTAAGGGCAATGCTCCATGGATAAACTGGCCAGGGATCTTTGCCTAAGGATTTCCTCTTATTCCATTTCTGGTTTGACAGGTCAGGAAGACATCTCTCGAACGATCCTTGTTGCTCAAACATGGGCACGTCAGCCCTGGTTCACCACACTACTGGATCTCTCACTAGTTCCCCACGAGAAACTTCCCAACAGGCCAGACTTCCTCACTGAAAACCAATATCAGGTCAGACACCCAGACTCCAAATCTCTCAACCTTGCGAAATGGCTCCTGAGGTCATAGAGTTTGGTTATCTAGATCTGCCTACAGAGTGCTTGGACATCCTTAGAGAAGCTTGAAAACCCTCTACTGGAGCATGTTATGTTGTGAACTAGATATGCTTTGTTTGCTATTGTCAATCCAAACATATTAATTCCATCAAAGCTACTGTCCAAGACATTGTCTGTTACTTGCTTCATTTAAAAAGATAATTTAGCTTACATTTCCATTCGCTTAGCTCTCGCAGCTATAGCTGCATACTTACAAAACAGACCGCAGAAATTCCTCTTGAGGATTCCAGTAATTAAAGCATTCATGGAAGGTCTTAAACCAAGAATGCCCACTGCATCATCATAGAAACCTCAACGTTGTCTTTACGAGTCTATGGATTCTCCTTTTGCACCGCTTCACTCATGTCCCCTTCAGTACCTGCAGGAAGCTGGCTCTCTCTTTATATAGTGCACTAAAACGAAGTACGCTATGCAGTGTGTCTGTTGGATCCCCAAAGGCTTTCAGAGGCAAAAATAGATAAGTGATGCTCTATTTGTGGTAGTGTGGGTGAGCAGTTAGGCTTATCAAGGAGTTATGTTAAGCATTTGTTGTACTCACAAAGGCAATAAATGAGCCATACACTCAAAAAATAAGACCAATTTAGAAACATACAATTGCTGTTATATGTATGTTTTGAACAAAACAGCACAAGGCAGACCAAACTTACACCCTCAGCAGCACAGGGGTGGCCAGGTGCAAAGTACCAACACAGCTTCAGGCTCCCAATGTTAACCAAAGGAGACAAGGGGTAACCAATGAAGCGCTGCTCACAGGTGAGTAAAGCGAGGTCAGGGGTCAATCTTCTGGAGTTGAGGTAAGTACAAGGGGGCCCACAAGGGAGCACCAAACTTACACCCTCAGCAGCACAGGGGCAGCCGCGTTCAGAGTGCCAACACAGCTTCAGGCGCTCAATGTTATCCAAAGGACGAGATCAGTTTCAGAAACAGGCTGCAGACCCTGGCTAGGAGGCCGGGTGAGGACAACTCACAGCTGCCCAGGTAAGTAGAGATGTCAGGGGTCGTAGGGACACTAACGGTCCAGCTCCCCAAGGCTCAGGGGCTCCGGGGTGTCTTTTGGTGTCGGAAACTGCTTACCAGGCAGGTGGCGCTTAGGGGGATGTCTTGGATTGAGGTTGCAGGCATCACTGGAGTCCGACAAGGGTCAGCCCAAGGTGGACTCTTGTTCAGAAGTGCTGTGGAACCTTCACAGGAATGGAGGGCCACTTGGACTCTGGTACAGAGGTAGTTCCAAAGCCAGTCTTGCGGATCCTCAGCTAGACTCCTTCTTCTTTTGAAGTTGGTTTCTTTTGGGCAGGGTCGGAGTCCACAGGAGTTCTTGGTCTTTCTCGAAGGCAGGCAGTCCTCCCAAGGCTTTTGAGGTCACTGGGCTGCAGGACAAGTTGTCTTCTGGGTGCAGGTTCTGTAGGTAAGTGCCAGCTTTCTAGCATAGTTACCCCCACTTTTTGCCCGATGTCAGTGTGTTTAGACTGTAGTTCACTGGGATCCTGCTTTTTCAGTGGCATCTATGAGGACTGAGGGTGCTTGGTAGAAAGCAGATTGCAGGTAAGTACCCACAGTTCCAGAACACAGGCTTTGGGGTGTTTAGGTCAGCACCATAGGGGGCCACAGGTTCACATGAAAAACACACACATCAGCAGCACAGGGGGATCTGGGTGCGGGGTGCAAATACATAGCTGGATACCCAATGCTTTTCAATAGGGGGTCCCCGCGGATCACAAATGATGCTGCAGGCTAGGTCCATGGGGTCGGTTCCGGGAAACTAAAGGCTGGACAAGTAGAGGAGGCACCGGCTGGAAATTGCTGAACCATCGGTCAGATTCCCCAAGGCGAGGGGGCTGTGGGTGTAGGGGTCTCTTTGGGCGTCGGGTATACTTGTTGGATCAGGTCAGTGGGGTCCCCTGGATTCAGGCTGCAGGGTTCATTGTGTTGGCCAGGAGGGGTCAACCCAGGGTGGACTTGAGGTCGGAATTGCCTGGTGACCTTCTCTGGACCAGTGGGCCACCTGGACGTGGGCATCGGGTGCAGAGTGGGCAGGGCTCGCAGAGCAGAGGCAGTTCTGGATTCCTTTCGGTGGGTTTCCTCTGGACAGGGCTGCTGTCCTCAGGAGTTTTTGGTCCTCTTCTGGGCAGGCAGTCCTCTAGGGGTTTGTAGAGGTCACAGGTCCTACAGGATGCATTGCCTTTTTGGAGCAGGAGTCTTGAAGCTGCAGACAGGCCTGTAGGGCTGGGGCCAAATCAGTTTTCGTCTGGAGTCTTCACTGCTGGGGTCGGCTTTGCTTTTTTTTTTCTTTCTTCTTGAAGTCACTGGGAATCTGGTGAGTAAGGTTCAGGTGTGCCCCTGAATGCTAGATTTAGGGAAGTTAGAGGGGTCAGAGGGCAGTAGTCAATGGCTACTGTCACAGAGGGTGGCTACACCCTTCCTGTACCCACTCCCTTTGGGGCGGTGGGCACATACTTAACTCTATTGGCTAACTCTCACCAAAACAAGATGAAGGATTCTGCAAGGAAGGGGTCACCGCAGCTCTGGGCACCCTAGGGGTAGTCCTAGCTGGGGTGGAAACTCCTCCTTGTGCTTACTAATTTTCCCGCTGGTCCTGCCTCCAAAAGTGGGGCTTGGTCCAGGGGGCGTGCATCTCCATTGGCTGGAGTGCCCTGGGGCTGTGCAGCCAAAGGCACCAAGTGTTGCTGTTCCTGCAGGAGGGAGGTGTGAAGCACCTCCACCCAGAGCAGGTTTTATCCCTTATCCCAGAGTCCACAAAGACTCTTACCCAATACGGTCATAAACTGTCTGTTAGTAGCAGACTGGCACAGACCGGTCAGCCTCACGGTAGAGGGTTTGGGAAAATACAGGGGGCATCCCTATTATGCCCTCTGTGTGCACTTTTCAATAAAGCCAACAGTAGCATCAGTGTGGTTTTATTGAGCTGAGAAGTTTGATACCAAACTCAACCAGTCTTCAGTGAAGCCATCTTGGAGCTGTGGAGTTCGCAATTGTAGACTACCAGTCCATGTGCTCAATATGGCTACACTGCACTTACATAGTTTAAGAATGAAATTAGACACAGTAGAGGCATATTGCTCAAGCAGCTATGCCCTCAGCTGTGGTATAATACACCATGCATTAGGGCTGTAAGGCCTCCTAGAGGGATGACCTACTGTCAGGATACTTCAATTCGATTTCCTCAGAAGCAGAAGATAACTCCTCAGTCCCGACCCGAGCTACTCACAACAAATATTAATCCTTCGTGCTGAGTACCCCGGAGGGGGAAAGGGGAATGGGATGGTAGAGAGACTGCCACAGAGATGATGAACACCAGTACTCAGTCTGCCTCTTCACATCTAAGATTGGATACAGCACCTGCCAGAGTCACAGTCGCAATTACTATGGACATACAACATCAGTTTTTCACTTTCTACTCTCAACACTTAATTCTCTTTAATTCTATTATTTCTTCACTCACCCTGAGTTCTCTGTAGCCTTGCTTCTCTCTATAAATATTAGCTCTTCTTAAAAAATGCTTATTACTGATTCTGGAAGCACTTCTCAACCTTTGTTAGAAATTGGTGTTATGTTGCTATATATATACTGTATGTTCGATGGCATGTGTAGCTGCAGATACACATGCTGTGCACATCCCGCCATCTGGTGTTGGGCTCGGAGTGTTACAAGTTGTTTTTCTTCGAAGAAGTCTTTTCGAGTCACGAGACCGAGGGACTCCTCCCATTTCGACTCCATTGCGCATGGGCGTCGACTCCATCTTAGATTGTTTTTTTTCCGCCATCGGGTTCGTACGTGTTCCTTTTCGCTCCGTGTTTCGGGTCGGAAAGTTAGTTAGAATCTCGGAAAAAACATCGGTATTGTTTGCGTTAGGTATCGGGTTAGTTACAACAGATCGACACCGAATTTAGAAGAGTTCCGGTGGCCCTTTGGGGTTTTTTCGATCCCCCGTCGGGGCCTGGTCGGCCCAGCCACGTGTGAATTCAAGGCTGATGGAACGGACCCAATTCTGCTTTTGTCCAAAATGCCATAACAAGTATACTTATACGGATCAGTATCTGGTCTGTAACTTGTGCTTGTCCCCAGAGCACAAGGAAGATACTTGTGAGGCCTGTCGAGCGTTTCGGTCCAGAAAGACGTTAAGAGACCGAAGAGCCAGAAGACTGCAGATGGCGTCGACACCGACAGAACAAGAGCGTTTCGAGGAAGAAGAGGAAGCTTTCTCTATCCAAGAATCGGACTCGGAAGAGCTCGAGGCCGAAGAAACGCCGAAAACCGTGAGTAAGACGTCGAAACATAAGACTCACGAGAAGTCAACAAAAGCCCAGGGGACGCCACCGCCAACAGGCCATGGCTTAACCCAAACAAGCGGTGACCGAGCCAAGGCACCGAAAAAGGGCACGCTGGTGTCGAAGTCATCCGACTCCGGTCGAGATACCGCCACACAGCAATCTCGGACCCGAGACATTGGCTCTGAGAAATTTCGGCACCGTCACAGCGGCACCGAACAAATTCGCCACCGAGACACCACCACCCCGAAAATTACGAAGGTTTCTTTGGAGCCTAAAAAGACCTCCGAAAAAGTTTCGGTTCCGAAACATCCAGCCTCGGAGCCGAAAACAGGTTCCTATACAGAGGAACAAGGATTGGCCTCCCAAATGAAAAAACATACATTTGGAGAGGAACTTCAAGCTGTAGAGCCAGATTATACTCAAAGGAGGCTCCACATTCATCAAGACACAGGGAAGATAACCACTCTTCCTCCAATTAAAATAAAAAGAAAACTTGCCTTTCACGAAAAGGACAAGGAGCCAGAGGCAAAGGTGGCAAAGAAAACAACTCTACCACCTTCTCCACCACCATCGGTGCACACATCACCAGTAGCAACTCCTCCACTGATGCACTCCCCAACTCATACTGCCATGAGTCAAGATGATCCCGATGCATGGGACCTTTACGATGCTCCAGTTTCGGACAACAGCCCAGACTCGTACCCTACCAGGCCGTCACCTCCTGAAGACAGTACATCTTACACACAGGTGATCGCAAGGGCAGCTGCTTTCCATAACGTCACCTTGCATTCGGAACCAATTGAGGATGACTTCTTGTTTAACACGCTAACCTCCACTCATAGCCAGTACCAAAGACTACCTATGCTCCCAGGAATGCTAAAACATTCAAAACAAATCTTTCAGGATCCTGTTAAAGGCCGAGCCATAACCCCAAGGGTGGAAAAAAAGTACAAGCCAACGCCAACAGATCCTCTTTATATTACAATGCAGTTAACTCCAGACTCAGTAGTTGTCGGGGCAGCTCGTAAGAGAGCAAACTCTCATACCTCGGGAGACGCACCACCTTCAGACAAAGAGAGTCGCAAATTTGATGCTGCGGGCAAAAGGGTTGCAGCACAAGCAGCAAACCAATGGCGCATTGCCAATTCACAAGCGCTTTTGGCAAGATATGACAGAGCTCACTGGGATGAGATGCAACATTTGATAGAACACTTACCCAAGGAGTTCCAAAAAAGAGCGCAACAAGTGGTGGAAGAAGGACAAAGTATCTCTAATAATCAGATACGGTCTTCAATGGATGCAGCAGATATGGCTGCAAGGACAGTAAATACTGCAATAACAATAAGAAGGCATGCATGGCTCCACACGTCAGGTTTCAAGCCAGAAATTCAACAAGCCGTGCTAAATATGCCATTTAATGAACAGCAGTTGTTTGGGCCGGAAGTCGACACTGCTATTGAGAAACTCAAGAAGGACACTGATACGGCAAAAGCCATGGGCGCACTCTACTCCCCGCAGAGCAGAGGCACCTTTCGCAAAACACCTTTTAGGGGAGGGTTTCGAGGACAACCTACAGAAACCACAACATCACAAACAAGGCCCACTTACCAAAGCCAATATCAGCAGGGAAGTTTTCGGGGGCAATATAGAGGGGGACAATTCCAAAGAGGTAGAGGAAAATTCCAGAGCCCCAAAAGTCCTCAAAATAAGCAGTGACTCACAAGTCACCCATCCCCATCACATAACACCTGTGGGGGGAAGATTAAACCAATTTTACAAACATTGGGAGGAGATAACAACAGATACTTGGGTACTAGCAATTATCCAGTATGGTTATTGCATAGAATTTCGAGAATTCCCTCCAACAGTCCCACCGAAAACACACAGTATGTCGAAACAACATATAAATCTTCTAGGATTAGAAGTTCAAGCATTGCTCCAAAAAGAGGCAATAGAATTAGTACCAAAACAAGAACTAAACACAGGAGTTTACTCACTGTACTTTCTAATACCCGAAAAAGACAAAACTCTAAGACCTATACTAGATCTCAGAATATTAAATACATACATCAAATCAGACCACTTTCACATGGTTACATTACAAGAAGTAATCCCACTGCTCAAACAACAAGACTACATGACAACACTGGATCTAAAGGATGCATATTTCCATATACCAATACATCCTTCACACAGAAAGTACCTAAGGTTTGTATTCCAAGGGATACATTACCAATTCAAAGTGTTGCCATTCGGAATAACAACTGCGCCAAGAGTTTTTACAAAATGTCTAGCAGTAGTAGCTGCACATATCAAAAGGCAGCAAATACATGTGTTCCCGTACCTAGACGATTGGTTAATCAAAACCAACACGCAAAAACAGTGTTCACAACACACAAATTAGGTCATAGAAACCCTACACAAACTAGGTTTCTCAATCAATTACTCAAAGTCACACCTTCTGCCGTGTCAAACACAGCAATACCTAGGAGCAACAATCAACACAGTAAAAGGAATTGCCACTCCAAGTCCACAAAGAGTCCAAACATTCCAAAATGTAATACAAGCCATGTATCCAAACCAAAAGATACAGGTCAAATTAGTAATGAAACTCCTAGGCATGATGTCCTCATGCATAGCCATTGTCCCAAACGCAGGGTTGCACATGAGGCCCTTACAACAGTGCCTAGCATCACAGAGGTCACAAGCACAGGGTCAACTTCTAGATCTAGTGTTGATAGACCGCCAAACATACACCTCGCTTCAATGGTGGAACAGTATAAATTTAAACCAAGGGCGTCCTTTTCAAGACCCAGTGCCACAATGCGTAATAACTACAGATGCATCCATGACAGGGTGGGGAGCACACCTCAATCAGCACAGCATCCAAGGACAATGGGACACTCAGCAAAAACAGTTTCATATAAACCACTTAGAACTGTTAGCGGTGTTTCTAGCTCTGAAAGTATTTCAACCCATAATAACCCACAAATACACTCTTGTCAAAACAGACAACATGACAACAATGTATTACCTAAACAAACAGGGAGGAACACACTCGACACAGTTGTGTCTCCTAACACAAAAAATATGGCATTGGGCGATTCACAACCACATTCGCCTAATAGCACAATTTATTCCAGGGATTCAGAATCAGTTAGCAGACAATCTCTCTCGGGATCACCAACAGATCCACGAATGGGAAATTCACCCCCAAAAATTGAACACTTACTTCAGAATGTGGGGAACGCCACAAATAGATCTATTTGCAACAAAAGAAAACTCAAAATGCCAAAACTTCGCATTCAGGTACCCACAACATCAGTCTCAGGGCAATGCACTATGGATGAACTGGTCAGGGATATTTGCGTATGCTTTTCCCCCCTCTCCCACTTCTTCCATATCTAGTAAACAAGTTGAGTCAAAACAAACTCAAACTCATACTAATAGCACCAACATGGGCAAGACAACCTTGGTACACAACACTACTAGACCTTTCAGTAGTACCTCATATCAAACTGCCAAACAGACCAGATCTGTTAACACAACACAAACAACAGATCAGACATCCAAATCCAGCATCGCTGAATCTAGCAATTTGGCTCCTGAAATCCCAGAATTCGGACACTTAGACCTCACACAGGGATGTATGGAGGTCATAAAACAGGCTAGAAAACATACCACTAGACACTGTTATGAAAATAAGTGGAAAAGATTTGTTTATTACTGCCATAATAATCAAATTCAACCTTTACACGCATCTACAAAAGAGATAGTAGGATACTTACCACATTTGCAGAAATCTAAACTAGCTTTCTCTTCCATTAAAATACATCTTACGGCAATTTCAGCTTACCTGCAAATTACGCACTCAACTTCATTATTTAGGATACCAGTCATAAAAGCGTTTATGGAAGGCCTAAAGAGAATCATACCACCAAGAACACCACCAGTTCCTTCATGGAACCTCAACATTGTCTTAACACGACTCATGGGTCCACCTTTTGAGCCCATGCACTCTTGTGAAATGCAATACTTAACGTGGAAAGTTGCATTTTTAATTGCCATCACATCTCTAAGAAGAGTGAGTGAGATTCAAGCATTTACCATTCAAGAACCATTTATTCAAATACACAAAAATAAAGTTGTTCTACGGACCAATCCTAAATTTTTACCAAAAGTAATCTCACCGTTCCACTTGAATCAAACGGTAGAATTACCAGTGTTCTTCCCACAGCCAGATTCTGTAGCTGAAAGAGCACTACATACATTAGACATCAAAAGAGCACTAATGTACTACATTGACAGAACAAAACTAATTCGAAAAACAAAACAACTATTTATCGCCTTTCAAAAACTTCATACAGGAAATCCTATTTCAAAACAAGGCATTGCTAGATGGATAGTTAAGTGCATTCAAACCTGCTATCTTAAAGCTAAAAGAGAACTGCCTATTACACCAAAGGCACACTCAACCAGAAAGAAAGGTGCTACCATGGCCTTTCTGGGAAATATTCCAATGAACGAAATATGTAAGGCAGCAACATGGTCTACGCCTCATACATTTACCAAGCACTACTGTGTAGATGTGTTAACTGCACAACAGGCAACAGTAGGTCAAGCTGTACTAAGAACATTATTTCAAACTACTTCAACTCCTACAGGCTGAACCACTGCTTTTTGGGGAGATAACTGCTTATTAGTCTATGCACAGCATGTGTATCTGCAGCTACACATGCCATCGAACAGAAAATGTCACTATCCCAGTGTACATCTGTTCGTGGCATTAGTCGCTGCAGATTCACATGCGCCCACCCGCCTCACCGGGAGCCTGTAGCCGTTTAGAAGTAGATCTTAAACATTTGTACATTTGTAAATATATTACTTTAAACTTCATTATGTACATACGCATTCACTCCATTGCATGGGCACTATTACTAGCATACACAACTCCTACCTCACCTCTGCGGGGAAAACAATCTAAGATGGAGTCGACGCCCATGCGCAATGGAGTCGAAATGGGAGGAGTCCCTCGGTCTCGTGACTCGAAAAGACTTCTTCGAAGAAAAACAACTTGTAACACTCCGAGCCCAACACCAGATGGCGGGATGTGCACAGCTTGTGAATCTGCAGCGACTAATGCAACGAACAGATGTACACTGGATAAGTTACATTTTCCATATAGTTGGTGATAATGCGTTCTTCAAATCAGCTGATGTTATTTAATTTCACCTGTCTTATTGTGACTTCTGTCAATACTTGTATTTGTAAATGCTTGTTTATTAAAGTTCGTTTCTCCTTCCTTACTTCGACATTTGTCGATAACTTGTAGTTGTAAATGCTTGTTTATTTAAGTTCGTTTCTCTTTTAAACTCTATTTTGGTTTATTACCATTGAATTTGTAAATGCTTATTTGTTAACAGTTCGTTTCTCCTTTAAACTTGGCCTTCGTTTATAACCTTGACATTTGTAGATACTTGCTCTTTTAAAGTTTGTTTTTTCTTTGACTTTAATATCTTAAACAAGAACCTTGTAAACATAAGGTTAATTCAAACATTAACTCTGTAACCTTGCCGACTTCCACGGGAACGGTCTACTATCAAACTCTTCGAATAAACCTTGACAATATTTATCCGTTTTATGTAATATAATCTTCAAATGTAATTTTACCTCACAGGAGTTTCTGTTCTGAAGCGCGCTCTCTCTCCACACAGCTGATTCCTGTCAGACCTCAGTTGAAGTGCAAGGCTTTCAGCTGGAGAGCTCGTAACCTAGCAACCAACCGATTGCAAGACTAGAACTGTAACTAACCTTCAGGACTCACAGCGGCCATCTTGGATCTTCTCTTCTTGATTCTTCCTTTGAAATAAGCGCAAGATTACTCTGCAAACCTTCTTCCAGTTTGGGCTTTGCTGTCTCCACTGAGGATATCTCTTTGTTTTTCTCATGCACTTCTTTGATTTGACTTGGCAAGTTTGTGTGGTCATGACACCTACCTTCACAGGCAGAGGTTTGTGAGAATGGCACACCCAGGGATGGGTGTCATGCCAACTTTAGTTTTTCTCCCCACCAGCACACACAATCTGCAATGGCAATGTGCATGTGTTTGGTGAGGGGTCCCTTAGGGTATCATAACCCTCGCTGCAGCCCTTAGGGACCCTCCCTGGTCACAGAGCCCTTGGTACCACTTACAAGGGAGTTAGCTGTGTGGCAGGGGTGTGCCAATTGTGGAAGCAATGGTACAGTTAAGGGAAAAAACACAGGTGCTGGGCCCTGGTTATCAGGGTCCCAGCACACAGTCAAGTTGGCATCAGATATCAGGCAAAACAAAGAAAGAGAGAGAAAGAAAAAGAAAACTTTACCAAAAGCAGCACTTTCCTACAGGGCTTACTCCTGCCAATGACTGGGGAGCAGTGTCATTAACCCAAACACATCCAGTGAGCTCAAACTGGTACAAAGTGTGGGCACCACCAGGCAAGAATGTTGTGACAGGCCTAGTAGAAGCAAATCACATCATGTGTAAGAGCACAAGTCTCTCCTCCTGACAATAGTTCCACATACCATAACAATTACAGACATTGGATAGCCAACCCCTGGATCACTAACTGTTGACTTGATGCCTCCGAAAAAATCTCAACCTCATAAGTTAAATAGCTACTTCACGCCTACAGAGGCTGGGGCGAGTCTCAAGGCCAGACAAATCAGCAGAAATGACTCTTACTAAGGAAGATCCTTTCTCATTCTTACACCACTTCAAGATGGAGCTTCGAGAGGTGTTAAAAGCATATCTGAACCCCTCCCTGGTCACCCTCAAACAAGAAATTTATGACAAGCTGTTCTCCTTGCAGAAAGATATAGATTTGGTGCACAATCGCACATTGGATCTCGAGACTAAGATGCAAGAAATGGAACAAAAAGTGGGACAAATGGAAGACTCAAGATCTACTATCTCTGCGCAATCACAAACATCCACGCTGAAATGTGAATGTTTAGAAAATAGATCACAGAGAGATCATATTCACATATGTAACCTTTAGGAAGGTGCTGAAGGCCCAGACTTGGAAGCTTGTCATTGGCCTCCTTACCGAACTACTGGGAAACAAGCAGATGATAGTGAAACTGGACAGAGTACATCATGTAGGCCCTCTGGCTCCTGGACGGGGAAGCGACACCAAGATGTGCTGATGAAACTCCACCCCTTCAAAGTAAAGGATGCTATCCTGCAGGCAGCCAGGAAAACAGAGGACATCTCTTTACAGGGTGCCCATGCTCCATTGTGCAGGACATTGGACCAATGAGCCTGGCCCGTCGTCTACAGTTTCACCCCGTCACAGATAAACAGCGTCGTTAGCGCATCAAATATTAATTGACCGTCCCATTTGGGCTAGCATTTGATTACCAGTACAAAACCCACCACTGCACAGACGAAGCTGATGCAGCATCCCTACTGTACATTCCAGTGCCAGAGAACCAGGACCTGAAGAAACAGTTGAGAGGCCGACCATGAGCCTAGGGGGGCTTCAGCTGTGGTAAATGGTAGGAGTATTCAGAAGGGTGTGCCTTCCAGTAGCAATCCTCCCCATCGGCAAAGTCAGTTTGCTTTGTTAACAATTTGCTTCTGTTAGAATGCACTTGTTAGTTATGACCTAAACCCCTGACTAGATGTTCTTTGCGGACGTATTTTCACCAAGTTGGAGAATTTATACCTTGTTAATTTCTGTTAAATTGTTTTTATTACTTATTTATTTTGGAGCATGGGGGAGAGCTGCAGGAGTAAGGGATAAACAGGTGAGTTGGCATGGCACTGTAATTGTGGCTTAGTGTCGGTTTGGGGGGGGGGGGGGGGGGCATGTCCTCCGAGATATCTGGGGATTATCAATAGAGAACGTTTCTGTAGAATTGCCATGGTGATTGTAATTGTATGTATATAGTGTTTACTACCCCTGACGAGGTGTCAAATCACTTTTCAGCAAGTAGAATATTACCCCGGAACCCAAAAGGGTTAGTGGTGGATTAGTATAGGGACACATGAGTACATTATTAGTATAGGGATGTATGAGTTAATTTGAGTGTTGGACATGTGAGTCTGTTAGTTGGTTTGAATAGAATAATGGAGGGACAGAGGAGGGAATAATCCAGAAGTGTTAATTGGGAGATCATAGTACCAAGATGAGGTTTGGCATGAGTAAAGGAGAGTTGGAGGATGGAAGAATCTGTAGAAGGAGATTAGGGAGATCCTAGTAGTTAAATGGGGATTGGTATGAGTCAAAGGAGAGATAAATGAGGAGGAATTTTGTTGGGTTGTTTGGGAGATCATAGTCGTAAAATGAGGTTTTGGGTGAGCCAGGAGGGGTAGAGGATGGAAGAGTCTGCAAAGGGTTATTTTAGAGATCATAATAGTAGAATGGGTTTGGGAGAGTCAGAGAGTGGAGATTGAGGATAGAGGTATAGGGTGATATTCAGGCAGGGTAAAGCTTTTTAGAGAGCAAAATGTTTTTTTCCTCTTGTACAGTAGGATTAGAGTAGTAAATATATGGATACATGATTACATAGGTAAGGAAATAAATGTGTAAAGAATGTAATATTTTGAGTTGTACCGTATAAATCCAGACTTTGCAGTATTTGAAGTTAATTTATATGTGTACTTTTATAACAATATTTTATCTTTCCTCCATATTTCAATAGTTGAAATGCTTGTATATAAATAGTTAAGATATTTGCTTATTATGATAGATACAATAAAAACACTCATAAGCATCTAATCAAGCAACTTGTATAGAAAAAATGCAATGACCTATGAACATGTCAAGTGTAGAATAATATACACAGATATATTTACATAGAAACATATACATAATATATATGCACATACATACACCTACACATATAAATACATACATATATACTTTTAATTGAAGTAAAATATACATTTGTTAAACAGGCCTAGAGAATATGTTTATATTTTAGGATAAACTAGTTATTATACGCATTTGTACAAAGAAATGCATATATCTAGATATGTACACATAATCAAATTATAATGTTTACATTCTCAGGGATATGCAGTCCATTGCTATTTGAGTATGGTGGTTATATAGGAAAGAGCCAACTCTTGCATAGTCTCCTGAAGATAAGATAGTTATCTGTGGATCTTATATTTGTGGGTAATGAATTCCATAGATTGGCTGCTTGAATAGAGAAAGATGTACCACCTATTGTCTTTTTCTTGAATGGTGATGTCTTGAGGTGGTGTGCCAGTCTTGAGCAGATGTTTCTTTGTTGAATGTATTTGGTGATTTTATTACTGATGAAAAACAGTCCTGTTCCATGTATTGCTTTGCGGGTGATACAAAGCAGCTTGAAGGTGGATCTTCTGTCAACTGGTAACCAATGTAGGGCCCTCAAGGCAGGGGAGATGTGGGCTAGTTGATTTATATGTAGGAATAGTCTGTCAGTCAAGGTCTGAATGTGCTGTAGTTTTTTCATAGTAGGTGGAGATGATCCATGGTAGAGGCCATTGTCGTAATCCAGTTTAGATTGTACAAGAGTGATAGTAGCATACACCTTGTGTGGAAATTCAAGGTGGGGGAAGATGAGTTGCAGAGTTTTTATGGTGCTGAAGCTTGATCTTGCTAATTTGTCCACTTGAGCATACTTTGTCTACTTGGAGTCAATGGTAATTCCAAGGTTTTTTACTTCCTTAGATAGTTTAGGAGATGGCCCAGATCATCAGACCAGTAGCAGAGTGGGTCATAATTCTTCCAGTCGCCACATGTGAGTATTTGTGTTTTGGAACCATTCAGTTTGAGATGGCTCCATGTCATCCACTGATCAATGACTACAAGGCAACTGAAGATTTGTGAGTTTGTAATGTCCTTGGGGCATTCCAGTTGAATGGGTATTTGTCTGTCATCCTTGCATTAGAGTGTCATGGTGAAAGGCAGCTGAGAGGTCTTGGAGAAGTAGTTCAGCAAACTCCATCGCATTTTCTTGTGTTTTTAAGATCATCCCAGATGGCGATGAGGGCAGATTCAGTGCCTCTTCTTGGGCGGAATCCAGTTTGGTAGTCTGAAAGTGTAGAGTTATCTTCAGTGAATTGTGACATCTGGGCGAAAGTTGCTCTTTCTAACAGTTTGCCCCGGAAAGGACCATCTGTAATCAGTCTGTAGTTGTTGGGGTCCTTAGCGTCCAGGTTTGTTTTCTTCAATGACAGGCATATATATGCCTTATCTGATAGAGACTTCTAGTTGCAGATTCCTTACCTTAGATTCCTTACCTTAGAATTTCCCCCTAGGCGTCAGACTGGATCCAGAGATTTTTTTTCGAGCAATACCCTTGCACGTCGGTAGGTGGCGTCGGTCGACTCCGCAGGTGTCGTGGTCACTGTGATGACTTCGGGAGTAGTACATAGACGCTGCCCTTGTGCAGTGACGTAGGAAGTTGGCTCTGTATATACTATTTCAAAGTAAGAAATCGTGTGCACAGAGTCCAAGGTTTCACCTTAGAGGTAAGATAGTGGCAAAAGTAGATAATTCTAATGCTCTATTTTGTTGTAGGGTGGTCGAGCAGTAGGCTTATCAGAGGGTAGTGTTAAGTGGTTGTTGTACACACACAGGCAATAAATGAGGAACACACATTCAAAGACTTGCTCCAGGCCAATAGGTTTTTATATTTAAAAATATATTTTCTTACTTTATTTTAAGAACCACAGGTTCAAGATTTACATCAAACACTTTAAATGTAAGGTACTTCACTTAGATACTTTAGGAACTTTGAATGAAAACAATATCATGTACGGTCTTTGTAAAAATGGCAATAAGCTATTTTCAAAGTGGACACTGCAAAAATCAACAGTTCCTGGGGGAGGTAAGTAAAAGTTAGATTAGGAGGTAAGTAAAACACTTACAAGTCTCAGTTCTAGGGCATAGGCAGCCCACCGTTGGGGGTTCAAGGCATCCCCAAAGTTACCACACCAGCAGCTCAGGGCCGGTCATGTGCAGAGGTCAAAGAGATGCCCAAAACACATAGGCGCCTATGGAGAACAGGAGTGCTCCGGTTCCAGTCTGCCAGCAGCTAAGTACCTGCGTCCTCGGGGGAGCAGACCAGGGGGGTTTTGTAGAGCACTGGGGGGGGGACACAAGTAGGCACACAGTGTGTAAAGCAGGCGTCGGGTTTCGTATAGGTTTCAATGGAGGGACCTGGGGGTAACTCTAGCGGTGCAGGCGGGGGGGGGGTTGGTTCTCGGGAGAGCCACCACCTGGGCAGGGTAGAGGGTAGCCTGGGGGTCACTCCTGGGTCGAAGTTCAGTTCCTTCAAGTCCTGGGGGCTGCAGGTGCAGTGTTGGTTCCAGGCGTCGGGTCCCTTGTTACAAGCAGTCGCGGTCAGGGGGAGCATCTGGATTCTCTCTGCAGGCTTCGCTGTGGGGGCTCAGGCGGGTCGTCTCTGATTACTCACGGGCTCGTAGTCACCGGGAAGTCTTCCCTGAGGTGTTGGTTTTCTGCAGGTCAAGCCAGGGGCGTCGGGTGCAGAGTGTAGAGTCTCACGCTTCTGGCGGAAACGTGAAGTCTTTGGAAGTTGCTTCTTTGTTGCAAAGAAGTAGCTGGTTTTGAACAGGGCCGCTGTTCACAGGAGTTTCTTGGTCCTGTAGTCTAGGGCAGTCCTCTGAGGCTTTAGAGGTCGCTGGTCCCTGTCGGATGCGTCGCTGGAGCAGGTTTTCGAAGTTGGACACAAGCCGGTAGGGCTGGGGCCAAATCATTTGTCATCTTCCTCCTTCTCTGCGGGCTTGTAGGTCAGCAGTCCTCCTTCTTTCTTCAGGTTGCAGGAATCTGATTTCCTGGGATCTGGGGAGCCCCTAAATACTGAATTTAGGGGTGTGTTTAGGTCTGGGAGGGCAGTAGCCAATGGCTACTGTCCTTGAGGGTGGCTACACCCTCTTTGTGCCTCCTCCCTGTGGGTAGGTGGGCACATCCCTAATCCTATTGGGGGAATCCTCCAAACTCAAGATGGAGGATTTCTCAAGGTAGGGGTCACCTCAGCTCAGGACACCTTAGGGGCTGTCCTGACTCGTGGGTGACTCCTCCTTGTTTTTCTCATTATCTCCCCCAGCCTTACTGCCAAAAGTAGGGGCAGTGGCCGGAGGGGCGGGCATCTCCCCTAGCTGGATGCCCTGGGGTGCTGTAACAAAAGGGGTGAGCCTTTGAGGCTCACTGCCAGGTGTTACATTTCCTGCAGGGGGGGATGAGAAGCACCTCCACCCAGTACAGGCTTTGTTCCTGGCCACAGAGTGACAAAGGCACTCTCCCCATGTGGCCAGCAGCATGTCTGGTGTGTGGCAGGCCGGCAGGAACTAGTCAGCCTACACTAGAAGTCGGATTGGTATTCAGGGGGCATCTCTAAGATGCCCTCTGGGTGTATGTTACAATAAATTGCACACTGGCATCAGTGTGCACTTATTGTGCTGAGAAGTTTGATACCAAACTTCCCAGTTTTCAGTGTAGCCATTATGGAACTGTTGAGTTCGTGTTTGACAAACTCCCAGACCATATACACTTATGGCTACCCTGCACTTACAATGTCTAAGTTTTTGCCTAGACACTGTAGGGGCATAGTGCTCATGCACATATGCCCTCAACTGTGGTATAGTGCACCCTGCCTTAGGGCTGTAAGGCCTGCTAGAGGTTTCACTTACCTATGCCACAGGCAGTGTGAGGGTGGCATGGCACTCTGAGGGGAGAGCCATGTCGACTTAGTCATTCTCTCCCCACCAGCACACACAAGCTGTGAGGCAGTGTGCGTGTGCTGAGTGAGGGGTCCCTAGGGTGGCATAAGACATGCTGCAGCCCTTAGAGACCTTCCCTGGCATCAGGGCCCTTGGTACCAGGGGTACCAATTACAAGGGACTTAGCTGAGTGCCAGGGTTGTGCCAATTGAGGAGACAAAGGTACAGTTTAGGGAAGGAACACTGGTGCTGGGGCCTGGTTAGCAGGGTCCCAGCACACTTTCAAATCATAACTGAGCATCAGCAAAGGCAAAAAGTTAGGGGGTAACCATGCCAAGGAGGCATTTCCTCACACCCGACATTTCCACCAGCAATCAAATTGGCCCTTTGACCTATGGGAGTGTGGGAGGGTGAGTTGGGGGGCCTGCCTCTGTCTCTGACCTCTTTCATGCCTGGGACATTTTCACTTTTGAGAACTGTCAACAGGACTTCCATCTCCCTGACACAGAACTCTATCACTATACACAGTTAAAAAAACTGGGAACTGCATCCAGACATAAGAGAAGCGGCCACTAGAAAGCTAACCCCCATTGAACAATTTGTAAGATGAGCCAGCGGATCTCGGGGATGCACCTTGTTTATGTACTCTCTTTGGCTCTCTACCTTTACTTCACTGCAACCTCGCCACATGTGTCACATCTTTGCTGGTGGGTATGCGGGGTGCTGGGAGACTTCCATTATATTTATTGGGTCCGGCCAATAATCCGCCCATTCTGGTCTGAAATTCAGGCCCATAATCAAAGATATTCTGGGATATCCCATCCCAAACTCCCTGGCGTTTACTCACTAGATGTACACAACGACTCCCTTAAACACCGAACATCCAGTGACCAAGCAATAATGTGGATTTGCCTGGACGCCGTTAAACCTGTTAGCTGCTACATAGAAGGAAAAGGAGGCTCGCACAACTCTGGCAAGTGGTTACTGTGGAGGAAAGGATGGCCAACATTCTTCTACATAAACACAAAAACTTTGAATATACATGGGGCCCTTTGGTGGTAAGGCCTGCCGCTGTGTGCATGCCCCACATGTACCAAGGCGTTTCATCTCTTTCAAATTTTAGCGGGGTCTCCAAACTTACAAGCACAATATATGCCGAGCCCTGCACCACAGTTTTAAGGGATTTCTTGGGTGTGGGGTGTATGTGGGTTAAACAATTGTGAAATTTGAAATGATTGTGATGACAATGTACTGATAATTTCTAAGGCTACTTGTGGAGATACCAAACATTGGAAAGAAACTGTAATACCAGTTAAGCCTTTCTGTGGAAATGTAAAGTTGAAGAAAGTTACTACCATTGTCACATTTGTTTTTGTTCAGTGTAAAACTAATAAAGAAATGTTGACAAAATGGCAAACAAAAACATACTGATCCTTTCAAAACCAATGTACTAGGCGTCTTCTAGTTGCTTAATTTAGAAAAATCTGGGCTACCATTCACATCTTGCTGCAATAACTACCTATCTGTAGAATAGACAACACATCTCTTTATTCAAAATACCAGTCATTAAAGCCTTCATGGAGGAGCTCAAAAATCTTATTCCTCCACGGGTCTCACCTGTACCCAAATGGAACCTTAACATTGCTCTTCCATGACTGATGGGCCCTCCATTTGAGCCCCTGCATAAATACCCTCTTCACTTCCTCTCTTGGAAGGTGGCATTTTAGATTGCTCTTGCCTCACTCAGATGTGTTAGTGAGCTCTATGCTTCAACCTTAGAAAAATCTTTCTTCCTGCTCCATAAAGACAGGATGGTTCTCAGTACCAACCCCAAATTCCTTCCTAAAGTTGTCTCACACTTTCACCTCAACCAATCAATTTGGCATTTTTTTTCCTCACAACGGCTTCAGTTGCAGAGAGGGCTTTCCACACATCTGATGTTAGAAGGGCCCTTATATTCTACATTGATAGAACTAAAACTTTCAGGAAAACTAAACAACTATTGGCTGCTTTTTCCCCTCCCATAGAGGAAAGCCTATATATAAATCAGGCATAGCTAGATGGATAGTTAAGTACATTCACATGTGTTATGCTGAAGACTGCAGAACTCCTCCTAGAGCACAATCTACTAGGAAGAAAGGACCATCCCAGGATTATCTAGGTAACTTTCCAATAGCTTACGAATGTAAAGCAGCTACATGGTCTGCACCACACACCTTCACTAAAAATTGTGGTGTGGACGTTTTAGCACGCCAACAAGGCAATA
Source organism: Pleurodeles waltl (assembly GCF_031143425.1). Taxonomy (NCBI): domain Eukaryota; kingdom Metazoa; phylum Chordata; class Amphibia; order Caudata; family Salamandridae; genus Pleurodeles; species Pleurodeles waltl. Next base: position 901,448,983 of record NC_090448.1, on the reverse strand, counting down.
TAGGTCAGGCAGTGGTATGTACAATTTTCCAGGCAACTGCAACATATTATCCACCGCTTCTGAGGGGGTCTGCTTTATATTCTGTGCAAAGCATGTGTATCTACAGCCACACATGCCTCCAGAGGAATATATTACTTAACCTGTAAGCATCTGTGCGCAGCATATAGTGCTGTAGATGCACATGCACCCATCCTCCGCTCTGGACATCTGTGGTCGTTCCAGTTTTTTAAAACTTTATATTAACATGGACATCTCATTCCTTAAACATACTCTACACTCCATTATCATCTGCCTGCGAGAAAACAATCTAACAATGGAGTCAACACCCATGTGCATTATCACCAAGAGGAGGGAGTCCGTGTACCTCATGATTCAAAAGACTTCTTCAAAGAAAAAACAGTTGCACACATCCATCCCCAACACTAGATGGCAGGAGTATGCAAATTATGTGAATCTACAGCACTACAAGCTATGAGCAGATGTTCATAGGGTAAGTAACACATTTTCTTACCAGACTTTGCTTTAACCATTTGTAAGATTCCACCTGACAGTGTTGCATTATCTACACACCTATTTACTGTAACTATGACTGACCCTTTATTATATTATCACGGGTGTTCTGCATTTCCCTTTTTTTCGATAACGCTAGCACTTTGTATCCACACTCAGTGAAACCCTTCATATTGATATACACTCTAAAACTGTACTAAGACAAATTGGGCTCTCTAATGCCAACACCTATTTGCCACAGGTATGCCAGTTTATATTTTAATGTCTTGAATTCTGCAGTTTATCCTCTTACCTATTATGGTTTCTGTAGTGCTGGTCCAAAATCACAGCATTTATGTATATTTACTATAGTTTAAAAAATCATATTCTCTGACATTTTAATAACTCACAGAATTTCCAAGTGTGTTATTTTTAGAAGGCTACTAAGAACACCCATCTATTACAAATATCAACACGATTCCTAAAAGTGACAAAGCCTTCCTCTCCTTACTTATTCCCAGCTTCATTTTGCGCTGATTGCCTGTGCTTAAATGCGTGTTTCACTCCGAGTATTCATATACTATTGTTCTACCTACAAATGCATTTCATATGCTAAAGCAGTTGAATTTGACAGTATTAACTTCTCTTGCTTCTCTGACTGAAGTGAAAGACTGAAATTGAAACTTTTCTAACAATCTTCACCTGGTCAAATTGCTTGGATTTGCAGGAGAAGTACATTGTGTTTAGTAGTGAGTTATTTGGTATGTCACTTGAATTGGTTTATAAATGATTATGCATGTGTTGATGCCTCATTTTAGGACATTTATGTTCAGTCTCATCTGCTTGTTGTAAGAATACTACATTTCAGGGTTTCTTTACATCTTCATTGGCGCAAGAGCATTTTCCTTAGTGGCAACACTTGTTGCACTTTAGAACTATGTGGATTTTCTGCATGTCAGAAACCCAGCTATTTGGCTTGCTGTTACATTCTACATGGTCCCTGTGCTTCCTCAGCTGATTCCATCATTGTAGACAATGTTGTCGAACAATCTGGTTCCAACACTCCAATTTTACATTAGAGTTACTCATCCAAGTTGGTGGTCTTATGCATTGCACATGAGAGGACCTAATTAACATATAAGTTGGCTGAAAATGCATATTAGTAATTGCAACTTTGTATCTCACCCTGTCTAGATTCCTCACTTTCCTGTGTACACACGTTCTGGAGAAGTTACCATATCGATTGAGCTGAAAAAATCAGATTTCACATTGTCTTTACAACAACTTGAGCTAATTACCAGACTTCACCAATACATTTTCTCTCATATTCTTCGACTTGAGAAGCCTGCACTAGAATTCATACCTTCAGCAGCTGATTCAGCCTATTGTGTTCTACCTCTTAATGTTGGTAAGGCCATTTTAAATTATGTCTCTTGTGTCACAGATACTGCATGGCTTGAGGGTGACCCATTCTGCGCCACTGAAAAGATAATGGTTGTTGGGTGCTCAACAAGTAGTCCTGAAAAAGTGCACATTCCTAAAGAAATACATATAGAAGGGACTTGTCATACTTCTGATTGTTGTTAGGTGAACACATAAATTGTGTTGGAAAAGCCATACTTTATAAACCAAGAACAAATAAAAGTGAATGCGAAAAAGGAAAATTAAGGTTTCCCAAGTAATTACCAGTGACTGAAATTCATGCTTTCCATCCATCACTTTTTGTATACTGCAGAGTGTCACACTAAGTAGGAAGGGTGCCCTAATGTGGGTCTTGTGTACACTGTGCCACTGGAATCAAACTGTACCTACCTGATGAGCTCTTATGAGAGCAAATCTCTCCTGGATTGCTTATCTTCTGGTTCTGGGAGGTCCTGGCCTAGCAGTTCTGGCTAGATTGTTTCCTTTGGACCAGGTACAGGATGGGATTGAATATTGTTGGAACCCAACTGAGGTGGCATGTTTTCCAAATAACGATGACCAGGGTTGCAGCCCTTAGTAATTACCAGTGGCTGAGATTAATTCAAGCATTCCACTAATCACTGTTTTGTATACTTAACATGTAAAGTCTTGTCAAACCTAGACTGCTTTTTTATTTGTTTGAGTCTAAAAACTGTTCCTAATCATGGTTCCTTGCTCTTTAACCTTTAACCAGTCCTGAGTTACACCACATTATAGTTATTTGTCGTTCCACAACTGTGAATCCCACATTGCTGTCACTGCCAGGTATCAGCTCATGTCTTGCAGCAGACTCGAGATGTGCCTTGTAGAAAAGAAGAAAAAAAAACTTTCAGTGGGCAGAATTTGTCAATTTATTTGTGTTATGCCCTTTTCAGTATTAAGCACCAACCAAAAATCAGGCAACCCTGCATAACCAACAAACACCCATTATAGAGCTTTTGCTGGGGGCAATCTTGCAAGATCCCTGTAAGAAACTGGCTCTTTATGTAGTATACCAATAACTAGATACATCGTGTAAAGAGTGCCAGGGTTCCCCAATTAGTGGATAGGGCTTGCTATGCAATCCCAAAGTGCTCTATTTGGAGGACGTGTGGTTGAGCAGCTTTAGACTTTACACAGAGGAGTGCAAGACATTAACAAATACACACGATGGTCAATAAATGAGACACGTGACTCAAAAAGGAGATCCACACCAATTTATAAAAATAGCAAGTATCTTTATCTATGTTTAGGCATTAGAGAAAAATTGTTCAGGTAAGAATGTTTTAAAATATAAATTGTTTTCACATTCAAAAGTGGACACAGTGCAGTTTCTGAGTTCTGCAATGTTATACTAAAGTTCTGCAAACAGGTAGAGCAGGTTTTGTTTGATTCCCCCTCCCCCCACAAAAGCAAAGGCTCTCACCTTAGGGGGGTCAGACTTATGTCTGTTGGTGGCAGGCTGGCTCCAGCTTGTCATTGAGCACCCACAGAACTAGTAGTTTTTCAGGAGACACCTCTAAGGTGCCCTCTGTGTGCCTGTATTGATACATCCAACACTGGAATCAGTGTGGGCTTATTAATATGAAATGTTTGATACCAAACATCCCTATCTTCAGTGAAGCCATTATGTAGCTCGGGAACTCGTAATGACCTGTGTACAGCACATGTACTTAAAATGGCTTCTCTGTCCACTTACTATGTCTGAGAATTGACAGACATAGGGGCATATTGCTCATACAGGTACGCCCTCCCCTGTAATATAATGCACCCTGTCTTCAGGACTGGAAGGCCTGGAGGAGGGATGACTTGCATTTATTGCATGTATTGTAAAGGGGACAGGTGCCATGTTGTGTTTTCATTTTAGTTCTGCACCAAGACAGGCAGCTTGTGAAAGCAGCACTGTGTGCACTTAGACGGAGGGTCCCTGAGGGTGGCATACTTCATGCTGCATTCCTCCGGTCCCTTCCTTTAGTACCCCATGCCATATGTACCAGGGTTACCATTCACTAGGGACTTATAGTGGTAGCTAAAGGTGTGCCAATTGAGAAAACGACTGTGCAGTGTTGGGGGAAAGAGATCTGGCCCTGTGGACCTGTTGAGCAGGGACCCAGTGCACTTTCAGTCGGAATTGCACCAGAAACCAGGCAAATAGATGCAGTGGGATGACCATGTCAAAAGAGGCACTTTACTACAGGTATCTATTACGGAAACCTCCCAGTCTGCCCCTTAGGCGGGGCAGAAAGACTGTATTGCTCTTGGTGGAAGGAGGAGCACTGACTTCTACCCAAGGGACCACCCTCCTGCCAGAAAAAAAAAAAACCCTAGTGTCTATTGGGTTTTCTACACCTTCTGCCCATGGGGGGGTGTTTGGGAGAGTGTAGGAAGGCACTCTTTTTGGCATGGTTAGTGAAGGAAAGTGCCCCTTTTGGCATGGTCACACCCACGTTTTGCCTGATATCTGATGCTAACTTAACTGAGTGTGCGCTCTGCTAACCAGGCCCTAGCACCTGTGTTCTTTCCTTAAACTGCACCATTGCTTCCACAGTTGGCACACCGCTAAGTCCCTTGTAAAAGATACCAGTGGTACCAAGGACCCTGTGATCTGGGAGAGTCCCTAAGGGCTGCAGCAGGTATAATGCCACACTAAGGGACCCCTCACCAAACACATGCACACTGCCACTGCTGATTGTGTGTGTTGGTGGGTAGAAAAAGGTAAATTCGACACAACATCCCTCCCTGTGTGCCATGCCTCCAATACACTGCCTGTGGCATAAATAAGTCACCCCTCTAGCAGGCCTTACAGCCCTAAGGCAGGGTTCACTACACCACAAGTCAGGGCATAGCTTCATGAGCAATATGCCCCTATGGTGCCTAAGTCCATTCTTAGACCCTGTGAGTGCAGTATAGCGATACTGCACTCACTGAGTACATTGGCAGGAGTTTGTCATTTCGGACTCCACAGCTCCATGATGGCTTAATTGAAGACTGGGAACTTATGAGAGGAAAACAGAGTCAGCAAGCAGGAAGTGTACAGCATCTTGCAAGATCAGTCTCCAGGTCTTAAGGTGAGTAGTGGCAATGGTCCATAGTAGCACCCACAGTATAAACTCAGCAGCACGGGGTAGCTGGGTGCAGGGTGTGAAACAGAGTGGGGTGCCCAATGTGTTCATATGGAGATTGAACCTGTGAAAAGGGGGCTGCAGGTTAGGACTGGACGTCCTGTTTGGGTGAGTGACCAAGTGGGCTCAGGTCTAGGGATGCTAGAGGGAGACACCACGTCTTCTCCTTGGTCTGGGGCACCTGGGAGCAGAGGATTCTTGGACCGCCGTGGCTTGCACACTGGAGGGGGGCCCGCAGAACCAGCTACAGGCATTAACTGGGGGGCCAGTACTGGTGAACCAACAAGTGGACTCAAGTCTCACAAGCTTGGAGGGTGTGGCGTCACCTGTGGTCCTCTTTTTCTCAGTCCGCGGGGTTCAGGTGCAGAGGTGCCGTGGACCATCAGGATTTCCGGCAGTCATGGTTGAGGGTGGTCTGCACAAAGAGGCTGCAGGTGTCGGTGTGAAGGTTGCTGTGGGTAAGCCCACAATGGACTTCGGTGCTGGAGAGGCGAAGGACCCAATTGGCACCATTGGACCACTTCAACACAGGCTGTGATACCTGGGTGCAGTGATGCTGTCCCGCGGTGGTTTTGGTGGTACAGAGTCCTCTTCAGCGGTTCTTGGGTGCCTGCAAGAATGTAGTAGACCAGCTCTACTACTCCACAGGAGTTCCTTGTGATGGAGTTAACCCTGGCAGTCTTTCCAGGCTTTTGGAAGTTTCGACAGCTGGAGGATGGGGCGTCTAAAGAGAAGATTAAGGTGATATGTAGTGTCACGATCAGTAGCCTTTGTGATGTCATCTGTTGCGATGTATTTGAGATGCCATTTATTGTTTGCATGATGGAGGTGGAAACACTAGTTTACTCACATAACTGGTCTCTCCCTCTGCCCAATCTTCTATGCACAGGCCTTTGCTTTGGCCTGGCTTCCAAACCTCTCCTTCCACACCCTCACAGTGCACAGGCTTTGGCCATCAAGTCAACCACCATTCTGCTTTATAACTGACATGCATGCATTCAGCTGTTTCTAGCCAGCTCTCGTTGCAAACCTTATGTGAGCCCTGTGCAAATGAATCCGCTACATATGACACACTGAGTGCAGGACCGGTCCAGCAGCCAGCCCGTTTTTCTTACCTCTGTGGCAAGGAATTAGCTGTGGACACCATTTGGCCATGCACATTAGTGACTGAATTATGGGCCTTGCCATGAACGTTGCTTGCCCCAGCGCTCTCCAGTCCATTGAACCTGCTTTATACATCATTTGGCCATGCACTATGGGCTCTGCATGCATGCCACAGTCCCAGGTTCCATAGTTTTATGGTGCATAGTTGTACAATGATTTTATTGGTTGTTCTAATTTATTTTCTAGGATTTAGATAAAAAGGATCATGGGGATGCCTTCCCCCAACTCTTCAACTCCCCCGAGACTTTTTTGAGGACCTTGGCTTTGATGCCCGGCATCTTTGTGTGGCAGCTGCATTGGATGTGTTCATAGGGTTACTTTGAATTTTCTGTAGTGTGTTCTTTAGTTTGACCGTAGAGCACAAGTGTAGAGGCAAGGCGAGTGCCAGTGATTTCCCTCATTTCCGTTGCTGTAACGTTTTCATTCAGATGTGTCGATTTTGTTTAGAATATTTGTGTAATTACATTTGCTTGTGATGATTTTGATTAGTTGTTTTAAAAAGATTTTTTCTCTTCTTGGTAGTTAGGATTTTTGTTACCTGAATTTCAAAAGATTTATACCTGTTTATCAACTTTTCTGTGATAGAAGGTCATATCCTCATGAATTCTGTTCTTCCCGTTAACCTCTTGTTACACATATGGCTAGAAATGCTTTAAAATTGGCTGTTGATCTCTTTCTCACCCTACTCGGTCAAAGGAAAATTCTACAAGGTTTAGCTGTTCTCTTTCCCACCTCCTCAGCACTGAATGTAATTACTTCATATGGGCATTAAACACATTCTGTTGAGCTTAATGGGACATTGAATTTTTATAATTCTCCATATAAAGATTTTTTCTTTATTAGCATTCTTTAACACTTCAGAAACATTTATCAAGTTGTGATGATGATATCATTTTCTGAGGGTAGTAATTCGCTTTAGCAACAATTTGTGTTGTGAGTTCTCTTTAAGCAATTGACTAACTCCCTATCTTTGCTGAAGTTTGATTTCTCCCACTTAGTTGACACTCATTTTACTTTTGATGGTTCTCAATTGGACAAAGTACCGATTTTGAGGATTTATGAGTTTTTGTGGAACATATTGATAAGGTGAAAACGTGTTTTAAGTTCTAAAATGTATGATACATTTGCCTTTCATTTGGTCTCACAGTTATTTTCTTTTGGATGATTAATTTGCAATGAGAACAGTGAGTGATTTGTTGTGGTTTGTTATTGAAGTTGTTGATTAAAAACAGAAAAACTTGGCACGGTGCAGAGACAAATAAAAAATGTGACCCATAAAGTGGTTTGCAATGCTCTTCCGTAGTTTAAATCCTGAAGTCATGATGCTATCTTTGTTTATTTACAATCTGCTCAGGTGTTATCTCTCATGATCAACGTATGTCAGTTATAAATTCCAGATTAGCTATTCTATGTGTGGTCAACAAAGATGGGGTTATCTGGGCTTAAATTCAGTCTTGGCAATTATAGCTACGCCTGTGTTGTCAAATAGAATGTTCTCTTTAGTGAATGATGTCCTTTGGTAAAGATTGGTTAACATCTGTATTATAATGATACTTAAGCCAGGTTTCTGATACCACTAAGCATTATATGTTGCCCAAGGAATGTCCTTTTGTCACCACCAGTTGTGGCCACGTTGATGACGGTTGCACCCTCCTCCAAGTTGGGGTGCTCATCTGAAGGAGATGGAGTTCAAAGGCCTCTAATCTTCAGAGGAGCAGGTATTGCAGATCATTTTGGTGGAACTAAGGTAGATTTGCCTAGCGATTAAGACTTCCCTCCCTTCCCTTCAGCAGTAGGGTCTCACCCTTTCTGTTATGAATGGGTTAGTCTCTGGGCTTGTGTGCCTCAGAATGGGGCTTGGCTAGTTGCAAACCATCTGGCTAGCTCTCTGAATATCAGGGCTAACCATCCGAGTCAGTCACCTTGCCGCCCACGAGTGGCTGCTTCATACAGAGGTGTTTCAATCCATGGTTGCCCTCTGGGGCACACCTCAAGTGTATCTTTTTGCCCTCTCATCAGTGCCCATTGCTCATTGTTCTGTGCCCTCCAGTATGCATTGGTGGGAACCATAGATGTTGCTTTTCAATTAAAGTAGAATTCGTTATGAGTTTCCTCCTCAAACCCTGGATTCCTCGGATTCTGAGAAAGAATTGCTTGGGTCAAGCGCAGGTTATCTTCATTGTATCAGGCTGGCCAAGAATGGTGTGGTACTCAGACCCATCACAACTCTCTCTTCACGCCGCCTGCTTTGCCTTCCACTCTGCACAGGAGAGATGGTGCACTCAGAGGGGCAGGTTCTTCACCCCAACCTCCAGAGGTACTCCTTCCAGTTGCCACCAGAGGTGGTTGAGGTGATCCTGTATGCTAGGCATTCCTCTATAAAGTTTTCTATTTTGTGAGCTGAAATATGTTTTTTGCACGGCGTGCTGAGCAAGATGTGGACTGACCTTTCTGAAGTGCTCAGATTTGAGCTCTTGCTGGCCTTTGATAGTTTTGCAATTAGTACTGTAAAGGTGTACATGGCAGCAGTGTTGTTGTTCACCTGCCTCCCAGATTAGCCATCCCTCTTTAAGACAACAATAGCGTTAGATATCTGAAGGGACTGGTAAATTTGTGTTTGCAGCATTTGTGGCTGTAGCTACACAGGCTCTGCATACACCTGCCATCGAGTGTTTGGGTTGGACATTTGCAGGTTGTCTTTCTTCGAAGAAATCTTTCCAGTCACAAGGTCTTGGTGACTCTTCCTCTGGTTGTCGATGCACACGGGCACCAGCTTCATTGTTAGATTGTTTTTCTCCAGCATCGGGTTCGGATGTGATTCAACATGCTCTTGGTCTCTACAAGTTTGTCGGTTCTTGCTGCAGCCTCGGAGTCCATTGCCTTCCATCCCATCGCGAAAAGGCTTATTTCACACGTTTTCTTCTAACTGCTATGATTCCATTTCTCAAGTCCTTCGTCACTGAGCAACCTGATCCCTCGGGCCTCCGGACGACTACATGCTCTAGTCTACCCTTCGAAGAATGAAGGCACACAGAGTAATGAAATGCACACCCTTCAAGAGCTGCTCCCAGTGTCACTCCAAATACCCCTAGGCCAACCTCCACGCTGTCTGCAGTTTTTGCCTCTCGACATAGCATAAGAGCCTCTGTGACTGTTCTTTGGTGTTTCGTATCAAGGAGACTCTGTCAGCGCGGATCCATATGGTGGGCCCACACCAGGACGACACAATCCTCTTCAGGAATGAAACATTTTAGGAGAGGCTGATCAGCTCAGCACTAAAGAAGATAAGAAAGCAGTAGGTGAGCAGCCCAACTTTTGACAGAGCAGCCCAGTCCAGTATTCATCAGCTCCAGCATCGCAGGGGAGGAGGAGCGCTTGGATAAGAAATAGGCATCCAAGGATGCTCCGTCCATCTCTATTGGCTCCAGTCCAAGCTTGAAGATACGCTAAACCCACTAAAAGCTCAGAAGCAGCTCCTCGATGAATCTGAGAATAGGGCCTCTTGATGAATCTGAGAATAGGGCCTCTTGATGAAGGGTGTAGAGCCCTGTGCCAGAGCCTCCAACACCTTTGGGTGCACCATCGTGTCAGTGAGCTGGTTGAGACACAGAAGCAAGGCCTCTGTGCTGAGAAAAGCCTATTCCCGGGACATGGGCCATTGACCAGTCATGAGTCTTAGAGCACTATGTCCAGTACCTTCCCATGATCAAGGGAATTAATAAGTTGACCCATGACATTTTCAAGGCCCATTGGTCGCCTAGGTAGTTATTATTGCTAGGAAGAAGGCAGCAGCTGAGGTCACTGGGAACACTTCACATCCTAGCAAGGAGAGCAAGTGTACAGGTGCTGCGGGCAAGAGTGTGGGAGTAGGAGTGGCTTATATCCGATCCAATTGACCTCCTTTTTAAATACGGAACCCACTGAGAGGAGATGATGGGGCTCCATGAAGCACCACTTAGACCAGTATCGCAAAAGGGCGATGTAGCATGTTTTGGAAGTTAAGGCCGTTTCTAAAGCATCCATCAGGTGTGTTTTTGATGCAGCAGATAAAATGGCCAGGCAAGTGAACACCTTGGTCATACTTTGGCGTCACTCATGGCTTCGTGTGTCTGGGTTCAAGCCAGGGGTGCAAAAGCAACTTGTTAACCTGCTTCTCGTTGGGGAACACCTGTTCTGACTGCAGAATGACACCTTGCTTAAAAAGATTAAGAAAGGCACGGACAGCCCTCATCCTGGAACAGTTCATGCTGTTACAAGAGGAGGTTCAGGCAGGCCTGTCCAAAGGAGGCATACAACTACTTTCCCAGCAGCACCTGGGCAAAGGTGTCTACTCCTTGTGCTTCCTCATTCCCAAGAAGGACGGGTCTCGCAGACTAATCCTCAGTCTCTATTCTCACAATAGATACATCCTATGAGAACATTTCCACTTGGTCACCCTACAGTATGTCATCCCCCTGCTGCGGCAAGGCAACTTCACGGCCACCTGGGGCCAGAATGGCGCTTACTTTAACATCTCGATTTATCCAGCATCAGCGATACCTCCACGTCATGTTAAGTGGTCAACACTCTGCACACCATGGTTCCAAATTTCTTCTACAAGTGCTTAGCGGTGGTAGCCACTCACCTCAAGAGGGAAGAAATTAATGTCTTCCCTTACCCAGACGACTGGCTAATCAAGAGTGCAAGCAGACAGGGATGTTTGGTTCACACCCATGCTGCGGTCTTCCTCCCACACAGCCTAGGGTTCACTGTAAATGCCACAAAGTTTCACATAGAACCCCTTCGAGTTCAGCCCTTTCTAAGGGCAGTCCTCAGCTCAGACTTTGAGCAAGGCTTTCCACATCTCCTAGGGAGTGCAAGAATTCCAACAGCTGCTGCCTCTCTTTCAGCCGCTCTGTCAATTTTGTTCAACCAGTTATGCACCTTCTAGGAATGATACCCTGATGCACTGCCAAATAGTGCCCCACTCCAGATTTCATGTACACCTAATGGTTATGTTAGAAATGGCTTTACTTTCCTCGTGCATCTTCAGGAGTGCCTCAAGCCAGTGATTTTAAGCGAAGGGTCAGATGAGGGATCTAATGTTGATAAGGGCTCAAGATGCGCTGCTCATGGGTGAGTAAAGCAGTGTCAGCGGTCGCTCTTCTGGGGTTGAGGTAATTACAAGGTCACAAGGCAGCACCAAACTTAGACCCTCAGCAGCACAGTGGCGGCCGGGTACAGAGTGCCAACGCAGTGTTGGGCACCCAATGTTAACCAATGAAGACTGGGGATAACCAAAGATGCTCTTCTCACAGATGAGTAAAGCTGTGTCAGGGGTCGATCTCCAGGGATAAAGGTAAGCAGAAGGGGGGGGGAGGGGGGCACAAAGTGCACCAAACTTACACCCTCAGCAGCACAGCCGTGGCCGGGTTGCAGTGTGCCAGCACAGCATCATGCACCAAATGCAAGTCAATGGGGGAGATGAGTTTTGGAAAAAGGCTGCAGGATCAGGCCAGGAGGCTGAAGGAAGAAAACACACAGCTGCCCAGGCAAGTTCTGATGCTAGGGGACATAGGGACACCAGTGGCCCAGTTCCCCAAGTCCCCGGGGCTCCGGGTGCAGGGGTATCTTTTTGGCGTCAGGGACAGCTTACCAGGCAGGTCACAGTTAGGGGAGTCTTTGGGTAGTGGCTGCAATCTTTGAGGCAGAGTCCATCAAGTGTCAGCCCATAGTGGAATCGCTGGGGGACCGTCACAAGACCGGTGGGCAACTTGGACTCAGGGCGTCAGGTGCAGAAGTGGGACCAGAGGCAGTTTTGCGGTTCCACAAGGCAGAGTTCTTTTGTTTTAAAGTGGGTTTCTTCTTGAACACGTCCTCTGTTTTCAGGAGATCTTGATCTTTTTTTAAGGCAGGCAGCCCTTTCAAAGTTTTGGAGGTTGCTGGGCAGCAGGATCGGTAATGGCTGCGGATAGGCCGGTAGGGCTCAGGCCAAGTGAGCTGGGGTCTGTTGTCTTCTCTTCTGGTGCAACTCTGTAGTGTCCCGCTCTTCTTAGGTTATCAGGAGTCTGATTTCTAGGGTTCAGGGGTGCCCCCTAAACACTTAACCTAGGGGCGTTACTGGGATTGCCAGGCAATAAGTCTGGTGAGCACCTATGGTGTTATCACCTTATACCAGGTCCAGCTATCCCCTATTAGTGAAATTTAGACAGTGTCTAGGAAGCCAGGGCTCTCTAATGGTAGCTGTGGATGAGCAGCCAGGACTCATCTAGGAGACATGCAAAGCTTATGCAATACCACTATGGTCACTCACCACTATCACACATGAAAGAACCACACAGTGTTACAAAAATAAAGGTACTTTATTACGGTAACACAAATACTAGAACACTATTAGGCAGCCCGTCAACTGGAGGTAAGTAAACACACTAATATATACACATTAGCAATCAGTAAAGAGCATAGAAAGCAAAAGGCATTTGCAAAAGCAATAGAAAATAGTGTAGGCCCTAGGGGAGGGTCAAACCATATACGAAGAAAGTGGAATGCAAGATACAGTTCCCCACCCAGGGATTTGGAATTGGTAGAGGGGAGCTGTAGGAACTAGGAACCCCAAGACGTGAGTACCAGAGTGACAGCCAGTGACCAGGAGAGCAGAGGTAAGTACCTGGTTTTCCCCAAACCCAACAGGAGGACTTTGGAAAAGGATGGTGCAAGGCCCAAACAAGACTGGAAGCACTCAAAGGTGGATTCTGGGAGAAGAGGTCCTGCAAAGGAAGAGGACCAAGTCCAGTTCGTGACAGAGTGTCTGGTTGTGACAGAAGCCACTACCCACCCTTCTGTGGATGCAGGACCAGTCGACGGGGGACGAAGAAGGCCAGCTGTGCAGCACAGGAGCAGAAGAGGAGTCCCTGAAGTGATGCATACGGTGTCCCACGGCTGTCTGCTTGCAGTGGTTCAGGGGTCCAGGACGACCACCAACAAGTTTTGACAAATACAAGAGAAGAAGAGGAAGAAGGCGAGTTGCAAGGCTGAAGAGGACTCGACCTAAGGAGGGGAATCCGGGGTAACCCTCAGAAGTCAGGAGACTCACAAGAAGAGGAGGCAGCCCCACAGGTAACACACTCGCAGCAGGCACAGCGGTTGCGGTGAGGTCCACGTAGCACACCTGAAGAGGCGTCGCTGGAGCAGCAAAGAGGAGACTGTGCTTTGCAGCAAGAAGGGCTGGGAGCTGGGGCTGCACGGAGCCTGAAGATCCCATAGAGCAGGAGCAAGCAAGCCTTGTTGGCTGTAAGATTTGCTGTGCGCAGGCATGCTGCCCTTCAAGGAGAGGCAAGGGCTTATCGTCTCCCAAGTTGGACAGCTGGCAGAGAGGACCAGACAACCACCTGTGATGCAGGATCCACAGAGTTCCAGAGGAGAGTAGATCCATGCAGCTGGTCGTTGTTGCAGTTGGTGCCTGCAGATGCAGGGGAGTGGTTCCTACACTGCAAGGGAGATTCCTTCTTACTCCTTGTGCAGGCTGAAGACTTGCTTCCCTCAGATATGTTACAGAGCAGATTCGTCGCTGAAATTGCAGATTGTCTGCAATTTGGTGGGTCCCGTTGCAGTCCCAGTGTGTCAGAGTCACCAGATCCTCGGGGTCTGCGCACGTTACCAACACGTCCACCACTGAACAGCTCCAAGACTCAGATAGATAAATCACAGAGGCTAAGAGAGTTCAAGAGGGGAAGAGGGGATTAGGAAGGGAAACAGCTGGGAAGGAGACCTGTAGTAAGAAAAAGGTTAGAACACACTATATGAAAATTATATCTCCTGAAATCAATACTAGACTATGATTCTAAGCATAGTCATTCTGAAAACATGAACAATCTAAGAATTAAGTTTAAAATGACTAAGTTTCAAGATGGCCGGATACCTGTAAGGGAATCAAGATGGATTAAATGAAAACTTTATTATTCAAGTACTTTCCTTTACATGAGAATCAGAAAAACGTTCTGACTAAATTTTTAACCAGTCATATAAATCCTTTTTTTGAGAATGCATACTAGGACCACACAATATTGAATCTAGACACTTTGATCTTCTGTGTACTCTTAAAATGTTTCAACACAAATTGCGCGTTTTGTAGATTTTTTTATATATATATATGTTCGATGGCATGTGTAGCTGCAGATACACATGCTTTGCACATCCCGCCATCTAGTGTTGGGCTCGGAGTGTTACAAGTTGTTTTTCTTCGAAGAAGTCTTTTCGAGTCACAAGATCAAGGGACTCCTCCCCTTTCGGCTCCATTGCGCATGGGCGTCGACTCCATCTTAGATTGGTTTTTTTCCGCCATCGGGTTCGGACGTGTTCCTTTTCGCTCCGTGTTTCGGTTCGGAAAGTTAGTTAGAATCTCGGAAAATTTGACAGTATTGTTTGCGTTCGGTATCGGGTTAGTTACTACAGATCAACACCGACTTTTGAAGAGCTCCGGTGGCCCTAAGGGGTTTTTTGGATCCCCCGTCGGGGCCTGGTCGGCCCGGCCACGTGTCTCTTCAAGGCTGATGGAACGGACCCCATTCCGCTTCTGCCCAAAATGTCACAACAAGTATCCATATACAGATCAGCACCTGGTCTGTAACTTGTGTCTGTCTCCAGAACACAAAGAAGATACTTGTGAACCCTGTCGAGCGTTTCGATCGAGGAAGACATTAAGAGACCGAAGAGCGAGAAGACTGCAAATGGCGTCGGCGCCGACAGGACAAAGGCATTTGTAGGAGGAAGAAGAAACCTTCTCCATCCAGGAGTCGGACTCGGACGAGCTCGATCCCGAAGAAACGGCTAAAACCATGAGTAAGACGTCGAAACATAAAACTCACAAGAAGACCACAAAAGCCCAGGGGACGCCACCGCCAACAGGCCATGGTTTAACCCGAAAAATAGGTGACCGATCATCGGCACCGAAAAAGGGCACGCTTGTGTCGAAGTCATCCGACTCCGGTCGAGATACCGGCACACAGCAATCTCGAGCCCGAGACAGCGGCTCCGAGCAAGTTCGGCACCGAGATGGGTCGGCACCGAGAGACCAAGACGCAGAAAATAAAGAAAGTGTAGTCGGAGCCGAAAAAGGCTACCGAAAAGGTTTCCATTCCGAAACATCCAGCCTCGGAACCAAAATCAGGTTCCTACACAGAGGAACAGGGATTGTCCTCCCAAATGCAAGGACATAAGTTCGGACAAGAACTAGAATCAATGGAGCCAGACTACACTCAAAGGAGGCTCCACATTCAAAAGGACACAGGGAAGATAAGCACTCTTCCCCCAATTAAAATGAAAAGAAGACTTGCCTTTCAAGAAAAGGACAAGCAGCCACAGGCAAAGGTGGCAAGGCAGACAACTCCGCCACCATCTCCACTGCCATCAATGCACACATCACCGGTAGTCACTCCACCAATGATGCAATCCCCAACTCATACTGCAATGAGTCAGGATGATCCCGACGCATGGGACCTTTATGATGCGCCAGTATCGGATAACAGCCCAGACTGTTACCCAGCGAGACTGTCTCCACCTGAGGACAGTACATCCTACACGCAGGTGGTCTCAAGAGCAGCGGCTTTTCATAATGTCACCTTGCATGCAGAACCGATTGAGGATGACTTTTTGTTTAATACACTATCCTCCACTCATAGCCAATACCAGAGCTTAGCTATGCTACCTGGAATGCTAAAACACTCCAAACAGGTGTTTCAGGAGCCTGTGGAGGGCAGGGCCATAACTCCAAGGGTGGAGAAAAAGTACAAGCCACCGCCTACAGACCCTGTGTATATCACGCAGCAATTAACACCAGACTCTGTGGTAGTAGGGGCAGCTCGCAAGAGAGCAAACTCTCACACCTCGGGAGATGCACCACCTCCAGACAAGGAGAGTCGCAAATTCGACGCTGCAGGGAAAAGGGTTGCAGCACAAGCAGCAAACCAATGGCGCATTGCCAACTCACAAGCACTTCTGGCAAGATATGATAGGGCTCATTGGGACGAAATGCAGCATTTCATAGAACACTTACCCAAAGAGTTCCAGAAAAGGGCACAACAAGTGGTGGAGGAAGGACAAAGTATCTCAAATAATCAGATACGGTCAGCAATGGATGCAGCAGATACAGCTGCAAGGACAGTAAATACTGCAGTAACAATAAGGAGACACGCATGGTTGCGTACGTCAGGATTCAAGCCTGAAATACAACAAGCCGTGCTGAATATGCCTTTTAATGGACAGCAGTTGTTTTTGCCGGAGGTGGACACTGCTATCAAAAAACTTAAAAAAGACACTGATCCGGCCAAAGCCATGGGCGCACTCTACTCCCCACAGAGCAGAGGCACATTTCGCAAAACACAGTTTAGAGGGGGGTTTCGAGGACAAGCTACAGAACCCACAACCTCACAAACAAGGCCCACTTATCAAAATCAATATCAGCGGTGAAGTTTTCGGGGGCAGTATAGAGGGGGACAATTCCAAAAGAATAGAGGGAAGTTCCAAAGCCCCAAAACTCCTCAAAACAAGCAGTGACTTCCAAGTCACAAATCCCCATCACATAACACCAGTAGGGGGGAGACTAAGCAATTTTTACAAACATTGGGAGGAGATAACAACAGGCACTAGGGTACTGGCAATTATCCAGCATGGTTATTGCATAGAATTTCTCAGATTCCCTCCAAACATTCCACCAAAAACACACAATATGTCAAAACAACACATGGATCTTCTAGGACTAGAGGTCCAGGCATTTCTACAAAAAGGAGCAATAGAATTAGTACCAATTCAACAGAAAGGAACAGGAGTTTACTCTCTGTACTTTCTCATACCCAAAAAGGACCAAACACTGAGACCTATATTAGATCTCAGAACATTAAATACCTACATCAAATCAGACCACTTTCACATGGTGACATTACAAGACGTAATCCCACTACTCAAACAACAAGACTACATGACAACACTAGACCTAAAGGATGCATATTTCCATATACCAATACATCCTTCACACAGAAAGTACCTAAGATTTGTATTCCAAGGGGTACATTACCAATTCAAGGTGTTGCCATTCGGAATAACGACTGCGCCAAGAGTTTTTACAAAATGCCTGGCAGTAGTAGCTGCGCATATCAGAAGGCAGCAAATACATGTGTTCCCATACCTAGACGATTGGTTAATCAAAACCAACACACTAGAACGGTTTTCACAACACACAAAGTACGTCATAGAAACCCTACACAAACTAGGTTTCTCAATCAATTACACAAAGTCACACCTTCAGCCGTGTCAGACACAGCAATACTTAGGGGCAACAATCGACACAGCAAGAGTGATTGCCACTCCAAGTCCACAAAGAGTACAAGCATTTCACAATGTAATACAGGTCATGTATCCAAACCAAAGAATACAAGTCAAAATAGTAATGAAACTCCTAGGCATGATGTCCTCATGCATAGCCATTGTGCCAAACGCAAGATTGGACATGCGGCCCTTACAACAGTGCCTAGCATCACAATGGTCACAAGCACAGGGTCAGCTTCTAGATCTAGTGTTGATAGACCGCCAAACATACACCTCGCTTCAATGGTGGAACAATATAAATTTAAACCAAGGGCGGCCTTTTAAAGACCCAGTGCCTCAATAAGTAATAACTACAGATGCCTCCATGATAGGGTGGGGAGCACACCTCAATCAACACAGCATTCAGGGACAATGGGACTCTCGGCAAAAACAGTTTCACATAAATCACTCAGAACTATTGGCAGTATTTCTAGCGTTAAAAGCATTTCAACCAATAATAAGCCACAAACACATTCTTGTCAAAACAGACAACATGACAACGATGTATTACCTAAACAAACAGGGAGGAACACACTCAACACAGTTGTGTCTCCTAACACAGAAAATATGTCATTGGGCGATTCACAACCACATTCGCCTAATAGCACAGTTCATTCCAGGGATTCAGAATCAGTTAGCAGACAATCTCTCTCGGGATCACCAACAGATACACGAATGGGAGATTCACCCCCAAGTACTACACACTTACTTCCAAAATTGGGGAACACCACAAATAGACCTGTTTGCAACAAAAGAAAACGCAAAATGCCGAAACTTCGCATCCAGGTACCCACAAGATCAGTCTCTGGGCAATGCGCTATGGATGAGTTGGTCAGAGATATTTGCATACGCTTTTCCCCCTCTCCCACTCCTTCCATATCTAGTAAACAAGTTGAGTCAAAACAAACTCAAACTCATACTCATAGCACCAATTTGGGCAAGACAACCTTGGTACACAACACTACTAGACCTATCAGTAGTGCCTAATATCAAACTACCAAACATACCAAATCTGTTAACTCAACACAATCAACAGATCAGACACCCCAATCCAGCATCGCTGAATCTAGCAATTTGGCTCCTGAAGTCTTAGAGTTCGGACACTTAGACCTTACACAGGAATGTATGGAAGTCATAAAACAAGCTAGAAAACCAACCACTAGACATTGCTATGCAAATAAGTGGAAAAGGTTTGCTTATTATTGCCATAATAATCAAATTCAACCCTTACATGCATCTGCTAAAGACATCGTAAGCTACTTACTACATTTGCAAAAGTCAAAACTAGCTTTTTCATCCATTAAGATACATCTTACCGCAATTTCAGCTTACCTGCAAATTACCCACTCAACTTCACTATTTAGGATACCAGTCATAAAAGCCTTTATGGAAAGACTAAAATGAATTATACCACCAAGAACACCACCAGTTCCTTCATGGAACCTCAACATTGTCTTAACACGACTCTTGGGGCCACCTTTTGAGCCCATGCACTCATGTGAAATGCAATATTTAACATGGAAAGTTGCATTTCTAATTGCCATCACATCTCTAAGAAGAGTCAGTGAAATCCAAGCATTTACCATACAAGAACCATTTATTCAAATACACAAGCATAAAGTAGTTCTACGGACAAATCAATTTTTTTTACCAAAAGTCATATCACCGTTCCACTTGAATCAAACAGTAGAACTACCAGTGTTCTTCCCACAACCAGATTCTGTAGCTGAAAGAGCACTTCATACATTAGACATCAAAAGAGCGTTAATGTACTACATTGACAGAACCAAACAAATTCAGAAAACAAAACAATGGCGGAAAGAAAACAATCTAAGATGGAGTCGACGCCCATGCGCAATGGAGCCGAAAGGGGAGGAGTCCCTCGATCTCGTGACTCGAAAAGACTTCTTCGAAGAAAACCAACTTGTAACACTCCGAGCCCAACACTAGATGGCTGGATGTGTAAAGCATGTGAATCTGCAGCGTCCCATGCCACGAACAGATGTACTCTGGGTAAGTGACATTTTCCATATATATATATATATATATAGTAAACACCATAAAAGGTTTGTGCACCATGAATAACACAATATGGATTCAGGAAAAACAAATCACATAACTTGTCAACTCGAATATTACATGATAAATATCTTAGAATAGTGGCATACAATAAACAACATGAATTAAACTCTAGGAGAGAATTGCGCGTCTTGCCGATTCGTAAACCACGATGTAAATGCCAAGAAATAACAGCTCACAATGAATAACAAGATCAAAGTACAATGAAACGAATCGCGCGTCTTTTGCCGATTCTTAAGCCACCATGAAAATGTCAAGAAATGGTAGCGCGCAATGAACAACAAAGTTAAAACACCATAAAGCGAATTGCGCGTCTTGCCGATTCTTAAGCCACCATGTAAATGTCAAGAAATGGTAACGCGCAATGAACTACAAAGTTAAAACACCATAAAACGAATCGCGCGTCTTTCCGGTTCTTAAGCCACCATGTAAATGTCAAGAAATGGTAGCGCACAATAATTAACAAGATTAAATTATCATGCAACGAATCGTGCCTCTTGCCGATTCGCAAGTCACCCTGCAAATGTCACAAACACTCAAGCACATATTTCACACGCGCAAAGTACTCTGTCAAATCATAAAAGAATTAGGCCCAAGAAAATTAGAGTTCTCGATAACGGCATCGGGAGGCCAGCCCAACCACCGTCTTACCGCCCAGAACAAGGATCTCCAAATGAAGAATGAAAGTCAGATGTCTGGAAGATCAAATAGGCCACCGGGACAGGAGCTCAGGAAGTAGCTGCTGCTCTGCACCGGGATCTCTGAATAGTGAGCACTTGGAGCTGGGCTGGCTCCTTTTTATAGAGTCTTGGCCCAGCCCACAACCACACCCAGGCATGTTGCAGGGAAAGTCTCTAGAAGGCCCTGGAAAGGGACCACACCCTAACACACTTTGAAAGCCTGCAGCAATACATTGCAAATGAACCGCATTTGTAAGCACATTAAAAATAAGTCTTCTGGATTGAACTCTGAATTGCAAAAGGTTAAACAACAACATATCAGCACAATGCATAAAATACGTTGTTTTGAGAGTGCTGGGTTTTTGCATTCTAGTCGCCAATAGAGCGCGCACTGCCCTGGTGTTAACACAGTGGCCAGAAGATGAAGTAAATGATGCAGAGGAGTCCTGCTGGAATCTTGCACATCCAATCTGAGGACCCACCCAAGAGGGAGAACCTAAACAGCCCAGGAAGGGGGATTGGTCACCTAGCAGGGTGACAACCTATCAGGAGAGGGCTGTGAAATCACCTACCTGATCTAGCCACTCTGATGCTCCCAGGGGCATCTGCATATCGTGGATTCAAGATGGCAGAACCAAGTGACCACCTGGAGAAGCTCTGGGCACCACCCCTGGGGGGTGATGGACAGGGGATTGGTCACTCTCGTTTCCTTTGTCCAGTTTTGCGCCAGAGCAGGGACCGGGGGTCCCTGGACTAATGAAAAACGGGTTATGCAAGGAGGGCATCAAATGTACCCTTGAAAGCATACTGGTGGTTTGGGATGGCTACCCGTCCCAAGCCACGTAACACCTATTTCAAGGGGAGAGGGTGTTGCCCACAGAAAATCCTTTGTTTTGCCTTCCCCTGCCTCGGCTGGTCAAGCTGCAGGAGGGCAGAAACTGTGTGTGGGGTGGCAACAGCGCGGACTGCCCAGAAAACCACAGAAGACTGATAGGAGCAATACTGAGGGGTTCTCTGAGGAGCCCCAGTGTGCATGGAATCATATAACCAATACTGACAACAGTACTGGGGTATGATTCTGACATGTTTGATACCAATCATGCCAAAGTTCGGAGTTACCATTATGTAGCTGGACACAGGTAAGGGACCTGTGTCCAGTACAGGGCTAAAATGGCTTCCTTGCACTTGAAGTCCAGTGCAATGGAACCGAAATTCGTAGGGGCACCTCTGCTCAAGCAGGGGTGTCCTCACGTACAGGTACCTGCACCCTGCCCTCTGGACTAGGATGGCCTACAACAGGGGTGACTTGCAGTGACCTGTGGTGTAAAGGGTGCATGCACCTTTTCACACAGATTGCAGTGGCAGGCCTGCAGACAAATTTTTCATGGACTCCCATGGGTGGCACAATACATGTTGCAGCCCATGAGGACCCCCTGGTGTCCCTATGCCCTGAGTACCTAAGCACCATTTATTAGGGACCTATAAGGGGGCACCAGTATGCCAATTGTGGCGTGTGCAAAGTCCTAGGCAACCAAATTTAGAGGGAGAGAGCACAATCACTGGGGTCCTGGTTAGCAAAATCCCAGTGAAAACAGTCAAATCATACTAACAGCAGGCAAAAAGTGGGGGTAACCATGCCAAAAAGAAGGTACTTTTCTACAGTGGGTATAACACTAACCTTAGTGGCCTAATTCCTACGGGCAGAATGGAGGAATTTAAAAAGTAGTGTCCACTTCAGCTTGTGATCCTTAGAGGTGGGACTGGCATTGTAGGGAAATGGCTCCCTGTTGCAGTTACCCCCCACTTTTTGCCTGATACTGATGCTGACTTGACTGAGAAGTGTGCTGGGACCCTGCTAACCAGGCCCCAGCACCAGTGTTCTTTCACTTAAAGTGTACCATTGTTTCCACAATTGCCACACCCCTGGCACAGAGATAAGTCCCTTGTAAAAGGTACCAGTGGTACTAAGGGCCCTGTGACCAGGGAAGGTCCCTAAGGGCTGCAGCATATGTTGTGCCACCCTAAGGGACCCCTCACCCAACACATGCACACTGCCATTGTAGATTGTGTGTGTTGGTGGGGAGAAAAAGGCAAAGTCAACATGGCATCCCCCTCAGGATGCCATGCCCACAAAATACTGCCTGTGGCATAGGTAAATCACCCCTCTAGCAGGCCTTACAGCCCTTAGGAAGGGTGCACTATACCACAGGTGAGGGCATAGCTGCATGAGCAATATGCCCCTATGGTGTCTAAGTCCATTCTTAGACATCGTAAGTACAGTGGGGCCATATTAAGTATATGGTCTGGGAGTTTGTCAAATACGAACTCCACAGCTCCATAATGGCTACACTGAATACTGGGAAGTTTGGTATCAAACTTCTCAGAATAGTAAACCCACACTGATGCCAGTGTTGGATTTATTAAAAATGTACACAGAAGGCATCCTAGAGATGCCCCCTGTATTTTACCCAATCCTTCAGTGCGGGACTGACGGGTCTGTGCCAGCCTGCTGCTGAGAGATGAGTTTCTGACCCCCTGGGGTGAGAGCCTTTGTGCTCTGAGGCCAGAAACAAAGCCTGCACTGGGTGGAGATGCTTAACACCTCCCCCCTGCAGGAACTGTAACACCTAGCAGTGAGCCTCAAACGCTCAAGCTTCATGTTACAATGCCCCAGGGCACTCCAGCTAGTGGAGATGCCTTCCCCCTGGACACAGCCCCCACTTTTGGCTGCAAGTCCAAGGGGAGATAATGAGAAAAACAAGGAGGAGTCACCCACCAGTCAGGACAGCCCCTAAGGTCTCCTGAGCTGAGGTGACCCATGCCTTTAGAAATCCTCCATCTTGGTTTTGGAGGATTCCCCCAATAGGAATAGTGATGTGCCCCCCTCCCCTCAGGGAGGAGGCACAATGAGGGTGTAGCCACTCTCAAGGACAGTAGCCATTGGCTACTGCCCTCCCGGACCTAAACACACCCCTAAATTTAGTATTTAGGGGCACCCAGAACCCAGGAAATCAGATTCCTGCAACCTGAAGAAAGAAGGACTGCTGACCTACAAGCCTGCAGAGAAGGAGGAAGACGACAACTGATTTGCCCCAAGCCCTATCGGCCTGTCTCCAACTTCGAAAATCTTCTCCAGCGACGCATCCGATAGGGACAAGCGACCTCTGAAGCCTCAGAGGACTGTCCTGGACTACAGGACCAAGAAACTCCCTTGAACAGCGGCCCTGTTCAAAACCTGCAACTTCTTTGCAACAAAGAAGCAACTTCCAAAGACTTCACGTTTCCTGCCGGAAGCGTGAGACTCTACACTCTGCAGCCGACGCCCCCGGCTCAACCTCCAGAAAACCAACACCTCAGGGAGGACTCCCCGGCGACTGCAAGCCCGTGAGTAACCAGAGACGACCGCCCCTGCGACGCCTGCAGAGAGAATCCAGAGGCTCCCCCTGACCGCGACTGCCTGTAACAAGGGACCCGACGCCTGGAACCAACACTGCACCCGCAGCCCCCAGGATCTGAAGGAACCGAACTTCAACGCAGGAGTGACCCCCAGGCGACCCTCTGCCTAGCCCAGGTGGTAGCTGTCCCGAGAAGCTCCCCCTGTGCCTGCCTGCACCGCTAGTGACCCCCGGGTCCCTCCATTAATTCCTTCCTGAAACCAGACACTGCTTTGCACACTGCACCCGGCCGCCCCTGTGCCGCTGAGGGTGTGTTTTGTGTGCCTACTTGTGTCCCTCACCCAGTGTTCTACAAACCCCCCCTGGTCTGCCCTTCGAGGACGCAGATACTTACCTGCTGACAGACTGGAACCGGAGCACCCCTGTTCTCCATAGGCACTTATGTGTTTTGGGAACCTCTTTGACCTCTGCACCTGACCGGCCCTGAGCTGCTGGTGTGGTAACTTTGGGGTTGCCTTGAACCCCCAACGGTGGGCTGCCTATGCCCCAGGACTGAGACTTGTAAGTGTTTTACTTACCTCCTAATCTAACCTTTACTTACCTCCCCCAGGAACTGTTGATTTTTGCACTGTCCGCTTTGAAAATAGCTGATTGCCATTTTTACAAAGACTGTACATGATATTGTTTTCATTCAAAGATCCTAAAGTATCTAAGTGAAGTACCTTAAATATAAAGTATTAACTGTAAATCTTGAACCTGTGGTTCTTAAAATAAACTAAGAAAATATATTTTTCAATATAAAAACCTATTGGCCTGGAGTAAGTCTTTGAGTGTGTGTTCCTCACTTATTGCCTGTGTGTGTACAACAAATGCTTAACACTTACCTCTGATAAGCCTACTGCTCGACCACACTGCCACAAAATAGAGCATTTGAATGATCTACTTTTGCCACTATCTTACCTCTAAGGGGAACTCTTGGACTCTGTGCACACTATTTCTTAATTTGAAATGGTATATACAGAGCCAACTTCCTACAGGCATGAAGTGGGCACTCCTCCTAATTTAACTAATTTTCTCTTCTGTTCTGCCGCCAAAAGTGGGGTCAGGACAGGAGTGGTGGGCCATCTCCACCATCTGGAGAGACTTGGATTGCAATACAAAAGCGGCAAGGACTTTGAAGCTCTCCGCTCTGGAATGTCCATCCTGCCTGGGAGAGGAGTTTACACCTCTGGCCAGAGCAGGCCTTTGTTTCGGGCCCTTGAAAGCACTGGCTCTCACCTTGGGGGGCCAGAAATGTGTCTGTTGGGGGCTGAACTGGTCAGGACCAATCCGTCAGCACAGTTGTAGCTGGTAGGTTTTTGGGGGTCACCTCTATGGTGCCCTCAGTGTGCTTTTATTAATAAATCCATCAGTGGGAGCAGTGAGAGTTTATCATTCTGAGATGTTTCATAGCAAACATCCCAGAATTCAGAGAAGCCATCATGTAGCTGGGGCACTAGTAGTGACTAGTGTCCAGCACATGCATTTAAAATGGCTTCTCTGTGCACTTACTATGTCTCAGAATCGACAGAGCCATAGAAGGGGCATATCAGCTCATGCATATATGCCCTCACTTGTAATATAATGCACCCCTGCCTTAGGGCTGTAAGGCCTGCTGTGGGGTGACTTTACATATATTGAATGCAGTATTAGGGGACATTGCGCACATGCCTTGCGTGTGCCATGTCGTGTTTTTAATTTTGGGAGCACCTTGATATGGAGCCTGCAATGGCAGTCTGCATAAGGTTGGTGCTGGGTCCCTCAGAGTGGCACAGGTTGTGTGTCAGCTCTGAGAGGCCCCTCTTCAATACCCATGCTTTAGGTACGAGGGGAACCATTTACTAGGGGCTTATAGGGGTTGAAGGGCCTAGTCCCTTGGGGATCAAGTGACCAGGTGTCTTTGTTTTAAGAAAAGGACAGTGGCACTGGGGACCTGGTTAGCAGGAACCCAGTGCTCTTCAGTTGAAGTTGTATCTAAAAACCAGGCAATAAGTAGGGGGGCAGTACTGCAGCTAGTACCCAGCTCCCTGCACTTACCCCTTTGAGAAATTTCCAGTGTCTCTCCCTCACAAGATGCTTCAGAACAAGCTGGACCTTCTCACGCAAAACCACAGCAAGGTCGGACACCTAGGCAGCTCAGCTTGTAGATTTGGCTCCTGATGGCATAGAGCTTGACTACCATGGTTATCCTCAAGTGTGCCCACCACTCACACATGCTGTGCTGCTAAGTGGCAGCGGAAGCGTTTTGTCTACTACTGTATAGTGCACCACATTAACCATCTCATCTATAAGGGTGAAGTATATTAATTGTCACCTTCTACCCTTACAAACGTTGAGATTAGCTTACACATCAAACAGGCTGCCATTGCTGTGTATATGCAGGACATGGAACACTTTTCCCTTTTTAATATCCCTGTAATTAAAATGTTCATGGAGGGCTTTAAATGCATTATTCCACCAAGGGTGCTTCCTGGCCGAGTCTTGAATCTCAAATTTGTCCTCACAAGATTATGTGGCCTCCTTTCGAGCTACTGCAGTCTGATAGAGACTTCTAGCTGCAGATTTCTTACTTTTGAATTCTCCCCAGGCGTCATACTGGATCTGGAAGATTTTTTGTGAGCAGTATCCCTGCACGCCAGTTGTGGGGTCGGTCAGCTCCACGCAGCGGCATCATTGTCCCTGCCGGAAGTGACATCCAATTCACTAATATAGGCACCACCTTCGTGCACTCATGTCAGTTCTTTTCTTTCCACGCCAACAAGCGCCAATCCGAGAGAAGAGCTACACCACTGTCAGTTTTTGACAGGGATTTTGCAACTTTTTGTTGACGATTTTTTTAGGTATCCTCCTGGTGGGTTAAGGAAATGTCGTGCGGAAGACAGGTTTCCAGCCCTGTGGCACCTGTCACCATGGCATGTCAGTGACAGACCCACACCTAGTGTGTCTGGCATCTGAAGTGTGACCACGACTCCAAGTCGTGGTCCAACTGAAGTGCCATGATACAGAAGACTTTGAGGGAGCGGTCCCTGAAGCTGCTAGCGGGCTGGCAGGCAACTCCACATCATGGAAGTGCCTGTCCTGGGCAAGAGGAGGTCCCAGGGTCCCCTGGCCATTCCAGGACTCCCAGGTCCTCTTCATCATATTTAAGAACTATGGGACTGAAGCGACAAAGGAACATCGGAGTTTGAGGCATGGTTCTCCGGACCCTGAGCAACCCTCTCACAATTAAAAGAATTTTATGAGGGCATACACCTCTTTTTTGAGTAGTCTGACCCGTCCAGAGCTCCTTTGGGTCCCAAAGGGGGCCCTAACTGATTCTGCGCTGGCAGTTCCGACCCCTGCTCCGATGGGCCTCCATGGATCTTAACCAGCGTCAGTCGTGCCACTGCCACCTTGCCTGATGCCGGTCCCAATGCTTCTGGTGCCCACTGGCGGTGCCAGACCCATTGTGATCCCCGAATCTGAGACAAAACCGGAGCTAATTTGATCAGTGCCGATTCCGGCATTGACAGGACCCTGTGTCCTGAGCCTTTTTCTTGGACCCTTTGGAACAGCAGCCTGATGAACAACATATGGACTGGTGTGAAGAACTGGGTGATACCAGCAGACTGGGCACGTCTCCAGATACCGGCATTCTTTCTCTCTCTAGCATGGCTACAGAGGAGGGAGCTGTCTACGTTATGGTGTTCTGGGGGCTGGCTCACGTCCTTGACCTTCAATTGTTCTCAATGACAGTCAAGAATAACTTATTGACAGAGGTGCTGCATCCAGGCGCCTCCTACTCTGATGCCCTGCTCGCTTTCATCGAAGCCCTCACCCCTTTCCTTCTGGGGACCTGGCCCAGACCCTGCACATGGGCTTCTGTGAATAGGATGATTACCTGCGACCTGCTCCCCCTTGCCAGGGGACTCAAACTTCCTCACTTAACACCCTACCCCGGAGAGCTTGGTGGTCCAATCTTCCACTTCCCATGGCGCATTCCCTGTCACACCCCCAGACAAGTAATCCAAGAGGCTGGACAGTTAGGGTAAGAAAATGTTTTCTTCCGCCAGCCTTGCATTGTGGTCAGTGAACACTGCATGCTTATTGGGCCTCTATTCCAACTCACTGTAGGAAACCGTTGCCCAAGCACTGCCGCAGGTCCCGGAGGAGGCCTTAGCTATTCTCTCCCAAGGAGTTACAGACGGAGAGGTGCAGCAAAGTTCACACTCAGCTGTGGTTTAGACACAACTGACTCACTAGGGTTTCAATGACGGTAGCTTTCAGGCGGCACACTTGGCTGGGAAAAGTTTGGCTTTTCAGGAGATGTCCAGGCTTCCCTCACAGACAGGCCCTTTGATTGCACCTGTGCCTTCTGAGACTAGGCAGACTCTGCGCTGGAGAGCTTTATGGACCTGTGGGCTTAAGGCCAAGTCCTTGGGCCTCTCATCTTCCCCATGTGATCCCTAGTCTCCCTTTCGCTCCTTTCCTGGCCACAAAAGGGGGTTTCAACCACGTCAAGCTTATCCCAGCCACCAGGTCACACAAGCTTCCCAGCCTCCGCATGGACAAGAGCACGGTTCCTACCTATCCTGTTGGTCGGGTAGCCAGAGGACTGGTCTGACCTCTATCGCCAGGAGGCAGCTACAGCCTCCAGACCATCCTAATTTTGCTCGTTTAGATCATGGGTATCCAGTTGGTGGCAGGATCCGCCACCACTGGCAGTCTATTACATCAGACAGGTGGGTTCTCCAGATTGTTCACAGGGGCTCTTCCCTCCATCTAATGACCAGCTGACCGAGGATCATTTGTCCTCGTTCCGCATGGAAGTCATGGCTCTCTTGGCCAACGCCATAGAGAAGCTTCCGGTGTCAGATGTCGTCTATGGTTGCTGTTCCTGCTACTTTATGGTCAACAAAAAGGACAAGGGACTTCGGCCTACCTTAGATCTCCGAATCATAGACTGCTTCCTAAAGAATAAGTTCAAGTTGCTCACACTAGCTCATGTCTCGTCTGCCCTGGAGACTGGACGGTAGCATTGGACTTGAAGGATTCCTATTTTCACATCCTCGTCGTGCCTGCCCATCAGCGCTACCAGCGGTTTGCAATAGTTCACAAGTACTTTTAGTTCACAGTGCTCCCTTACAGTCTTACCAGCGCCCCTCAAGTGTTCAACAAGGTGATGGTGGTGGTTACAGTCCATCTGCGGAGATCAGGGGTGCCAGTCTTCCCCTATCTGAACTGGTTGTTGAAGGCTGGCTCGTCCCAGACTGTCTTCTCCCATCTCCAGTCTACGGTCCTCCTGCTTTTACTAGGGTTCAAAGTCAAGGATGCTGAAGTCACACCCAACTCTCTCTGAGATTCTTCCTTACATCTGAGCTGTTCTGGACACAGTGCAGTTTCAGGCTTATCCTCCAAAGCGACAAGTCCAGGGTATTCAGGCTATGATATCGATGTTTCAGCCTCTGTCCTGGATTTCGGTGAGAATGACTCTGAGGCTGCTGCGCCTCATGGCATCCTACATCTTGCTGGTGACTCATGATTGATGGCATAGACGGGCTCTGCAGTGGGACCTGAAGTTCCAGTTGCAGCATCAGGGGAGTCTCCCCGACATGGTCCAGGTCTCGGAGAGAGCTGCAAAGGACCTGCAGTGGTGTCTAACGTACCGCGATTGGGTCAGAGGCAGAACTCTCTCCCTTCCCCAACCAGATCTCACAGTAGTGAAAGATGCATCACTCCAGGGATTGGGCAGCCACTTGAACATGCTGGAGCTCTGTATGGTCTGACCAGCATTGAAAGCCTTCCTACCCTCCGTCAAGGTAAGGCTAGTGCAGGTGTTCACGGACAACACAACCTCCATGTGGTACTGCAACAAACAGAGCGGGGTGGAGTCGTGGACCCCTTATCACGAGGCTCTGCATCTCTTGACGTGTGTGGAACAACAGGGCATATCCCTGGTGGTTCAACCAACTGGCAGGTTCCCCAATTGCCTGGTTGGACAAACTCAGCTGTCTATACCCATCTGTTCACAAGTTGTGTCTCAACCCGGAGGTGGCGCCAGGTCTCTTTCATCAGTTAGTTCTGTTCACCTCCACAAAGAGTGTGCAATGTCAGCAGGTTTGCACACTGGGGTTTTCAAGGTGTCTCTCCTTCAGAGACACTTTTCGTCTTGAGTGGAGGTCAGGCCTTCTGTATACTTCTCTAGCCTTACCACTCCTGCCTAGAGTTCTCAAGAAGATCAGGAACGACCGGGCCCAAGTCATCCTTGTGGCTTCAGACAAGGCACAGAGAGACTCGTATCCAGAGCTTCTGAATAGTGAAAAGTGTCAATCCTCTGATCAGACTGCTCCTTTAGGATGATCTTCTGTCACAGCAGCAGAGGAGGGCCCTCTACCAGAACCTGTCAACTCTTTGCCTTCTTGTGTGGAGATTGAGTGGTGGCAGTTGATAGCTTTCAACCTTCCTCCTGAAGTCTGTAATGTTATTCTGGCAGCCAGGCTTCCCTCCACCAAGATGGTATATGCCTGCCGTTGGAAGCGATTTGTATCGAATGGTACAGAAGGTCCACTGACCCACTTTCTAATTCTCTTTCTGACATTTTGCTTTTCATTCTTACCCTTGCCCAGCAGGGCTGTGCTTTGGGCACTCTAAAAGTTTATCGTCCTGCTCTGCCTGACCAACCCTCTTTAAGTCCGCTGTTGTACAGAGATTTTTGAAGGGACTTGTTCATATGTTTCCCCCTTCATCATGCCTCAGTGAGACCTTAACTTGGTTCTCACATTCTTGATGTGCACTCCCTTCAGGCCTCTGCACAATTGTCCCCTGAGGCTGAATACCATCAAAACAGCCTTTCTTGTGGTGATTACATCAGCCCGTAGGGTGAGTGGGCTGCAAGCTTTATCTTCCAAGCCTCCTTTCTTATAATTTTTCCAGACAAGCTGGTTGTTCGCACTAGGTCCTCTTTCCTGTAGAAAGTGGTAATACCCTTACACATGAGCCAATCTGTCACCTTGCCCACTTTCTGCGCTCCTGCACACCCCTCTAAGGAAGAGGAGAGACTTCATCGTTTGGAATCAAAAAAAGAGTTGTCGTTCTACCTTGACTCCACACGAGTTTCGGGTGGATGACCAACTCTTCATGGTGTATCTTGGTGCAAAGAAAGGTCAGGCAGTGCAGAAAGGGACCATCTATCGATGGGTCGTTCTTTGCATCAAGATATTACGCACTGGTGAAAAAGCAGCTTCCTGAAGGCTTACAAGCTCATTTCACCAGAGTTAAGGCTGTAACCACTTCATTTGCATGTGGAGTCCCTGTCCAGGACATCTAGCAGGCAGCAATGTGGGCTTCCCTGTACACATTTACTGAGCATTACTGTCTGGACAGTCGGACCATAGGGATGGGCATTTTGCCCGTTCTGTCCTACAGGACTTCTTAGTTTGACTTTGTCTGCAGACCCACCACCGGGGATGGTATTGCTTGGGTATCTATTCAAAGGTAGGGAATGTGTGGCTAGAAGTCTCTATCAGATGAACAACTTACTTACCTTCAGTAATGCCTTATATGGTAGAGACTATATCTAGCCTCAGATTCCTTACCGACCCACCCTTAGCTCTGTGGACAGATTTCTAGGGTCAGAGCTCATCCCTTTTAGAGACCTAGTTTAAAGACACCAGTAGCAGTGCTCTTCATGGCTCTACAGTTCTTTTGTGAAAAGTAATGGACCTTAGCTTGCTGAGGTGGCGCCTATACAGGTGAAGCGGATGTCTCTTCTGGCGTGGATGATGCTGACGACACTGCACAAAGATAATCAACGCCTCCTCTGGGTGTGCAGGAGTACTGCTCACACAAACTTTCCACTTCCAGTGTGATGCCTGGGGAAAATTCAAAGGTAAGGAAGCTGTGGCTAGATTGTAGTTGCTACCAGACAAGGCGTTACCGAAGGTAAGTAACTTGTTCTTTATATCCTTTGCTGTTCATTTCTTGGAAGGTTCCCTTATTCGTAACAATCGGTTCTCATAGACACATTAGTAAATTGTAGATCGTCACACTACAAGAACTTTTTCCCAGGTCCACAAAGGCAGAGTGGTTCTTAGAACCAATTCTGAATTAAGGTGGGTTCCCATTCCCACCATAATAAAATGATTGACACTCCCAGCCTTTTTCCACCTGACTCAGTAGCTGAAGTAGCACTCCACATACTTTGTTAACCATGCTGTTAGGTATGTTATCGATAGAATCAAGTCTTCTGTAAAATGCAACTAGTTGTAGCTTTTTCACAGCCTTATAAAGGCCTTTCCATTTCCAAAACGGGAATGGCTCGTTAAATACAACCAAGTCTGTTATTCTAAAGCTAAAAGAACCTTACCTTTTTGCTCCAAGCTACACTCCACTCGCAAATAGGGCACTTCTGTGGCTTTTCTGGGGGAACATACTCATAGCAGATATCTGTAGAGCTGCCACGTGGTCCACTCCTTACACATTTATGAAACATTACTGTGTGGACATCCTGGCAACTGAGCAGGCCAGAGTTGATCAAACTGTTGTCAGGACCCTGTTTCAGACCTCCACGCCATCTACTGGCTAGCCACAGGTTAAGGGAGTACTGCTGTACAGTTGATGGCAAGCATGTGTATCTACAGCCACACATGCTACAAATTGTTACTTACCCTGTAAGCATCTGTTCATTCCATGTAGTGCTGTAGATTCACATTGTGCCCATCCTCCTCCCCGAAAGCCAGTCTTTGTTACAAATATCTCTCACTTTAATGTTACTTACTTTCAATACGCACGGACTCTATCATTATCCTATTCACTACTCCATCCCTATTGTCACCCATTGGGGGCAAAACAATCTGACAGTGGAGTTGGTACCCATGCACATCCAACCAGAGAAGGAGTCACCAGGGCACTGTGACTTGAAAGAAGAACTTTCAAAGATGATTACTGGGTAAGTAAAAAAACACTTTCACCCACTTTATCACGCTACAGTGGAATCTGAGTTTAGTTCTACCTCTTTTGATGGTTACTTCGTTTGAGCCCATTCACAGTTCTCATCTGCATTACCTGTCTTTTCAAAATGTTTTTCTGGTTGCCGTTAACTCTGTGAAGCATGTCTATGAATTGTAAGCTCTGAGCGTCAGTCAGTCATTCACATGCTTCATGCTTCCCATGTGGAGAGTGTGGTTCCTCTAGGGAAAATCATTATTCTTCTTGCTTTCTACCCTCCGCCTTATCCCAGCAGGAAGAGACAGAGGCTGCACTGGTTGGATCTGTGACAAGCTGTCACCTTCTACCTCAACAGCACTGAAGTCTCCAGGTCTGATGACCAGCTCCTTGTAGGATACACTGGCAACAATAAATGCACAGCGGTCCAGAAGAGGACTCTTTTCTGCTGGATAATTTTGTGTATCAAAATGTTTTGTGCCCTTTGAAAGAAGGAGATGCCTGAAGGACTTTTCCCCATTTCCACCGGGGAGAAACCTTCTACTTAAGATTTAGTTAGGAACATTCTAGTTGCTGAGAAATGCTGTGCTGGTACACAACCATCATTTAACACTTTCACCATACTCTATAGTCGGGGTCATTGGAATTGCGTCCTTTTGATTTTTTTGCTTACTATTGGAGTTGGCACATAATCTGCTGCATAACGGGCAGATGTTAACAATACCATTTGTTTCTAACTGAAACAGATCAAAAGTTACTCAAAATGCAGCAACCCGGGATTCTGTGTAGCGGAATGCACTTTGCAAAGTTTGACTGTTTACCTTCAGTTGTATATTGCTGTATTTGGGTGTTAAACTAGTGCTTATATGGTAAAACCTTGGTCAAGACCATGTTAAAGTGTAAAAATGGCAAAAGAATGAACTGATACTATCTCAAAACGTGCTGCATGATGCAGCTTCATTTGCATTTTCTTGCCACATAATTTAGTAAACACTGATGCATAGTTTGGTCCCTCATTACTGCAAAATTCCAATGGCCCTCACTATTGTTTGGACACTGTGGTCAAAAGGGACTGCGACCTTGTACATTCAGTAGTGCAGGACATCTTGCTTTGACCATTCCTTCAAAGCCGACGCCGGGAGGTGGTACTGTTTTGTAATCTATTCAGCAGGTGAAGAATATACAGGTAGAAATATCCATCAGAAGGAAGTTCCTTAACGAAGGTTACAATCTTTTGGTGGAGGATGTATCGTCCTGCAGATTCCTCACCAATCCTGCCTTCCTGCCAGTTCTGAGGAATGGTCATAACTCTTGATAATAAGATGTCTATCTAGATTGTTGCACTCCTCTACTGCGACTGCATCAATCAATATAATTACCTCATCTCTGCTTCTAAAAGTGTCAATAAAATGGATGTGGAACTGATGTCAAGGTGCTAGGATGAGTATTATAATGCTCCATTGACAAAACCATGGCCTCACTTACTGCATCGTGATGGAGACAGCATGGAGTACTATGTCATAAGTTTTTAGATGAAGTCGACACCTGATATACATTCCATAGGTAAAGAATCTGCAGGTAGAAAGCTAGTTATCAAAGATAAGTAACACTTTGATATGTAGATTCTGGAAGTGAGTTTAATGTTTTTATTGAGCTGACATATTGGTCCTAACCGCAAAATAAGGACACTCAGCAGTTTTTCACTTTATCTGTTATCTACAGCTTTGAGTCAGGAAATTAACAGACTGGTTAGTCGTTTTAAATGACTGAATGGCACGTGAGTCTAGAGTATCTCCATGTGCCACATTGGATCTGAAGAATTCTTAAGCAGGCCTCCCACGCGCTGGCAGGTAGTGCTGTGTGGCTCCATAGTGACTCTGCACATCATTGAAGTGACGGAGCGGAGCTGCATATAAATGCTAGCCCTGTGTGCTGACGTAAGTTCCTTTAGTTTTACACCCTTTGACATGGATCCAGAGCCCGCTCCCTACAATGTTGGTTTTCCAACAGCTTTAAAATTGTAAATAGCGTGCTTGAGAACAATGTCCCCTCATAGTCCAGTCAAATTATGGAAAATACCCATCAGACCTGGGCAAAATTGCAGCAGAAGTGTTTTAAGTTGTTTTCCACTCCGGAATAGGTATTGTTTGACATATCCAAAATTCGACAAAATTGTGTTACGGTAAAGCCTCAAAAATCACATTTCAAAATGGTCGCCAAGCCATAATGGATTGTTTTTTATTTTGTCTGGAAATATCAATGTTTCAATGGAAAAACGTTTACGTCTGTAAAAAAAAAAAAGATTTAAAAAATGACTTTATATGCAGTATATTTCAGAATACCTATGAAACATGTAATAAGCTCTTTATGAAAACATAAACAATGACATATGAAGAATAAGTTGTATTAGATAACCCAAAAACATTATAACCAAAAATGGAAGAACATGTGTAGGAAGTTGGCTCTGTATATACTATTTCAAAGTAAGAAATAGTGTGCAGAGAGTTCAAGGGTTCCCCTTTGAGGTAAGTTAGTGGCAAAAGTAGATAATTCTAATGCTCTATTTTGTGGTAGTGTGGTCGAGCAGTAGGCTTATCAGAGGGTAGTGTTAAGCATTTGTTGTACACACACAGGCAATAAATGAGGAACACACACTCAGACTTACTCCAGGCCAATAGGTTTTTATATTGAAAAATATATTTTCTTAGTTTAAGAACCACAGGTTCAAGATTTATTTTAAATGTAAGGTACTTCACTTAGATACTTTATGAACTTTGAATGAAAACAATATCGTACAGTTTTTGTAAAAATGGCAATAAGCTATTTTCAAAGTGGACACTACAAAAATCAACAGTTCCTGGGGGAGGTAAGTAAAGGTTAGATTAGGAGGTAAGTAAAACACTTACAAGTCTCAGTCCTGGGGCATAGGCAGCCCACCGTTGGGGGTTCAGGGCAACCCCAAAGTTACCACACCAACAGCTTAGGGCCGGTCAGGTGCAGAGGTCAAAGAGGTGCCCAAAACACATAGGCGCCTATGGAGAACAGGGGTGCTCCGGTTCCAGTCTGCCAGCAGGTAAGTACCTGTGCCTCGGGGGCAGACCGGGGGGGTTTGTAGAGCACTGGGGGGGACACAAGCAGGCACACAAAACACACACCCTCAGCGGCACAGGTGCGCCCGGGTGCAGTGTGCAAAGCAGGCGTCTGGTTTTGTATAGGTTTCAATGGAGGGACCCGGGGGTCACTCTAGCGGTGCAGGCAGGTACAGGGGGGGACTTCTCGGGACAGCCACCACCTAGGCAAGGCAGAGGGTCGCCTGGGGGTCACTCCTGAGTCGAAGTTCGGTTCCTTCATGTCAAGGGGGCTGCGGGTGCAGTGTTGGTTCCAGGCGTCGGGTCCCTTGTTACAGGCAATCGCAGTCAGGGGGACCTCTGGATTCTCTGTGCAGGCGTCGCTGTGGTGACTCAGGGGGTGTCGTCTCTGGTTACTCATGGGCTCGCAGTCGCCGGGGAGTCCTCCCTGAGGTGATTGTTCTCTGGATCTCGAGCCGGGAGCATCGGGTGCAGTGTGTGAAGTCTCACGCTTCCGTCGGGAAACATGCAGTCTTTGAAAGTTGCTTCTTTGTTGCAAAGAAGTAGCTGGTTTTGAACAGGGCTGCTGTTCACGGGGGTTTCTTGGTCCTTTAGTCCAGGGCAGTGCTCTGGGGCTTCAGAGGTCGCTGGTCCCTGTCGGATGCGTTGCTGGAGCAGGTTATCGAAGTTGAAGACAGGCCGGTAGGGCTGGGGCCAAAGCAGTTGTCGTCTTCTTCCTTCTCTGCAGGCTTGTAGGTCAGCAGTCCTCTGGTTTCTTCAGGTTGCAGGAATCTCCTTTCCTGGGATCTGGGGAGCTCCTAAATACTGAATTTAGGGGTGTGTTTAGGTCTGGGAGGGCAGTAGCCAATGGTTACTGTCCTTGAGGGTGGCTACACCCTCTTTGTGCCTCCTCCCTGTGGGGAGGGGGGCACATCCCTAATCCTATTGGGGGAATCCTCCAAACTCAAGATGAATGATTTTTCAAGCCAGGGGTCACCTCAGGACACCTTAGGGGCTGTCCTGACTGGTGGGTGACTCCACCTTGTTTTTCTCATTATCTCCTCCAGCCTTGCTGCCAAAAGTGGGGGCAGTGGCCAGAGGGGCGGGCATCTCCACTAGCTGTGATGCCCTGGGGCGCTGTAACAAAAGGGGTGAGCCTTTGAAGCTCACAGCCAGGTGTTACAGTTCCTGCAGGGGGAGGTGAGAAGCACCTCCACCCAGTACAGGCTTTGTTCCTGGCCACAGAGTGACAAAGGCACTCTCCCCATGTGGCCAGCGACATGTCTGGTGTGTGGCAGGCTGGCAGGAACTGGCCAGCCTACACTAGAATTCAGGTAGGTATTCAGGGGGCATCTCTAAGATGTAATAGGAACTTTTGTGAGATTCTTTGTCACTGTCTGCAGCATCGTGCCTTGGAGTTTCAAGTTTGATTTTGATTACTGTAGTTACAGCTGCGATCATTCCCATACCATGGAAACTATTCTTACCATCTAGGGCAGTGGTCTTCATACTTTTTAATGCATTCGGGCCCCCACCAAATATGTCACAATTATTCTTTTGAATTGACAATGTTTAAATATGTCTAGACATATTTAAACATTGCAGTCAAGTTTTGTTACTGGTTTAAAAATGCCTTCAAATACATGATGCCAAACATATTATTCTGGTCAGGCCTACCTTACTAACCTGGGGTTGGGGGGGTAGGTTTGAAGAGTATTTTTTGAGTCTCTTCCCGTTTGAGACACACTCAACCCCCTGGGGTTATTCGAAGCCCCACTGGGGGCCCGGCTCCAGTTTGAGGACCCCTGATCTGGGATGAGAATGTTGTCGTCAACATTATCGGCTACTAACACAATTGTACAACTCACATCCATATCCAATGAGGGACTGAAACCATTTGAAAGTGCAGCATTTCATTCAAATTTAACAACTTCATTGTCGGAAGAGCCAAATTCCTGGTTATGAGGAGTGTCAATAAGGTACCTTGATTTGAAGCTGTGGTGCAGTTGAACGCCAAGGCCGTTCTGGCACTGACATATTAAGGCTTCTTGGCCGGATAGCTTGCATAATGCTCACCCACTTTAGTTGGGACAGCTTTTCCTACAAATAACTTGGAAGACAGCAATCGCAAACTACTTGGACAGTAATCCAAAGCACTTTCATCATTTAGGTCACTTGTAGCTAGATATACATCTTTTCTTGCAGAGTGAGGTGACTTGACATCACTTTTGATTAGTTTTGCCGCAGCTTCTATTATATGGATCTTCTGGAGTTCAATGTCACAATCCTTTGGCTTGGAATAATAAATTTGAAGAATGTTATTAGCTGTTTCCCGAAGAGTTACCACATCAGCGTTTCGACTTTACCCAACATAATAATACCATCTCCATAATATTTTACAAGCTTCCTTTTCATGTGTCTGCTATTGTATGCTTGGACGTCTCTTACTTACAAATATTCTTCCGTTTTGGATAGGTCTGCAATGCGCATTTGTTTTTCATCATTCGAGTCTAGGTAACTACACTTCTTCAGAAAAGGCTCATGTAAATGTTCTTTATTACTTTGACCCCTTGCTTTCAACTTCTTAGATTGTTCGACAGTTGAATGTTCTTTGGGGATGTTTCTCCTGCTTTGAAAGTTTACACTACAATATTGATGGTAAAGCCAATCTGCGACATGAAGCTCTGAATGAAAACATTCAATATGGCCTCCTTCTACAAACAGCCATTGATCACCCCAACTTTCAAAGGACCTTTTTATAGTTTCTGTTAATTCTAATGTTCGTACATACACGTTCTGTTCTCGACTTGTGCTTGCACAAAAAGTTCACACGAGTTCTGCAAAACAATCACTCTTCAGAATGTCCCAGCAGCTATTCAAGCACTTCTCTGTGTAATAGATACTGTACTTGCCTCTCGATTCTCAACTTCAATATCCTTCTTATCAGTAAACCTTTTCCAACATGAACTCTGGTTCCAGACGTTAGGACAACATCACTTCCACAGTTTCGACTGGTAGTGTTGATCTCCTTGTTTAGCCAACATCGCAATCTTCTGTCCATCATCTAGTCTATCTTTACAACTAGAAAACTGCTGTTCAAGGGTAATCTGATCCTGTGAGGAAAGGAAAAATAAGTTAATTATAGGTATAGTGGCTATTAAGCATTCCAGTATATTTAAAAAGTCACATTTGTGTCACTAACACTCTCGTTAAAACATCCTAATATGCCTTATTATATACTTACATGCCACCATTTTGAAATGTGATTTTCCGGGCTTTCCCAAAACCCAATTTTTTGGGGTATTTTGGATATGTCAAACAGTACCTATTCCTAAATAGAAACCCACTTACAAAGCTTTTGTTGTAATTTAGCCAGGGTCTTACACCAGTTTGACCGGACTATGCTGAAAACAACAGGATTCAAGCCCTGCTGAGACTGCAACAGCCGATGTCTGTCAAGGACCAGTTGCAGGCCCTGTGGTTGTCTTCTCTCAAGGCCACTCCTCCTATGAAAAATCCACTTTCTGATTACAGTCTTTCAGTAAGTCCAAGTCTAGACATAAGCGCAAGAATAGCCAAGCAGGACTCCACCCTATCCTGCCAGTTGAAGTCTAGCAAGAAGGCACAAGGGCATCAAGATATGAATCACACCCATCTGATGTCCTTTACATACAAACCATTGACTCCGCAGCAGATAACGATCTTTAAGGAATTAATGTTGGAGATCTTTAGTGTGCTTGTGGGTGCCTCTGGTGTGCTTGTGGGCCCACCTGGACTCCAGGTCTGCCCTTGACACCAGCTGCCCTTGTGTGGCCCATTACCTAGCTCCCACATACTTTGGCTCTGATCTGACTTCTGCACCCAAGGTCCACGCTGGTTCTTTGGGTGCTAGCGCTGATACAGACTCCACCATTTAATGATCCAATTCCAGCGCCTGTTCTGTGTGAGCCTGTGTCACATTATGAAATCAGAAAGGTACAGACAGCGCTTTTACAGCTAAATTTCAATCGAACACCTCTGCCTCTTTGCCACTATCAGCAAAGGATTCATTCTACTTTTGGTTCTTACTCTAACACAGAGCAAGACGCACTTTGTTTTTCCCCACGACACTGAGGATGGTGTGAAAGGAGAGAGGTCCTTTTCCCCTCTTAACTATACTGAGAATCAATTATATAAAGACGTGCAAAATGCCAGTGAGCTCAGCATATCCATTCAGCTTAGGTAGATTTGCCACCGAGGCCACCAACAGAAGACGGTTCTTTGTTTGCTTTGGTAGTTCAGAAGGCTGATGAGGCACTTGAATTACAGTTGCCCTGTGTAGCGATAAAGACCAGTGTATTGACTGAGATTCGTCTGGGGCCTTCCTTTTCTGATCCTTTGTTGCCATTTAATGAAGCTCTTTTGGATGCCCTCCTACCTATGTGGTCCAAACCATGCTCATGCCTGCAAGTTTGTCACCCTGTGGCTAAGTCGAATGTGCTGGTTCCTGATGAGTCATACTTTCTAACTAAACACCAGAGAGCCTAATTGGCCAAGTTTCAGTGTAGGAAGCCTGCTCTCTTTATGGTGCACTAAAAAGAAATACACCATACAGAGAGTCCAGTGGATCCCCAATTGGTTTTCAGAGGCGAAAGTAGGTAGGAGTAATGCTCTATTTTGTGGTAGTGTGGGTGAGCAGTTAGGCTTATCAAAGGGTAGTGCTAAGTATCTGTTGTACTCACAGAGGCAATAAATGAGACACAATCAAAGAATAAATCTGAGATCAATCTTGAACTAGCATTTGTAATGTTTTGGATCTCACGTTTGCCCGTGTTAGAGCTATTAGCGTTGTAAATTCCTAGCTGGACATTTCTTGCCACATAAATGCAAAATGAAAAGTAAATCAGTTGACAGAAGCAAGTCAATTCAAAGCTCCACCGCCGCAATGAGCATGAGCGCAAGAGTTATCGGCTCCCTGCGTGAATGTCTAGAAAGGATCGCAGTTGGGATGAAAGGCATACCGAAAACAGAGGAGGGGCCTTCACACGCTGTAACAGGAAGAAGCGTGACTTAGTGTGCTGGCTAACAAAAATGTTCACTTAGTGAAATCGCC
This sequence comes from Pleurodeles waltl, assembly GCF_031143425.1. NCBI lineage: Eukaryota > Metazoa > Chordata > Amphibia > Caudata > Salamandridae > Pleurodeles > Pleurodeles waltl. The sequence continues at coordinate 901,408,156 of NC_090448.1, read as the reverse complement.
TGGGAGGGGACTCCGCACACAAAGGACATTTCACAAAAACGCATCAGTGAAAATGAAGCATTTATGACAAGCACAACAGAGAATGAATAGCAAGAGTGGCCGTGGTTAAAAGCTCACAGAGAGATTACAACAGGCCAGAGCGCTTCCACGCTGGACCCTAAAAAGACAAAGAAAGAATGAAGGGAAGAGAAAAAAAAATAGTGAAAGAATGAAAGGCTGACTAAGAAAAGAGAGAGGAATGAAATAACCATGTTTTTGCAAGTTTGAAAGAGGAGGTAGCAAGAGGGAAATAAAAAAAAAAAAGAAGAGGTGTAGAAATAAACAGTTGAAAGAAAGAGCAAAATTGTTAACATGTGGATTTTAAGAGCCGGAAAGAGAAAAGTGGGGGAGAAATAAAACACTGGGAGTAAACTGAGTAAAGGAAAGAATGGAGTGAGATAGGTGAAATAGACCATTCCAAATATAAAAGGCAGCTAAGAATGGATTTAATTGACTCCCTCACGTCCTCAAACAGAAGTCAGTGTGTGGAACAGCAGGGGACACTGCAGACCAGCAGGAGGTGCATTAGCAGAGTTGTATGTTTACCCCAATACAGCAATATTGGGTGCCTCTGATCAGGATTGGGGGTATAGACAGAGCTGTGTCCTGGCCCTGGAATAACAGAAAGGCAGCGGGTGAGGAATGAGAAACAGAGCACTGTGCAATTCCTGGTATTGGAATAATGGGGCACTGCAGGTGAGGGTTGAGCTCCACTGACAGAGTTGTATATGGCTGGAGAACTGGAGAGTTAATTGGCACACAAAGTCAGCAGTGAGGTATTTTAATGGAGCTATGTGTGGAATCAAGTATTGGCGTGCCAGCATTGTTGAGTCTTAGCCTGGAGGTGCCCTTCTGAGCCTGCGAGTGGGACCCAGCATGGGAATGGCATTGTCACTGAACCACAGAAGGTAAGACTCCTGAATGGTGTGTGTGTGAGCCTTAGTACTGAGAAGAAATGTGTACTGAATGTCAGAATTGATGGAGCTCTAGTGATTCCCATCAGTAGAGGCATTGGATGTTAGACTTGAGGTGCAGTGATTGAGCTCTGTGTCGCTTTTTTGGGTCCAGTACTGCCTTGGCATTGGGACTGAATATTAGAATTGAACTGCTGTAATGGAATTATATATGAGCGAGGTCCCAGTATAGGAAAGGAAGTGACCTCACTGGGGTAGAACTGAGGTGCACTGATGAAGCTGCACTTGAGATCCCACTACTGGAATAGCACAGGGTACTGACTGCAAGAACTGAGATTCTCTTGCAGACAGCATGTGTGGGGTTCCTGGCACTGGCACGGTTGAGGGCTTAGAGCGTGCAAATGGATTGCACTGATCGTGCTGCGCCCGAGTTCCCAGTACTAGAGCAGCAGAGTGTACAGACTGCAAGAATTGAGGTGCTATGGCAGACAGTGTGCATGGGGTTTCTGGCACTGGGACGGCTGAGAGCTTGGAGCATGTGAACCCAAGTGCACTGATGGCGCTGCGCCTGAGATCCGAGTACTGGAGTAGCTGAGTGTACTTATCGCAAGAACTAAGTGGTGCTCTGGCAGTTAGCGTGCCTGAGGTTCCTGGCACTAGCATGGCTGAGGGCTTGGAGCGTGCGAACAGAGGTGCACTGATGGCGCTGCGCCCGATGTCCCAGTACTGGAGCAGCAGAGTGTACCGACTGCAAGAACTGAGGTGCTCTGGCAGACTGTGTGTGTGTGGGGTTCATGGCACTGACGCAGCTGAGGTCTTGGAGCGTGTGAACTCAGAGAGTTAATGTAAGTACTGGACACTGAACAGAACCACACCAGCAGGTCACACTGGGCAGCACTGGGGTGGCGGGTGCAAGGGTGCAGTAAGGCATCGGGTGCCTAATGGTTTCCTATGGGAGTTTGGTCCTTGAGAACACAGACTGCAGGCTCTGGCTAGGAAGCCAGTCAGGGACAACAAGCAGGTAGGTAGTAGACTAGGGGTGCTCGGGGACGTAGATACACCTTTAGTCCTTTTATCACAGGACCCCCTGACCACAAGTGCTTGTGGATGGAGAAACCATACGCCTAAGGACACCATTGCATCTGTCGCTCCAGGGCCCTGAGGTGACGGATGCAAGGGTGTCCTTAGCTGTAGGGTTTCTCCATCTGCGAGCACTCTTGGTCAGGGGATCCTGTGTGTTGAGGCTTCAGGCGTCGTCGGGGAGTCCAGCAGGAGAGGACCCAGCGTGGACTCGAGCTCAAGGGAGCTGGGGAGGTGGGGGATTGAGGGGGGACACCGTTGGCACCAGTGACCCATCGCAGAATGGCACGGGGGCTACGGGTGGAGCGATTGTTGGTGGTGCCAGATTTTCTCTCACCGCAAGGCCATGGAAGAGGGGGCCTGCGTACAGAAACTACAGGCAACCTGGGGGAGTCCAAGACGGGTGAAACGTGAGTGGACACGGACTCTGGACAGCTGGGGAACCCTGCTAGCAGTGATAGCTGGCTTCACCTCGGCTCATGGACGTCGGGTGCAGAGGTCACTTCGGGTGACGTGTCTTTGCTGTTCCGGAGGCTGAGGAGTCCTTTTTTGAGACTTTGTTGCAGAGCCGATCTGCTGCTCACGGGAGTCTGGGTCTTTATGGAAGGCAGGCAGTCCTCCTGGGTTACTTGGAAGCTCAGCTGTAGGATGAGTCATCTTTTTGGGCAGAGCCCATAGAGGTCAGCAGGCAGGCTGGTGTAGCTGGTACCATGTCTGCTGCTGCTTCTTTTCCTCTTCTGCTGGTGCGACTGTTCTTTTGGAAAGGATGTTTTGTTCGGCCAGTCTAGCACTCAGACCCATTAATTCACTATGCCTTCTGCCAAGGTATAACGATGTACTGTTGGACATAACTAGCTACATCTTTCCTGCTGTCCTGGAAGATGTCAGGGTGTCACTTGCCCAAAATATTCCGGATGGTCAGCATGCAACCCACAGGTGGTCTTGCAAACTGTAAAAAAACCATTAATTTCCTCCCCACACTACGGCATCTTTCAGAGGATCGCTCCACTACCCTGATGCAGAAAGTCAATCTTCCACTATCCAAGAGTGCCATCAAGGCTGTACATAACTGGTTGAAAGGAGAGGGAAACCATTTTTGTTCATTCTTGTTCCAAAGAAGGGCTGAGGCCTCAGTCCTGTTCTGGATCTCTGTCTGCTGAATGTTTTTCTGAAGAAGGTCATGCTCAAAATGCTCACTCTGACTCCGATCCCATCAGCTCTCGGCCCAGGAGACCGATCGTTTCCTTGGACTTGCCGGAAGTATATACACATATACCTGTCATGCATGGCGTCCCACAGGTGTTATCTGTGGTTCAAGGTGGGCCAGGTTCATTTCCAATTTATTGAGCCCCTTTTCAGCCTTACTCCAGCCACTCAGGTGTTAGCAAAAGTAATGGCAGTGCTTACTGCCTATCTTTGGAGGTCAGGGGTACACTGATTTCTGTACCCTGGTGACTGGCTGTTGAAGACATGTTCACTGCACTCAGTCGTTAACCACCTACAGCTGAAAACCTGACATTGTTGGGTTTAACTATCAACTAGCTGAAGCTCCACATAGTTAATTTCATTAATTGGGCCAATTCTGGACACTTCAGCTTTTAAAAGCCTTTCATCTTCCTTAGTGAATCTGGGACATTGAAGATATAGGGGCTCATTCTGAGCCCGGCGGGCGGCGGGAGCCGCCCGCCTGGAGGGAGCCGCCATATGGCCGTTCCGTGGTCGAAAGACCGCGGAGGCCATTCTGGCTTTCACGCTGGGCTGGCGGGTGACCGCCAGAGGGCCGCCCGCCAGCCCAGCGGGAAACCCCTCCCCACGAGGAAGCCGACTCCGAATGGAGCCGGCGGAGTGGGTATGTGCAGTGGCACCCGTCGCGTATTTCAGTGTCTGCAAAGCAGACACTGAAATACAAAGTGGGGCCCTCTTACGGGGCCCCCTGCAGTGCCCATGCCATTGGCATGGGCACTGCAGGGGCCCCCAGGGGCCCCACGACACCCCTCACCGCCATCCTGTTCCTGGCGGTCGGAGCCGCCAGGAACAGGATGGCGGTGAGGGGGTCGGAATCCCCCATGGCGGCGCAGCAAGCTGCGCCGCCATGGGGGATTCCCAGGGCAGCGGAAAACCGGCGGGAGACCGCCGGTTTTCCTGTTCTGACCGCGGCTGAACCGCCGCGGTCAGAATGCCCTGCAGGGCACCGCCAGCCTGTTGGCGGTGCTCCCGCGGGGTCGGAATGACCCCCATAATCTGTATGTTCTGAGATTAGTCCTGGGTCTTGGTGAGGATGTCTCTGAGCCTGCTTGGTTTCCTGGTGCATCCTCTTCATCCTTAAAACCAGTTGCACATATTCCCCTGCACTGAACCCTCATGTCTCATGACCCAGAATCAGGGCTGTCTCTTTGACTCCCTTTAGATCTCAAAGGAGACTATGCAGTATCTGTTGTGGTGGATAGCAGATGCCAACCTGGCCTGAAGTGGGTCACTCTTCCTTTCGTAACTAGAGTTCCCATTAGTGACTGCTACATGGCTCCTGGGCTAATGAGGACCATCTAAGTGAGGCGGCGATTATGGGCCTCAGGCCTTCAGCTGCGTTCCAGCTTTATATCAATCTTTTGGAGCTTAGAGCGATCAGTCAGACTCTGAAAACCTTCCTGCCATCCACCAAAGGGAGATTGGTACAAGCCTGTGCAAGAAGCTGGCTTTCTATATTGTGCACTAAAAATAGGTACACTGTGTAGAGAGTCCCCAACTGGTTTGCAGAGGCAAAAGTAGATAGTACCAGCGCCCTATTTTCTGGTAGTGTGGATGAGCAGTTAGGCTTATCAGAGGGTAGTGCTAAGAATTTTTTGTCCCCCCAGAGACAATAAATGAGACACACACAAAGAATTAATCTGAGACCAATTTAGAAAAAGAACACTTCTTTTTAAATATACTTTGAAGCCAAGAATTGTGTTACAATGTAATTACATTTTAATCATAAATACTTTTCACTGGGACACTAAGAGCAGTTTTTGAGTTCTTCAGTGTTAACCTATTGGAGGAAACCAAAGTTCTGTCAACTGGTAGAGTACAGCTTTACATAACCGATCTCCTGGGTTTAAGGTGAGTAGTAGGCAAGGTCCAAGGCAGCACCCACAGTACACCTTCAGCAGCATGGGAGCGGCTGCCTGCCTGCAGGATGCATAACAGCGTCTGGTGCCCAGTGCGTTCCTTTGGAGATTGGTCCCTGTGAAAAGAGCCTGCAGGCTAGGACTGGGTGTACTGTTTGGCAGAGCCAAGACGTGGGCCCAGATCTAGAGATGCTCAGGGACATAGGGGCACAAGTTGTCCTCCTCTCCTTGGTCTGGGGCATCCAGGTGCACAGAGGGTTCTTGGACCGTTGGGTGTCAGTCACCGGTGGCGGTTGCGGTGGAGGGGGGTCCCACAGAACAGACCGCAGGTGTGGACTGGGGGACCAGTTCGGGTTCACCAACAAGTGGGCTCAAGTGTCATGAGCGTGGGGGATGCAGAGATATTAGTGGGCCTCTTCTCCCTGGTCTGGGGCATCCGGGTGCAGAGGTGCAGTTGACCGTCGGGTTACAGTCACTGGAAGCAGTCGCGGTTGAGGGAGACTTGCAGAAAGAGACTGAAGGCGTTAGAATGAAGGCCACAATGGACTTTGTCTCTGGAGAGGCTGTGGACTAGGTTGGCGCCATTGGCCCACTTCAACACTGGCGGGGGGCTTGGGTGCAGTGGTGCTGTCCGGCGGCAGTTTTGGCAGTCCAGAGTCCTCTTTAGTGATTCTTGGGTGTCTGCAAGGATGCAGGGGAGGAGCTTTGCCACTCCACTGGAGTTGTTTGTGCTGGGATGAAAGCTAGCAGTCTTCCTGGGCTTTTGGAAGTTCCAGCAGCTGGAGGATGAGGCATCTTTCTTGCAATTGTCAAAGTCCACAGACAGGCTGGCAGATTTGGCATGGAGTCCATCCTGGATCTTTAGTTCTTGCCTTTTGTGTCTACGGGGTGTCCACCTCCTTCAGGTCAGCAGGGATCTGAGTTCTTGGGTTCAAGGATGCCAGCTAAATACTCAATTTAGGGGTGTTACAGGGAGTGCTAGGTGACAGCCCATGGGCTTGCCCACCTTTCAGGTGACTATACCCTCTTAATGGCCATTTCCACTGGGAAGTGGGCATAATCCTAACCCTATTGGTTTAATTCCTTCAAAACAAAGATGGACGAATTTAAAAAGTGGTGTCCACTTCAGCTCGTCCACCTTAGGGGTGGGACTGGCATGATGTGGGCACACCTGCTAATTTAACTAATTTTCCTGCATGTCCTGCCACCAAGAAGTGGAATGAGGACAACGGGCTTCATCATCTCCACCATCTGGAGCGACTGGGGTTGCATTACAAAAGAGGCTATGCCATTGAAGCCTCCCATCTTGGAATGTCCATCCTGCCTGAATGAGGTGTCAATACCCTCGCCCAGTGCAGACCTTCGTCTCTGTCCTCCTAGAGTGCTGACTCTCACCTTATGGGGTCAGAAACGTGGTTAAGGTGGCTGAGCCTGTCAGCACTAGTCAGTCAACACACTAGTAGCTGGTAGGTTTTCAAGGGGCACCTCTAAGGTGCCCCCTGGGTGGATGTATTAGTAAATCCAACACTGGCATCAGTGTGAATTCATCAATGTGATATGTTTAATACCAAAACACCCCTATCTTCAGTGACGCCTTCATGTAGCTGGGAATTCATAGTGACAAGTGTCGAGCACGTGGATTTAAAATGGCTTCCCTGTTTACTTCCAATGGCTGAGAATTGACAAAGACATATCAGGTGCATATCTGCTCATGCGCCCTCACATGAAATATAATACACCCTGGCTTAGGGCTGTAAGGCCTGCTAGAGAGGTGACTTACATATATTACATGTAGTGTAGGGGACATGGCACACAGGCTGTGTGCCATGTTGTATTTTCACTTTTGTCTGCACCAAGATACGCACCCGGCCATGTCAGCCTCTCATGGACTTGGTGAGGGGTCCCTCAGGGAGGCACAATTCTTGCTGCACCCCTTGGGGTCCTTCTTTAGTACCCCAGGCCCTAGATACTAGGGGTACCATTTACTAGGGACTTAGAGAGGGACCTAAAGGTTTTGTCAGTTGTGAAAACAACTGTGCAATTTTGGGGAAATTCATCTTTCACTGGGGACCTGGTTAGCAGTAACCAAGTGTACTTAAAGTCGGAATTACATCAGGCAGAAAGTGGGGGCTAACCATCCTAAAAAAAATATTTTCCGACAGCCCTCATAGACCGGACTGTTGCCATATGCATTGCAACAAGCTGAGATGGGTGCAGGGGCTTTGCCCAACAGAACATCCTTGTGGTCACCAACTACCTACCCAGTTTCCCTGTATTCCAGGAAGGATGACATGACCAGGCGTAGTCTGCCGGGCAACAAGTTTGATCCCAACCCCCAGTTGGGGAAACTAATTTTTTATATGTGACTTAAGTCTTGGCTACATTTATTTGCCACTGTCAAAATTGTGGTTGAAGTCTCCTTTAAGGTGCTCATTAGGTGGGGCATTCTTGCTGGGTGGATTCCTGTACGTCTTTCCTATGCTACTGCTCTGTTTTCTGGTTCAGAGGAAGATGAAGACAAAGGGGTTCCACATCATTCTTGTGGCCTCTGACTGGGCCAGTAAAGTGAGGTAGCTGGTGCTTCTGGGCCTGAGCATTTGCCCTCCAATGAGCCTTCCAGTTTGTGGGGATCTCCTATCTCAGCAACAGTACCGGGCCCTACATTGGAGTCTCCACAATTTGACCGTCCACATGTGGTGATTGAGCATTGGGTGCTAAATGCATTTTAACTTGGTGGCTGGAATAGTCAGTGTGATCCTTGTGGCCAGATGCCCATCCACAAAGTTTGTCTATTTTAGTTGCGAGGACAAGTATGTGTGTTGGTGCAGCAACCAAAACACAGACCCCTTAAAAGCTAAACATTCTGATGGACATTTGTTCTTTAGTTAGCGTTGTAAGGTCTTTGTTTGTCAGCAGTTGTGATGCATTTTATTAAAGGTTTGACTTGCACGTTTCCTCCCTAACAGCCAAAATGGATCCAGACATTGGTTTTGATGTTTCTCATGTGCACGCCATTTGATCTTACCTACAGTATTGACTCCTTTCCACATTGTCCAATCAATCACTTTGCCAGCATTTTCTTTTCACCGCCTTGCTCCTCAAAAGAACTGTTCCTTTGCCTAAACTTTTTTTTTTTGTAGACCACAAATAAATATCACGTGGATGATCAACTCTGGTGCAAAGAAGGACAGGGGGTGTAAAAGTGAACTCTGTCAAACTGAATATTCCTCATCTGTTTACTGGCTATGAGGCAGTTCCTTGAAGGCTTCTGGGCTCATTCCACCAATGCCTTTGGCATAGGGGATGCTCATTGTAGACATATACCAGGCTGTGGCGTGACTGTGTGCGTATGTTGTTGAAGCACTACTGCTGTGACAGTCCAGCTGGAACGTCACTCTACCCACTCAGTTTTTAAAGACATTTTGATCTGAGTCCAGTGTCCTTGCACCTCACCTTTGGGAGGTAATGCTATGGTATATATTATAAAGGTGAGGCATCTGATTTTAGAAGTAGCCATGAGAATAATAGGTCAATCTGTTGGAGACTTCTAGCTGCAGATTCCTTACCTTTGAATTTCCCAGGCGTCATACTGGATCCGTAAACTTTTGCTAGAGCAGTACCCCTGTTTGTGCCATTGGATGGATCTGTTCTGTTCCGCGTGAAGTCGTTGGCACCGTATGTGACGTCCCCGTCACCTATATAGGCACCACCCAGGTGCGTGGATGTCCGTTCTTTCCTTTCTGTGCCAATTAGTGCAGATCTGGAGAGAGCTACCCCACTGATGTTTTTTCAACCTCGAGAACTCTCTGTTGGACACTCACTGCAGATTACTCACCTCCTTCCCACCTTCTGTTCTGTGGAGTGGTAAATTTTGCATCTAAAAAGGTCACACCAGAATGAGCATTATTAAATTCAAGTAGCTTGTCCATCTGGCCTTAAACAAACTAAAACTAAGTAAATGTTAGTTGGATCAAGTCACCAAATATATAGATTGTGCCCATCTAGTGACCATTCAGTGAAAAAGGAGGTTATTCAAACTAAGATAAAATTAAAGATAAGGGGCTTTGTATACGATGACCGATATGAACATTTGTGAAAGGCAAATTCTATCAATAACAGACATTGGCAAAGCCAATAGGTCTCACCTTTGGACATATTGACTTTGCCAATGGATTTTAGCAATGCTGTACATCATCCCTGATTCTTTGGGAGGGTATGCAGGTGGGAGGCAAGCAACACAGAACGCTGGTGGCTGGAAGGTGGGTGGAAGCAACATCAGGGTGCTGGTGGGGGAAGCAACACAAAGAATGCAGATGGGGGAAGCAACAGGAGGTGGGAGAGGGAGAGGATATGGAAATGGGTGAGCTAAAGAGCATCGTCGAGCTGGGGGGAGAAGCACAGGTGCAAGAAAGCAACTGGGGACTTTGGGTCCACCGCCCTTGTGGATCAGGGAACCAGCGTTCTTGCCAGTCCTCAGCCCAACCCCCTTGCCCCCAGCTGCCTCCAAACCTTCCTAGCCTGACTCTTCCCTACCAAGAGCCAGTCGGAGGCAGGATTCTCCATCACCTGCTCCGTTGGCAATCCATCATGTCTGACAGGTGGGTTTTGCATATAGTCCATAGGGTTTACTTTTGCCCATTAGAAACTACCCCTCCATCCATGCCACCATTCTGCGATCAGATGACAGAGGATCACTTGGCACTTCTGTGCGAGGAGGTTGTGGCGTTCTTGGCCAAGGGAGCCATAGAGAGGCCCCTGTGCCAGAAGTAGGTCATTGTTGTTCTTCCTGCTACTTTCTGGTGCCCAAAAAGGACAAGGGCCTCTGCCCTATCCTAAACTTTCAGTCCCTCAAACTCTTCCTCAAAAAGGAGATGTTCAAAATGCTCACTGTGGCTCAGGTCCTTTCTTCCCTGGACCCAGGACCTTGATGGTATTGTTGGACTTGCAGGACGAGTATTTCCATATCACCGTCCTGCCTGCCCACAGATGTTACTTGCAGTTCATGGAAGGGCCACAAGCACTTTCAGTGCACTGTGCTCTGCTTTGGTCTTAATCAGCTCCCCTGTGGTGGCACCAAGGTCATGGCTGTGGTCGAAGCTCATTTGTGCACAGCAGGGGTTTCAGTCTTCCCCTATCTCAACAACTGGCTGTTAAAGGCGGGCTCGCCCCAGGCTTTCATCTCCCACCTCCAGACTATGGAGGACCACCTGCATTCGCTGAAGTTCACTATCAACATACTGAAGTCACACTCTGCTCCCTCTCAGATGATCCCTTTCATCTGAGCTGAGCCACATCAGTCTGTTGGAGCTGCTGGCGATCAGACTAGCATTGAAAGCATTCCTTCCCTCTCTCAAAGAGAAGATAGTGCAGGTGTTCACAGACAGCACTAACGCCATGTGGTGCTGCAACAAGCTAGACAGAGTGGGGTCGTGGACCCTTTGTCAAGAGGTTCTGCCCCTCAGGACATGGCTGGAGCAAGAGGGCATTTCCCTGGTGGTTCATCATCTGGCAGGCTCTCTGAACGTCAGAATGGAAAATCTCTCCTGTCAATGCTTAGTCAATCTCGAACAACATCTCCATCCAGAGGTAGCACAAGGTCTCTTTCAGCAGTGGGGAGAGCCTTGTTATATCTGTTCGCCTTCTCAGAGAACGCGCAGTGTCAGCAGTATTGCGTGTTGGAGTATCCAAGGCAGCATTCACTCAGCAATGCTTTTCGTCTCGAGTAGAACTCAGGCCTCCTGTATGCTTTTCTACCCATACCACCTCTACCCAGAGTTCTCAAGAAGATAAAGAACGACTGGGCCCAAGTAATACTTGTGGCTCCGTACTGGTCATGAGGAGCCTGGTACCCCGAGCAATTGAGCGTGCCCATCCATACTCCTATCAGACTTCCCCTTTGGGAGTATCTTCCGATGTAGCAGCAGGGGAGGGTTCTCCACCCAACCCAACCCTGTTCAGTCTTTCAACCTTCCGCATGAAGTCATTAATGTAATCTTGGCAGCCAGACGTCCCTCCACCAAAACGGTATACACCTGATGTTGAAAGAAATTTGTGGCATGGTGCACAGACAATTCTTTTGACCCCCTTTCTGCCCTTCTCTCTGAGGTTCTATTGTTTATACTGTCATTGTCCCAGCTGGGCTCTGCTATGGGCACTCTCAAAGTTAATTTGTTTTCAATCTCTGCTTCCTTAGGGTTGCCTGACCGGCCTTCTTTGTTTAAATTTCCCATTGTTAAATAGGTTTCTAAAAGGCCTTACTCGTATGTTTACTCCATCCCCATACATTATGCCCCATTGGGACTTGAATTTGTTTTTGACTTTTCTTATGTGCCCTCCTTTCGAGCCTCTCAACAATTGTCCTTTCAGGCTCCTAACTTTGAAAACAGCCTTCCTTGTGGCCATCACATCTGGCTGCATGGTGAGTGAGTTGCAGGCATTGTCATCTAAGCCTCCCAACCTTTCCATCTATCCTGACAAAGTGGTGCTTCGCACTTGGGCCTCCTTTCTTCCAAAAGTGGTCACACACTTCCATGTAAGCCAGTCCATCACCTTGCCTACTTTTTATGCACCCCCTCATTTTCTAAGGAAGAGGAGAGACTCTACCATCTCGACTGAAAAAGAGCATTGGCGCTCTACCTTGATCATACCAAAGAGTTCTGGGTGGATGATCAACTTTTTGTTGGTTATGCAGGTTTGAACAAAGGTCGTGCAGTGCAGAAGAGAACCATCTCCAGATGGGCTGTACTGTTCATTAACATGCGCTACGCAGTTAACCGTGTGCTCACCAATAACTATGAACTGGAGCGGCAGGCAGAAGGCGTTGAAAATTGATTGCGAAGTAACAATCTGCGCTTCATCGGCTTTCCAGAAGGAACTGAGGGCTCCCACTCTGGTGATTATCTTTAGACCTGGCTCAAGACATTAATGCTGTCTGACAACTGTCTCCATGGTTCGCTGTGGAGCATGCCCACAGGGCGCTTACAGCGAGATTAACCAGGGGTGCTGGCCCCAGGGTTCTGATAGCCTGTTTCCTTAACTTTCACAATTGTGAATTCATCTTGACAGAAGCCTGCGTGCACTACCAAAACTCGAGGATCCTAATTTTTCCAGACTATTCCTGTGAAGTCCGAACAAAAAAACGCTCTTATGATCAAGTGAAACAGAAACTGAAAGCCTTACACTTAAAGTACATTCTCCTTTTTCTTGCCCGCCTCAAGGTCCTGCACGGGGGAAAGGCCCACTTCTTTGACACGCCTGAATCAGCATGGGAATGGGCAACTGAGGAACGTGTGCTTCGACCATGTCCAGGGATGATGAGTCCTCTTGGCCGGCCCTTGGCTCAAGGATCTGGGGCGACTGCAAGAGAGGAGGTTCACCCCAGCGTTCCAGCACTCGATTCCACCACAGGGGACAGAAATCACTGCATCTATCTAAATCGCCAGGCCCCGGTTCCCCAGATCCACACTGCAATGAAACGCCTCACAGCCCGACCCGGTCCCCTCTGTCCGTGAGGGAAAGATTAAGCCAATCACCATTAATCTGAATGACTTTTGGGGCTTGAGATAGCGACTGCTGGGGACAGCGGGCGAAACAACATAAAGATCCTGCTTCCTGGAGGGGTCCACCACTCCATACCACTCAGGTTTTTGCTCTTTTTGAGTTATTTTAGCAGTTATTGAAGGGTGACAGATGCTTCTCCGGTGGGGGCGGGGGGGACTGTTGAGGGATGCACAGTTCAATACCTTTTGTTTATTAGGTTGTTGTTATGTGGTATAAAACACTCATGCACACACTGGATCCAGGCACAAGCTCATATCTATAACATAGGTCCCATCACTAGGTCACAGGGACTCTTCATTCAAGGGATCTCCTGGGCTTTACTCATCAATTCCCCTGTCCCATGGCACCACACACCATAATAACGTGGAATGTCAACAGGCTCCTTGATAAAAAAAAATTAAAAGGGCTGCCGTCCTACAATACTCACAATGTCTACGTCCTTCGATTCGACTACTTCAAGAAGCGCACCTAATGGGGACTAACTGCCCATTCCTTGCCCAGTAGGGGATTCGAAATGGTACTTAATGTGGGCTTCACACGTGGAGCCAGGGGAGTCGTGATATTCCTCCATCGCAACGACCGGCAGTGGTACACCGAACGTGGCTGGATTGCCACGGGAAGTTTATCGCCTTAGTGGGAACGGTAGAGAGACAGCCCATCAACCTTCTTAGTATATACACCCCCCCTACGGGGTTGAAAACATTCCTTACTACACTAACAGACTTAATCGTCCTGATGCCCATAGGCCCTTCCATCATAGGGGGAGTGACATGAATGCTGTTCTTGACCTAGACCTGGACATTACACCCCCGCCCGCATCCAGACGCAGTTGTTCTGCTCTTCTCAACAAATGGTTACGTAACCTGGGTCTGTGCGACACTTGGCTTGAAGCCCGGGCACTGCTGCTGGAGCAAGAGCTGAACCAGGTTGGTAGGGCGGACCGGGGGGGGCCCTAGAGCTTGTGAGGGAGGAACTGAGAACCCGTTCCCTTTAGGAGGCGAAGCTGCTTTGGCGTTCTTTCCAGGCATGCATATATGGATCGGGGGATAAAAATAGCTAACTATTGTATCACCTGGCCTGTGGATCATTTGGAGGACAAGTGGTCCCAGAAATGGGTGAAGCAGCCGGGACAATCCATAACAATCCCAAAGACATTGCCTCCACCTTTGTCCAGTATTACACTACCCTGTACAAACCTGTCCCCAGACCGACCATCAAAAGGGATGCCCCACTCCTACATGAGATCTCTCTCCCCTGCCTTTCAACAATGCTCAGGTACACATTAGATGAGTCTATATCACAGGAGATCGGGTAAGACTCACTGGTCCAGATGGATACCCTGACGAATATTATTCTAAATTTAGAGACCTATTGCTGCCCCACTTTCGCGACCTCTACAGTGAAGCACTGCATAGGGGCCACTTGCCTAAGGATCTAGACCAGGTTACTATTGTAGTCCTTTCAAAATCCCATCCCCCTTCCAGGTCATGCACCGCATATCGGCCCATCTCCTTAATAAATGGCGAAATAAAAATATTCACAGCTCTCTTAGCTAATCCCCTTAAGACGGTCATATGACATCTGGTTCACCCCGATCATTGTGGCTTCATACCCACTCAGGGGACCCGACACTGCTTAAGGAGACTGCACGTCGCTTTGGCACACTGAGGGAGCATTGATTCCCCACTGACATTACTATTAATAGACTTTGAGAAGGCGTTTGATTCTGTAGACTGGGGGGATACCTTGACTCCGTCCTTGAGAACATGGGCCTGGAGGCACCTTCTGTCATATGGTGCAACTTCTTTATCAGAGGCCAGCTGCCGGGTTCTTGTAAATGGAGTATTGTTAGAGTCTTTCCCTGTGGGGAGGGGATGCAGAAAGGTTGTCCGCTGTCCCCTCTCCTCTTTGCCCTTGCCATAGAACCCCTAGTGAATCTGATTCGTCAGCACACCTTCCTCACGGGATGGAGATGGACGGGGGGTGAGGAGGAATGCATCGCCCTTTATGCCGACGATGTCCTGTTATACTTATTGCATCCGGCGGTGAGCGGTCCCAGATGCCTTTACCTACGTAGGGTTTATAAGGGAAGCCTCGGGTCTCCGGGTGAAACACCAGAAATCACTCCTGATCCCACTCCGAAACATCGTAGACTGTCAATCCCACATTCCGATATCACGCCTCAGCTTCATGTACCTGGGTATTAACGTTGCTCTGGAGCATCCCATGAAGTGGTCCCTGAACATCACACCCATCCTCAAAAGAGTGAAAGCCGACCTCAGTCGATGGCAAGTGTTACCTCTGAATATAATGGTGCGCAATGCCCTATACAAAATGCTAGCTTTACCATGTTTTCTGTACATCCTCCAAAATCTTTCCATTCAACTCCCTTGCTAGTGGTTCCAGGAGATGTGCTGTAACCCGCGCATTTATTACGCACAGCGGCAGGCGCCGTCTCTCTTGGGATGAATGTCAGCAGGATCCATATGAAGGCGGGTTTAGGCATGACAGATTTATGCCTGTACTACTTGACACTGCTTCGGGAGGTGGCGGCCTGGAGGGATTCTTCAAATGGGACAATATTGGCATTACAGTGGTTGGTGACATCTTAGACCTCAATCACTTGAGGTCCTTTCAGGAACTACAACAGAGCCACGCTCTGGCTACAACACAGTTTAATAATTTTTTCCAGCTGCGACACGCACTGGCGGTCCACATTTCCGGGGACACCTCGTCACATGGGGAAAAAAATAATGATGGGTGCCTTGGGCCGGGGGGGGGGAGGAGGATGTCCAGTATCTATTGATCCCTGGTGTTGAACGCTTCTGTCTCTCCTCAGTCTGTGTGCTCTCAATGGGAGACATGGATTGGGTCAATGGACGATGAGGATTGGAGGGATGCCTTAATACTGTGTCTGACAGACTACGCTTAATCCAAACATACTACCTTCACCATGCATACCTAACACCTACCAGTCTCTACTGAGTGGGGGTGCAAACCAACTCTCATACTCACCCATGGTCTTCTTTCACATACCCTGGTCTTTCCCTATCATCCCACGCTACTGGTCGCAAACCCTGGGGGAGCTCTCACAAGAGCTGAGGCTCGTCCTCGAACCCTCCCTGTTGATGATTCTTCTCGGGGTGTTGAAGGAAGCCGAAGGCACAGAGGCACAAAAACATTCCTGGTCACAGCACTGCTTGTAGCCAAAAGAAACATTGTGACACACTGGGCACTGAACACTCCCCCCCTCCCTGACACAGTGGAGGAAGGGACTGGACTGGTGTGCCACGATGGAATGCTCAGTTTACCTGGCTAGGGGCTGCCCCAAGAAATTTGATAAAATCTTCTCTCAGTGGCTGGGAACTGTATAATGAAATGTATAATGTACAAGGTATAAGGTCTAAGTTGAGTAAAGTAAACAATGTTGTATTGTTTATTTCACATGCAACTATGACTAAATGGGGTCATAATGGGCTTCAGCACCCTTTTAGAAATGTACCATGATATTCAAATATGCTTATGTACGGAACTTTTTGCATGATGCAGATTGCTTGACACATTTAATTTGCTTGTACCACTTCATGTTCTTTCATCCAAAAGTAATAAAGTTGGTTATAAAAAAATAAAAAATAAAAATCATGCGCTATGCACTGGCAAAGAAACATCCCCCTGAGGGTTTGCATGCTCATCCTGCCAGAGCTAAAGCTGCAACCACCGCATTAGCACATGGAATTCCAGTCCTAGGCATCTGTCAGGTGGCAAAGTGGGTATTTCTGCACACGTTTACCAAACACTACTGCCTGGACAATCTGATAGAAACTTCTAGCTGCAGATTCTTTACGTTAGAATTTCCTGGAGTCAGAAGAGGTTGAAGACTTAGTTAATTCCCCTGCAATGGTTTTGAGTGCCATATGATCCACAATCCAGCGCCGGTATATCCCCTTTGGTATGATTGTATTGCTTTATAAATACAGTAAATAACTAAATAAATAAAACTTTGGATAGTTCTCACATTGGTCCGGTTCAAGAAATTTTTAACAAATCATCGTTTTTTCATGGTATATTGTGGTATGATGAAGCAGGAAGTGTTTGGGCTCCCTAAGGTTTTTGAGCTCTTTAGATGTTTTCTGATTTCAGATGTGTGTGTTCCTGCTTCTTAAGCCTTGCTTAGGTAAGAAATGCTATTTTAGCATTTGAATTTGTACTTGCTGGGATCAGTGAGTTAAGAATAAAGGGGGCTAAACTGTCTTTTGGGCTGTGATCCCTCTGTTGTTCTAATAAATGTCACACAAAACAGTTTACTTTTACTGCCTATGACAATGTGCTTCATTTGAAGATGAAGTTGCGAACCTTGAAACGGGTAGGATAATGATGAAACCAAATGTGTTTTTTTATTTTATTTTAAAGTTGATTGCTCCAGCAATTTGGACATTGACTTTAAGTTCATGGAAGATATTGAAAAGTCTGAAGCACGTACAGGGATCCCATGTACACAGTATACAAATGAGAGTCCTTTCATTTTCAAATTAGAAGACTACCAGGATGCAGTTATCATTCCAAGGTCAGTTATTTGAGGAAAATGTTTTTGCTTCTCCCACACCCCACACGCATCAATATATGGTAAAAATATGTGATGATGTTTGTCTCTTTTCATCTCATTCTTATTTGTGTTTTGATGTTTCAGATACCATTCATGCTTCGCATTAGGCACCCTGTTACAGAAGAGATGTTTTCCATACATAATATTTGAATGCTTTAAGAAAAAGTCCATTATGACAGCTGCTTACAGAAATGAAACAATGTTTTTATAGATGGCGATTGCTCATATTATAATTTATAAAGCACATTTACACCATGGCCCTTTGAATTAATTGAGCCAATGAACAAGTCTTAAATGCTTTGACAAGCTAAGAGCCCCACTGTAGTTTTTTCTGATGGTATAGATCATCAAATATTTGACATTTTGACGTCCGTGGACCCCACTGATTCACTAATGTAAGCCAGGGTACACCCTCCCTAAGCATTTTCCACGATTTGAAACGCAAAACAATACACAAAGAACTGAAACAAGCATGCATCAAATAAAATATAATATTTAATTTACAAAAAAACAGTATGCAAAAACCGAAATTTTAATCGGGAGGCTGGAGTGTTTGAAAATGGATTTCATTTCTAAAAGAACACTGATATGTTGGATTTCAGCATATCAGTTTGCACTTTTTATCTGTTTGCCAACGCCTAAATTGAGGGCACAAATTGTCGATACTAGTTTCCTTTTGCTATTTTTGCCCTACTCCCACAAATCAAGATAAGAATACCATCTTCCTTTATACAGAGCATTTAAAAAACTTTCAATGTTGCTTTTTCATGTTTATATATTTGCTTAATCTACTAATATTATTTAATTTTCTAAACCGTCCACTGATTAGGATTCATTGTCATAGATGGTTGTTTTCTTTAGCAGATGGATATAGGAACATAGTTTCACACGTTGGCAGCTGATACTGTTATTGCTTGTTTTTGCACTATCGGTGCACTCTTTAGCACCCACAGTAAGTCCCTAGTAAATGGTACCCATGGAGGGCTGCAGCACCAGTTCTGCGCTCGCGAAACCCACACAGTGCTGCCATTACAGACTGCATGTGTTGATGCAGGCTAAGTTGAAAACATGACATGTCACACACCCCTGTGTGCCAGATCTCCCATCACTGCATGTGCCAGGTGTAAGTCACCCCTAAGGCAGAGTGCATTAGGGCACATGTGAGGGCATATGTCCTCTAGCAGATATGCCCCTGGTATGTCTGTCAATTCTGAGACATAGTAAGTGAACAGGGAAACGATTTTAAATGCAAGTGCTGGGCACTGGTCATTGCAAGTTCCCCATCTACATGATGGCTTCTTTGAACCTTGGGATGTTTGGTATCAAGCATCTCAGAGTAATAAACCCTCACTGAATCCAATGCTGGATTTATTGATAAATGCACACAGGGGTCACCTTAATGATATCCCCTGAAAACCTACCAGCTACTAGTGTGCTGACTGACCAGTTCAGCCACCACAGACGCATTTCAGGCTCCCCCAAGGTGAGAGCCAACACTCTTGAGGGCCTGAGATAAAAGTTTGCACTGGGCGGAGGTGTTACCATCTCACCCATGCAGGATGGACATTCCAGGGTGGGGAGCTACAAAGGCCTAGCCTACATTGTAATGCAAACTCCCCCCCCACATGTCCCCCCCCCCTGTGGCAGCACAGGTGAGAAAATGTGGTAGATTAGGAGGTGTGCCCACTTCATGCCAGTCCCACCCCTAAGATGGACAAGATAAAGTTGACACCACTTTGCAAATTCCTCCATCTCGCTTGGAAGGAATTAGGCCACTAGGGTTAGGGATATGCCCACTTCCCAGCGGAGGTGGTCATAGAAAGGTTGTAGTTACCCTAAAGATGAGCATTCCATTGGCTACCATCTGGCAGTCCCTGTAAATCCCCGAAATTGAGAATTTAGGTGGCACCTCTGAAACCTAGAACTCAGATCCTGAAGACCTAAGAAGACCAGGACAAAGAAGAGTTGCACGCACAGAAGAGGAAAAGAAGCAGTAGCTAACCACGCTAGACTGCCTGCTGACCTCAACGGACTCTGTGTCCTTAGGCATTGGGTTTTCCTGCCTGACAGCACTCGCAGTCAGGGGGTCCTCTATGTTAAGGCTGCAGGCGTTGTCGAGGAGTCTGACAGGGGTAGACCCAGGGTGGACTTAAGCTCTTAGGAACCGGGAGACGTCATTGGTATCAGATGGGGTCAGGAGCAATGAGTGCAGTGGTTGCTAGAGGTGTAGGGTTTTCTCTCAGCACAAAGCTGCAGGAGAGGAGGCCTGTGTACAGCGTCTGCAGGCCTCTCTGGTGCATCCAAGATTGGTGAGTCCACATTGGACTCTATCCCCGGGCAGCTGGGGAACCACGTTGACACCATTGGTTGGTTTCACCTTGGGTCGTAGATGCCGGGTGCAATGGTTACTTCAGGTGTCAGGTCTTTAGGGTTGTAGAGGCCTTTTCTTGAAGTTTTTGTTGCAGTGCAGGTCTCCTGCTCACGGGAGACTTGAGTCTTTATGGAAGGCAGGCAGATGAAATAGAATGGTAGTCGCTGAAGACTAAAATTTAAGGTGACTCAGGAAGATTTTGATTCTACCTCAGTGAAGTCTAACTGCTTAAAGTACTGCTGCATGAGTGAAATCAAGTAAAAGAACTATGAAAGCTGGCAATCACATTATTATCCATTAGCTTTGAATCCTCTGGCTGGGCCTACTGGGCTTCACAACAGTGCAGCAGAAATCTTGATATCGAAAACTGACAGCATAGCCACCTATCCACATTGAAGCCTGTTTCTACTTTGGTGTCTTCATGAATGCAAAAGCCATTGATTTTGATAATGTCCTAGACGTCTGTAGGAGGCTGGCTCCAGTATATGGTGTACACCTATAGGTGAGGCACCATGTACTGAGTCCAGGCAACCAGTAGTGATGGTGTAAGTGGTTCCACATAACAAGAGCTCTCGAAGGGTAGCTGTGGAGTGCATCTGAGGCTTATCCAGGAAGGTGTAAAGCAATTGCAAATAACACTTACATCAGTCAGTGACGTACACACAAGAAAGAACCGCACCAGTTTTAAAAAATAATGTATTTATTAAAACACAGGCACTAAACTAACTTTTGTATTTCTCCTAACCAGAGATATATATTGTAGGAAGTTGGCTCTGTATGCACTATTTCAAAGTAAGGAATAGTATGCACAGAGTCCAAGGGTTCCCCTTAGAGGTAAGATAGTGGCAAAAAGAGATAATACTAATGCTCTATTTTGTGGTAGTGTGGTCGAGCAGTAGGCTTATCCAAGGAGTAGTGTTAAGCATTTGTTGTACATACACATAGACAATAAATGAGGTACACACACTCAGAGACAAATCCAGCCAATAGGTTTTTGTATAGAAAAATATATTTTCTTAGTTTATTTTAAGAACCACAGGTTCAAATTCTACATGTAATATCTCATTCGAAAGGTATTGCAGGTAAGTACTTTAGGAACTTTAAATCATAAAAATTGCATGTATACTTTTCAAGTTATTGACAAATAGCTGTTTTAAAAGTGGACACTTAGTGCAATTTTCACAGTTCCTGGGGGAGGTAAGTTTTTGTTAGTTTTACCAGGTAAGTAAGACACTTACAGGGTTCAGTTCTTGGTCCAAGGTAGCCCACCGTTGGGGGTTCAGAGCAACCCCAAAGTCACCACACCAGCAGCTCAGGGCCGGTCAGGTGCAGAGTTCAAAGTGGTGCCCAAAACACATAGGCTAGAATGGAGAGAAGGGGGTGCCCCGGTTCCGGTCTGCTTGCAGGTAAGTACCCGCGTCTTCGGGGGGGCAGACCAGGGGGGTTTTGTAGGGCACCGGGGGGGGACACAAGCCCACACAGAAATTTCACCCTCAGCGGCGCGGGGGCGGCCGGGTGCAGTGTAGACACAAGCGTCGGGTTTGCAATGTTAGTCTATGAGAGATCTCGGGATCTCTTCAGCGCTGCAGGCAGGCAAGGGGGGGATTCCTCGGGGAAACCTCCACTTGGGCAAGGGAGAGGGACTCCTGGGGGTCACTCCTCCAGTGAAAGTCCGGTCCTTCAGGTCCTGGGGGCTGCGGGTGCAGGGTCTCTCCCAGGCGTCGGGACTTAGGATTCAAAGAGTCGCGGTCAGGGGAAGCCTCGGGATTCCCTCTGCAGGCGGCGCTGTGGGGGCTCAGGGGGGACAGGTTTTGGTACTCACAGTATCAGAGTAGTCCTGGGGTCCCTCCTGAGGTGTTGGATCTCCACCAGCCGAGTCGGGGTCGCCGGGTGCAGTGTTGCAAGTCTCACGCTTCTTGCGGGGAGCTTGCAGGGTTCTTTCAAGGCTGCTGGAAACAAAGTTGCAGCCTTTCTTGGAGCAGGTCCGCTGTCCTCGGGAGTTTCTTGTCTTTTCGAAGCAGGGGCAGTCCTCAGAGGATGTCGAGGTCGCTGGTCCCTTTGGAAGGCGTCGCTGGAGCAGGATCTTTGGAAGGCAGGAGACAGGCCGGTGAGTTTCTGGAGCCAAGGCAGTTGTCGTCTTCTGGTCTTCCTCTGCAGGGGTTTTCAGCTAGGCAGTCCTTCTTCTTGTAGTTGCAGGAATCTAATTTTCTAGGGTTCAGGGTAGCCCTTAAATACTAAATTTAAGGGCGTGTTTAGGTCTGGGGGGTTAGTAGCCAATGGCTACTAGCCCTGAGGGTGGGTACACCCTCTTTGTGCCTCCTCCCAAGGGGAGGGGGTCACAATCCTAACCCTATTGGGGGAATCCTCCATCTGCAAGATGGAGGATTTCTAAAAGTTAGAGTCACCTCAGCTCAGGACACCTTAGGGGCTGTCCTGACTGGTCAGTGACTCCTCCTTGTTTTTCTCATTATCTTCTCCGGCCTTGCCGCCAAAAGTGGGGCCTGGCCGGAGGGGGCGGGCAACTCCACTAGCTGGAGTGTCCTGCTGGGTTGGCACAAAGGAGGTGAGCCTTTGAGGCTCACCGCCAGGTGTGACAATTCCTGCCTGGGGGAGGTGTTAGCATCTCCACCCAGTGCAGGCTTTGTTACTGGCCTCAGAGTGACAAAGGCACTCTCCCCATGGGGCCAGCAACATGTCTCGGTTTGTGGCAGGCTGCTAAAACTAGTCAGCCTACACAGATAGTCGGTTAAGTTTCAGGGGGCACCTCTAAGGTGCCCTCTGTGGTGTATTTTACAATAAAATGTACACTGGCATCAGTGTGCATTTATTGTGCTGAGAAGTTTGATACCAAACTTCCCAGTTTTCAGTGTAGCCATTATGGTGCTGTGGAGTTCGTGTTTGACAAACTCCCAGACCATATACTCTTATGGCTACCCTGCACTTACAATGTCTAAGGTTTTGTTTAGACACTGTAGGGGTACCATGCTCATGCACTGGTACCCTCACCTATGGTATAGTGCACCCTGCCTTAGGGCTGTAAGGCCTGCTAGAGGGGTGTCTTACCTATACTGCATAGGCAGTGAGAGGCTGGCATGGCACCCTGAGGGGAGTGCCATGTCGACTTACTCGTTTTGTCCTCACTAGCACACACAAGCTGGCAAGCAGTGTGTCTGTGCTGAGTGAGAGGTCTCCAGGGTGGCATAAGACATGCTGCAGCCCTTAGAGACCTTCCTTGTCATCAGGGCCCTTGGTACTAGGAGTACCAGTTACAAGGGACTTATCTGGATGCCAGGGTCTGCCAATTGTGGATACAAAAGTACAGGTTAGGGAAAGAACACTGGTGCTGGGGCCTGGTTAGCAGGCCTCAGCACACTTTCAATTGTAAACATAGCATCAGCGAAGGCAAAAAGTCAGGGGGCAACCATGCCAAGGAGGCATTTCCTTACATATATATATATGTTCGATGGCATGTGTAGCTGCAGATACACATGCTGTGCACATCCCGCCATCTGGGGTTGGGCTCGGAGTGTTACAAGTTGTTTTTCTTCGAAGAAGTCTTTTCGAGTCACGAGACCGAGGGACTCCTCCCATTTCGACTCCATTGCGCATGGGCGTCGACTCCATCTTAGATAGTTTATTTCCGCCATCGGGTTCGGACGTGTTCCTTTTCGCTCCGTGTTTCGGGTCGGAAAGTTAGTTAGAATCTCGGAAAAAACGTCGGTATTGTTTGCGTTCGGTATCGGGTTAGTTACAACAGATCGACACCGAATTTAGAAGAGTTCCGGTGGCCCTTCGGGGTTTTTTCGATCCCCAGTCGGGGCCTGCTCGGCCCGGCCACGTGTGAATTCAAGGCTGATGGAACGGACCCCATTCCGCTTCTGTCCAAAATGCCATAACAAGTATCCGTATACGGATCAGCATCTGGTCTGTAACTTGTGCTTGTCCCCAGAGCACAAGGAAGATACTTGTGAGGCCTGTCAAGCATTTCGGTCCAGAAAGACGTTAAGAGACCGAAGAGCCAGAAGACTGCAGATGGCGTCGACACCGACACAACAAGAGCGTTTCGAGGAAGAAGAGGAAGCTTTCTCTATGCAAGAGTTGGACTCGGAAGTGCTCGAGGCCGAAGAAACGCCGAAAACCGTGAGTAAAACGTCGAAACAGAAGACTCATGAGAAGTCAACAAAAGCCCAGGGGACGCCACCGCCAACAGGCCATGGCTTAACCCAAACAAGCGGTGACCGAGCCAAGGCAACGAAAAAGGGCACGCTGGTGTCAAAGTCATCCGACTCCGGTCGAGATACCGCCACACAGCAATCTCGGACCCGAGACATCGGCTCTGAGAAATTTCGGCACCGTAACAGCGGCACCGAACAAATTCGGCATCGAGACACCACCACGCCGAAAATTACAAAGGTTTCTTCGGAGCCTAAAAAGACCTCCGAAAAAGTTTTGGTTCCGAAACATCCAGCCTCGGAGCCGAAAACAGGTTCCTATACAGAGGAACAAGGATTGGCCTCCCAAATGAAAAAACATAGATTTGGAGAGGAACTTCAAGCTGTAGAGCCAGACTATACTCAAAGGAGGCTCCACATTCATCAAGACACAGGGAAGATAACCACTCTTCCTCCAATTAAAACAAAGAGAAAACTTGCCTTTCACGAAAAGGACAAGGAGCCACAGGCAAAGGTGGCAAAGAAAACAACTCCACCACCTTCTCCACCACCATCAGTGCACACATCACCAGTAGCAACTCCTCCACTGATGCACTCCCCGACTCATACTGCCATGAGTCAAGATGATCCCGATGCATGGGACCTTTACGATGCTCCAGTATCGGACAACAGCCCAGACTCGTACCCTACCAGGCCGTCCCCTCCTGAGGACAGTACATCTTACACACAGGTGATCGCAAGGGCAGCTGCTTTCCATAACGTCACCTTGCATTCAGAACCAATTGAGGATGACTTCTTGTTTAACACGCTAACCTCCACTCATAGCCAGTACCAAAGACTACCTATGCTCCCAGGAATGCTAAAACATACAAAACAAATCTTTCAGGATCCTGTTAAAGGCCGAGCCATAACTCCAAGAGTGGAGAAAAAGTACAAGCCACCGCCAACAGATCCTGTTTATATTACAACGCAGTTAACTCCAGACTCAGTAGTTGTCGGGGCAGCTCGTAAGAGAGCAAACTCTCATACCTCGGGAGACGCACCACCTCCAGACAAAGAGAGTCGCAAATTTAATGCTGCGGGCAAAAGGGTGGCAGCACAAGCAGCAAACCAATGGCGCATTGCCAATTCACAAGCGCTTTTAGCAAGATATGACAGAGCTCACTGGGATGAGATGCAACATTTGATAGAACACTTACCCAAGGAGTTCCAAAAAAGAGCACAACAAGTGGTGGAAGAAGGACAAAGTATCTCTAATAATCAGATACGGTCTTCAATGGATGCAGCAGATACGGCTGCAAGGACAGTAAATACTGCAATAACAATAAGAAGGCACGCATGGCTCCACACGTCAGGTTTCAAGCCAGAAATTCAACAAGCCGTGCTAAATATGCCATTTAATGAACAGCAGTTGTTTGGGCCGGAAGTCGACACTGCTATTGAGAAACTCAAGAAGGACACTGATACGGCAAAAGCCATGGGCGCACTCTATTCCCCGCAGAGCAGAGGCACCTTTCGCAAAACACCTTTTAGGGGAGGGTTTCAAGGACAACCTACAGAAACCACAACATCACAAACAAGGCCCACTTACCAAAGCCAATATCAGCGGGGAAGTTTTCGGGGGCAATATAGAGGGGGACAATTCCAAAGAGGTAGAGGGAAATTCCAAAGCCCCAAAAGTCCTCAAAATAAGCAGTGACTCACAAGTCACCCATCCCCATCACATAACACCTGTGGGGGGAAGATTAAGCCAATTTTACAAACATTGGGAGGAGATAACAACAGATACTTGGGTACTAGCAATTATCCAGTATGGTTATTGAATAGAATTTCGAGAATTCCCTCCAACAGTCCCACCGAAAACACACAGTATGTCGAAATAACATATAAATCTTCTAGGATTAGAAGTTCAAGCATTGCTCCAAAAAGAGGCAATAGAATTTGTACCAAAACAAGAACTAAACACAGGAGTTTACTCACTGTACTTTCTAATACCCAAAAAAGACAAAACTCTAAGACCTATACTAGATCTCAGAATATTAAATACATACATCAAATCAGACCACTTTCACATGGTTACATTACAAGAAGTAATCCCACTGCTCAAACAACAAGAATACATGACAACACTGGATCTTAAGGATGCATATTTCCATATACCAATACATCCTTCACAGAGAAAGTACCTAAGGTTTGTATTCCAAGGGATACATTACCAATTCAAAGTGTTGCCATTCGGAATAACAACTGCGCCAAGAGTTTTTACAAAAGGTCTAGCAGTAGTAGCTGCACATATCAGAAGGCAGCAAATACATGTGTTCCCGTACCTAGACGATTGGTTAATCAAAACCAACACGCAAAAACAGTGTTCACAACACACAAATTACGTCATAGAAACCCTACACAAACTAGGTTTCTCAATCAATTACTCAAAGTCACACCTTCTGCCGTGTCAAACACAGCAATACCTAGGAGCAACAATCAACACAGTAAAAGGGATTGCCACTCCAAGTCCACAAATAATACAAACATTCCAAAATGTAATACAAGCCATGTATCCAAACCAAAAGATACAGGTCAAATTAGTAATGAAACTCCTAGGCATGATGTCCTCATGCATAGCCATTGTCCCAAACGCAAGGTTGCACATGCGGCCCTTACAACAGTGCCTAGCATCACAGAGGTCACAAGCACAGGGTCAACTTCTAGATCTGGTGTTGATAGACCGCCAAACATACATCTTGCTTCAATGGTGGAACAGTATAAATTTAAACCAAGGGCGGCCTTTTTAAGACCTAGTGCCACAATGCGTAATAACGACAGATGCATCCATGACAGGGTGGGGAGCACACCTCAATCAGCACAGCATCCAAGGACAATGGGACATTCAGCAAAAACAGTTTCATATAAACCACTTAGAACTGTTAGCGGTGTTTCTAGCTCTGAAAGCATTTCAACCCATAATAACCCACAAATACACTCTTGTCAAAAACAGACAACATGACAACAATGTATTACCTAAACAAACAGGGAGGAACACACTCAACACAGTTGTGTCTCCTAACACAAAAAATATGGCATTGGGCGATTCACAACCACATTCGCCTAATAGCACAATTTATTCCAGGGATTCAGAATCAGTTAGCAGACAATCTCTCTCGGGTTCACCAACAGATCCACGAATGGGAAATTCACCCCCAAATACTGAACACTTACTTCAGAATGTGGGGAACGCCACAAATAGATCTATTTGCAACAAAAGAAAACTCAAAATGCCAAAACTTCGCATCCAGGTACCCACAACATCAGTCTCAGGGCAATGCACTATGGATGAACTGGTCAGGGATATTTGCGTACGCTTTTCCCCCTCTCCCACTTCTTCCATATCTAGTAAACAAGTTGAGTCAAAACAAACTCAAACTCATACTAATAGCACCAACATGGGCAAGGCAACCTTGGTACACAACACTACTAGACCTTTCAGTAGTACCTCATATCAAACTGCCAAACAGACCAGATCTGTTAACACAAACAACAGATCAGACATCCAAATCCAGCATCGCTGAATCTAGCAATTTGGCTCCTGAAATCCTAGAATTCGGGCACTTAGACCTCACACAGGAATGTATGGCGGTCATAAAACAGGCTAGAAAACCTACCACTAGACACTGTTATGCAAATAAGTGGAAAAGATTTGTTTATTACTGCCATAATAATCAAATTCAACCTTTACATGCATCTGCAAAAGAGATAGTAGGATACTTACTACATTTGCAGAAATCTAAACTAGCTTTCTCTTCCATTAAAATACATCTTACGGCAATTTCAGCTTACCTGCAAATTACGCACTCAACTTCATTATTTAGGATACCAGTCATAAAAGCGTTTATGGAAGGCCTAAAGAGAATTATACCACCAAGAACACCACCAGTTCCTTCATGGAACCTCAACATTGTCTTAACACGACTCATGGGTCCACCTTTTGAGTGCATGAACTCTTGTGAAATGCAATACTTAACGTGGAAAGTTGCATTTTTAATTGCCATCACATCTCTTAGAAGAGTGAGTGAGATTCAAGCATTTACCATTCAAGAACCATTTATTCAAATACACAAAAATAAAGTTGTTCTACAGACCAATCCTAAATTTTTATCATAAGTAATCTCACCGTTCCACTTGAATCAAACGGTAGAATTACCAGTGTTCTTCCCACAGCCAGATTCTGTAGCGGAAAGAGCACTACATACATTAGACATCAAAAGAGCACTAATGTACTACATTGACAGAACAAAACTAATTCGAAAGACAAAACAACTATTTATCGCCTTTCAAAAACCTCATACAGGAAATCCTATTTCAAAACAAGGCATTGCTAGATGGATAGTTAAGTGCATTCAAACCTGCTATCTTAAAGCTAAAAGAGAACTGCCTATTACACCAAAGGCACACTCCACCAGAAAGAAAGGTGCTACCATGGCCTTTCTGGGAAATATTCCAATGAACGAAATATGTAAGGCAGCAACATGGTCTACGCCTCATACATTTACCAAGCACTACTGTGTAGATGTGTTAACTGCCCAACAGGCAACAGTAGGTCAAGCTGTACTAAGAACATTATTTCAAACTACTTCAACTCCTACAGGCTGAACCACCGCTTTGTGGGGAGATAACTGCTTATTAGTCTATGCACAGCATGTGTATCTGCAGCTACACATGCCATTGAACGGAAAATGTCACTTACCCAGTGTACATCTGTTCGTGGCATTAGTTGCTGCAGATTCACATGCGCCCACCCGCCTCCCCGGGAGCCTGTAGCCGTTTAGAAGTAGATCTTAAACATTTGTACATTTGTAAATATATTACTTGAAACTTCATTATGTACATACGCATTCACTCCATTGCATGGGCACTATTACTAGCATACACAACTCCTACCTCACCCTCTGCGGGGAAAACAATCTAAGATGGAGTCGACGCCCATGCGCAATGGAGTCGAAATGGGAGGAGTCCCTCGGTCTTGTGACTCGAAAAGACTTCTTTGAAGAAAAACAACTTGTAACACTCCGAGCCCAACACCAGATGGCGGGATGTGCACAGCATGTAAATCTGCAGCGACTAATGCCACGAACAGATGTACACTGGGTAAGTGACATTTTCCATATATGTTCGGTGGCATGTGTAGCTGCAGATACACATGCTGTGCACATCCCGCCATCTGGTGTTGGTCTCGGAGTGTTACAAGTTGTTTTTCTTCGAAGAAGTCTTTTCGAGTCACAAGATCGAGGGACTCCTCCCATTTCGACTCCATTGCGCATGGGCGTCGACTCCATCTTAGATTGTTTTTTTCCCGCCATCGGGTTCGGACGTGTTCCTTTTCGCTCCGTGTTTCGGGTCGGAAAGTTAGTTAGAATCTCGGAAAAATCGTCGGTATTGTTTGCGTTCGGTATCGGGTTAGTTATAACAGATCGACACCGATTTTTGAAGAGCTCCAGTGGCCCTTCGGGGTTTTTTTCGATCCCCCCGTCGGGGCCTGGTCGGCCCGGCCACGTGTCTCTTCAAGGCTGATGGAACGGACCCCATTCCGCTTCTGCCCAAAATGCCATAACAAGTATCCATATACAGATCAGCATCTGGTCTGTAACTTGTGTCTGTCTCCAGAGCACAAGGAGGATACCTGTGAAGCCTGTCGAGCGTTTCGGTCGAGGAAGACATTAAGAGACCGAAGAGCAAGAAGACTGCAGATGGCGTCGGCACCGACAGGACAACGGCGTTTTGCGGAGGAAGAAGAAAGCTTCTCCATCCATGAATCGGACTCGGACGAGCTTGATCCAGAAGAAACGCCGAAAACCGTGAGTAAGACATCAAAACATAAAACTCACGAGAAGACAACAAAAGCCCAGGGGACGCCACCGCCAACAGGCCATGGCTTAACCCAAAAGATAGGTGACCGATCATCGGCACCGAAAAAGGGCATGCATGTGGCGAAGTCATCCGACTCCGGTCGAGATACCGCCACACAGCAATCTCGGGCCCGAGACACCGGCCCCGAACAGATTCGGCACCGAGACAGTGGCACCGAAATGGTTCGGCACTGAGAAACCACAACGCCGAAAATAAAGAAGGTTGCCTCGGAGCCCAAAAAGGTGACCGAAAAGATTTCGATTCCGAAACATCCAGCATCGGAACCGAAAACAGGTTCCTACACAGAAGAACAGGGATTGTCCTCCCAGATGCAAGGACATAAGTTCGGAGAGGAACTTCAATCTGTTGAGCCAGACTACACTCAAAGAAGGCTCCACATTCAAAAAGACACAGGGAAGATAAGCACTCTTTCCCCCAATTAAGATGAAAAGAAGACTTGCCTTTCAAGAAAAGGACAAGCAGCCACAGGCAAAGGTGGCAAGACAAACAACTCCACCACCATCAATGCATACATCACCGGTAGCCACTCCACCACTGATGCAATCTCCGACTCATACTGCAATGAGTCAAGATGATCCTGATGCATGGGACCTTTATGATGCTCCTGTATCAGATAACAGCCCAGACTGTTACCCTACAAGGCCGTCGCCACCTGAAGACAGTACATCCTACACGCAGGTGGTCTCAAGGGCAGCTGCGTTTCATAACGTCACCTTGCATTCAGAACCAATTGAGGATGACTTTTTATTTAATACACTCTCCTCCACTCATAGCCAATACCAAAGCTTACCTATGCTCCCAGGAATGCTAAAACATTCAAAACAAATATTCCAGGAGCCTGTTAAAGGCAGAGCCATAACTCCAAGGGTGGAAAAAAAGTATAAGCCACCACCAACAGACCCTGTTTATATTACGCAGCAATTAACACCAGATTCTGTGGTTGTTGGGGCAGCTCGCAAGAGAGCAAACTCTCATACCTCGGGAGATGCACCACCACCAGACAAGGAAAGTCGCAAATTCGATGCTGCGGGTAAAAGAGTTGCAGCACAAGCAGCAAACCAATGGCGTATTGCCAATTCACAAGCACTTTTGGCAAGATACGATAGAGCTCATTGGGACGAAATGCAGCATTTCATAGAACACTTACCCAAAGAGTTCCAGAAAAGGGTACAACAAGTGGTAGAAGAAGGACAAAGTATCTCCAATAATCAGATACGGTCATCAGTGGACAAAGCAGATACAGCTGCAAGGACAGTAAATACTGCAATAACAATAAGGAGACACGCATGGTTGCGTACGTCAGGATTCAAGCCGGAAATACAACAAGCCGTGCTGAATATGCCCTTTAATGAACAGCAGTTGTTTGGGCCGGAAGTCGACACTGCTATTGAAAAACTCAAAAAAGATACTGATACCGCAAAAGCCATGGGCGCACTCTACTCCCCACAAAGCAGAGGCACATTTCACAGAACACCATTTAGGGGAGGGTTTCGAGGTCAACCTACAGAGGCCACAACCTCACAAGCAAGGCCCACTTATCAAAGCCAATACCAGCGGGGATGTTTTCGGGGGCAATATAGAGGGGCACAATTCCCAAAAAATAGAGGGAAGTTCCAAAGCCCCAAAACCCCTCAAAACAAACAGTGACTTCCAAGTCACACATCCCCAACACATAACACCTGTGGGGGGGAGACTAAGACAATTTTACAAACATTGGGAGGAGATAACAACAGACACTTGGGTACTGGCAGTTATCCAGCATGGTTATTGCATAGAATTTCTCAAATTCCCTCCAAACGTGCCACCGAAAACACACAATGTCAAAACAACATATAGATCTTCTAGGACTAGAAGTTCAGGCATTACTACTAAAAGAAGCAATAGAATTAGTACCAGAACACCAGAAAGGAACAGGAGTTTACTCTCTGTACTTTCTCATACCCAAAAAAGACAAGACTCTGAGACCTATATTAGATCTCCGAACATTAAATACCTACATCAAATCAGATCACTTTCACATGGTGAAATTACAAGACGTAATCCCACTACTCAAACAACAAGACTACATGACAACACTAGACATAAAGGATGCATATTTCCATATACTGATACATCCTTCACACAGAAAGAACTTAAGGTTTGTGTTCCAAGGAACACATTACCAATTCAAGGTGTTGCCATTCGGAATAACAACTGCGCCAAGAGTTTTTACAAAGTGCCTAGCAGTCGTAGCTGCACATATCAGAAGGCAGCAAATACATGTGTTCCCGTACCTAGACGATTGGTTAATCAAAACCAACACTCTAGAAAGGTGTTCACAACACACAAAGTATGTCATAGAAACCCTACACAAACTAGGTTTCTCAATCAACTACACAAAGTCACACCTTCTGCCGTGTCAAACACAGCAATACTTAGGGGCGACAATCAACACAGCAAAAGGGATTGCCACTCCAAGTCCACAAAGGGTTCAGGCATTTCACAATGTAATACAGGCCATGTATCCAAATCAAAAAATACAAGTCAAAAAGGTGATGAAACTCCTAGGCATGATGTCCTCATGCATAGCCATTGTCCCAAACGCAAGGTTGCACATGCGGCCCTTACAACAGTGCCTAGCATCACAGTGGTCACAGGCACAGGGTCAAATTCTAGATCTGGTGTTGGTAGACCGCCAAACATACACCTCGCTTCAATGGTGGAACAGTATAAATTTAAACCAAGGGCGGCCTTTCCAAGACCCAGTGCCACAATACGTAATAACAACAGATGCCTCCATGATAGGGTGGGGAGCACACCTCAATCAATACAGCATCCAAGGACAATGGGACACTCACCAAAAACAGTTTCACATAAATCACTTAGAACTATTGGCAGTATTTCTAGCGCTGAAAGCATTTCAGCCCATAATAAGCTACCAACACATTCTTGTCAAAACAGACAACATGACAACGATGTATCACCTAAACAAACAGGGAGGCACACACTCAACACAGTTGTGTCTCCTAGCACAGAAAATATGGCATTGGGCGATTCACAACCACATTCGCCTAATAGCACAATTTATTCCAGAAATTCAGAACCAGCTAGCGGACAATCTTTCTCGGGATCACCAACAGATCCACGAATGGGAGATTCACCCCCAAATACTGAATACTTACTTCCAGAGTTGGGGAACGCCACAAATAGATCTATTTGCAACAAAGGAAAATGCAAAATGCCAAAACTTCGCATCCAGGTACCCACAAGATCAGTCTCAGGGCATTGCGTTATGGATGAGTTGGTCAGGGATATTTGCTTACGCTTTTCCCCCTCTCCCACTCCTTCCATATCTAGTAAACAAGCTGAGTCAAAACAAACTCAAACTCATACTAATAGCACCGACATGGGCAAGGCAACCTTGGTACACAACACTACTAGACTTCTCAGTAGTGCCTCATGTCAAACTACCAAACATACCAGATCTGTTAACGCAACACAAACAACAGATCAGACACCCAAATCCAGCATCGCTGAATCTAGCAATCTGGCTCCTGAAGTCCTAGAGTTCGGACATTTAGACCTTACACAGGAATGTATGGAGGTCATAAAACAAGCTAGGAAACCTACCACTAGACATTGCTATGCAAATAAGTGGAAAAGATTTGTCTATTACTGCCACAATAATCAAATTCAACCCTTACACGCATCTGCCAAAGACATCGTAGGATACTTACTACATTTGCAAAAATCAAAGCTATCTTTTTCTTCCATTAAAATACATCTTACAGCAATTTCAGCTTACCTGCCAATTACGCACTCAACTTCTCTATTTAGAATACCAGTCATAAAAGCATTTATGGAAGGTCTAAAGAGAATTATACCACCAAGAACACCACCAGTTCCTTCGTGGAACCTCAACATTGTCTTAACACGACTCATGGGTCCACCTTTTGAGCCCATGCACTCTTGTGAAATGCAATACTTAACATGGAAAGTTGCATTTTTAATTGCCATCACATCTTTAAGAAGAGTAAGTGAGATTCAAGCATTTACCATACAAGAACCATTTATTCAGATACACAAGCATAAGGTAGTTCTACGAACAAATCCTAAATTTTTGCCAAAAGTCATATCACCGTTCCACTTAAATCAAACAGTAGAATTACCAGTGTTCTTCCCACAGCCAGACTCTGTAGCTGAAAGAGCACTACATATATTGGACATCAAAAGAGCGTTAATGTACTACATTAACAGAACAAAACTAATTTGCAAAACAAAACAATTATTTATTGCTTTCCAAAAACCTCATACAGGAAATCCAATGTTCGATGGCATCTGTCGCTGTAGATACGCATGTTCTGCAATAGCTCGCCATCTGGTGTTGGGCCGGAGTGTTACAAGTTGTTTTTCTTCGAAGAAGTCTTTTGAGTCACGGGACCGAGTGACTCCTCCTTTTGTCTCCATTGCGCATGGGCGTCGACTCCATCTTCGATTGTTTTTTTTCCGCCATCGGGTTCGGACGTGTTCCTGTCGCTCCGAGTTTCGGAACGGAAAATTAGCTAATTTCGGAAGATTTTCGTCGGTATTGTTGCGTTCGGCATCGGCGTACTTAGATTCCACACCGCATCGAAGATCGAAGAGCTCCGGTGCCCGTCAGGGTAGTTTTTCGATCCCCCGTCGGGGCCTGGTCGGCCCGACCGCGTGCTGAAGAACGCCGATGGAACGGACCCCGTTCCGTTTCTGCCCCAAATGCCACAATAAATACCCCTACACAGACCAACACTTGGTCTGCAACCTGTGCCTGTCACCTGAGCACAGCGAAGACACCTGCGAGGCCTGTCGTGCGTTCCGGTCCCGAAAAACACTCCGAGACCGTCGAGCCAGAAGACTTCAGATGGCGTCCGCACCGACAGCCCAACAGGAGTTCGAGGAACAGGAAGAGGAAGGTACCTTCTCGATCCAAGACTCAGACTCCGAAGGATTCGACGATACACAAACCGTGAGTAAGACGTCGAAAACCACACAGAGACACATTTACAAGGCCCAGGGGACGCCACTGCCATCCGGCCATGGCTCCACCCATAAATTCGGTGACCGACCGTCGGCACCGAAAAAGGCCCAAACAGTGCCGAGGTCGTCCGACTCCGGTCGAGACACCGGCACGCAGCCTTCTCGGGACCGAGAAAGTGCTGGAGACAAGCCTCGACACCGAGATGCCGGTGTGGACACGGCTCGACGCCGAGACAGCGGCACCGAAGCTGATCGACGCCGAGAGGTTTCGGCCCCGAAAAAGAAAAAAAGTCACCTCGGAGCCGAAAAAACACGCAGACAGGGTTTCGATGCCGAAACAAACTGCAAGCGACCCAGCTCCAGGCTCTTATACAGAAGAGCACTCGCTAACCTCCCAAATGCAAAAGCATAGGTTTGAGGAAGAGCTACAAGCAACTGATGTGGACCATACGCAAAAGCGTATCTTCATACAGCAGGGGACAGGAAAAATAAGCACCCTTCCCCCTATTAGGAGAAAGAGAAGGTTGGAGTTCCAGACTGAACAGACACCACAACCAAAAGTGGTGAAAAGAGTTACCCCACCACCCTCTCCTCAGCCCGTGATTAACGTCTCACCAGCACAAACTCCATCACTCTCCCCAGCTCACACCACCATGAGCCAGGGTGACCAAGATCAGGACGCATGGGACCTATACGACGCCCCAGTGTCAGATAATAGTCCAGAGGCATACCCTACGAAGCCATCTCCACCAGAGGACAGCACCGCGTATTCTCAAGTGGTGGCTAGAGCAGCACAATTTCACAACGTAAGCCTCCACTCAGAACAGGTCGAGGATGATTTTTTATTCAACACACTCTCCTCCACCCACAGCTCGTACCAAAGCCTGCCTATGCTCCCTGGTATGCTCCGGCACGCAAAAGACATCTTTAAGGAGCCAGTCAAAAGTAGGGCAATCACACCAAGGGTGGAAAAAAAGTATAAGGCGCCTCCTACAGACCCGTTTTTCATCACTACACAGCTGCCACCAGACTCTGTCGTTGTAGGAGCAGCTAGGAAGAGGGCCAACTCTCACACATCTGGAGATGCACCACCCCCAGATAAAGAAAGCCGCAAGTTCGATGCAGCTGGTAAAAGAGTCGCAGCACAAGCTGCAAACCAGTGGCGCATCGCGAACTCCCAGGCACTACTTGCGCGCTATGACAGAGCAACATCTCATTGAACATCTGCCCAAGGACTTACAAAATAGGGCAAAACAAGTGGTTGAGGAGGGACAGGCCATTTCCAACAACCAGATCCGCTCCTCCATGGACGCTGCAGATACAGCTGCACGGACAATTAATACATCTGTAACTATCAGAAGGCATGCATGGCTCCGAACGTCTGGATTTAAACCAGAGATTCAACAAGCAGTTCTCAATATGCCTTTTAATGAAAAAGAACTGTTCGGTCCAGAAGTGGACACAGCGATTGAGAAACTCAAAAAAGATACGGACACTGCCAAAGCCATGGGCGCACTCTACTCCCCGCAGAGCAGAGGGAATTACAGCACATTCCGTAAAACGCCCTTTCGAGGGGGGTTTCGGGGTCAGAGCACACAAGCCAGCACCTCACAAGCAACACCGTCCAGTTACCAGGGACAGTATAGAGGAGGTTTTCGGGGACAATATAGAGGAGGGCAATTCCCTAGAAATAGAGGAAGATTTCAAAGCCCCAAAACCCCTACTACTAAACAGTGACTCACATGTCACTCACCCCCTCCACACAACACCAGTGGGGGGAAGAATAGGTCATTATTACAAAGCATGGGAGGAAATCACTACAGACACTTGGGTTCTAGCAATTATCCAGCATGGTTATTGCATAGAATTTCTACAATTCCCTCCAAACATACCACCAAAAGCACAAAATTTAACAACACACCATTCCAATCTCCTGGAGATAGAAGTGCAGGCACTATTGCAAAAGAATGCAATCGAATTAGTGCCAAACACACAAATAAACACAGGAGTTTACTCACTGTACTTTCTGATACCAAAGAAGGACACAACGCTGAGACCAATCCTAGACCTCAGAGTAGTGAACACTTTCATCAAATCGGACCACTTCCACATGGTCACACTACAAGAAGTATTGCCATTGCTAAAACTACACGACTACATGGCAACTTTAGACCTCAAGGACGCTTATTTCCATATACCAATACACCCATCGCACAGGAAATACCTAAGGTTTGTATTCAAAGGAATACATTACCAATTCAAGGTACTGCCTTTCGGATTAACAACCGCACCAAGAGTCTTTACCAAATGCCTAGCGGTAGTCGCTGCACACATAAGAAGGCAGCAAATACATGTGTTCCCATATTTGGACGACTGGCTAATCAAGGCCCATTCGTTCATAGAGTGCTCAAATCACACAAATCAGATCATACAAACCCTCTTCAAACTCGGGTTCACCGTCAACTTTACAAAATCCAACATTCTGCCGCGCAAGGTACAACAATACCTAGGAGCCATAATAGACACATCAAAGGGAGTAGCCACTCCAAGTCCACAAAGAATTCGAAATTTCAACACCATCATACAACGCATGTATCCAACACAAAAGATACAAGCAAAGATGGTATTACAACTCCTAGGCATGATGTCTTCATGCATAGCCATTGTCCCAAACGCAAGACTGCACATGAGGCCCTTACAACAATGCCTAGCATCACAGTGGTCTCAAGCACAGGGTCACCTTCTAGATCTGGTGTTAATAGACCGCCAAACTTAGCTCTCGCTTCTGTGGTGGAACAACATAAATTTAAACAAAGGGCGGCCTTTCCAAGACCCAGTGCCACAATACGTAATAACAACAGATGCTTCCATGACAGGGTGAGGAGCACACCTCGATCAACACAGCATACAAGGACAATGGAACGTACATCAATCAAAACTGCATATCAATCACCTAGAACTTCTAGCAGTTTTTCAAGCACTAAAAGCTTTCCAACCAATAATAGTTCACAAATACATTCTCGTCAAAACAGACAACATGACAACAATGTATTATCTAAACAAGCAGGGGGGAACGCACTCCACGCAGTTAAGCCTGCTAGCACAAAAGATTTGGCGTTGGGCAATTCACAACCAAATTCGCCTAATAGCACAATTTATACCAGGGATCCAAAATCAACTCGCAGACAATCTCTCTCGAGATCACCAACAGGTCCACGAATGGGAGATTCACCCCCAAATTCTGAACACTTATTTCAAACTCTGGGGAACACCTCAGATAGACTTGTTTGCGACAAGGGAGAACGCAAAATGCCAAAACTTCGCATCCAGATACCCACACGAACAATCCCAAGGCAATGCCCCATGGATGAACTGGTCAGGGATATTTGCTTACGCTTTTCCTCCTCTCCCTCTCCTTCCTTACCTGGTAAACAAACTCAGTCAAAGCAAACTCAAACTCATATTGATAGCACAAACTTGGGCAAGGCAACCCTGGTACACAACGCTGCTAGACCTATCAGTGGTACCCTGCATCAAATTGCCCAACAGGCCAGATCTATTGACACAGCACAACCAAAAGATCAGACACCCAGATCCAGCATCGCTGAATCTAGCAATCTGGCTCCTGAAATCCTAGAATTCGGGCACTTACAACTTACCCAAGAATGTATGGAAGTCATAAAACAAGCTAGAAGGCCATCCACCAGGCACTGCTATGCGAGTAAATGGAAGAGGTTTGTTTGCTACTGCCATATTAATCAAATACAACCATTACACACAACTCCAGAACATGTAGTGGGTTACTTGCTTCACTTACAAAAATCTAACCTGGCTTTCTCTTCCATTAAAATACACCTTGCAGCAATATCTGCATACCTGCAGACTACCTATTCAACTTCCCTATATAAGATACCAGTCATTAAAGCATTCATGGAGGGCCTTAGGAGAATTATACCACCAAGAACACCACCTGTTCCTTCATGGAACCTAAATGTTGTCCTAACTAGACTTATGGGTCCACCTTTTGAACCCATGCACTCCTGCGACATACAGTTCCTAACCTGGAAGGTGGCATTTCTCATCGCCATTACTTCCCTAAGAAGAGTAAGCGAGATTCAGGCGTTTACAATACAGGAACCTTTTATACAACTACACAAAAATAAAGTCGTCCTAAGGACCAATCCTAAATTTTTGCCAAAGGTTATTTCACCGTTCCATCTAAATCAAACAGTGGAACTTCCAGTGTTTTTTCCACAGCCAGATACCGTAGCTGAAAGGGCACTACATACATTAGATGTCAAAAGAGCATTGATGTATTACATTGACAGAACAAAAAACATCAGAAAGACTAAACAACTATTTATTGCATTTCAAAAACCTCATGCAGGAAACCCAATATCAAAACAAGGTATAGCCAGATGGATAGTTAAATGCATCCAAATCTGCTACCTTAAAGCTAAACGACAGCTGCCCATTACACCAAGGGCACACTCAACCAGAAAGAAAGGTGCTACCATGGCCTTTCTAGGAAACATCCCAATGCAAGAAATATGTAAGGCAGCCACATGGTCTACGCCTCACACATTCACCAAGCACTACTGTGTAGACGTGTTATCCGCACAACAAGCCACAGTAGGTCAAGCCGTATTAAGAACATTATTTCACACTACTTCCACTCCTACAGGCTGATCCACCGCTTTTGGGGAAATAACTGCTTACTAGTCTATGCAGAACATGCGTATCTACAGCGACAGATGCCATCGAACTGAAAATGTCACTTACCCAGTGTACATCTGTTCGTGGCATCAGTCGCAGTAGATTCGCATGTGCCCACCCGCCTCCCCGGGAGCCTGTAGCAGTTTGGAAGTTACCTTCAATTATTTATATATGTATCATCTCAACCTTAAATAGGTGCATACTTAGTCACTCCATTGCATGGGCACTATTACTACAATTCAACTCCTACCTCACCCTCTGCGGGGAAAAACAATCGAAGATGGAGTCGACGCCCATGCGCAATGGAGACAAAAGGAGGAGTCACTCGTTCCCTTGACTCAAAAGACTTCTTCGAAGAAAAACAACTTGTAACACTCCGGCCCAACACCAGATGGCGAGCTATTGCAGAACATGCGAATCTACTGCGACTGATGCCACGAACAGATGTACACTGGGTAAGTGACATTTTCATTCTAAGCAAGGCATTGCTAGATGGATAGTTAAGTGCATTCAAACCTGTTATCTTAAAGCTAAAAGAGAACTGCCTATTACACCGAAGGCACCCTCAACTAGAAAGAAAGGTGCTACCATGGCCTTTCTAGGAAATATTCCAATGACATAAATATGTAAGCCAGCTACATGGTCTACGCCTCATACATTTACCAAACACTACTGTGTAGACGTGCTAACAACACAGCAAGGCACAGTAGGCCAAGCAGTACTACGAACACTGTTTCAGACAACTTCAACTCCTACAGGCTGAACCACCGCTTTTGGGGAGATAACTGCTTACTAGTCTATGCACAGCATGTGTATCTGCAGCTACACATGCCACCGAACGGAAAATGTCACTTACCCAGTGTACATCTGTTCGTGGCATTATTCGCTGCAGATTCACATGCGCCCACCCGCCTCCCCGGGAGCCTGTAGCCGTTTAGAAGTTGATCTTGAACATCTGTATATTTGTAAATATATATATTACTTTAAACTACATTATGTACATACGTATTCACTCCATTGCATGGGCACTATTACTAGCATATACAACTCCTACCTCACCCTCTGCGGGGGAAAACAATCTAAGATGGAGTCGACGCCCATGCGCAATGGAGTCGAAATGGGAGGAGTCCCTCGATCTCGTGACTCGAAAAGACTTCTTCGAAGAAAAACAACTTGTAACACTCCGAGCCCAACACCAGATGGCGGGATGTGCACAGCATGTGAATCTGCAGCGACTAATGCCACGAACAGATGTACACTGGGTAAGTGACATTTTCCATATATATATATATATATATATATATATATATATATATATATATATATATATATAGGTGAGGGCAAACCATATACTTAAAAAATGGAATGTGAAAGTTACTGTTAACCAAGGCTACGACCCAAGGACCCTTAGGACTGGAAAAGCACTAAAACCCCAAATGTAAGTAACTACGATTACCCATGCGCCTGTGTGCAGAGTTTTAATCCCTTGTCAGTGTCCATAGGGTAACATGGGGACATTGTGGTTGAGAGTTTTCGTGTTCTAGGACCCTTCCCAGTAGACCCAGAGGTAACCCGTTGTGACAAGAGAGGTTCAAGAGTGACGTGTTCTGCTTTGCTACAGACTGAGAGGTAACAAAGCTAAAGGAATGCAAAGAATGCAGCACTCTGTCTGAGTAATGAACTTATTAAGGCACTC
Organism: Pleurodeles waltl; assembly: GCF_031143425.1. Classification (NCBI taxonomy): domain Eukaryota; kingdom Metazoa; phylum Chordata; class Amphibia; order Caudata; family Salamandridae; genus Pleurodeles; species Pleurodeles waltl. Next base: position 901,366,987 of record NC_090448.1, on the reverse strand, counting down.
CCCATGTTTCATATACACAAAGAGAATAACGTGAGCCTTTATTTTGAATGTAGCAACACGTGCAGCTAAAAGGATCACAGCAATTGGATAATAATAATCAAAGAAAATTTAATACATCAACTGTGTGTGTGTGTATATATGTGTGTGTGTGTATATATACAGGGAGTGCAGAATTATTAGGCAAGTTGTATTTTTGAGGATTAATTTTATTATTGAACAACAACCATGTTCTCAATGAACCCAAAAAACTCATAAATATCAAAGCTGAATATTTTTGGAAGTAGTTTTTAGTTTTTTTTTAGTTTTAGCTATGTTAGGGGGATATCTGTGTGTGCAGGTGACTATTACTGTGCATAATTATTAGGCAACTTAACAAAAAACAAATATATACCCATTTCAATTATTTATTATTACCAGTGAAACCAATATAACATCTCAACATTCACAAATATACATTTCTGACATTCAAAAACAAAACAAAAACAAATCAGTGACCAATATAGCCACCTTTCTTTGCAAGGACACTCAAAAGCCTGCCATCCATGGATTCTGTCAGTGTTTTGATCTGTTCACCATCAACATTGCGTGCAGCAGCAACCACAGCCTCCCAGACACTGTTCAGAGAGGTGTACTGTTTTCCCTCCTTGTAAATCTCACATTTGATGATGGACCACAGGTTCTCAATGGGGTTCAGATCAGGTGAACAAGGAGGCCATGTCATTAGATTTCCTTCTTTTATACCCTTTCTTGCCAGCCACGCTGTGGAGTACTTGGACGCGTGTGATGGAGCATTGTCCTGCATGAAAATCATGTTTTTCTTGAAGGATGCAGACTTCTTCCTGTACCACTGCTTGAAGAAGGTGTCTTCCAGGAACTGGCAGTAGGACTGGGAGTTGAGCTTGACTCCATCCTCAACCCGAAAAGGCCCCACAAGCTCATCTTTGATGATACCAGCCCAAACCAGTACTCCACCTCCACCTTGCTGGCGTCTGAGTCGGACTGGAGCTCTCTGTCCTTTACCAATCCAGCCACGGGCCCATCCATCTGGCCCATCAAGACTCACTCTCATTTCATCAGTCCATAAAACCTTAGAAAAATCAGTCTTGAGATATTTCTTGGCCCAGTCTTGACGTTTCAGCTTGTGTGTCTTGTTCAGTGGTGGTCGTCTTTCAGCCTTTCTTACCTTGGCCATGTCTCTGAGTATTGCACACCTTGTGCTTTTGGGCACTCCAGTGATGTTGCAGCTCTGAAATATGGCCAAACTGGTGGCAAGTGGCATCGTGGCAGCTGCACGCTTGACTTTTCTCAGTTCATGGGCAGTTATTTTGCGCCTTGGTTTTTCCACACGCTTCTTGCGACCCTGTTGACTATTTTGAATGAAACGCTTGATTGTTCGATGATCACGCTTCAGAAGCTTTGCAATTTTAAGAGTGCTGCATCCCTCTGCAAGATATCTCTCTATTTTTGACTTTTCTGAGCCTGTCAAGTCCTTCTTTTGACCCAATTTGCCAAAGGAAAGGAAGTTGCCTAATAATTATGCACACCTGATATAGGGTGTTGATGTCATTAGACCACACCCCTTCTCATTACAGAGATGCACATCACCTAATATGCTTAATTGGTAGTAGGCTTTCGAGCCTATACAGCTTGGAGTAAGACAACATGCATGAAGAGGATGATGTGGTCAAAATACTAATTTGCCTAATAATTCTGCACTCCCTGTATGTGTATTGTGCATTATCCTGCCATCTAGTGTTGGGCTCGGAGTGTTACAAGTTGTTTTTCTTCGAAGAAGTCTTTTCGAGCCACGAGACCAAGGGACTCTTCCCTTTTGGCTCCATTGCGCATGGGCGTCGACTCCATCTTAGATTGTTTTCTTTCCGCCATCGGGTTCGGACGTGTTCCTCTTCGCTCCGTATTTCAAATCGGGAAAGTTAGCTAAATATAGAAAATTCGACGGTATTGTTCGCGCTCGGTACCGGTTTAGTGTTAGTGTATCGACCACCGATAGTAGAAGGGCTCCGGCGGCCCTTCGGGGCTTCCGCTCTTCAGCGGGGCCTAGTCGGCCCGACCGCATCCATCGACGAAACTAATGGACCGGACCCCCTTCTGCTTCTGTCCTAAGTGCCACTCGAAGTATCCTTATACAGACCAACACTTGGTCTGTAATCTGTGTTTATCACCAGAACATAGGGAGGATACTTGTGAGGCCTGTCGGGCGATTCGATCAAAAAAGACCCTACGTGATCGAAGAGCGAGAAGACTACAAATGGCATGGACACCGAGAGAACAACTCGACGTCGAAGAGGAGGAAAGAATTTCCATCCAGTGGACGGACTCTGACGAATCCGAAAGTGAGCGACCCACGACGATGCAGAAAACAGTGAGTAAAACTGCCCCATCCAAAACTCACAAAAAGATCGTTAAGGCCAAGGGGATGCCACCGCCAGCAGGCCATGGCTTAACCCATCGAAAAGAAGGGGACCAAACATCGGCACCGAAAAAGGGCAAAGAATTGCCGAAGCCATCCGACTCCGGTCGAGATTCAGGCACGGAACGATCTGAACACCGAGAGTTCGACTCACCCAAGGTGAGAAAAGTAACGTCGGAACAGAAAAAGACTTTATCGGAAGCATCGGTACCGAAAAAAGCAGCTTCGGAGCCGAAAAGAAGCTCTTACACAGAAGAGCAAGGACTTTCCAGCCAACTGCATGGAAAACACAGATTTGAGCAGGAAATAAGTATGGGGGAACCAGACCATGCGCAAAGGAGGTTGCATATCCAGAAAGAGACTGGAAAAATACAAACTCTTTCTCCAATCAAAACCAAACGAAAAGTGGCATTTCATGAGTCAGAAATGCAGCCGACGCAAAGGTGCCCAGAGATAAAACCCCACCACCAAGGTTTTCTCCACAACCTTCCCCACTACACTCACCACAGCTGTCCCCGGTAAGAACACCTCCAATGCAATCACCTATGCATACAGGGATGACACAGGATGATCCGGATGCATGGGACTCATATGATGCACCAGTATCAGACAACAGCCCAGATTGTTACCTAACAAGGCCGTCACCTCCAGAGGACAGTACTGCATATATGCAGGTACTATCAAGGGCAGCTGCGTTCCACAATGTAGCAATGCATTCAGAGCCAATAGAGGATGATTTCCTGTTCAACACCTTGGCATCCACCCACACTTCCTACCAGAGTCTGCCAATGCTCCCGGGCATGCTCAAGCACGCAAAACAGGTATTCCAAGAGCTAGTTAAAGGAAGGGCTATCACGCCTAGGGTGGAGAAAAAATACACGCCTCCCCCCAACGGACCCTGTATTTATAACACAGCAACTTACACCAGACTCAGTGGTTGTAGGAGCAGCAAGAAAGAGGGCAAACTCTCAATTGTCAGGAGACGCTCCACCGCCTGACAAAGAGAGTAGGAAGTTTGATGCAGCGGGCAAACGAGTGGCAGCACAGGCAGCCAATCAATGGCGGATCGCATATGCACAAGCCCTACTGGCTCGCTACGACAGGGCACACTGGGACGAGATGCAACACATTATACAGCACTTGCCCAAAGAACACCAGAAACGTGCCCAACATGTTTTGGAAGAAGGACAAGCAATATCCAACAACCAAATAAGGTCCGCATTAGACTCGGCAGACACAGCAGCACGAACAGTCAACACTGCGGTAACCATTCGCAGGCATGCATGGTTACAAAGCTCTGGATTCAAATCAGAAATCCAACAAGCAGTGTTAAACATGCCTTTTAACCAGGAACAATTGTTTGGGCCGGAAGTGGACACAGCAATTGAAAAATTAAAGAAGGACACGGACACGGCCAAAGCCATGGGCGCGCTCTACTCCCCACAGAGCAGAGGCACATTTAGAAAGCCACAATTTGGAGGGGGGTTTCGAATGCAAACACCAGAGCCTTCCACCTCGCAAACCAGACCTACCTATCAGGGACAATACCAGAGAGGAGGGTTTCGTGGCTCATATAGAGGTGGACAATTCCCAAGAGGAAGGGGAAAGTTCCAAACACCTAAAACAAGTCAAACCAAACAGTGACTTCAATGTCACAAAACCACAACACTTAACACCAGTGGGAGGGAGATTTACCGCATACTACCAAAACTGCACACACAACTACGGACGCATGGGTCCTAGCCATTATCCAACATGGTTATTGCATAGAATTCACAAATTTCCCGCCAGATGTGCCCCCAAGGGCACACAATATGTCCAAACAACACTTAGACCTATTACAACTAGAGGTCCAAGCATTATTACAAAAACAAGCAATAGAGTTAGTACCCAACCATCAGAAAGGAACAGCTGTCTACTCACTATATTTCCTAATTCCAAAGAAGGACAAAACGGTAAGACCTATATTAGACCTCAGAACACATAAAGTCAGATCACTTCCACATGGTAACACTTGATCTCAAGGATGCCTACTTTCACATACCCATACATCCTTCTCACAGAAAATACTTAAGGTTTGTAATACACGGCGTACACTATCCATTCAAAGTGTTACCGTTCGGGATAACAACAGCCCCAAGGGTATTCACAAAATGCCTTGCAGTGGTAGCCGCTCACACAAGGAGACAGCACATGCACGTATTCCCATACTTAGACGACTGGCTAATGCAAACCAGCACTCAACAACAGTGTCTTCTTCACACGAAATACATTATAGAAACTCTACACAAACTAGGATTTTCTATAAATTACCAGAAATCACATCTGCAGCCATCCCAAATACAACAATACTTGGGAGCAACACTCAACACACAAAAAGCGATTGCCACTCCAAGTCCACAAAGGGTCCAAGCGTTCCAAAATATAACATCAAACATACAGCCAAACCAACACTACCAAGTAAGGTTTGTAATGAAACTTCTAGGCATGATGCCTTCATGTATAGCCATTGTCCCAAATGCCAGATTACACATGCGGCCCTTACAACAGTGCCTAGCAAAACAATGGACACAAGCACAGGGTCAACTCCAAGATCTAGTGTTGGTAGACCGCCAGACACACTTCTCGCTTCAGTGGTGGAACCCTATAAATTTAAACCAAGGGTGGCCATTCTAGGACCCAGTGCCTCAAGACGTGATCACAACAGATGCTTCCATGATGGGGTGGGGAGCACACCTCAACCAGCACAGCATACAGGGACAATGGGACAATCAACAAAAACAACTCCACATAAATCATTTAGAACTGTTCGCAGTGTTTCTAGCATTAAAAGCATTTCAACCACTAATAGCCAACAAACACATTCTTGTCAAAACCGACAACATGACAACAATGTATTATCTCAACAAGCAAGGAGGGACACACTCGTCACAACTGTGTCTCTTAGCACAAAAAAATTGGCATTGGGCAATTCACAATCACATTCGCCTAATAGCACAATACATCCCAGGCATTCAGAACCAGTTGGTCGACAATCTCAGTCAAGATCACCAACAAACACACAAATGGGAAATTCATCCACAGATCCTACAAGATTACTTCCTACACTGGGGAACACCAAAAATAGACCTATTCGCAACAAAAGAAAACGCAAAATGCCAAAACTTCGCGTTCAGGTACCCACACCCTCAATCCAAGGGCAATGCGTTATGGATCAGTTGGTCAGGGATATTTGCTTACGCTTTTCCCCCTCTCCCACTCATTCCTTATCTGGTAAACAAACTAAGTCAAAACAAATTCAAACTAATACTCATAGCACCAACCTGGGCTCGCCAACTGTGGTACACAACACTGCTGGACCTATCAGTAGTACCTCACATCAAATTACCAAACAGGCCAGATCTGTTAACGCAACACAAACAACAGATCAGACACCTGAATCCAGCATCGCTCAATCTAGCAATCTGGCTCTTGAAGTCTTATAATTTGGACACTTAGACCTTACACAAGAATGTATGGAGGTCATTAACAAGTTAGAAAACCCACTACAAGACATTGTTACACAAAACAAATGGAAAAGATTTGTTTACTACTGCCACGCTAATCAAATTCAACCACTACATGCTTCCGCAAAGGACATTGTAGGCTACTTATTACACTTACAAAAGTCTAAGTTAGCATTCTCTTCAATTAAAATACATCTCACAGCAATATCTGCCTATCTGCAGATTACACATTCAACTTTGCTTTTTAGAATCCCAGTCATCAAAGCATTTATGGAGGGACTAAAAAGAATCATACCCCCAAGAACACCACCAGTACCTTCGTGGAACCTTAATTTTGTATTAACATGACTCATGGGACCACCATTCGAACCCGTGCACTCTTGTGAAATGCAATACTTAACTTGGAAAGTAGCCTTTCTAATAGCTATCACATCACTTAGAAGAGTAAGTGAGATATAAGCATTTACTATACAAGAACCCTTTATACGAATACATAAACATGTTCTCCGTACAAATCCCAAATTCCTACCAAAGGTCATATCGCCATTCCACCTAAACCAAACAGTGGAACTCAGTCTTCTTTCCACAAGCAGACTCAGTAGCCGAAAGAGCATTACATACATTAGACATAAAAAGAGCACTAATGTATTACATTGACATAACAAAACAATTTTGTAAAACAAAACAATTGTTTGTAGCCTTCCAAAAACCTCATGCACGTAATCCTATATCCAAACAAGGCATTGCTGATGGATAGTTAAATGTATTCAAACTTGCTACATTAAAGCAAAAAGAGATCTACCTATTACACCAAGAGCGCATTCCACTAGGAAAAAAGGCACCACAATGGCTTTTCTGGGTAATATACCTATGACAGAAATTTGTAAGGTAGCCACCTGGTCAACGCCTCATACATTCACAAAGCATTACTGTGTAGATGTGTTAACAACACAACAAGCCACAGTAGGACAGGCTGTATTGAGAACATTATTTCAGACAACTTCAACTCCTACAGGCTAAGCCACCGTTTTTTGGGGAGATTACTGCTTATTAGTCTATGCACAGCATGTGTATCTGCAGCTACACATGCCACCAAACGAAAAATGTCACTTACCCAGTGTACATTTGTTCGTGGCATGAGACGCTGCAGATTCACAGGCGCCCTCCCCGGGAGCCTGTAGCCGTTATTAGTTGAATGAAAATTGTAAATTTGTAAATAAACATTATTTTAATACACATTATGTACATACATACCTACTCCATTGCATGGGCACATCTAGTATATTTACAACTCCTACCTCACCCTCTGCGGGGAAAACAATCTAAGATGGAGTCGACGCCCATGCGCAATGGAGCAGAAAGGGAGGAGTCCCTCGGTCTTGTGACTCGAAAAGACTTCTTCGAAGAAAAACAACTTGTAACACTCCGAGCCCAACACTAGATGGCAGGATAATGCACAGCATGTGAATCTGCAGCGTCTCATGCCACGAACAGATGTACACTGGGTAAGTGACAGTTTCCATATATATATATATATATATATATATATATATATATATATATATATATATGTGACTACGTATCTTTACGCATGTACACAGTAAAGCTATATATTAAGAATTAAAAATGCATCACCATTGGGCTAGAATCCAACATCTTCCCTTGTCTGCCGTGGTCAAGCTGTGGAACCTGTGACTGCTGGGACAGGAGAGACCACCCCAATTCCGAGCAGTGCGTCCACTCTGAGATGAGTTCCTTCTCTCTGTCAAGCTTCCCCACCTTATATACCTTAAACAAACTTAATAGGAAGGTTCTATAAACCCCCCTCCCGTCGAGTAAGTTGTGAAATTCAAGCGTTGGCCGTACTAGGTTTGTGTTGAAAAAACACACCAGGAACTCTCCAGATCCCATGGTGTATTTCCAAGACCGAACTGTACCCTTCTCTACCATAAACATTCTCAGCCTTGTACAGTCTTATCAACTGTTTCATCCCCCACATTATGTTCCCTTCCCTGTTGAGAAAAGCGAAAACACGTTAACAAGTTGTGCACTGAAAAATACCTTCGCCCCCAATGTGATGGCATTTGAAGCTAAGCTAAGCACAAAATGGAGTCAGTAGTCAAAATGGGGTTGATGGTTAGATACAGATAACATTACATGCCCCCACCCGTGTATACCCAGAGAAGTGAAGTACCTGCACCGGGGAACCCAGATGCAGAGGGGTGAAATTGTGTTGAATTCTCCCGTTGAAGTCAATGGGGACCTCGGCTGCCCAGCTGCTGCCGTGACCCGTGGACCAGGTTGGTGGAACTCAGGCATGGATTCGGTTGAAGAGGACCTAAGGAAACAGGGGGATAGAGTCCAGATGACCCGGGGATGCCCAGGAGGCACAGGAGGGTGATGCCCACTCTTCTTGTAGATGATTTCCTGGGGGACTGTTGTGGAAGTGCAACTGTGGTGCCCAGGTGATACACGCAGATTCCAGGAGTCATCCACAAGCTGTCCCACGCCGGTCAGCGGATTGCAGAGGAGTGAGTGGTCTGTAGGACCACCAATAAACCTCAGCAAATTCAAGAAAGCGCGGTACGAAGTGTTGTAGGATTTGGGGACCAGCAAGGTCCAAGGGGCTCAACCTTTGTAGGTTAATCAGGCCAGACCTCAGGAAGCAGGAGAGCCAGCAGGAATCGTTGGAGACCTCAGGTGGGCCCACTGGCAGCAGGCACAGGGAGTCGCAGAGAGGCCTCTGCATCACAAAAAAAGATGGATGTCCACATCGTAGAGGTTGCAGGGAAGACATCATTCCTGGAGTGGTGTGATGCTGCAGGCTGGGGATTCTTGGCGCTAGAAGGTATTCGGACTGAAGAGCAGAGAAGCCTTGGCAACAGCAAACAGATGCAATGCACAGGGGTTCTGTCCTAGCATCTCCAGTGGGGGACCACAGACTTGTCAGTTGACAAGAAGACAGGGCAGACCTCTGGAGCACCACAGAACCACCATCTGTGTTTTATAGCCTTGAAGAGTCCGTGGGATAGCAGGATCTGTAAACCGGTTGTCGACATTTAGTAGCCTGCAGATGCAGTAGAGTAACTTCTTCACTCCAAGGGAGATTCCTTCTTGCTGTCCTAAGTGCAGGCAGAGTCCTTTTGACTCTGGAGAATGCACGGCCACTGAGGTTGCAGAGTCCTTGTAATGCACGGCAACAAAGTTGGAGTAGGTGCTCTCCTACCAGTTGCACTCTTGTCTTGGTTCCTGGCAAAGTCCAGCAGCGGTTCCAGTGTCCACGCTGCCGAAGAATCTTGCGACTAATCGCTCTTGCAGACGAATCTAGGGCCCAACCCTCAGAGGAGCCCATAAGTAACAGCTTCAGTGTGGGTCAGGGATGCTAATCAGGTGGACTGACCAGTGAGACGCTCCCAGGACCTCTGCTCATCTTATTTCCAAGATGGCAGTTCTGGGCACCTCCGTAGGGGAAGAGCAGGACATGGGGGTGGTTGGTCCCATGTCCTTTGTGTGGTTTCGCGCCAGAGCAGGAGCCTGGGGTTCCTGCACTGGAGTAAACCGGTTTATGCAAGGAGGGCACCAAATGTGCCCTTCAAAGCGGTCTGATGGCCCTCAGGAGCACCTCCACCCTAGCCCAAAGACACCTATTTCTAAAGAAGAGGTGGTAGCACCTCCCCTCTGCAGGAATTGTTTTGTTTTGCCTTCCCCTGCCCGAGTTTAGCTCACCAGCAGGAGGGCAAAACAGTGTCTGAGGTCAGCGGCAGCACTGACTTGCACACAGACCCTGCAAGGCTGCACAGGCCGCTACGGGGGGATCCTTGAAGGAGCCCACACAGTTAATTGCATCATGCAACTAGCACTGGAATCAGTGTAGTTGCATGATTCCAGCATGTTTGATACCAAACATGACGAGGTTCGGTGAAGCCATTATGTTGTGCTGACCAGTGTCCACTACATCCCTTAAGATGGCTACACTCCTGCTGCTGAGCCTAACTGAAGCGGGGAAGACAGAACAAAGGATTTCCTGCAAAGGTATCTGGGCTGGGGTGGCCTCTGAATGCCACCAGACTTCTTTGAAGGGCACATTTGATGCATTCCTTTCATAATCCGGTTCGAACCGGTACAGGAATCCGCACACAATGGACAGGGGAGTGACCACCCCCTGTCTAGCTCCTCCCCTGGGGAGAGATGCACATAGCTCTGCCAGGCAGCCGCTTGATTCTGCCGTCTTAAAAATAAGATTTGCAGAAGCCCCTGGGAGCATCTGACTGGTTAGGCCAGGTAGATGACGTCCCTGACACCCTCTGATAGGTGGATCACTTCAGAGAGTGACCAACTCCCTTTTACAGTTACTTAAGGGCTCTCCTGAGGTGGGTCCTCAGATTCGTGGAGCAAGACTCTTCAAGGAACTCTCTGCAATACTTCTGCTCCTCTCTGGATCCGCTGCTGGTCTGCTTTTTGAACTGAAACAAGACTGTATGCAGTTGGGAGGGCTCCCACTGCAGCATTGTTTCTCCAGCTCCTTCTGGATTTCTGCAACATCCGTGGCTGTGCACCCTCTAGGGTCACAAGGACACTGCCTGCATCCAAGAAGGAATCTCCCTTGGAGTAAAGTAGTTAGTCCCCTGCATCCGCAGGCACCTCAAGGCAATGTCCACCAACTAGTGGATCCTAATGTCCTACAGACAACATAAAGGTTCTGCTCACAGGGGGTGGTTCTGTGGTCCTCTCTAGCTCCAACTTATCTTCTGACCAACTTGAGAGATGATGGATCCTTGCTACAGCCACTGGAATGGAACCCCTGTGCACCGCAACTGTTGCTCTTGCCAAGGATTGTTGACTCTTTCTCCAAGAAGATTTTCAAGCTCCTCGAGCCCCAGCCCCCAGCTCTCTGGAACTCCAGATCCAGCTTCCTCTCTGCAACTCCTGTGATGTGGGACTCCTGTTTTGTTGTGCTGCTGCGTTATCCTTGCGACTCCCTGTGCCTCCTGCAAGTGGGTCTGTCGTGGGGGCCCTTCGGACTCTGGCTGGCTTTCCTTGCTGCAGAAGGCCTGTCCTGACTCCCCACCAAGGGTCGAGTCTCTACGACCCTGCTGGGCCTCCAAAATCCTCAAACTTCCTTGCAACCGCTGTTTGCATTTGCCAAGGCTTGTCTATGGTCCTGCTGTCCACTGACCTTCCTGCAATCCAGTGATGTGGAACAGCTCGTGGGCGACTCTAATGATGACCTGCACCCCCCCTGTGTAGAAAAGTGCCCCTTTTGGCATGATTGCCCCCCCCACTTTTTGCCTGATATTGATGCTGATTTGACTGAGAATGTGCTGGGATCCTGCCAACCAGTCCCCAGCACCAGTGTTCTTTCCCAAAACTGTACCATTGTTCCCACAATTGGCATACTCCTGGCACACATGTAAGTCCCTTTTGAAAGGTACCCATGGTAACAAGGGCCCTGTGGCCAGGGAAGGTCCCCAGGGGTTGCAGCATGTATCGAGCATCTTGGGGGAACCCTCGCCAAGCACATGCACACTGCCTTTGCAGCTGGTGTGTGGTGGTGGGGAGAAAAAGACAAAGTCAACTTGGCACCCCCTCTCAGGGTACTAGGCCCACAAACCACTGCATGTGGCATAGGTAAGTCACCCCTCTAGCAGGCCTTACAGCCCTAAATCAGGGTGCACTATACCACACTTGAGGGCATAGCTGCATGAACAAAATGCCCCTACAGTGTCTAAGTCCGTTCTTAAACAATGTTATTGCAGTGTGGCCATATAAAGTATATGGGCAGGGAGTTAGTCATTACGAACTCCACAGCTCCATAACGGCTTCACTGAAATCTGGGAATTTTGGTTTCAAACTTCCCAGCACAATAAACCCACACTGATGCCAGTGTTGGATTTATTGAACAATACATCCAGAGGGCATCTTAGAGATGCCCCCTGTATTTTAGCCAAACGTCTAGTGCAGGACTGACAAGTCTGGACCAGCCTGCCTCTTCCAGACGTGTTTCTGACCACATGGGGTGAGAGTCTTTGTGCTCTCTATGGCCAGAAACCAAGTCTGTACTGGGTGGAAGTGCTTCACACCTCCCCCTGCAGGAACTTTAACACGTGGCGGTGAGCATCAAAGGCTCAGACCTCTTGTTATAGTGCCCCAGGGTACTCCACCTAGTGGAGATGCCCACCCACAGACAAAGCCCCACTTTTGGTGGCAAGTATGGCTGGAAAACAAGTAGTAACCACCTCAGTTAGGGCCACCCCTAAGGTGTCCAGAGCTGAAGTGCCCCCAGCCCCCTTCTTGCAAAATCCTCCATCTTGGTTTGGAGGATAGGGACCAATATGGTTAGGTCTGTGTCCCCCTCCCTAAAGGGAGTGAACACCTGAATGGTATAGTCATCCTCAGGGACGTAGCCATTCGCTACTGCCCTCTGACCCCTGTAATACCCCTAAAATATGGGATTTAAGGGCTCCCTTGAACCTAGCTCGTCAGATTCCTGTTGACCTCACAAGAAGAAAGAAGGACTGCTAAGCTGACTGCCAGCAGAAAAGACCAAAGATTCAAACTAACTTGGCCCCAACCCTACTGGTATTTCTCCAGCTTCTAATCCCCTGCTAAAAGAAGGCGACGCATCCTGCAGGACCAGCAACCTCTGAAAAGCCCCAGGAGGACTTCCTCACCCCAGAGGACCAAGAACTCCTGTGGACAGCAGCTCTGTCCAAGAAGAAAACTACAATAAAGAACTCCAGAACTGCCCCAGATCCGCAAGTTCTGCCCACTCTGCACCCGATGCCCACGGCCCATGTCCTGGTGGCCCAACTGACTAGAGCTGTCCCCAGACAATGCTGAGCAAGTACCCACCCTTGGTTGACCCCTCCTGTCCAACAGGATGACGCCTGCAGTTTAAATCCCAAGGACCCCCTTGACTGCTACAGAACCGGCCAAAGATTCTTGACGCCATAAGGTACCCCTGCACCTGAAGTCCCCTGGCCTTGGGGAATCTGACCTTTGGTGCAACAACGTCCAGCAGGCAGTCCTTCTCCTTGTCCAGCCTTTGGTTTCCCAGAACCAACCCCCTGGACCCAGCCTGCAGCATCTTTGTGACCCCCAGTGTCCCCCCCCCCCCTATAGGAAAGCATTGGGAGCCCTACACTACGTTTGCACCCTGCACTCAGCCGCCTCAGTGCCTCCGAGGGTGTGTTTTTGATGCTGACCTGTGGCCCCCCCGGTGCTCCTCTAAACCCACCAGGTCTGCTCTCCGAAGACGCGGGTACTTACCTGCAAGCAGGCATAATTCAGAGTGCTGCCAGTCTCTGTAGGAGCCCATGTTAAATCAACTTCAAGTTTGACCTCTGCACGCGGCCGGCCCAGGTTGCTGGCGGTGGGTGTTTGGGGTTAACTTGAACCCCAACCTGTGGACATCATAAACCCCAGAGACTGGAACTGTAAGTCTTGTACTTACCTCAAAACTGTACTAACTTTTCTTCCCCCAGAACGGTTTCTAAAAATTGCACTGTCAACTTTTAAAACAGATTATTGCTATTTATTAAAAAACCTTATAACTTGCCAATTTGAAACAAAGTGGTATTGATACATATGTTGGATACTTACTTGCAAATGTACTTACCTGCAACCTGAATCTTGTGGTTTTACAAATAAAATAACAAAATATATGTTTGCTATTTAAAAAAGTTGGGCTGAAGTTAGTCAATGAGTGAGTGCTTCATTTATTGCCTGTTTGTGTACAACAAATGCTTTGCACTACCCTCTGATAAGCCTAACTGCTCAACCACACTACCACAAAAGAGAGCATTAGTATTATTTACTTTAGCCTCTGTGAAGCCTCTGGGGAAACCCCTGGACTCTATGCACACTATATCTCATTTTGATATGGTATATACAGAGCCAGCTTCCTACAGCCTTGAATCCACAGCTGCAGTTCTTTCACCGTCTGGTAGGAACTTCACCTCCAAGAGGGTGGTGGGCATTGCCTACCTTCTCTGCCTGGACTAGTCCGAGTGGCCTGGACACAGTCCCCTTCTTTTTCAGGTTCTTCACATCCGGAATACACCTTTTGATTCAGCCAGCCTGGTCCACCGGTCACAACAGCAGATGGACAACCAATGGTTCCCTTGACTCCAACAAGGGTTTCCTTATGCACTTCACCGCTATGCACCTGGGCTCCCTGGTTTAGGTGCTCCAGTGCCCTGGGTATCCACGAATGGGAGCACTCTCCAACCTTCTTTGTGCCAACTGGTTTCCTTGAGTTCCACTGGTAAGAGTCCTAAATCTTTAAAAATCCAACTGCAACAGTCCTGTGTTAGCCTATGGGACATCCAGCTTGGTAACAACTGTGAACCCGGGCGCCTGTGGGATTTCGAGTACTTACAACTGGTAATTCCCACTCCCCCACCCCTACACTGTTACCTTGGTTGGGCACCTCCAGACTTATACAACCCCCCCCCCCCCCCCCCACATAGGGCCCCGTGTATTTTTATGCTTTACCTGATTATTACATCATAAATTGTGTGAGCTTCCTACAATGATGGCAGCAGTAGGATTAGACACTTGCATTGCTTTACCAGTTGGTCATCAGTGACTTTCGGCAGGTAATATCATTTCTAATTGTTGAGAACACTATACTAGTGACTTCAGGGACTTTTAAACTTTTTGCTTGGGTAGTCAGGGGTCTAGCAAAGCCCTTTCTCCAAACGTTCTATAGTTTAGAGCTTAAGAGTAGGTAGGTACACTACATACACTACTCTAACAACATGTCTATAGATGAGGGAGCTGGTCTGACTCAGGAGTCTAGGTATGGGGCCCTTAAGTTCCAGGAACCTAGGCCGCTGTGCACAGCTACGAAACTAAAGACATATAGTAACCCTACCAAAATCTACTCTCTTAGAATTACTTATTTAGGATGACATACAGAACCCTGATAGAGAGAGGGAGTTTGATGAAGCGGGTGAACCACCAGTGCTGGAAAAGGAGGTACCAGGTACTTCCTATGGCCACACTGGACAGAACCATGAGGATTTTGGAGAGAACTTTGAACCTGCAGGGAGCAATGCTGGTAGCACAAGATGGAGTCGTAATAGTAGGCCTGCTTTTTCTCCGCTTGGGGTGGTCAAAAGGGTATCCAGGAGGAGTAGATTGTCCTCATCCTCATCTTCCCTTGCCTCAGCATCTTTTGCTGGGTCGATCCACTCTATCTCAGAAGAGGGATCCTTAGGTAGAGGGTTGAGCTTGCTGAAACTTGAGAAGGCCAAACTCAAGTTGAAAAAGCAGGAACTAGCTCTTGAGAGAGAGGCCCTAGAGATGGACAGTGAAAGGACGAATTTGGGGTTAGAACCCCATGGTGGCAGCATTAGCGAGTCCAGAGTCAGGAAAGACACCTTTGATTCCAGGAGTCTCAGCAGGATAGTCCCTCCCTACAAGTCTTTGGATGACATCCATAAGTGGATTACTGTTGTAGAGAGGGCCTGTAAAGCTCAGAAGGTCCTGCAGAGGCAGTGGGCAGCTATCCTGTGGCTCTTCTTTGCAGACAAAGGGAGAGATAAACTTTTGGCAGTTAGAGAAGAGGATGCAGACAACTACCAAGTATTGAAAGAGACTGCGATTGATGAGTTTGGACTCACAACTGAGGAGACGTGACCCAACAAAAGGAGTGTTGTCACTCTAGGTCGCCATCTTCAGACCCGGCTTCTGGGTCGGCTACCGCCTCCTAGAGTTTCCAGGAACTGGAGTCACCCCTGCTCACCTCTGTGAGGCCATGTGCCCCATATTTCAGCAGGTCGACCCCCATGGAGTTCCTTCAGGCCTCAGGGGGTCGACAGGGGCCACTTTGGGTTCCATCCCGGCAGCTTTGGCATTGGAACTGGAAGGCACGCAGGAATCCCTTCTTGGATCTAAACAGGTGTTGGTCGTGCCATCTCGACCTTCCCCAGTGACAGTTCTGACGTAGAGGCTCCTGACGTCGCCCGTACCCATGGTCGGTGTCGACCCCATCCTCAGTCCTGACACGGAGCCAGACCAAGGGTAGTGCAACGCCAATTCCGACTTCGACAGGGACCTTGCTCCCTAGATCGTATTCTGATCCTTATTCTTACGGGTTACGGTACGGTGAGTATTGGGACCTCTTAGAATACCAGCTTAAAGACCCTGTGGACTGGCGTACAAACTTAAATGAAGCCAGGTGTCTGGACACTTCCCCTGATGCTGGCATGCTCCATGGTGGTGAGAAGAGAAGCCAAGGTACTGGGCCTCAAGCTGCCTTTGGTGGCAGTCAGGACTAACATCCTGACTGAGTTGCTTCAGCCCGGGGATTCCTCTTCCGAACTCCTTTTGCCCTTTAATGATCCCTCACCGATATCCTGCTGGGGGCTTGGTCCAAACCCAACACAGGGGCTCCTGTTAACAGGACAATCGCCCAGTGCCAACGACCAGCCTTTAATGACCCAGTTTTCCCTATGCAACACCCAACCCCAGAGAGTTTGGTTATCCACGCCCGCAGGTGTGCTCCCTTCTGCACCCCCGGATAGGGAGTCTAAGACACTGCATCAGCTTGGGAAGAAAATGTTTTCTTCCTCCAGTCTGGCATTGCGGTATGTGAACACTGCATGCCTTTTGGGACGTTACACCCATACTTCATGGGACATGGTTGTGCAGGTGCTGCCACAGGTCCCGGGCCATTCTCTCCCAAGTTGTTGCTGATGGGAGGGATGCAGCGAAGTTCACGATTCAATGTGGACTGGATACAACCAACTTACAAGGTAGATCAGTTGCATCAACAGTGGCATTGAGGTGCCACGCTTGGTTGACGATGTCTGGCTTTTCAGGGGATGTCAAACCCACACTTATGGACATGCCCTTTGATGGCACCGTCTCTTCAGAGACAAAGCAGACTTGGCACTCGAGGGCTTTAAGGAGTCCCAGGCTATGGCCAGGTCCTTGGATTATGCAGGTGCCCCTCATCTCCTCAGTCTGCCTTTTGCCCCTTTTGTGGCTATGGGAGGGGTGCCCAACCATGTCCCTTTCCCTCCAGCCACTGTTCCATGCATACTGCCCAGCCTCTGCATAGCTGGGAACGTGGGATCCAACACCCTCTTGGATCAGGGTGCCAGTGGTCCTGCTGACAATCCATCACATCAGACAGGTGGGCTTTTCAAATAGTCTGAAGGGGCTACTCCGTCCCCTTCGATACTACCTATCCACCCATGCCATCATCCTATGACCGTATGATAGAGGATCACCTGGCACTTCTCTGTGAGGTAGGTACGGCTCTCTTGGCCAAGGGAGCTATAGAGAGGGTCCTTGTGCCAGAAGTAGGTCATGGTTGTTATTCCCACTACTTTCTGGACCACAATAAGGAGAAGGGCCTCGGCCTATCATAGACCTCCGGTCCCTCAATCTCTTCCTCAGGAAGGAGAAGTTCAAAATGCTCACTCTGGCTTAGTTCCTATCTGCCCCCAACTCAGGAGACTGGACTGTCCCGTACTGCCTGCCCACAGCTGTTACTTGCGGTTCATGGTAGGCCACGAGTATTTTCAGTTTACAGTGCTCCCCTTTGGTCTCACCAGTGCTCCTTGGGTGTTCACCCAGTGATGACGGTGGCCGCAGCTCATCTGCGCATATCAGGGGCTTCAATCTTTCCCTACGTCGAAGACTGGCTGTTGAAGGTGGGCTCGCCCCAGGCAGTCATCTCCCACCGTCAGACTACAGCAGACCTCCTGTATTCGCTGGGGTTCACTATAAACATGCCAAATTCACACCTGACTCAGACATTCCCTTTCATCGGATCTGTTCTGGAGACAGTGAATTTTCGGGCCTATCCTCCTAAGTGACGAGTCCAGGATGTACCCTCTTTTTGGCATAGTTACCCCCACTTTTTGCCTGCTGTCAGTGTGTTTTTGATTGTGTTCACTGGGATCCTGCTAACCAGGACCACAGTGACTGCTCTCTCCCTCTAAATGTGGTTGTTCCTGACTTTGTGCACCCCACATTTGGTATACTGGTGCCCCCATGTAAGTCCCTGGTATATGTTACCTAGGTACCCAGGGCATTGGGGTAACAGGGGTTCCTCAAGGGCTGCAGCATGTAATATGCCACCTAGGGTAGCCCATGCAAAATGTGTCTGCAGGCCTGCCTTTGCAGCCCGCATGAAAAGGTGCATGCACCCTTTCACTACAGGTCACTGCACCAGGTCACTATAAGTCACCCCTGTGGCAGGCCCTCATAGCCCAGAGGGCAGGGTGCAAGTACCTGTGTTTGAGGGCACCCCTGCATGAGCAGAGGTGCCCCCACAAACTCCAGCTCCATTTTCCTGGACTTCGTGAGTGCGGGAAGCCATTTTACCCTGGACATAGGTCATAGGTCACTGCATATATGCAGCTACATAATGATAACTCTGAACCTAGGCATGTTTGGTATCAAACATGTTGGAATCATACCCCAATACTGTTGCCAGTATTAGTTGTTTGATTCCATGCACTCTTTGGGCTCCTTGGGGGACCCCCAACTTTGCTCCTGCCAGTTTGCAGAGTATTCTCGGGCAGCCCGCGCTGCTGCCGTCCTACAGGCAGGTTTCTGCCCTCATGCTCCTTGTCCAGCACAAGCAGGGGAAGGCACAATAAAGGATTTCCTTTGGTAGAGGAGGCAACACCGCTCTCCCTTTGGAAATAGGTGTTACATGGCTTGGGAGGGGTAGCCTCCCCAAGCCACTGGTATGCTTTTAAGGGCACATTTGGTGCCCTCCGTGCATAAAGCAGATTTCACCAGTCCAGGAACCCCTGGTACCCTGCTCTGGTGTGAAACAGGACAATGGAAAGGGGAGTTACCACTCCCCTGTCCATCACCACCCCAGGGGTGGTGCCCAGAGTTCCTTAGGCGGCCACTTGATTCTGCCATCTTGAATCTAAGGTGGGCAGAGGCCTCCAGGTCATACAGGTGACGTCACAGCCCCTCCTGATAGGCGGCCACCCTGCTAGGTGACCAGTCCCCCTTTTAAGGCTACATAGGGTCTCCTTCTTGGGTGGGGGTCCTCCGATTTGACGTGCAAGATTCCAGCAGGACTCCTCTGCAACGTTTACTTTGACTTCCGGCCACTGGAACCGCAACTGGACTTCTTACAAACCTACAATCTGCATCTCCAGTGACGACTTCGCTCTGCAACACTGTTTCTCCGGCAGCTTCCAGCATCTGCAACAGTTCCCCGGCTGTGCATCCTCTGAGGGTGGCAAGTCTTAAGTCTGCACAAGAAGCAAGAAGGAATCTCCCTTGGAGTGAGGAATCACTCCCCTGCAGCCGCAGACACCAACTGCAACAACGACTGGCTGCGTGGAGCCTCTCTCCTGCAACTCTACATGGATCCTGCAACACAGGTGGTGATCTTGAGTGGTCCCCTCGGTCCCCTCTACCAGCTATCCAACTTGGGAGATGGTGAGTCTTTGTCTCTTCTAGCATGATAGTACCCTGTGCACTGCGACTCTTGCAACTACCAAGGCTTGTTGGCTCCTCCTCCAAGGGATCTTCAGGCTCCATCTAGCTCTGGCTCCAGCACTCTTCTCTGCAACGTGTAGTCTACTGCCTGCTGCTCCAGTGACGTGGGGCTCCTTTCCAGGTGTGTTGAGTGGGCCTCACTGCGACTCCTCCTGTGCCTGCTGCTTGTGAGTTGCCTGTGGGGGCTACATCCTCGACTTCTGGTTCTCCTCACTACTGAGGGTCTCCTGGGACTCGCCTCCTTGGGTGAGTCCCCTCAGACCTTCCTGGTCCCCAGCGGCTCTTCAACTTTTTTTCTGCAACTATTTTTTTTTGCCAAGGCTTGTTGGTGGTTTCTCCACACCACTGACAGACTGCAACTCTTCTTCTGATGTGGGACATCGACGGCATCACTTATGGAACTCTTCCTCTGCTCCTGTGCTGTATAGCTAAATCCTGGTCTTTACCGTCGACCTGATCCCACGTCTTCAGAAGGGTGGGTAGTGGCTCCTCCCCCAACCGGACACTCCAACTGGAACTGGACTTGGGCCCCTTCATTTGCAGGTCCTGTTCTGTCAGGATCCATCTTCTGTTTCTTCCAGTCTTGCTTGGGATTTGCACAGTCCTTTTACAAAGTTTTGTGGTTTTGGGGGAAAAACAGGTACTTACCTCTTCTCTCCTGGTCGCTGAGGGGGCACTATGGTATTTCTCTTTTGGGGTTCCTAGTTCCTCCAGCTCCCTTCTACAGATTCCACTTACCTGGGTGGGGTCTGCCTTTCGCATTCCATTTTTTTAGTATATGTTTGGTCCCCCCTTAGCGTCTCTATTTACTGTCATTTTACTGTTTTCTACAGTATTTTAGTTTTTGTGTTCCCATAATCGAGTACCTTTATTTTTGTAACAGTGCTATTCTTTCTTGTGTGTAAGTGCTGTGTGACTACAGTGGTACAGTATAAGCTTTGCATGTCTCCTAGATAAGTCTTGACTGCCCATTCACAGCTACCTCTAGATAGCCTGGCTTCCTAGACACTAACTACACCTTACTAATAGGGAATACCTGGACCTGGTATAAGGTGATAACACCATAGGTGCTAACCATACACCAGGCCAGCTTCCTACACAGGATATTCTGGCTATGTTTCAATGTTTCACCCTCTGTCCTGGGTTTCTGTGAAAATGAGTCTGAGGCTGCTGGGCCTCATGGCCTGCTGCAACCTGGTGGTGACACATGCGAGCTGGCACATGGGGGCTCTGCAGTGGGACCTGAACTTCCAGAGGGCGCAGCATCAGGGGAATGTCTCCGACATGGTTGTGGCTCTTGAACTGCAATTGGGTCAGAAGCAGATCCCTCTCCTTGCCCCTAACCTCCATAAAGAAAGGCTAGTGCAGGTGTTCACGTAAAACACCACTGCCGTGTGATACTGCAACAAAAATGGCAGGGTGGGGGTCATGGACTCTGTCAATAGGCTCCGCAACTCTGGACATGGCTGTAACATCAGGGCATATCCCTGGTGCTTCAACACTTGGAGGATTCTGAATACCAGGGTGGATGAACTCAGCCGAAGATGCCTATCTGAACCCGAATGGCATCGCCTTCTGCGGTGGTGCAAGGTTTCTAACAGCAGTGAGGAGAGCCTTGGGTTGATCTGCTTGTCATCGCCAAGCACACCCAATATTAACATTTCTGTGCGCTGGAGCTTCTAAGACCACTCTCGCTCAGATACGCTTTTTGTCCTGAGTAGAGCTCAGGTCTCCTGTACACCATTCCTCTTATACCACTCCTGCCCAGAGTTATCAAGAAGATCAAGAACAACCAGAGCCCAATTAATTCTTAAGGCTTTGGACTGGGCATGAAGAACTTGGTATCCTGAGGTGTTGAGTCTGGCTATCGATCCTCTGATCAGGCTACCCCCTCAGAAGGATCTTCTGGCGCAGCAGCAGGGTAGGGACTTCCACCCGAATTTGTCAACTCTTCTTGTGTGGGGATTTAGCGGCTGCAGTTGATAGCTTTTGACTGTCCTCCCAAAGTCTGCAACGTTATCTTGACAGCCAAGCGTCCCTTCACCAAGATGATATACGCCTGCCATTGGGGAATATTTGTGGCATGATGTACAGAAAGACAACTGGATCGCCTTTCTGCCCTCCTTTCTCAGGTTTTTCTTTTTTTAATTTTTTCTCTTGCCAGCAGGGCTCTGCTCTGGGCACTCTGAAGGACTACCTCTCTGCTATTTCCACTTTTCGGTGATTGCCTGATCAGCCATTGCTCCTTGGTTCTTGAAAAGTCTTCAACATATGTTTTCACCTTCTCCCTTTACTGTGTGTCAGTGGGACTTCAGTCTTACAATCCTGACGTGCGCTCCCTTAGAAATAATTCACAACTGCTCTATAAGGCTACTTTAACATCAAGACAGACTTCCTTGTGGAAATAACATCTGCTCGGAGGGTCAGTGAGCTTCAGGCCTCGTCATTCAAGCCTTGTTATCTTACAATCTACCCAGGCAAACT
Organism: Pleurodeles waltl; assembly: GCF_031143425.1. Taxonomy (NCBI): domain Eukaryota; kingdom Metazoa; phylum Chordata; class Amphibia; order Caudata; family Salamandridae; genus Pleurodeles; species Pleurodeles waltl. The sequence continues at coordinate 901,345,078 of NC_090448.1, read as the reverse complement.
GGTGCATCATATGAAAGTTTCCTTTCTTCCTAAAGTTGTTACTCCTTTTCATGTAGGCCAATACATCACTCTGCCTACTTTTTATGTTCCTCCACATCCCTCCAAGGAGGAGAAGCAACTCCATTGAGTGAGCCCAAAAAGAGCGTTGTCGTTCTACCTTGACTGCACATGAGTTCCAGGTGGATGACCAACTATTCGTGGGGCATGTCAGAGCGCAGAAAGGACGAGCTGTGCACAAGAGGACCATGTTCAGATGGATCATGCTCTGTGCCAAGACCTGCTATGCATTGGCCAAGAAGCAACCCCCTTGAAGATTTTCATGTGTACTTCACAACAACAAAAGCTGCGACCACTGCGTTAGCATGCAGAGTTCGGTCCTAGACATCTGCCAGGCAGCAACATGGGCCTCCTTGCACATATTCACAACACACTACTGTCTGGTCATTCCAGATGGGCAGTTTGCATGTTTGGTCCTGCAGGGCATCTTCATATGAAATTGGTTCAGAGACCCACCTCTGGGGATAATATTACTTGGTCTGCGGCTAGAGGTCTCTATCAGATGAATTTACTTACCTTTGGTTACACTTTATTTGGTAGAGACTCTATGCAGGAAAGTCCCTCTTTTTGGCATGGTAACCCCCACTTTTGGCTGTTGTCTGTGTGCTTAGACGGTTGTCACTGGGATCCTGCTAATCAGGATGTAGGAAAATGCCACTGTTGGCATGGTCACCCCCCCCTTTTTTTTTGCCTAGTGTTGTTGCCTGCTTTGAGTGTGCTGGGACTCTGCTAACCAGCCCCATCACCAGTGTTCTTTCCCTAAAACTGTACCTTTAGGGCCAGATGTAGCAAAGACTTTGCGACTCACAAACGGCGAAAATCGCCGTTTGCGAGTCGCAAATGCATCTTTGCTATGTAGAAATGCAGTTCGATGGCATCTGTCGCTGTAGATACGCATGTTTTGCAATAGCTCGCCATCTGGTGTTGGGCCGGAGTGTTACAAGTTGTTTTTCTTCGAAGAAGTCTTTCGAGTCACGGGACCGAGTGACTCCTCCTTTTGTCTCCATTGCGCATGGGCGTCGACTCCATCTTCGATTGTTTTTTTTCCGCCATCGGGTTCGGACGTGTTGCTGTCGCTCCGAGTTTCGGAACGGAAAGATAGCTAATTTCGGAAGATTTTCGTCGGTATTGTTGCGTTCGGGATCGGCGTAGTTAGATTCAACACCGCATCGAAGATCGAAGAGCGCCGGTGCCCTGCGGGGTAGTTTTTCGATCCCCCGTCGGGGCCTGGTCGGCCCGACCGCGTGCTGAAGAACGCCGATGGAACGGACCCCGTTCCGTTTCTGCCCCAAATGCCACAATAAATACCGCTATACAGACCAACACTTGGTCTGTAACCTGTGCCTGTCACCTGAGCACAGTGAAGACACCTGCGAGACCTGTCGTGCGTTCCGGTCCCGAAAAACACTCCGAGACCGTCGAGCCAGAAGACTTCAGATGGCGTCCGCGCCGACAGCCCACCGAGAGTTGGAGGAACAAGAAGAGGAAGGTACCTTCTCGATCCAAGACTCAGACTCCGAAGGATTCGACGATACACAAACCGTGAGTAAGACGTCGAAAACCACACAGAGGAAGATTTACAAGGCCCAGGGGACGCCACTGCCATCAGGCCATGGCTCCACCCATAAATTCGGTGACCGACCGTCAGCACCGAAAAAGGCCCAAACAGTGCCGAGATCATCCGACTCCGGTCGAGACACCGGCACGCAGCCTTCTCGGGACCGAGAAAGTGCTGGAGACAAGCCTCGACACCGAGATGCCGGTGTGGACACGGCTCGACGCCGAGACAGCGGCACCGAAGAAGATCGACGCCGAGAGGTTTCGGCCCCGAAAAAGAAAAAAGTCACCTCGGAGCCGAAAAAACAAGCAGACATGGTTTCGGTGCCGAAACAAACTGCAAGCGACCCAGCTTCAGGCTCTTATACAGAAGAGCACTCGCTAACCTCCCAAATGCAAAAGCATAGGTTTGAGGAAGAGCTACAATCAACTGATGTGGACCATACGCAAAAGCGTATTTTCATACAGCAGGGGACAGGAAAAATAAGCACCCTTCCCCCCATTAGAAGAAAGAGAAGGTTGGAGTTCCAAACTGAACAGACACCACAACCAAAAGTGGTGAAAAGAGTTACCCCACCACCCTCTCCTCCGCCCGTGATTAACGTCTCACCAGCACAAACTCCATCACACTCCCCAGCTCACACCACCATAAGCCAGGGTGACCAAGATCAAGACGCATGGGACCTATACGACGCCCCAGTGTCAGATAACAGTCCGGAGGCATACCCTACGAAGCCATCTCCACCAGAGGACAGCACCGCGTATTCTCAAGTGGTGGCTAGAGCAGCACAATTTCACAACGTAAGCCTCCACTCAGAACAGGTCGAGGATGATTTTTTATTCAACACACTCTCCTCCACCCACAGCTCATACCAAAGCCTGCCTATGCTCCCTGGTATGCTCCGGCACACAAAAGAAATCTTTAAGGAGCCGGTCAAAAGTAGGGCTATCACACCAAGGGTGGAAAAAAAGTATAAGGCGCCTCCTACAGACCCGGTTTTCATCACTACACAGCTGCCACCAGACTCTGTCGTTGTAGGAGCAGCTAGGAAAAGGGCCAACTCCCACACATCTGGAGATGCACCACCCCCAGATAAAGAAAGCCGCAAGTTCGATACAGCTGGTAAGAGAGTCGCAGCACAAGCTGCAAACCAGTGGCGCATCGCGAACTCCCAGGCACTACTTGCGCGCTATGACAGAGCCCACTGGGACGAGATGCAACATCTCATTGAACATCTGCCCAAGGACTTACAAAATAGGGCAAAACAAGTGGTTGAGGAGGGACAGACCATTTCCAACAACCAGATCCGCTCCTCCATGGACGCTGCAGATACAGCTGCACGGACAATTAATACATCTGTAACTATCAGAAGGCATGCATGGCTCCGAACGTCTGGATTTAAACCAGAGATTCAACAAGCAGTTCTCAATATGCCTTTTAACGAAAAAGAACTGTTCGGTCCAGAAGTGGACACAGCGATTGAGAAACTCAAAAAAGATACGGACACTGCCAAAGCCATGGGCGCACTCTACTCCCCGCAGAGCAGAGGCAATTACAGCACATTCCGTAAAACACCCATTTGAGGGGGGTTTCGGGGTCAGAGCACACAAGCCAGCACCTCACAAGCAACACCGTCCAGTTACCAGGGACAGTATAGAGGAGGTTTTCGGGGACAATATAGAGGAGGGCAATTCCCTAGGAATAGAGGAAGATTTCAGAGCCCCAAAACCCCTACTACTAAACAGTGACTCACATGTCACTCACCCCCTCCACACAACACCAGTGGGGGGAAGAATAAGTCATTATTACAAAGCATGGGAGGAAATCACTACAGACACTTGGGTTCTAGCAATTATCCAACATGGTTATTGCATAGAATTTCTACAATTCCCTCCAAACATACCACCAAAAGCACAAAATTTGACAACACACCATTCCAATCTCCTGGAGATAGAAGTGCAGGCACTATTGCAAAAGAATGCAATCGAATTAGTACCAAACACACAAATAAACACAGGAGTTTACTCACTGTACTTTCTGATACCAAAGAAGGACAAAACGCTGAGACCAATCCTAGACCTCAGAGTAGTGAACACTTTCATCAAATCAGACCACTTTCACATGGTCACACTACAAGAAGTATTGCCATTGCTAAAACTACACGACTACATGGCAACTTTAGACCTCAAGGATGCTTATTTCCATATACCAATACACCCATCGCACAGGAAATACCTAAGGTTTGTATTCAAGGGAATACATTACCAATTCAAGGTACTGCCTTTCGGATTAACAACCGCACCAAGAGTCTTTACCAAATGTCTAGCGGTAGTCGCTGCACACATAAGAAGGCAGCAAATACATGTGTTCCCATATCTAGACGACTGGCTAATCAAGGCCCATTCGTTAATAGAGTGCTCATATCACACAAATCATATCATACAAACCCTCTTCAAACTAGGGTTCACCGTCAATTTCACAAAATCCAAAATTCTGCCGCGCAAGGTACAACAATACCTGGGAGCCATAATAGACACATCAAAAGGAGTAGCCACTCCAAGTCCCCAAAGAATTCAAAATTTCAACACCATCATACAACGCATGTATCCAACACAAAGGATACAAGCAAAGATGGTACTACAACTCCTAGGCATGATGTCTTCATGCATAGCCATTGTCCCAAACGCAAGACTGCACATGAGGCCCTTACAACAGTGCCTAGCATCACAATGGTCACAAGCACAGGGTCACCTTCTAGATCTGGTGTTAATAGACCGCCAAACTTACCTCTCGCTTCTGTGGTGGAACAACATAAATTTAAACAAAGGGCGGCCTTTCCAAGACCTAGTGCCACAATACGTAATAACAACAGATGCTTCCATGACAGGGTGGGGAGCACACCTCGATCAACACAGCATACAAGGACAATGGAACGTACATCAAACAAAACTGCATATAAATCACCTAGAACTTCTAGCAGTTTTTCAAGCACTAAAAGCTTTCCAACCAATAATAGTTCACAAATACATTCTCGTCAAAACAGACAACATGACAACAATGTATTATCTAAACAAGCAAGGGGGGACGCACTCCACGCAGTTAAGCCTGCTAGCACAAAAGATTTGGCGTTGGGCAATTCACAACCAAATTCGCCTAATAGCACAATTTATACCAGGGATCCAAAATCAACTCGCAGACAATCTCTCTCGAGATCACCAACAGGTCCACGAATGGGAAATTCACCCCCAAATTCTGAACACTTATTTCAAACTCTGGGGAACACCTCAGATAGACTTGTTTGCGACAAAGGAGAACGCAAAATGCCAAAACTTCGCATCCAGATACCCACACAAACAGTCCCAAGGCAATGCCCTATGGATGAACTGGTCAGGGATATTTGCTTACGCTTTTCCTCCTCTCCCTCTCCTTCCTTACCTGGTAAACAAACTCAGTCAAAACAAACTCAAACTCATATTAATAGCACCAACTTGGGCAAGGCAACCCTGGTACACAACGCTGCTAGACCTATCAGTAGTACCCTGCATCAAATTGCCCAACAGGCCAGATCTGTTGACACAGCACAACCAAAAGATCAGACACCCAGATCCAGCATCGCTGAATCTAGCAATCTGGCTCATGAAATCCTAGAATTCGGGCACTTACAACTTACCCAAGAATGTATGGAAGTCATAAAACAAGCCAGAAGGCCATCCACCAGGCACTGCTATGCAAGTAAATGGAAAAGGTTTGTTTGCTACTGCCATATTAATCAAATACAACCATTACACACAACTCCAGAACATGTAGTGGGTTACTTGCTTCACTTACAAAAATCTAACCTGGCTTTCTCTTCCATTAAAATACACCTTGCAGCAATATCTGCATACCTGCAGACTACCTATTCAACTTCCCTATATAAGATACCAGTCATTAAAGCATTCATGGAGGGCCTTAGGAGAATTATACCACCAAGAACACCACCTGTTCCTTCATGGAACCTAAATGTTGTCCTAACTAGACTTATGGGTCCACCTTTTGAACCCATGCACTCCTGCGAAATACAGTTCCTAACCTGGAAGGTGGCATTTCTCATCGCCATTACTTCCCTAAGAAGAGTAAGCGAGATTCAGGCGTTTACAATACAGGAACCTTTTATACAACTACACAAGAATAAGGTCGTCCTAAGGACCAATCCTAAATTTTTGCCAAAAGTTATTTCACCGTTCCATCTAAATCAAACAGTGGAACTTCCAGTGTTCTTTCCACAGCCAGATACCGTAGCTGAAAGGGCACTACATACATTAGATGTCAAAAGAGCATTGATGTATTACATTGACAGAACAAAAAACATCAGAAAGACTAAACAACTATTTATTGCATTTCAAAAACCTCATGCAGGAAACCCAATATCAAAACAAGGTATAGCCAGATGGATAGTTAAATGCATCCAAATCTGCTACCTTAAAGCTAAACGACAGCTGCCCATTACACCAAGGGCACACTCAACCAGAAAGAAAGGTGCTACCATGGCCTTTCTAGGAAACATCCCAATGCAAGAAATATGTAAGGCAGCCACATGGTCTACGCCTCACACATTCACCAAGCACTACTGTGTAGACGTGTTATCCGCACAACAAGCCACAGTAGGTCAAGCCGTATTAAGAACATTATTTCAGACTACTTCCACTCCTACAGGCTGATCCACCGCTTTTGGGGAGATAACTGCTTACTAGTCTATGCAAAACATGCGTATCTACAGCGACAGATGCCATCGAACTGAAAATGTCACTTACCCAGTGTACATCTGTTCGTGGCATCAGTCGCAGTAGATTCGCATGTGCCCACCCGCCTCCCCGGGATCCTGTAGCAGTTTGGAAGTTACCTTCAACTATTTATATATGTATCATCTCAACCTTAAATAGGTGCATACTTAGTCACTCCATTGCATGGGCACTATTACTACAATTCAACTCCTACCTCACCCTCTGCGGGGGAAAAACAATCGAAGATGGAGTCGACGCCCATGCGCAATGGAGACAAAAGGAGGAGTCACTCGGTCCCGTGACTCGAAAGACTTCTTCGAAGAAAAACAACTTGTAACACTCCGGCCCAACACCAGATTGCAAAACATGCGAATCTACTGCGACTGATGCCACGAACAGATGTACACTGGGTAAGTGACATTTTCATTTTGCAAGTCGGAATGGTATGCAATTCCATTTGCGACCACGAAAGCGGTCGCAAATGGACTCGCAGTTACCATCCACTTGAAGTGGATGGTATCCCATGGGACCCCTTCCACTTTATGACTGAACCAAAAAATAATTTTTCAGAGCAGGCAGTGGTCCAGTGGACCACTACCTGCCCTGAAAAATACCGAAACAAAAGGTTTCGGTTTAGTTTTCAAAGTGCAGCTCGTTTTCCTTTAAGGAAAACGGGTTGCACTTTGAAAAAAAAAAAAAACTGCTTTATTTAAAAGCAGTCACGGACATGGAGGTCTGCTGTTCCCAGCTGGCCTCCATCCCCTTAAGTGCCCTGAGTGGCTATGGGGTCGCAAATTGCGACCCACCTCATTAATATCAATGAGGTGGGTTTTTGCGACCCCATAGCGATTCGCAGAAGGTGTCTGAGACACCTTTCTGCATCCCAAATTGCGACTTGCAATTTGCGAGTCGCAGGGACTCGCAAATTGCAAGTCGCAATTTGGGACTTTCCTACATCTGGCCCTTATTTCCACAGCTGACACACCCCTGGCACACAGTTAAGTCTGTTGTAAAAGGTACCTCGGTACCAAAAGCCCTGTGGCCAGGCAAAGTCCCTAAGGGCTGCACCATGTATTATGCCACTCTCAGGGACCCCTTACTCAGTGCATGCACACTGCTTTGCAGCTTGTGTGTGCTGGTGGGGAGATAAGACAAAGTTGACATGGCGCTCCCCTCAGAGTGTCATGCCCACACACCACTGCCTGTGGCATAGGTAAGTCACCCCTCTAAGTCACCCCTCTAGCAGGCCTTACAGCCCTAACGCAGGATGCACTATACCACAGGTGAGGGCATAGCTGCATGAGCACTATGCCCCTACAGTGTCTAAGTCAATTCTTAGTCATTGTAAGTGCAAGGTAGCCATACTGAGTATATGGTCTGGGATTCTGGTATTACGAACTCCACAGCACCATATTGGCTACACTGAATACTGGGAAATTTGGTATCAAACTTCTCAGCACAATAAACCCACACTGATGCCAGTGTGGGATTTATTGAGAAATGCACACAGAGGGCATCTTAGAGATGCCCCCTGTATGTTAGCCCAACTGCTAGTGCAAGGCTCACCGTCTGTGCCAGCCTGCCACTTCCAGACGAGTTTCTGACCACATGGGGTGAGTGCCTTTGTGCACTCAGTTGTCAGGAACAAAGCCTGTCCTGGGTGGAGGTGCTTCACATCTCCCCCTACAGGAACTGTAACAGTTGGCAGTGAGCTTCAAAGGCCCAAGCCTGGTGTTGCAATGCCCAAGGGCACTCCAGCTAGTGGAGATGCCCGCCCCCCTGGACGAACCCCCGCTTTTGGTGGCAAGTCCGGAGACATAATGAGAAAAACAAGGAGTCGTCACTTCCTCAGTCAGGTCCACCCCTAAGGTGACCAGAGCTGAAGTGACCTCCCTCCTTGAGAAATCCTCCATCTTGCTTTGGAGGATTAGGACCAATAGGGATGTGCTCCCCTTTCCAGAGGGAGTGGGCACAAGAAGGGTGTAGCCACCCTCATCGACAGTAGCCATTTGCTACTGCCCTCTAACCCTAACACACCCCTAAATTTAGTATTTAGGGGTGACCCTGAACCCAGCTCTTGAGATTCCTGATGACCTCACAAGAAGAAGGACTGCTGAGCTGGAAACCCCACAGAGAAGAAAAGGAGATGACAACTGACTTGGCCCCAGCCCTACCATCCTGTCTCCTGCTACAAGGACCCTGCAACTGAAAAGCGACACGTTCTACGGGACCAGCAACCCCTGAAAAGCCTCCAGAGTACTACCTGCATCACTGAGTACCAAGGTCTCCCGTGGACAGCGGCTCTGCCCATCAAGAAGAAAAGACATCCATCTTTAGAGGGACCTCACTCCAGAAGTGTGAGTCCCCAATTCTCTGCACCCGATGCCCTGGGCCCGTGTCCAGAGAAACCAACTATCCAGAGAGGACCCCCAGGCGACTCCAACAACATGTCCACCCTGGGCTGACCTCCCTGCACCCCCACAACAACGCCTCCAGAGGGAATCCTGAGGGACCCCCTTGACTGCGACTCCCCAGGACGAAGTTATCCGACTCCTGGAAGAAGCACTACACCCGCCGCCCCCATGCTCATGAGGAACGGACCACCGGTGCAGCAACGACCAGCAGGCGGCCGTGACCCTTGCCCAGTTGGTGGCTTGCCCGAGAGGCCCCCCTGTGCCCTGCCTGCAAGCGCCTATGTGACCCCGGGTCCCTCTATAGAGTTCTATTGAGAACCTGACGCCTTGTTTGCACACTGCACCCAGACGCTCCCTTGCTGCTGAGGCTGTGGTTTGTGTGCCTACTTGGGGCCCCTCCAGCACTCCTCCAAACCCTCTTGGTCTGCCCTCTGACAGTGCAGGTACTTACCTGCCAGCAGACTGGACCCGGAGTGCCCCCTCTCTCAATCGGTGCCTATGTTATTTTGGCTTGTGTTTGACCTCTGCACCTGACCAGCCCTGAGTTGCTGGTGCTGGGTGTTTGGGGTTGCCTTGAACCTCCAACGGTGGACTACCTATGCCTCGGAGATTGAACCCATAAGTGTGGTACATACCTCTGAAACTTTGCTGTACTTACCTCCCCCAGGAACTGTTGAAAATTGTAGGGTCCACTTTTAAAATAGCTTTTTGCCATTTTAATGAAAACTGTGTACACTATCGAATCTATTCAAAGTCTCAACTATTACTATGCAAAGTACCTTTCATTTAATGTACTTACCTGCTAAATGAATCTTGTGGTTCTAAAAATAAATGAACAAAAGAATATTTGTCTATATAAAAACCTATTGGCCTGGAGTTATCATTGAGTGTGTGTTTTCACTTATTGCTTGTGTGTGTACAACAGATGCTTAACACTACCCTCTGAGAAGCCTAACTGCTCAACCACACTACCACAAATAGAGCATTAGTATTATATATTATTGCCTCTGTCATGCCTCTTGGGTAACCCCAGGACTCTGTGCACACTATATCTCTTTTTGATATAATATATACAGACCCAGCCTCCTACATTGGTGGCAGCAGTGGGATCTAAGACTTTGTGTTTGCTGTACTTCTCAGCCAATACCCGATCACACAACTAAATTCCAAAATTGTCATTAGAAAATTGATCTTTGAATTTTGACTATTTTTACACATTTTTAAAAGTCCTGCTAGGGCCTTGTTTAAGTCCCTGTTGGCATCTCCCTTTTAAATTTAAAAGTTTTGTAAAAGTTAGGATTTAAGTACTAGAAGTAGTTTTTAGTTTCTTAAAAAGTAATCCCAACTTTTAGAGACATAATGAGTAGCTCAGAGGATATGGTGATGGAACTCAACCTCACCCCTACCCTGCAACTAGGGATGACAGAGCTAAGGTCCCTCTGTAAGCTAAGAACGATTAAAACTGGATCCAACCCTACCAATGCCAAGCTCTAGGAGCTCTTGGCAGAGTACACTAGGGACCATCCCACTCAAGGGGAAGGCCTCCCGTCAGATGCGAAAGAAGTTGGGGATCAGGAGGTTGAAATACCCCCTTCTGCCCTAACTAGAGAGACCAGGGTTCCAAGACCCCTGTCTCCACAAATCAGACTCAGAGATTCTAGTTCTCCCACGGAGGAGTCCAGTCCCTCTGGGAACATTGAGGACAGCCTCACTGAAGACGACATCCTTTTAGCAAGGATGGCCAAAAGATTAGCTTTGGAGAAACAGCTCCTAGCTATAGAAAGGGAGATAGCAAAAATGGGTTTAGCACCCATAAATGGTAGCAACTATTGTAATTAGGGTCAGAGGGTACTGACATCCTAAAAATCCCCAGAGAGATTGTTTCAAAATATGAAGAAGGTGATGATATCACCAAATGGTTCACAGCTTTTGAGAAGGCTTGTGCAACCAGAAAACTAAACAGATCTCATTGGGGAGCTCTCCTTTGGGAACTGTTTACTGGTAAGTGTAGGGATAGACTCCTCACACTCTCTGGTAAAGATGCAGAATCCTATGACCTCATGAAGGCTACCCTGATTGAGGGCTTTGGATTTTCAACTGAGGAGTACAGAATTAGGTTCAGAGGGGCTCACAAAACCTCAAGCCAGTCCTGGGTTGATGTTGTTCACTACTCATTCATAACACTAGATGGTTGGATAACTGGAAGTGGAGTGCATGACCTTGATGAGCTGTATAATTTATTTATGAAAGAACATCTGTTAAGTAACTGCTTCAATGACAAGTTGCATCAGCATCTGGTAGACCTAGGTCCAATTTATTCCCAAGAATTGGGAAAGAACGCAGACCACTGGGTCAAGGCAAGGGTGACTAAGACTTCCACAGGGGGTTACCAAAAGAAAGAGAGGTCACAAAGCCTACCCAGGGGAAGGTTGGTGAGACATCCAAGGACAAAACTAAAGAGTCTTCACAAGGGCCCTAAAAACCTGCTCAGGAGGGTGGGCCCGGGCCTCTTCACAGTCCACACATGGGTAGAAGGGTAAAAACCTGGACCCCAAGAAGGCTTGGTGTCACACCTGTAGGCAGCATGGACACCAAACTGGAAACAACGCCTGTCCCAAGAAAAGTCCCACAACTTCTACTCCAGTTAGCACTGGAATAGCCAGTCTCCAAGTGGGATCAACAGTGTGCCCAGAGCAAATCAGGGTTCACACTGAAGCTACATTAGTCTCTGAGGGTGGGGTGGATATAGCCACACTAGCTGCCTGGCCGCCTAACATGCAAAAATAGAGGCAGCAGCTCTTGATAAATGGGACAAAGTTAGAAGCCCTGTGGGATACAGGTGCCAGTGTCACCATGGTGACAGACAAACTGGTTTCCCCAGGACAACATTTGGCTGGACAAACATATCCAGTCACCAATGCTGACAATGAAACTAAGGTCCATCCAATGGTAATGGTGACTTTAGAATGGGTAGGGGTTACTGGCCTGAAAAAGGTAGTGGTTTCTTCTGCAATCCCAGTAGAAAGATTACTAGGGAATGATTTGGAGTCCTCAGCATGGGCTGAGGTAGAACCCAAAACCCATTCAGCCATGTGGTGTATCTCTGAACTGGTGTATGTAAAAAGAAGAGTACAGAGCAGAACACAGGGTGAAAAAGAAGTGTTGGAGCCTGGAATAATGGTCCAACTTTCCAAGAGAAAAGGTAAGAGGACTGGGGGACCAGCCTCTGTACAGCAAACGTAACAGGAACTCTATTCCCAAGAAGATGTCCTATCCCCTGAGGTAACTGAGTTCATGGAGCTGGAGCCTTACCAGGTACAGCTCTTGGGCCCAGGGAACCCTCAAGGGAACAGCTGTGCCAGGGACAAAAGACTTGCCCCACTTATCAAGTCCTGGGACAGCAAGCTGATGAGTAGGAAAAAGGAGATGTCAGTGGATCCCACAGGATCTATTGGGAGGATGGACTGCTTTACACTGAGGCAAGAGATCCCACACCTGGTGCCACTAGGAAAGTGGTAGTGCCTCTGGAGTTTAGAGAGTTTATCCTCACTTTGGCCCATGACATCCCCCTACCTGGGCATTTGGGACAAACCAAGACTTGGGACAGATTTGTGAACCATTTCTATTGCCCCAATATGTCCCAAAAAGTAAGGGAGTTGTGTTTCTCCTGTGTCACCTGTCAAGCAATGGCAAGACAGGTGGCCATCCAAAGGCCCCCTCATTCCACTTCCAGTGGTGGGGGGCCCCGTTTGAAGGGTGGGTGTGGACATTGTGGGTACACTGGAACCTCCCACAGCGTCAGTGAACCAATACATACTGGTAGTAGTGGATCATGCAACCAGATACCCTGAAGCAATTCCCCTTAGGTCAGCTACTGCCCCTCCTATAGCCAAGGCCCTAATTGGCATGTTTACCAGAGTGGGCTTTCCTGAGGAGGTGGTTTCTGACAGAGGTACCAACCTCGTGTCAGCTTACCTGAAACACATGTGGAATGAGTGTGGGGTGACTTCTAAGTTCACCACACCTTATGATCCACAAACCAATGGTCTTGTTGAAAGATTTAACAAGACGTTGAAGGGCATGATCATGGGGCTCCCTGAAAAACTCAAAAGGAGATGGTATGACCTCCTGCCATATATGCTTTTCAACTACAGAGAGGTGCCACAGAAGGGAGTAGGGTTTTCCCCTTTGAGCTTCTGTTTGGCCGCCCTGTTAGGGGACCCCTAGCACTTCTAAAAGAAGGTTGGGAGAGACCTCTCCATGAGCCTAAACAAGATGTGGTAGACTATGTGCTTGGCCTCCGCTCAAGGATGGCTGAATACATGGAAAAGGCAACCAAAAACCTTAAGGCCAGCCAACAACTCCACAAGTTGTGGTATGACCAAAAGGCTGCAATGGTTGAATTCCAACCAGGGCAGAAACTTTAGGTTCTGGAACCTGTGGCTCCCAGGGCACTTCAGGACAGATGGAGTGGCCCTTATAGTGCTTGAGAAAAAGAGTCAGGTCACTTACTTGGTGGACCTGGCCACTAGCAGGACACCCAAAAGGGTGATCCATGTTAACCGCCTTAAGCTCTACATTGTCAGGGCATATATAACCATGTTGATGGTTACTGATGAAGATCAGGAAGCAGAGAGTGAATCTCTCCCTGACCTTCTCCCAACTGACCCTAAGGATAAGACAGTGGATAGTGTAGTCTATGCATACACCCTCTCTGCCCAACAGCAAGCTGACTGTAGCCAAGTCCTACAACAGTATGCTGAGCTCTTTTCTTTGACCCTTGGTCAGACACATCTATGTACCCATAATGTGGACACAGGAGACAGTTTACCTGTCATAAACAAAATAGTCAGGCAGTCTGACCAAGTAAAAAAAAACATCAAAGTGGAAGTCCACAAGATGTTGGAGTTAGGGGTAACAGAGCACTCTGACAGTCCCTGGGCTAGCCCAGTGGTCTTGGTCACCAAACCTCATACCAAAGATGGAAAGAGAGAAATGAGGTTTTGTGTGGACTACAGAGGACTCTATTCTGTCACCAAGACAGATGCTCACCCCATACCCAGAGCAGATGAGCTGATTGACAAGTTAGGTGCAGCCAAATTTCTGAGTACCTTTGACTTAACTGCAGGGTACTGGCAAATTAGGATGGCACCTGGAGCAAAAGAGAAAACCATATTCTCAACACCTGATGGGCATTATCCGTTTACTGCTATGCCCTTTGGCTTAAAGAATGCCCCTGCCACCTTCCAAAGGTTGGTGAATCAAGTCCTTGCTGGCTTGGAGTCCTTTAGTGCAGCATATCTAGATGATATTGCTGTCTTTAGCTCCAACTGGCAGGATCACCTGGTCCACCTGGAGGAGGTTTTGCAGGCCCTGCAAGCAGCAGGCCTCACTATCAAGGCATCTAACTGCAGATAGGGCAGGGAACAGTTGTATACTTGGGCCAACTTGTAGGTGGAGGCCAAGTGCTACCCTTACAACCCAAGATCCAGACAATTCTAGACTGGGAAGCTCCCAAAACCCAGACTAAAGTCAGGGCATTCCTTGGCTTGACTGGATATTACAGGAGGTTTGGGAAGGGATATGGATCGATAGTGACTCCCCTCACAGAACGTACCTCCGAGAAAATGCCCAAGAAAGTAAACTTGACTATAGACTGTCATAAGGCCTTTGAGACACTAAAAGAAGCTATGTGCTCAGCACCAGTTCTAAAAGCTCCAGATTATTCTAAGCAATTCATTGTGCAGACAGATGCCTCTGAACATGGGATAGGAGCAGTCCTATCCCAAACCAATGATGATGGCCTTGACCAGCCTGTTGCTTTCCTTAGCAGGAGGTTACTCCCCAGGGATCAGCGTATGAGTGCATTTGAAAGGGAGGCCTTTGCTGTGGTTTGGTCACTGAAAACGTTGAGACCATATTTGTTAGGTACTCACTTTATAGTTCCAACTGACCACAGACCTCTCAGATGGCTCATGCAAATGAAAGGAGAGAACCGTAAACTTTTGAGGTGTTTCATATCCCTACAGGGAATGGATTTTGTAGTGGAACACAGACCTGGGACTGCCCATGACAATGCAGATGCCCTTTCCAGGTTCTTCCACTTAGACAATGAAGACTCTCTAAGGAAAGGTTAGTCTCGTCCTCTTTCATTTGGGGGAAGGGGTTGTGTAGGAAAATTCCACTGTTGGCATGCTCACCCCCCTGCTTTTGCCTAGTGTTGATAACAGCTTTGATTGGAAGTGTGCTGGGACCCTGATCACTAGGTCCCAGCATCAGTGTGCTTTCCCTAAAACTGTACCTGTGTTTCCACAACTGGCACAGCCCTGGTACACAGCTAGGTGCCTTGTAAAAGGTACCCGAGGTACCAAGGGCCCTGTGGCCAGGGAAGGTCCCTAAGGGCTGCAGCATGTATTACGCCACCTTCAGGGACCCTTCACTCAGTGCATGCACAATGCGTTGCAGCTTGTGTGTGCTGGTGGGGAGAAAATACAAAGTCGACATGGCACTCCCCTCAGAGTGCATTGCCCACAAACCACTGTCTGTGGCATTGGTAAGTCACCCCTCTTGCAGGTCTTACAGTCCTAAGGCAGGGTGCACTATACCAAAGGTGAGGGCATAGCTGCATGAGCACTATGCCCCTACAGTGTCTTAGTCAATTCTTAGACATTGTAAGTGCAGGGTAGCCTTACTGAGTATATGGTCTGGACGTCTGTCATTACAAACTCCACAGCACCATAATGGCTACACTGAATACTGGGAAGTTTGGTATCAAACTTCTCAGCACAATAACCCCACACTGATGTCAGTGTGGGATTTATTGAGAAATGCACTCATAGGGCATCTTAGAGATGCCCCTGTATGTTAGCCCAACTGCTAGTGCAAGTCTGACCGGACTGTGCCAGCCTGCCACTTCCAGATGAGTTTCTGGCCACATGGGGTGAGTGCCTTTGTGCACTCTGTTGTCAGAAACAAAGCCTGTCCTGGGTGGAGGTGCTTCACACCTCCCTCTTCAGGAACTGTAATCCCTGGCGGTGAGCCTCAAAGGCTCAAGCCTGGTGTTACAGTGCCCTAGGGCACTCCAGCGGACGAGCCCCCACTTTTGGCAGCAGGTCTGGAGGGATAATGAGAAAAAGAAGGCAGGAGTCACCCCCTCAGCCAGGTCCACCCCTAAGGTGACCAGAGCTGAAGTGACCCCTTCCTTGAGAAATCCTCCAAGGAGGGTGTAGCCACCCTCAGGGACAGTAGCCATTGGCTACTGCCCTCTAACCCAAACACACCCCTAAATTTAGTATTTTAGGGGCGACCCTGAACCCAGCTCTTGAGGTTCCTGATGACCTCACAAGAAGGAGTGCTGAGCTGAAAGCCCGGCAGAGAAGAAAAGGAGACGACAATTGACTTGGCCCTAGCCCTACCAGCCTGCCTCCTGCCTCAAAGACCCTGCAACCGAAAAGAGACACGTTCTGAAGGACCAGCGACCCCTGAAAAGCCTCCAGTTGACTACCTGCATCACCGAGGACCAAGAACCCCCTGGGCAGCTGCTCTGCCCAACAAGAAGAAAAGACATCCATCTTTAAAGGGAATCCCACCTCACTCCAGAAGCATGAGTCCCCAACACTCTGCACCCGATGCCCCCGGCCCGTGTGCAGAGAAACCAACTATCCTGAGAGGGCCCCCAGGCGACTCTGACGACGTGTCCACCCTGGGCTGACCTCCATGCACCCCCACAATGAGGCCGGCAGAGGGAATCCCAAGGACCCATCTGACTGCGACTGCCCGGGACGATGATATGCGACATCTGGAAGAAGCACTGCACCCGCAGCCCGCAGGCCCATGAGAAAGAGGCCACCGGTGCAGCAACGACCAGCAGGCGGCCTCACCCTTGCCTGAGAGGCCCCCCCCGGTGTCCTGCCTGCAGCACCTAAGTGACCCTGGGTCCCTCCATAGAGTTGTATTGAGATCCCGACATCCTGTTTGCACACTGCACCCGGCCGCCCCGTGACACTGAGGATGTGGTTTGTGTGCCTAGTTGGGGCTCCTCCAGTACTCCTCCAAACCCCCCTGGTCTGCCCTCCGACAACACGGGTACTTACCTGCCAGAAGACTGGAACCGGAGTACCCCCATCTCTATAGGCGCCCATGTTATTTTGGCTCCTGTTTGACTTCTGCACCTGACCAGCCCTGTGGGCTGGTGCTGGGTGTTTGGGGTTGCTTTGAACCCCCCAACAGTGGACTACCTGTACCCCAGAAAATGAACCCGTAAGTGTGGTACTTACCTCTGAAACTGTGCTGTACTTACCTACCCCAGGAACTGTTGAAAATTGCAGTATCCGCTTTTAAAATAGCTTTTTGCCATTTTAATGAAAACTGTGTACAATATTGAATCTATTCACAGTCTCAACTATTACTGTGCAAAGTTCCTTTCATTTAATGTACTTAACCTGCTAAATGAATCTTGAGGTTCTAAAAATAAATTAACAAAAGAATATTTTTCTATATAAAAACCTATTGGCCTGGAGTTAGGTCATTAAGTGTGTGTTTTCACTTATTGATTGTGTGTGTACAACAACTGCTTAACACTACCCTCTGATAAGCCTAACTGCTCGACCACACTACCACAAATAGAGCATTAGTATTATCTATTATTGCCTCTGTCAATCCTCTTGGGGAACCCCTGGACTCTGTGCATAATATATCTCATTTTGATATAGTATATACAGAGCCATGTCCTACACAGAACCCCAGTGATTGTGCTCTCTCCTCTAAATGTGGTGACATTGGTACCCTTTACACCCCACAATTGGCATACTTGTGTGCCCCGTAAGTCCCTAGTAAATGATGATTAGGTACCAAGGACATTGGTACACCAGGGGTCCCCCCTGGGCTGCAGCATGTATTATGCCACCCGTGGGAGCCCATGCAATCTGTATCTACAGGCCTGCCATTTGCAGCTTGTGTGAAAAGGTGCATCAACTCTTTCACTGCTGGTCACTACCCCAGTCACTGTAAGTCTCCCCTATGATAGGTCTTCCAGCCCTAAGGGCAGAGTGTAGGTCCCTGTGTGTGTGGGCACACCTGCAAGAGCAAAGGTGCCCCTACGAAGTCCAGTTATAATTCCCTGGACTTTGAAAGTGCGGGGAAGCCATTTTAGCTGATGTACTGGCCATAGGTCACTACCTATCGTCCAGCTACATAATGGTAACTTAGAACCTAGGTATGTTTGGTATCAAATGTCAGAATCATACCCAAATACTGATGCCAGTGTTGGTGGCATGATTCCATGCACTCTAGGGGCCCCTTAAGGGACCCTCCCCAGATTGCTCCTGCCACTCTTCCAGGGTTTGCGAGCAGCCCACGCTGCTGCAGCCCCTCACACAGGATTCTTTCCTCCTGCTGCTTGACTAGCTCAAGCAGATGAAGGAAGAACAAAGGGTTTCCTGTAGGAGAGGAGTGCAACCACCTCTTTCTTGAAAATAGGCATTACAAGGCTGGGGAGGAGTAGCCTCCCCACACCACTACTTTGCTTTGAAGGGCACATTTGGTGCCCTCCTTGCATAAATCAGGTTTGCACCAGTCCATGGTCTTCTGGTCCCTGCTCTGGCTCTAAGCTGCACAAAGTAATGGGGAGTGACCACTCCCCTGTCCATCACCGCTCGATTGGTAGTGCCCAGAGCTCCTCCAGGTGACCACTTGATTCTGCTGTCTTGAAAACAAGATGGGCAGAGACCCCTGGAAGCATGTGACTGCTCACGTTAGGCAGAAGACGTCAGTAACCCCCCTCTGATAGGTGGTCACCTTGCAAAGTGACCAAGCCTTTTTTTGGGCTATTTAGGGGCTCCTTTGCGATTGGATCCCCAGATTCGGTGTGCAACACTCCACCAGGACTCCTCTTCAACAACATCTTCTGCTCCTTGCTACCAGAACCACTGCTGGACTCCAAAGGAACCGAACAAGACTGCAACACTGAGACAACCTCTCCATGCAACTTTTGTTCCGGTGCTCCTGTCATCACTTTGCAACATTTCCGCAGCTGTGCATTCTCTGGCGTTGGCAAGACTTCAGCTGCACCAAAGAAGCAAGAACGAATCTCCCTTGGAGTGAAGGAGTCACTCCCCTGCATCTGCAGGCACCTAAGGCAATGACATTCAGCGGCTGAGATCTGCTGTTCTCTGGACCTTCGAAGATTCTTCAACACAGATGGTGGTTCTGAGGGGTCGTCTAGGTCCTCTCTGCCTTCTTTCTTGGGAGACGGTGAGTCCTTGTCTCTACCTCCAAGACAGAATCCCAGTGGACTGCGACTGTTGCAGCAACCAAGGCTTGTTGACGCCTGCTCCGAGGGATCTTTAGCCTCCAAGTAGCCCTGGCCCCCAGCACTCTACTTCTTCAAGGACCGTCTTCTCTCTGCTGCTCCAGCGATGTGGGACTGCTCTTCAGGTGTCGTGTCTGGGCCTCACTGCGACTTACTGTGCCTGCTACCAGTAGGATGCTCATCGGGGCTTCGACTGCTTCTGCTAGCTCTCCTGTCGTCTTGGGGCAGCCTGGACTCCACTCCAAGGGGTGAGTCCCCAGGACCCTGCTGGTCCTCTTCAGCTCTGAAAATCTCTAATAGCTCCAGTTGCATTTGCTTGTGCTTGTTGGTGGTCCTCCTGAACACCGACTTGAAATTCGGTGACCATCGAGGTACAGCTCCCAGGCGACTTTAGGACTCCGCAGCTGAATTTCATCCACCACTATCGACCCGGATCGTCGCCCACAGAAGGGTGGGGATTGCCACCTGCCCCATCTGGACACTCCTGCATGGCCTGGAATAGGTCTTCTTCTTTTGCATGTCTTCTTCATCTGGAATCCACCGTTCGGTTCCACCGGCCTGGTCCTATTCTTGCCATATTATAATTCCAATTCCACCTGTTAGCCTGTGCGACAACTAGGTAACTTACCTCTGCTCTCCTGGTCACTGGGGATCCTCTAGACACTTGGCTCTTGGTGTTTTCTACTCTCCCAACCTTTGGCTAACTACTCCACATCCTCTGGTGGGGGACCCATTCTTGCATCCTCCTATTTTAGTATATGGTTTGTCCCTCCTTTAGGGCCCTTGCTCTTTCTTTCTATTTCTGGTGTTTTATGCTAGCTCCTAGTACTTACCTGTGTATATTTTGTGTGTACTTACCTCCAGAAAGGGGGGGAATGCCTATAGTAATCTAGTTCAGTATTCAGGTGTGATAAGTTACTGTGTGACTACTGTGGTAATAAAACTGCTTAACACACCTTGATAAGTCTTGGCTGCTCACCACAGCTCCTGCTAGAGAGCCCTGGCTTCCTAGCACTATAACACTAACTAATAAGGGTTGCCTGGACCTGGTATAAGATGCCAACACCATAGGTGCCCACCACACACCAGGCCAGCCTCTTACGCACTATCTAGCCACAGGTACCATACCGACCACAGATTCCATCCCTCCCGCTCTTTTTATCGGATTTCTAGGGACAGATCTGTACGCCTTTCAGGGCTCTAGTTTTTCACACCAGTGTTAAGTGTTTTTCATGGCTTTACACTCCTAGCATGGAAAGTAGCAAAAAAGAAACTGATGTCACTGTGCTGGGGTGGCGCCTATATAGGCACTCTGTAGGTCACTTCCGGCACGGATGACGTCAGCAACGCCACACAGAGCCATACAAAGCCACCTACCGGTGCACTAGGGTACACATCACAAAACATTTACAGATCCAGTTAGACTCCAGGAGATAATTCTAAGGTAAGGAATCTGCGGCCTGATAGAATTGCTAGGAGATAAAGCATTACCAAAGATAAGTAACTTGTTAGACAGATTTTCTAAACTCCAGGGCAGACAAACTCAGCAGCCGATGCCTAGTTGATCATGAATTTAAGATATACCTGGGGACAATTTCCAGCAATGAAAAGAACCATGACCTAATCTTCTCACCCCAGATAAAAACATGCATTGCCAGTATTTATGTGCACTAGAGTTTCTGAGAAGACTCTCTCTGTTAGACACATTCTGCCAAGGGTGGAACTCAAGACTGCTGTGTGCCTTCTAGACTCGGATTCTGCAGAAGATCAAGACCGGCTGGTCCCAAGCCATCTTGGTGGATCTTGATTGGGGCAGGAGGGTGGGGTATCCCGAATGTCTTGGCATGAGCATCTGGCCTCTGATTGAGCTGCCGCTTTGGGGGATCCAATGTTGTAGCAATCGGGCAGGGTCCTTCACCCGGGCCTCTGCTCACCGCACCTCCATGGGTGAATCTTGAGTGGTGGCAGATAGTCTCCTTTGATCTAACTTCCAAAGTTGTTGTGTTGCTGGCAGCTATGCACTATTCTACAAACTCAGTGTACACCAGGCATTGGGACAAGTTTGTGGCTTGGTGCGGTACCCATCAGATTGACCCGCTACAAATTAACCTGTCAGTTATTTGTTTTGTCACTGGCCCAGCAAGGACGTGCATTGGGCACTATTAAAGGCTATTTGTTGGCTATTTCAGCTTTTTTAAGGTTTATAAGGTTGCCGGATCTGACTTCTTTGCTTAAATCAGCTGTTGTCATAAGATTTCTTCAAGGTCTACATTGTATGTTCCAGCCAAGGCCCTTTGTGATGACAAGGTTGGTTTTGAATTTGGTTCTCACTTTCCCAATATGTACCCCATTTGAGCACAGCTATCCACTAAGGGCCTGATTCTAACTTTGGAGGACGGTGTTAAACCGTCCCAAAAGTGGCGGATATACCACCTACCGTATTACGAGTCCATTATATCCTATGGAACTCGTAATACGGTAGGTGGTATATCCGCCACTTTTGGGACGGTTTAACACCGTCCTCCAAAGTTAGAATCAGGCCCTAAGTCTCTTAACGCTAAAAATGGCTTTTCAGGTCTCATTTAAGTCTGTTTGTCAAATGAGTGAGCTGCAAGCCCTCGCAGTCCAGCCACCTTACATGATGCTCTTTCTAGAAAAACAGGGGTTGAGAACTCCAGCTGTTTTTATTTTTTATGCCAGAAGGTAGTAACGTCTTTCCAAAACAGGCAGGCTATCACCCTTCTGACTTTCTTTGCCCCCCCCCCCTTCCCCCCCCAAAAAAGAGGAGGAAATGCTAAGTCATTTGGACCCCCTATATTGATCTTGCCAAAGACCATCGGGTGGGCAATCAGCTCGTTGTGGGCTTCTTGGGAGCAAAGAGGGGCAAGGTAGTGCTGAATATTTGCATCTCTAGGTTGATAATCCTCTGCATCAAAATCTGCTGTGAGCTAGCTATGAAGCGGCCACCTGAAGGATTGAGCTTCATTCCACTTGCGCCAAGGCTGCTATTTCTGCACTACTATGCAGAATGCCTGCCCTGCATATCAGTCAGCCTGCTCTGTGGGCATGAGTGCACATGGTCATGAAGTGCTATTGCCTTGGCAGTCAAGACCCTTTGTGTTGGGTATTTTGCCTGTTCAGTCCTGCAAGACTTTTTTGCTCTTGCTATTCCAGAGACCCACAATCAGGTAGAAACTGCTTTTGAATCTGTTCACAAGGTAAAATACCTGTGGTTAGAAGTATCTATCAGAAGAACAAGTTACTTACCTTCGGTAACTCCCTTTCTGGTAGATAATGAGTTTAACCGCAGGTTCCTCACCAACAGTCAGACCTTCCAGTTCTGTGGAATTGACCCTTATTTTGTTTTTCCCTGCTAAAAAGGATCTGCATAGTGCTAGCTATTGGTGTGCAGGAGTACTGCTTTTTAGTTTCTGTCTCCAGTCTGACACCTGGGGCAATATTCACAAGGTGATGAATCTGCGGTTAAATGGAATATCCACCGGAAAAAGCATTTCCAAAGTTAAGTGACTTGATCTTTACTTCCAACGTGATAGCCACCTTTTAGACTATATTGGAGTCTACTGGGATTTAAAATTTAGTGTATTGTGGGCGAGATTGGAGGTGTGGGGGGGAGGTGGCCTACTTAGTTGCTGTTTTTTTTTTTTTTTTTGCAAAAGACATGGCAGTCTCCCGGAGATCCATGAGGTCAAGATTCCCCACCTTAATCATTACGGTAAAAGGTGAACTCCATAGTCTGGATCTGTAAGAAGTGGTTGAAAGACACAAACAAATCCACTTTTATCAATTATGGCCCCATTGAGTAAGGTTAGGCACTACAAAACAGTGAATAGCCCAATTGTTTGTTGTGTATATCGTTCTATGCTACTGGAAGAGAAATTCCATCGTAGGTGTCCAAATGCTCAGTCACCATAGGGAAAGGCCACCAAAATATATTTTTTGAGGAATGTTCCAGTTAAAGATAAATGCAAAGCAGCTACCCTTGGCCTTTGTTAGCACTTTTTCCAGACATTATGGTCTGGGTTCAGGTTTTGTTTTCAAATGATTCACTGGTGTTAGCACTGTTTACGATGAGCTTGCTAATGAATTCTGTATTTGACTGCTATTGAAGATTCCATTGTGGAATGAAAGGTTACTTGTAATCCTAGTTCTGTGTAATTAGAATATTCATTTAAGTCATAAACAATTTGTCCTCCCCAGAAGAGCTATTGTGATAAAACTTTTGGGTGGATTCAATGCTACATTTACAAGTAACAAAATTATTGCTTATCGGGCTCTTTTTACCTTCATTACTGTTTTGTTTATCTTTACAAATGGATTGCATTTATAGAAAACAGCATTTTCTCCAAATTCCTGTTATTTTTGTGTGCCTTTTTTTGCAAGTTTCCGCCAGCTGAGCATTATTAATTATTCTCAAGTACTACATAAGCTCATTCACTAATTCCCATCTTTAAAAATCGATAATTCCCTACTTTTGTCAACCAAATACCCACCAAGTGCCAGAACTTTGGCGAAACACAGCAGCATAACCCCATTCTGCATTTGTATATGGAACACCTTCATGTCTTTCTGTGTAGTTGAATGTGATCCTGGAGAACAATGCATGCAAGTGAACATTCTGGAATACTTTACTCCTTGAACCACTTTCCTCAAACATTTACTAATTAATGGCATTCCCAAGATGCCACATGATCCCGATGAAGGCCCTTCATGATGATCAAATTCCCTCCAGTCTTTTGTTCTCCTAGGGTCCCTAGCATTCCATTTTTTCTGAGGTAGCCCTGGTGCCCATTCTCTGCCAAAACCCTGTTTGTCTAGTTTGTGCAGGGGTGCTCGACATAGATGCACACCATCATGCATACTCTTTTCTCTCATCTCTTCACCCCAAATACCCAATTAACCCTCTATTTTCTCTGAGGTATGTTTTTCTTTCCTCTATCTTTTACCTGTAGCTAAAGCCAATACCTCTTCACCTTTCCCTCTACATTACATCTGCCCCTTACTATCCTTCATCTTTTTTGCACCATTTTATTTGACATTGTAGCTCTGGGTTTTGATGGTTTTGTCACATTTCCTCAAATTAATTGAGAAATACTTTTCTTTTTTTTTTTTAATTCACCAATATAGTTGTGTTATGGTGCTCACCTTTTTTGACTCAGATCCCTCCATGCATTACTTGTTGGCATCCCTCAAAGCACCCTCATATGACATGCTCCTTTTTACCTCAAATCTCACCCTCCCTAGTGCATTCACTCCCTAAGTGGACAACAAAACCTTTGTGAATGTTATCTTCACCACACTTTCATTTGACCCCTGTAGGAAATACCCCTTTTGACATTGTCACCCCTACTTTTTGCCTGGTAATTAATGCAATTTTGACTGAAAGTGCACCAGGTTCCTGATGTCCAGGTACCCAGTCCCAGATCTTTCCCTAAAACTGTCCCATTGATTCTCAATTATCAATACCCTTGGCACCCCTGTAAATCCCTAGTAGATAGTACCGCTGGTTCCAAGGGCATGGGTACCAAAGAGGGTCCACAAGGGCTGCAGCATGTATTGTACAACCCTCTAGAAGCCCTCGCTAAGAACATGCAGACTGCCATTGCAAGCTTTGTGTCTTGGTGCAGCTAAAAGTGTAAACACAACATGGCCCACAGCCTGTGTGCCTGTCCCCTAACTCCTAACAATGCGTGCAACATATGTAAGTCACCCCTATAGCAGACCTTACAGCTCTAAGGCAGGGTGCTTTATATTACATGTGAGGACATATCTACTAGAGCAGGTGTACCATTGGTAGGTCTTTGTCGATTCTCAGACATAGTGGGTGAACAGGGAAGCCATTTAAGTACATGTGCAGGACACTGGTCAATGCAAGTTCCCCAACTACATGATGGCTTCACTGAAAATATGGTTGTTTGGTATCAAGCACTTTGTACTGATAAACCCTCACTGATACCAGGGATGGATTTATCAATACATGCACCCTTAGAGGTGCCCCCTGAAAATCTGCCATCTACCTGTGTGCTTGCTGACTAGTTGGAACTAGCCTGCCAACACCAGATGCATTTCTGGCCCCCAAGGGTGAGGGCCTTTGCTTTCTAGCAGTCAGGGATAAAACCTTCTTTGGGAGAGGTGTTTGCCCACCTCACCCAACAGGATGACCTGCAAATCTGCATTCCAAGGCAGGGATCTTCAAAGAACCCCACCGCCCATGGTATGCAGATCTGGCTTTGCTCAAATAGAGATGCCGACCCTTCTGCCTCAGGGCCAGTTTGGCACCTGGGCAGGCAGGGAAATTAGTAGTCAGCGAGGCAGACCGACCTCTCTGGTCAGTCCTAGTCCTTAGGTGAGCTGCATGATGTGGACACAACTTCTCAAAGTCTGCCATCTTGGTGATGGCAGAACTAGGAACTCTGGGGCAGGGTTATGCCCGCTTTCCACAGGAAGTGATCATAAAGGGGGATGGGTAATGACCCAGGGGCAAGTAGTCCGTTGAGCACTGCCTCATACTCCTCTAAACCCCCCCAAATTCAGTATTTAGTGGAGCCCGTGGCATCAGGAAATCAGATTACTGCTGACCTACGAAAAAGGATAAAGAGCCACAAAGGCAAAGACTAAGGAAGAAGCACCTTGCTTAGACCTAGCCCTCCTGGCCTGTCTGCTGCCCCCATCGAATTGCACCAAAATGGTCTCATCCTGGAAGCTGTTGTGCCTCCAAAAGCCCAGGAGGACTGCTTGCATTCAACAAAGACTAAGGAACCCCTGTGAAGCAATGGAGCTGTTTCTCTGCATCTTGCAGGCACTTCAAGAGAAATGCAAGGACTCTGGACCTCTGAAGTCTAGACACCTGAAAGCAGTGTCTCATCCTGCAAGCTTTTGTGCCTCCAAAAGCCCGGGAGGACTGCTTACATACAACAAAGACCCAGGAACCCCTGTGAAGCAGTGGAGCAGTTTCCCTGCATCTTGCTGGTACTCCAAGGGAAATGTGAGGACTCTGGACTGCTGAGGACCCAACCCCTGAAAGCACCACTGCACCCGTGCCATCTAGTCCAAGTTGAAGTGGGCCAGCGGTGGCAGTGTAGTCCCCAGCCCTTCAGAGACAAAGGACGCCTTGGACTTACCCACTGTTAACTAAATAACACCGCCTGCAGCCTCTGTCCGCAGCCCCCCCCCAACCACGAGTGCTCCCCATGGAGAAAACCTGATGCCTCAAGACACCTCTGTACCTGACTTTTTAAAACTGTAAAGGCGTGGCATACTTGCCTGAATGGATTGATTCTGCTGCCAAAATATATCTAAAGACACTTGTTATTTTTGTAAATTGGTGTGGATCTCCTTGAGTCGTGTGTCTCATTCTTTGACTGTGTGTGTATTTGCAAGTGTCTCACACTGCTCTCTGATAAGCCTAAGGCTGCTCGACCACACTACTGACTAAAAGAGCACCTTGGGATTGCTAAATCCAAGCACCTGCACTCTAGTAAGGGAACCCCTGGACTCCCTGCACTGTATATCTCATTTTGATATACCATATAAAGAGCTAACTTTCTACACGCCTTAATCATTCCATTGAATTGCTAGTATTTTTCCCCATCCCAATCAGTTGCAGAAAGGGCTGTACATAGCTTAGATGTAAAACAGGCCCTTATGTGTTATATTGATAGAACCAAGTAATTTAGCAAAACACAACAACTCTAAGTTGCATTTTCAAAACCACACAAAGGAAAGGCCATTTGTAAAACAGGCATTTCACCTAGCCCGATTTGAAGTGGGCTAATGGTGCCAGTGTAGTCCCCCCAGTCCTTCAGAGATAAGTCACCTTGGACTTGCCCACTGTCAACTCATTAAAACACCTGCAGCCTCTGTCCCTAGGCCCCCTCAACCGTGAGTGCTCCAGGTGGAGAAAACCCGATGCCTCAAGACACCTCTGCACCTGACTTTTCAAAACTGTAAAGATTTTTCTTACGTAGAGTACTTACCTGAACGGATGGATTCTGCTGCCAAAATATATTTAAAGATACTTGTTATTTTTGGGTGTGGATCTCCTTCTTGAGTCGTGTGTCTCATTTTTTGACTGTGTGTATTTGCAAGTGTCTCACTCCTCTTTGACAAGCATAAGGCTGCTCGACCACACTACCCCCTAAAAAAGCACCTTGGGAATGCTAGAACAAGCCCTTGTCTACAAGTAAGCGAACCCCTGGACTATTTGTACTGTATATCTCTGTGTTTCTCATTTTGATATACCATATAAAGAGGCAGCTTTCTACACGCCTTAATCATTCTATTGAAGTGCTAGTATTTTTCCCCATCCTGAATCAGTTGTAGAAAGGGCTGTACATTGGTTAGATGTAAAACAGGCTGTTATGTGTTACATTGATAGAACCAAGTCATTTAGCAAAGCATAACAACTCTTTGTTGCCTTTTAAAAACCACACAAAGGAAAGGCCATTTGTAAAGCAGGCATTGTACTTTGGTTTATAAAATACTTTAAAACATTTTGTGCTAAAACTAAAAGAACTTTGCCTCCACCCCCCACCCCGCCCCCAGAGCTCACTCCACTCGTAAAAAAGGAGCTTCAATGGCCTTTTTAGGAAATATATCTATAGCTGACATATGTATAGCGGCTACATGGTCCAAACCACATACATTTATCAAACATTACTGTGCAGATGTGCATTCCCCATAGCAAGCTAATTCTGCCCAAGCACTTCTGCACACACTATTTTAAACAGCTGTAACCCCCTACAGGCTAGCCTCCGCTTATTAAACTGGACTGCTTTTCAGTCTATGATAAGCATGTGTATCTATAGCCCCATATGCCTCGAACAGAAAATGTTACTTACCCAGTAAGCATCTGTAAGTAGCATGAAGTGCTGTAGGTTCACATGCGCCCAACCTCCTCCCGGACACCTGTGTGTGTTACAGTTACTTTTATAAGTTATCACACATTCATTTAGCATGAACCTCTTACTGTACAACGCTATGCTTCCACTCCATCCTTGCGGGATAACAATCTGACAGTGGAGTTGATGCCCATGCGCATTACCAGCAAGAAGAGGAGTCACTAGGAGTCACTCTACCATGTGACTCAAGAATTTCTTCGAAGAAAAACAACTTGTGCACTTCCAAGCCTAACACTAGATAGTTGGATTATGCTAAGCTTAGGAATCTACAGCACTACTTGTTATGAACAGATGCTTACTGGGTAAGTAACATTTTCCTTTCTCTTCCACTAGCCTGGCACTGTGATCATTGAACACCACATGCTTAATGGTCCCTTATTTCTACACAGTGTGGGACACAGTTGCGCAAGTGCTTCCTGTGGTCCTGTATAAGGCTTGGGCCATACTCTCAGGCTATTGCTGATGGGAGAGATGCGCTTAAGATAACAATAAGATGCAGATTGGATACAACTCTCGCTGGGCAGAGCCATTTCTCCAAAACCATGCCTGGCGGACAAATATTGGCTCGTAGGGGATGTCCAAACGTCCCTTATGCCCTTCGATGGGGCTTGCCTCTTCGGTGACAAGCCAGTTTTGGCTCTGGACCGCTATAAGGACATTAGTGCCACAGCTATGTCGTTTGGCCTCACTATTGCTCCACAACAGCCTCACTTCACTGCCCCTCCCATGGCTACCGTAGGAGATAGCAGCATCGTTTGTGTACCCTCTCCCCTAAACATGGTTATATTGGCTTGTCCCCAATTGGCATGTGCCCATGGCATGTTAATTAAATGATACTTGTGGGCCAGAGGCACAAATTGCGTCACCCACTTAAGTAGCCCTTTAACCGTGTCTTAGGCCTGCCATTACAGAGTTTGTGTGTGAAGGTTTACACTGCCATGTCCACCTGGCAAAATAACCCTTTTGCCAGGCCCAAACGTTCCATTTGTATACATAAGTTACCCCCATTGAGGGCAGGGTGCAATATATTTAAAAGGTAGAACATGTGTTTTTATATTTTACATGTCCTGTTAATGAAAAACTTCTAAATTCCTTTTTAGGGCAGCCGGCCTATCTCCCCCATAGGGTAACATTGGGAGTACCACATTACATCTTATTGTGTAATTCCCAATCTGGAAGAGGTAAACTTTTTTAATTTAGTGTCACTAAAATCACAACATATGATGGAGTTTGATTTTAAATTTCAGCTCTGGAAATGTCACTTTTACAAAGTTGGCATTTTCTGATTTTAGTCATTTGGTGCCTGCTTGCCCGTCTCTGATCATTTCTCTGGGGTGGGTGACAGATTGGCTTTATGTATTCCCTCTAGATAAGCACACACATTGGGAGCTTAGGTGTGACTTGATGGTCCATTCTGGGCAGGATGGGAGGGAGGAGCTGACATACCTGAATAGGATGTGTCCTGTCCCCACACAGAAGGCTGCATAACCCCTTGAAGTGAGTGTGGAGGTAGGGCAATAAGGGCAAGACTTTTATACACTTCAAAGGCCTGTTTTTGAATTCTCCCCCACTTCAAAGGCCATACGGGGTATACGTACTGTACCTCTGACACCACCATGTCCCAAATCAGTACGATTCTGGTCCTGTCAATACTTTGCCAGGAAGGTGGTCTGCAGTGCTGCTGAAGTACTGCCACTCTGCTGGACACCTGCCTTGCTGCCCTGCTCGTCAGGTGGAGGTCCTCCTCCTCAGGGTTTGCACGAGATATTAGACAAGGTCCACCTCCCGGCACCTCCAACTCTGAATGTTTTAACAGCGGAGAGTATTAGAGTGGGCATGCAACGGGAAGGGATAGGGGAAATGGAACAGCAGGGAAGGAGATCTGTCAAAGAAAATGTTATGACAACAAATAAACCAAGACTTAGTTGTACAATAAGTGTCTAGTTCTTACTAACACATCACTTTTGGTTAGCAAGTGTATCACAGGAGATTTGAAGCTTTTGGATCTTTTTTTGTTTAGATCAAGCATTCTGAGGGAAGAGATGCTTATAATAATGAACTCATTCTATTCATGCTTTCTACTTGTGGTTCGATTCAAGATTTAGAACCATCTCTTTGACTCTTTAGTTAGCTGTATAAAGCTTAGCCCCAAGCTCAATATTCAATGGTTGAATACAACCAAAAATAAAAAATAAATGTACAAAATGAAACAGACACTCTTGCACGAACCATGCGCTCACAGATGAACATCAAATGCACACTGGATTCTCCTTTCAGCATCAATGGTTTACTGAAATCACGTCTCATCTTATCAGCACACTGCAGGCATACAGCCGTATTTACCCTTGAATCTCACAACACAGATTTTTCCTCTTACTGCACAGAGCACGGCCTGCTCTGGACTTGCACGTATCATCAGGAACATGCTAGAAGACGAGGAGAAACTCCCTGACTTGCCAGCAGCTGAATCGCTGCAGAGGGCTGCTCTGAGATCAGCGGAAACGAAGCGGAAGAAAGGTCTGACGTAAGGGCTTCAGGCAGAATAGTGAGCACTGATTTCAGGGTGTAGCAGGCTTTATTTTTTGTGTAGTAATTTTTTATTTCCATATATCAGAACAACAAACAAAGATAAATAATCCACCATCAAGACAACTGCACGCCATACACTGTAAGAAACTGAGAACATCCCGCTAAGTACAAAAAACTAGCAGAGTAAGAAAGAGTAACAAACATAAATATGATAACTACTGAAAAATCACTGATATTGTGTGTCCGTATCTGCACTAAAGGAACGATATAAACATAAGGCACTGAGGAGCACTAGAGCACGGGGGTATACTGATATATTAACATCTGGTTGCAATACAATAATACTGAGACAACTTCTACTGGATAACCAAGCAATGAGGCAGTGCAGCAATATTACAGTAGTGTACATCTCCCTGTCTCTCTGTAGATTAATTAAATAGACTTACTATCTAACAGTTCTCACAAACCAACACACCTATTATTCCACTTCCCACCCTCCCCTTAGGTGGTACGAAGTTCAAGTACTCTTTGACTGGGTGAAGGGTAAGAGGATGGAGAGCACCAGGGTGTCACACTCGGATAACAAGGTATGGGGGGGAGGCCAGCGCCGTAGGGCTGTCGAGCCATCAGGCAGGACATGCTTACTGGAGCCAAGGGGGTGAGGGCCTCAGGGGGAATGTGGCCAGATCTGCTAGTAGGGCTCAATGGGGATGGAGGAGGGGATGAATGAAAATGAGATGGTATTCCGTGAGGTATAACGCGGGCAAGTAGAATAGGAATCGCTGGGCAACAGTATGGATTTGTGTGGATGGGATTTTAGCATTAGAGGGAGGACCTGAAGGGGGAGATATAAACATAACAGAAAGAGCACATAAAAACAAAACTCAATCAAGAATAAACAAAAAGAGAAAAAACCGAGAGGTAGAAAGGAAGAGAGGATATCCGTTAAAGATAGAAGGATTGGGTGCAGAAGAGAGAGAGTAAAGAGAATTGAAAGAAGAGAGAGAACAAATAAATATGTGAGAATAAGAACAGAGTTATAAATGATGATAATGGGGGAGTTAGTGGCCGAGAGAGAAAAGAGAAGACACTAATGCGGAGAATGGAATAAAGGGAAGGGGAGGCAGGGTATTGACACTGAGCTGAGGCCAGGAGCGGACAGAACAAGGCAATAAACAACAATGCACTAGTATCTAATAGTGGGCACACCGGGAAAGGTAATCCAGCTCGATTGAGTGCGTCGCAATCCCTGCACTGATCAGTCAGTCAGTCCGTCGGTCCTGAGAGGAAGGGTGACCACATTTGGAGAAAGACGTCTGCTCTATCCTGTAAATCATATTTGAGTCGCTCGTGGGAAGCAGCCTGGTACATTGCAGTGAACCATTCCCCGTGCGAGGGGACAGTTGCCGCTCGCCAATGCCTGAGGATACATACCTTAGCCGTGGCCAGAGCTGTGTGCATTAATCGGCGTTGTGGTCGGGAGAGATTGCAGAGCTCTCCAGTATTGTGCAGCAATAGATGGAAGGGGGTGAGGGACGGCGGTAAGTGAAGTACTTCCCTGAGGTTGTCTCCCACTGATCTCCAGAAAGGCTGAATGGCCGAACAGTCATGCAAGATGTGTGGCAAGTCACAGCGGGTGTGAGGGCATCTCCAGCAGGAGGCGTGGGGCAATAATCCTGTGGCGCGCAGTTTCTGGGGAGTCCAGTACCAATCATGTAATGTTTTAAAAAGGCAGAATTTCAAACGAGCCTTCCGTGCCCCCACGGTCCCTGACCTCAGTGATGTCTGCCCAGTCCTCTAATTCGTATTCGATCTGCAGGCACGTCTGCCATTTGCCTCTGAGGGAAAGGAAGAGGGGAAGTGAGAAGAGGTGCCGATTAAGCAATGCTTGTAATCCCGATATAGCCCCCCCTCAGTCGACCCCAAGTTTCTAGGAAATGGAGTATCGGGGACTGAGGAAGGCGCCGGGGGGGGGGGGGTCCCCAATCGACTCACCAGACAGTGTCTGATCTAAAGAAAACACCACAAATGGTGTTCGGGGAGACCGAATTCCTCTCTGACTTCAGCCTGTCCCCTATTAGAAATTGATCCACCCTCTCAAGGCCCTTTGAATGCCACTCCCTCCAGAACATAGCCTGTCCCCGATCCGGAGGCCCTTATTGCCCCCATACTGGTGCCCTATTATAAATCTGGGGGTCCACCTGTAATAAACGGTGTTCCTGTCACCATGCGTGACACATGGCCCCAATCATGGGATTGGT
This sequence comes from Pleurodeles waltl, assembly GCF_031143425.1. Classification (NCBI taxonomy): domain Eukaryota; kingdom Metazoa; phylum Chordata; class Amphibia; order Caudata; family Salamandridae; genus Pleurodeles; species Pleurodeles waltl. The sequence goes on along the minus strand of NC_090448.1, from coordinate 901,312,269 downwards.
GATACGGTGGGATGACGGACCTGTCGCATAGAGAACCTGGAGTCCTGACGCTGAGCACGAAAGCGTCTGCTCTATTTTCACCCAGAGCGGCGTATCCTTTACCCCTGGAAGTAAGAAAATTATCTGTGAGAGATGTAGTGCTAAAGCATAATGTTTTACAGAGGAGAGGCTCAGACCCCCATACTCCCGTCGGGCAAGTAAGGTGGCTCTAGGCAGCCGAGAACGCATAGACTCCCAAACGAATGTACAAACACGACGATCTATCTTCCGAAGGAGCAACAAGGGTATCCGTAAAGGTAGCATGCCCAGGACATACAAAAACCATGGCAAGGTCACCATAAATACTGCCTGTACCCTACCCCACATTGAGAGACCCAGATGGGACCATTTCTCAAAATCCTGTTTCATACTGAGAAGTAGTGGGTCCAGATTGTCCGCCACCATTTTGGTTAGGCCTCTGTTAATGTCGATGCCCAAGTAATGAAGACGTGATTGTTTCCACTTAACCGGGAGTCCCTGAACTGAAGAACGTAAAGTTCCTGGGGAGAGAGGTAGCGCTTCGCTCTTATCCCAGTTGATACGTTAGACCGAGAGGAGCTTGAACTCCGAGAGAATATCTTTGAGGGCTGAGAGGGAGCTGGGCAGATCAGTGAGAGTAAGTAAGATGTCATCCACATATAAGTAGATTGTGGAAATGCCGCCTGGGATCGATATCCCGGAGATGAGATCAGAGTTTCGATTTGTTGCTGCCAAGGGTTATACGGCTAGGAGGAATAGTAACAGGGATAGAGGACAGCCTTGATGCGTCCCTCTGTTAACCGAGAAGACCTCCGATAAGAACCCACCGCAGTTTACCTGAACTGACAGGGAGTCGTAGAGCAGGCTCACTTTATTAATAAAACTAGGGCCAAGACCAAACATTTCAACACTTTGAAAAGATGCCACCATTCTATTTGATCAAATGCCTTCTCGGCATCCAATGAAAGGGCCAGGGTCTCCACAGGTGAAACACCGGCTGTCCAAATAGCATGGAGTAACGTGCGAAGATGATTCCTCGACGACCGACCCGGTACGAAGCCAACTTGGGTGGAGTGGACCAAAGCAAGAATGACCTTTTTAAGACGGGTCAGTAGGATCTTGATATCTCCATTGAGGAGTGATATGGGACGATAGCTACTACAAAGGAGAGGATCCTTACCTGTCTTGGGCAGGACAACCATGGATGCCTTTTTAGAGAGAGGATATAAAAAGCCCGTCTGATCGGCCCCCTGAAACGCCTCATGTAGCGCATCTACAGTCCCTGCACCTGTCCATTCATAGAATTCTGACGTGAACCCATCTTCCCCGGGGGCCTTGTAGTATGGTAAGTTAGCTATCGCCTGTTATATCTCCTTCCTGCTGATGTCACTCTCCAAGAGCGCTTTACCTTCATCTGAAAGACATGCTATATTTGCCTTCCGGAGGAAGGTGTCCAGGCGATCAGTATCTGCAATCACTTCCGGAGTGTACAGTGTCTGGTAAAAACGCCCAAACTCCTCCGCTATGTCCTGCGGATGTGTAATGAACGTGCCTTCGTTTCTGCGGAGAGCTGGGATGGCCATCGCTGCCTCTCTTTGACGAAGTTGAGTGGCTAACAAACGACCTGCCTTCTCTCCGAGTTCATAATGATGACCTCTCAGTCGCTGTAAGGCATATTCCGCTCGCGATGTATAAAGCGAGTTGAGCTCCGTTTTAGCTAGTTCCAGGCGAAGACGGATGGGTAGAGTGGGTGTCCTGGTGTACTCCCGGATGGTCTACTCTATATAGTCTTCCAACTTACTCTGTTGATCCCTCCTTTGAGCATTGGATATGGCTGCATCCCTCATTAATTGCCTTCTAATTGTTGCCTTCGCCGCCTCCCATAGCAGCTGTGGCGAGGTGCCCGAGCCTTTATTATTCTGAAGATATGTAGCGACATGTGATCTAAATTGTTCTTTACCCTTCGGGGTTCTCTATCTGGGTTTGGGAGACGCCAGGGCTTGCGACCGGGAGAGGCCATCCCTAGTTCCAGGGCCATCAGTACCGGGAAAGGATCAGATAAGGCGGCTGGGAGGATGTCAGACGTTCGAACCGACTGCAATAATCGCTGACTGATCAGAAAGTAGTCCAAGTGGGATTGAGTCCCGTGGACCGAAGAGACCAAAGGTGTATTCTCTATCAGTAGGGTGGGATAGGCGCCAATGGTCCAACAGACCATGATCTGATATAACGTCGTGTAGGAGGGCCCGATCTGCGTTGTTGCCTGAATCAAGACCGCTTGATCGGTCCAACATGGTATCCTGCACCAGGTTCCAATCCCCCGCCCAACCGGTTATTGAGAGGCATCTTTCTCGATCAACAGTCTATTAAGAGAAAGGAAAAAGGAACGTTTGGAGCCTGTGGGTGCGTATATAGCCACAACACAAATTGTAGAAGAGCCTAAGGCAAGCTTGGTGAGGAGGAAACGCCCCTCTAGGTCGCACCATGACTTAAGAAGTCTGAACTGTAGAGAATGGCCCTGTGCCTCACTGTGCATGAATGGCGTTCCGCTGAAGAGAACCTGGCCCACCCAATCCCGTCGGAGTTTTTCAGATTCCGATGGGGAGAGACGTGTTTCCTGTAATAAAACAATGTCAGTTCATTTAGACCGCAGATAAGAGGGGATTTTTTGTCGCTTGATGTAGTGTGTCATACCGTGCACATTCCAGGAGAGAACGCTAAGCGGAGTCATCGACCCCATTGTGAAACGTGATAAAGATCTATTCAGACGGGGTGATAAACACCATAATCTTTAATATGAGAAGTGGGGGAGCGGACTAGAAGCTACGAGGTTCCATGCACTCGTGCGCTTGAAGGAAATAGGTAGAGTAGAGGGGGGAATCCTCGGCCACCGAATGAGAAACGCGCAAGAAGATATCTCCCCGCTAAGGGTCCTGCTATACTGCGGGTCGGAACATGTAGGAGGCAGAACACAGGATTTCCTGAAAGAGAGAAGTGTGACCAACTCTCCCTTTGAAATAGGTATCTCTGGCCTGGAATGGGTGGGGTGGCCTCTGAGCACCACCAGATCACTTCGAAGGGCACATTTTGTGCCCTCCTTGCATAATACGGTTTGCACCAGTTCAGCAACCTGTGGTTCCTGCTCTGGCACCAAACTACCTAAAGTACAGGAAAGTGACCATCCCCCTGTCCAGCCCCTTACCTGAGGAGGTGCACAGAGCTATGCCAGGTGACCGGGTGATTCTGCCTTCTTGGAAACAAGGTAGGCAGAGGCCCCTCGGAGCATCTGGCTAGTTAGGCCAGGTAAAAGATGTCCCTGACCTCCTGTGAGAGGGGGGGGTCACTTCAGAGAGTGCCCAACCCCTTTTAGGGTTAACTAAGAGCTCCCTCAACGGTGGATCCTCAGATTCGTCAAGCAAGACTCTCAAGGAACTCTCTACAAAACATCTTCTGCTCCTGGCCTCCAGAACTGCTGCTGGTCTGCTTTTGGAACTGAAACAAGACTGTATTTGGTTGGGAGGACTCCCACTGCAACATTGTTTCTCCAGCTCCTGCAATATTTCTGCAGCATCTGTGGCTGTGCATCCTCCAGTGTCACATGGAGTCTGCCTACATCCAAGAAGCAAGGAGGAATCTCCCTTAGATTGATGGAGTCCTTCCACTGCACGCGCAGGCACCTCAAGACAATGTCGACCAATTAGTGGATCGTTCTGTCTCACAGACAACATAAAGGCTCTGCTCACAGATGGTGGTTCTGTGGTCCTCTCGAGGTCCAAATTGTCTTCTGACCAATTTGGGAGATGGTGGGCCCTTGCTGCACCCACTGGAACAGATCCTCTGTGCACCACGACTGTTGCTATTGCTAAGGCTTGTTGACTCTTCTTCCAAGTAGATCTTAAAGTTCCTAGAAGCCCCAGCACTCTGCAACTCCAGATTCATCTCTCCTCTGCAGCTCCTCTGACATAGGACTCCTGTCTGTTGTGCGGGTGAGGCCTCCTTGCGACTCCCTGTGCCTGCTGCCAGTGGGTCACTCGTGGGGGCTCCTCCAACTCTGTCTGGCTTTCCTTCCTGCTGAAGGCCTGGCCTGACTCCCCACCAAGGGTCGAGTCACTAGGACCTTGCTGGTCCTCCAAAACCTGCAGACGTCCTTGCAACAGCTATTTGCATTTGCCAAGGCTTGTTGGTGGTCCTTCTGGCCAATGAGCCTCCTGCAATCCGGCGACCGAAGTGGGACAGCTCGTGGGCGACTCCAAGAATGATCTGCATTCCCCTAGACTCCGCAGCTGGACTTCTTCTTTCACCGTCAAGACGGTGGGCATTGCCTTCCTACACTGCCTCAACATCTCCGAGTGGTCTGGACACTGTCCCCTTCTTTTTCAGGTTCTCCATATCCGGAATCCACCTCTTGGTTTCACTGGTCTGGTCAACAGGTTGGGACAGCAGCTGGACAGTCGAGGTTTCCATTGACTTCGGCAAGGGTTTTCATCACCACTTCACCCCTATGCACCTGGGCTTCATGGTGTAGGTACACTGGTTTTATGGATATCCATGGGTGAGGGCACTCTGCAACCATGCCAATTGGTTTCTGCGGGGTCCAGAATCCATTAAAATCCTACTGCAACGGTCCTGTGTTAGCCTATGGGACACCTGGCTCAATAAAAACTCTGCACCGGGGCGCCTGTGGGATTTTTAGTACTTACCTCTGGAAATTTCCGACTCCCCCAGCCCCTAGGGTCCTAACACACTTACCTTGGTTGGGCACCTCCATTCTTTTGCCACTTTCTTAGTATATGGTTTGGTTGCCCCATAGGGCCCCATGTGTTTTAATGCTTTTGCTGACTGTTACTAAGTGTATATTTTTGTGTGTTGATATCTCCCGGTGGAAATATACCAACGTTAGTATAGCTATAATATTGTAATAAGGAAACCTTTATTTTTGCAACACCTGGAGTGGTTCTTTCTTGTGATTGGTTACTGACTGACTGTTGTGGGATTGCAAGTGTTTTACACTCCTCTTAGATACGTTCTAACTGCTCACCACAGCTAACCCTAGAGAGCTTTTGCTATCTGGACACCTAAACTATAGGTGTACACCATATACTGAGCCAGCCTCAAACAGAGCAGTAACGACATCTATTACTAAGAGAATAAGTACAGTATAGCTTGTGCCTCAGTCGTGTGATCATTATAGCATTTTTGCAGACATTATTTTAACGCATGAAGCAACAGTGTGACCACTATCGCACTGCAGGCATGGCCTCGTGCTTAACACACCAAGGCTTAGCACATGGAGGCTTGGGTGACCAAGAGCTCGCTACGAAGATACTTGAGGTGGGCTCTAAACTGCACATCACCCTAGGTCTGACACTGCTCTTCCCTTGCTTGGGTGAAAAGGGCTGAACCATCATCTCTTGAACCCTTGGCTGGCCTCCTGATCTGAAGTCTCGGGAAATAATATTTTCAACCACCTGGCTTTTGCACATGGACTCTGTGTCTGCCATGCCAGGTGGTGGCACCCCAGTCCTAGACCCTTGGAAGAGGGCCTAAGATGTTTGTTCCAGTGGAACTGATGAATTCTCTGCTGCAGGAGCTGCATCGCAGTTTTTGAGTGCAAAAGAGCCAGCGCATCTCGTTCGGAACCACTATTGCATTGCTTTTCACAGTTAATGGTTCTTGCATCCCTGTTGACCCCAACCTCAACGTTAAATCTCTACATCGCAGCCTCACTGCTCATCGGAACCGACACGCATTGCCTTGACTGCACAATGCATTCTCAACACCAGTCTTGGTATTCCAAGCTCTGACATCTGGATCCTCTGTCTACACAGCAGGAACTCGCACCCTAACTCTGCCGCATCTCGAAACCAACACATTGCTGCTGTGCATGGAGAAAATTGATGCATCTCCTGTACTGCGTGGATCAGAACCGACGCATTGCTCTGCAACCAGGATTTGAGATACTTGGTTCAGCGGACCGACCTGGGTCCCTGTACCTGGCCTATACTGCATTGCAGTCAGCCTGAACTTTTGACTTTGTACCGGTCCAGTGTGACCAGATATCCCAGGGTGGCGCTTCTTGCTTCTAAGAGCTATTTTACAGTTTATTCTTTAAAAGTTCATAATTCAAGTTGCAATAATTGGATTTTTGTTGTTTTGGTCTTCCTTTATTTGTCAAATCCTACTCTATTTTTCTAAACTGGTGATTTCACTGTTTTACTGTTTCAGGTGTTACACAAATACTTTACACACTGCCTTTAAGTTAAGCCTGACTATTCTGTGCCAAGCTACCAGAGGATAAACAAACGTTAATTTAGGGTTTGCCTGACAACCTGACTAAAATTGTAGTTGCTGTGTGACCAAGGTTTTCACGCTAGTTAAACAACAACCTAATTTCTAACAAGCACTTGCAAGTAGCCATGCTCCCCTTTTGCCTCACCACCGCCCCCGGGTAATTACAAAAGTGATGGCATTTGTTTTGCACATGGGCGGAGGTTAGGTGTTCTAGTCTTCGCCTACCTCAACAACTGGCTGTTGACACCGGGATCACTCCATGCAGTTGCCACTCACCTCCAGAATACGGCGAACCACCTGCACTCACTGGGGTTCACTATAAACATGCTAAAGTCATACCTGACTTGCTCACAGATGCTCCCTGTCATCAAAGCTGTTATTGACAGTGCAGTTTTGGGCTTACCCTCTGGAATAGCGACTCCAGGATATCCGGGCAATGATTTACATGTTTCCGCCTCTGTCCACGATTTTGGTGAGATTGACTCCGAGGTTGCTGCAGCCTCGACACCTTCTGCATCCTGTTGGTAAAGCATGCCCATTGGATAATGTGGGCTCTGCACTGGTATTTGGAGACCCAGGGGCACAGCATCAGGGAACTTCTCCAATGTGGTCTTGATATTCGGGGGTGGGGGGGAGTTTCTGGAAAAGCTATGCAGTGGTGACTCACGGACTGCTATTAGATCAGTGGCAGACCCCTCTCCTTCCCCACCCAGAGCGCACAGTGGTAACAGATGTCACTTCTGGGTTGCGGTGGCCATCTGGGGGAGGTGGAGGAGATCAGAGGACTCTAGACTCTGACGGCCTCACGGTTCCACATCAACCTGGAATTGAAAATGCTCCCATTGGCGTTAATATACTTTCTTCCTTACATCAAGGGAAGGCTAATTGAGTTGTTCACAAACAACCCCACCACAATGTGGTATTGCAGCAAGCATCACAAAAGGATAATGGACAGAGTGCTGAAACTTTTCAACCACTCACCGATCTGGGTTTAATCCATCGTTCTTTTGCTCACCATGGCACCCCAGTTTGAACCCAGCCATATGCAAATCAGTCTTGACCGTGTTTCCCATGAGAACTGCCAGGCCAGGTCCTCCCTGAACCGGAAACAAGCATCCTAGGATCAATTTTAGGGTATCACCCTTCATCAGCCAGGCTAACTTGAATCCAGTGGCAAAGTGAGCAAGGGACCCACGAGTAGGGTCAAGACTGATTTGTATATGGCTGGGTCCGAACTGGGGTGAAGGGGCAAGCAAAATAATGATTGATTAAACCCAGATCTATGACTGAGAGTGAGTGTTTGAAAAGTTTTAACACCACGTCCATCATTTTATTTTGTGATGTTGCATTGGAACAAGCATAACAGGGTGTGGTCATGAAATCTTTGACAAAAGGTCCTGTGTCTCTGGACATGGCTGGAACATCAGGACATATTCCTGGTGGTTCAACATTTGGCGGGTTCTTTGAACAACAGAACAGACAATCTCTGTTGTCGATGCCTTGGGGAGCACAAATGGCATCTCCATCCGGAGGTGGTGCAAGGTCTCTTCAGAGTTTGGAGAGAACCTTGGTGAAGGAACCTGGCTCAGTTTATGGTGCACACCTATGGTGCTGCACCCTATACTTAGTCCGTGCAACCCTTAGTGATGGTGTTTAGTTGTCCAGATAGCAAAAGCCTGTCTAGGGGTAGCTGTGAAGATCAACTTATCCAGGAGGAGTGTAAAGCACTTGAAATACCGAAATAGTCAGTCAGTAACTGTTCATAAGAAAGAACCACACCAAGTGTTGCTAAAATAAAGTGTTCTTTATTACAACACTAAGGCTATACTAACATTAGTATATTTCCACTTGGAGATATCAACACACAAAACTTACAGTTAGCAGGAAAAGCATAGCAGGGGCCCAACTAAGGTGAGTGTGTTAGAATCCCAGGACCTTTGGGAGTAAGAAATTACCAGAGGCATGTAGTAGGAGTCCCACAGACGCCCGGGTGCAGAGCTGTTATCGAGCTGGGTGTCTCATAGGCTTACACAGGACCATCTCGGTTTGATTTTTATGGATTCAGGATCCTTCCCAGTGAACCCCAAGGAAACCAGTTGGCACAAAGAAGGTTAGAGTCTGTCCCCACCCGTGGATACCCAGAAGACCGGAGTACCTACACCAGCCCTGGTGCATATGGGTGAAGTGGCATCAGAAACCCTAATTGAAGTCAGTGGAAGACTAAATTGTGCAGCTGTGGTTGTGACCCGTGGGCCAGGTTGGTGGAACCCAAGGGTGGATTCCGGATGTGAAGAACCTAAAAAAGAAGGGGGCAGTGTCCAGACCACTTAGAGATGTCCTGGCGGTGCAGGTAGACAGTGCTCACCCTCTTGGAGGTGAAGTTCCTGTAGGACAGTGAAGGGAGAAGTCCAGCTACGGAGTCCAGGGGATGCAGGAGATCCTTGGAGATGCCCACTAGCTGTCCCACATCAGTTGCTAGATTACAGGTGGGTCAGTGGTCACCAGGGCTACCAACAAGCCTTGGCAAATAGCTGATGCAAGGAAGATTGTAGGCTTTTGGGGACCAGCAAGGTCCTAGTGACTCACCCCTTGGAAGAGAGTCAGGTAAGGTCTTCAGCTGGGACGAAAGCCAGCCAGAATCGGAGGAGCCCCGACTAGTGACCCACTGGCAGCAAGCACAGGGAATCGCTAATCTTGGACTTGCAGAGTGCTGGAGGCTGGAGCTTCTTGGAGCCTGATGATCTTCTGGAGGAACAGCCAACAAGCCGTGGCAAGAGCAGCAGTCATAATGCACAGGGTTCTGTTCCAGTGGCTGCAGCAAGTATCCACCATCTGACCAAGTTGGTCAGAAGACAAGTAGGTCTCGGATAGGACCACAGAAACTCCATCTGTGAGCAGAGCCTTTCCATTGTCAATGGGACAGCAGGATCCACCAGCCGGTCGTTGTCATCTTGAGGTGCCTGCAGATACAGGGGAGTAGCTCCCTCACTCTAAGGGAGATTCCTCCTTGCTTCTTGGATGCATACTGTGTCCTTTTGACACTGGAGGATGCACAGCCATGGATGCTGCAGAAATCTTGCAAATGTTAAGGGTTGCAGAAAATAAGATAGATTGTGTATATAGCATTGAAGCAAAGATGATTCCACCATTTAGGGCCTATGAAGAGAAAGCAAGATCAACTTTGTGAGCAATGCAATTCATCAGAAGAAATGAAGCAGAGGAACGGAGTAAATTACTGAATTGGTAGAGCAAAAGTTTTCTGGTGTCAGAAGTTGGCCCATCTGTCACCGTTTTTATATACTTATGTGTGTCACAGTAAGTGGGACGGATATGCACACTGCGTTACTGGAGTCAACCTATAACTGACTGATGAGCTGGGACTAGGGTAAAACTGGTCAATGACAAATTGTATTTCGGTTTAGGGAGGACCTGGCCCGGCAGTTTTGCCTGGATTTTTCCCAATAAAGCAGGATCAAGACTGATTTGCACATGGGTGGGTCCAAACCGAGGTCACATGGTGTGCAAAATAGCAATAGACTGGGATGTGGACAGAGTTATTACCAGTAGCTGAAATTAACTCAAGCATTCCATCCTTCATTTCTTTGTATACTGAAGACCGGCAGAAGTAGTGGTTACGTGGAAGCCTTAGCAATTGCAAGGAACAGTTTTTGAACAAGCTTTATGTTAGCTAGTAAATACTTGGGTGGAACAAATTAGAGTGATTTAGAATAGTTCAAACAAGAGAGACTCCTCGTCTGCAAAACTGTCAGATGGCAGCTGTCTGGAAAATAGGTAAGAATCTTTCAGAAAACCCTCAATAGAAACAACAAAAAGAGAACGTTTTGTTGATTTGAATTGAGAATGAGAGACTAGAGTCAAAGAAGACACCGAAATTCTTGACTCTAGTGGCTGGGAGAGGTGACAGTCACAATTCAGGTGGCCACCATAAAGTTGTCTAGATGTTGAAGGTGTTGCCATAAAAAAGAACCTCTGTCTTGTCAATGTGTAGTGTGAGATGATTAGTGTTCCTCCATGCACCAGCTGCTAGGAGACTTGAGTGAAATTAATCAGCTGAATGAATGGCTCTGGAGTTGATTCTGAGAGCAATCTGCGTGTTGTCTACATACATAGCAAAAGTAAAGTCATAGGACTGAGATCCAAGCCCGAGAAGCCTCTTTGATGTTAGATTGTGTGGTTGAGGAGCAAACTTGCAAAACTCCACAGCTGGAACAAGAAAAGAATAAGAACCGAGAAGGTGGGCGGACTGCTTGTGAATGATCGGAGAGAAAGGGCTTTGCCATACATGCCACAAAATAAAGGCAGTTAAAGTAACATGATATGAGACACAATATTGAATGATGGAGACAGATCAAAATGATCTGCCAGAATGCTTGTTGTATCTTTTGAACTGAAAGAAGTTGATCTCTAGTAATGGGAAATAGGACTGCACATTTTAACAGAGCTTTGTATTTCTTGTTAAAGTCTTGACCTCCTTGTTTTCCAGGAATAAGCCTTCTAATCCAAAAACTGAGCATCTTGTACCTCTTGTCGGGTTATTTCACAGCTTTGAAAGAAAACTCTTTTTACAGAGAGACTGCACCATCTATTTCTCTCAAGCTCTTCGTTTGAGGGGTTTAAATCAAAACTCCAGTCTTTGTTTACTCACACTAAAATCAAAATTGGTCTGCCGACATCTAATCACCTTGCTTCTCTTCTTTTGCAACGAAGATCCACAAAAAGCACTTAGAACAGTGTTTGATGGTAGGGGACCTCACTTCCTGTGACATTGGATTAATTGAGGTTCCTGTGATGAAGGACTGCACAGTTTCTGATGAACATGTGGGGCTGCCGCATATTTATCCCATTCTCCTTTTAGATTGTTCAATTAAGTACTTGGGCCTAATTCGAAAAGCAGTTTTTGTGTGTGTGTGTGTGTGTAAGATGTACTTACATGTGCAAATGACTTTGTGAATCAAGCCCTTATTAGTAAATCTACACACAAAAATATGAGAATAAATCTATGGGGCAGATTCACAGTTTATTTTGAGAACTGGGCCCTTTAAGTTCAATGCTCCAGTTAGAAGGTATTTGCAGATAAAATATGTTTTTGATGGCGATTCTGCCAGATTCCTATACTTTACATTATCCCCATGTGCCAGACTAGTTCTGGAGAATTATATAGGAATGCTCCACCACGCTGGCACTGTGTGGCTTCGTAGTGGAGCTGCCCCTAAGTGGAGCACAGCTGCATAAAATGCCACCCCTGTGTGCTGATGTCCGTTCTTTCCTTTTGCCACCCTTCAAGCTGGGTCTAGGGTTCCATTCCCAATTGCCAGCCTTCCTGACAACTCCAAAATTTATCTCTGGCAATCAATGTGCCCTCATGCAACCAAAGGCCATCCATGCAGGGAAGTCTTCCTGTAAGCCAAAGTGGAAGATATACCGTAAGTGCAAGAAAGATAAACAGGTCTCTTTCCCCTTTCCACTACTCGAGATGAGTAGGCGCAAAGGTGTCAGTCGAAAGGTCACAGCCCAGTAGTTTCTTCTGACTCCGACCTGGTCCCACAACTGGTCCTGACACACAAAATTCCACAGGCCTTTGTATTCCCCAGTGCAAATAGAGGCCTTAAAGGAGTCCATGCTGCAGCCTTTTCATATGCTGTTTGCTCCCTCTGGCACATGTTTGGGTGCCTTTAATCAAGCATCTGTGCTTGAAATCAATGGGATACAGGTTTTAAGTAAAATCACTTCCATTCTCTGTTTAACTAATCATTTAGATAGAGAGGTAAAAGATGTAATTCCTTTGGAAAGAGAATGTGTTCTTTTGCTAATTCAGCCTTAATTGAGTTTTTTGAATGCATTGTGCCATCTGGGCAGGCAAGCCCATGTTTTATGGGACCTGCACAATGATATCTTGCTGGCCATCCTAGAAGACAAGAGTTTTGATGGCTCAAACCATGCATGATAGCCAGAGTGGGCAAATAATGTCTTGCGTGCTGGCTTGAATACCACAGAGTTTGATTGCACAGATATTGTCTCCAGCTTAGAGCTTAAAAGACATGCATGGGTGAAATGTAAGAAGGTTTCAAGAGTTGTCCAAGCGTCCTTCAGTGACATGATCTTTGATTGCGCCAAATTGTTTGGCAAGAACATTGACTTGGTCAAATAATTTAAGGGCAATCCTTGGGACTCTCGCCTCCCACCAAGCAATTTCACTAACAGTACCAGATGTTTAGGGGTTGGTCAGCTGCAACAGCAAACTCTATCCTTTTGAGGCAGAAAAGGTGGCAGTGGCTGATAACAAGGACAGCTCTCCTCTCACTCTTCCTCACCTGTTATAGCAGTTTCCAGGTCACTTTAGCTTGCCCTTTTAGGTCCATGCTCAACCAGAAAGAGGCAGGGTACAACATTTCCTTCCCCGGCACATGGATAGATGGATCTTACAAATCATTCAGATGGACTACACCCTCTTTCATTTTCATTCCTCCCCATTTTCCCCAACATCAAAGCATCTCCCAGCAGCCTATTCTGCAACCTTCAGCTGGCCTAGGGTGCTTTACCGACTCCATTCTACTCTTGCAGCAGGCAGCTCAGAAACTTTTGTAGTGCCGGACAAGCTCCAGTCAGACATGCAGCAGGTCACTCACCCTTGCCCACCAAGATTTCACAGTGTTGACAGATGAGTCACTACTTGAGTGACGGGGGTCACTGAATGGAACTGGAGATCAGAGGCCCCTTGTTTTCAGTGGAGAGCCAGCTCCTTATCACTCTTCTGAAGCTTGGTTCAAACAGTTGGACCCTGAAAACCTTCCTGCCACCCATCAAGGGGAAGCTAGTGCACATCCTCACTGACAACTCAAATTACATCTGGTACTGCATCAAGAAGGTTGGAGTGGGGCCCTGCATCTGTGGAGGTGTTAGGATCGCTGAATGCCAGAGCTAATGAGCTGAGCTTACGTTGGCTGACGTTGGCTGGCAGATCACAACTGGTATCTCCATCCAGAGGTGGCAAAAGATATATTTGATTAGTGGGGAAAGCCCTTGTTAGATTTGTTTGCCACCGGTGAGAACTCACTGTCAAAACCGTTAACTGATAAAGTTACAGGACGATGCATTCGGACATTGTGATGGAACACTGATCTCCTGTACGTGTGTACTCGCCATATCCGTCAAGAGTTCTGAGGAAGGTCAGGACACCCAAGGCACAAGTTCTCTTAATAGGCCTAGATGGGGACAGGAGACTATGATTTCCAGAGCTCATGATCCTGTACCTTCTGATCCTGCTGCCACTTCAGGAGGACCTCCAGTCTCAACTATGGGGAAGGTACTGCACCCAAGACTCTGCAGCTGATACCTTGCTACCTGAAGCTTAAGCAGCTGCAGTCAAACCCATCCAGTCCACTGGCTGCTGTAGTCTGCATCCTTGCAGTTGAGAGCCTTTAACTGAATCCATCTTTGCTTGGGGAAATTCATTGCCTGCTGTGGCGTTAATCATAGGAGCTGTCTGCTAGCCAATGTCTCAGCTGTATTATTGTTTGCACTACTTTTGGCCTAGCAAGGCCTTTCAGTGAGCCCAGGTAAGGGTTATCTGTTGGTCCTTTTGACTCGTTTGTGTTAAGCCAACCAACAGTTTAAATCCGAGTTGTGATTTTTTTTTTTTTTATCAAAGATGTGACTTGCATATTCCCCCCAAAAAAGTTTGTTGTGCTGCAGTTGTACGCTAGCTTAGATTTGACATTTCCCAAATGCTTGCTGTTTGAGCCAGTGTACAGCTGCTTGCTGTGACTACAGAAACTTAAAATAGGTTTCTTGATTGCCATTACTTCTGTGTGCTGTATGAGTGAACCACAGGCACTCTTGATACAATCGGCCAACTCCACCGTCTTCCTGGACAAAATGCTGAGGGCCCAGTCACCCTTTTTAGGCAAAGTTGTAACTCCTTTTCACTTCAACCAATCTATCACTCTGCCAGCAATGTTTTTTTCCCCAACTGATCCGTGTAAAGCAGACAAGAGGCTTTACCAATTGGGCCCTAAAAATGCTTCGATTTTCCACATTGAGCACTCAAAGGACCATTTGGTGGATGATCAGCTCTTTGAGGGATTAGGCGTTACAGAAAAGGACCTCATCAAGATGGATAGTCTTCTGCATTAAAATCGGTTTCTACATGGGCTTTAGTCACATGTTCACAGAACACTACTGCCTTGACAGTTCTTTTGGGATGGCTGCTTTTTCTCTTGGTCTGGGAAGACTTTTTGGTCTGAGCCCAGTCCTCAGACCCTTCACCTTTGGGTGGCACTTCTGTGGTATCTATTATCAAGTGAGGAATCTGCAGTTAGGAGTAACTTACCCTTGGTAATGGTCTTTCTGGTGGCAACTCTATCTAACCACAGGTTCCTCGCTACCCTCCCAAACCCCCGCGCTCTGTGGAATGTGCTCCTGAACATCATAATAAGGTTCCAAGTTCAAACCATGTGTGAGGGTGTAAAAGTAGAAAGATTAAGAAACTGATGTCTGTTTATGTCCACTCAGTCACTTCTGGGGCAGCACAGAGCCACACTGCACCAATTATCAGCGTGCCAGATTATTGTTGTCAAATTCTCCGGATACAATCTGGAGCCTGTAGATATTCTAAAGGTCAGTAATATGCAGATAGGTGGGGTATTCAGAAGAAAGAGTGTTACCAACAGTAAATAACTCACAATCTTTTGTATCTTAAAGCCATGATCAGATTGCAGACGTTAAACAGATGGCCTTGGGGGAGCACATACAATTTCTCTAGTTTTTGATATGCATTGTAGGAAATTTGCATCTTGCTAGCATAGTTATCCCCACTTTTTACCTGGTTTTAGTGATTTTAGACTGTAGTACACTGGGATCCTGCTAATCAGAACCCCAGAGTCAGTGCACTCTCCTCTAGATTTGGTTGTTTGGTAACCTTTACACCATATAGTTGGCATACAGGTGCATCCATGTAACTCCCTAGTATACTCTACTTAGGGTCCCACGGCATTGGTACACCAGGGGTCTCCCATGGGTTGCAGCATGTGTATTATGCCACCGATGGGAGCCCATGCAAGTTGTGCCTGCAGGCTTGCCATTGCAGCCTGCATGAAATGGTACATGCACCTTTAACTTTAGATATAAGACTTGCCTTATCTCGCAGTCACTGCACTTTGACACTGTAATTCACTCCTGTGGTATGCCCTTCAGCCCAAGGGCTGGGTGCATGATTCTGAGTGTGAGGGCACCCCTGCTTGAGCAGAGGTGCCCCAACAAACCCCAGACCACATTCTCTAGACTTTGTAAGTGCGGGGAAGTCATTTTGAGGTATGTAGTGGCCACTTGTCAACACAAATAGTCCAACTACATAATGGCTTCACTTAACCTAGATATGTTCGGTATCAAACATGTTGAATCATGCAACTACACTGATTCCAGTGTGATTTGCATGATACCATGTACCCTGGGGTTTCCTTATAGGATCCAACATATCTGACTGTACAGCCTTGCAGGGTCTGCATGCCAGCTGTGCTGCTGCCGAGCCCAGACACTGTTCTGCCCTCCTGCTGCTGAGTCTAACTTGAGCAGGGGAAGGCAGAAAGGGTTTCCTGTAGGAGAGAGGTCTGACCTCTTCTCTTTTAGAATTAGATGTCTCTGAACTGGGGTGATCTCCCTGCCCACCAGACTGTTTTGAAGGGCTCATTTTGTGCCCTCCTTGCATGAACCAGTTTACACCAGTGTAGGAACTCCCGGTTCCCGTTCTGGCGTGAAACCACACAAAGGACAGGGGAGTGACCACCCCCCAGTCCAGCTCCTCCCCTAGGCAGGGGCACAGAGCTCTGCCAGGTGGTGCTTGATTCTGCCATCTTGGAAATAAGATGTGCAAAGGCCCTGGAAGCATCTGACTGTTTAGGCCAGGTGGGTGACGTCCCTAACCCCCTCTGATATGTGGGTCACTGCAGATAGAATCCAACCCCTTTTTTTAGGATTACCTAAGGGCTTCCCCGAGGGTGGGTCCCCGAACTGGTCAAGCAGGACTCTTCAGGGAACACTCCGCAAGATAACGTCTGCATCCTGGCCTCCGGAACAGCTGCTGATCTGCATTTTGAACAGAAACAAGACTGTATCCAGTTGGGAGGGCTCCCACTGCAACATTGTTTCTCCAGCTCCTGCAAGAATTCTGCAACATCTGTGGCTGTGCATCTTCCAGGGTCACAAGGACTCAGTTTTGCATCAGGAAGCAAGAAGGAATCTCCCTTGGAGTGGGGGGGGCAATCCCCTGTATCCACAGGCACCTCAACGACAAAGACTGGCTGATGGATCCTGCTGTCCCAGGGACATCTGAAGGCTCTGCTACACAGGTGGTGGTTATGTGGCCCTCTCCAAGTCCTCTAGAAGACCTTCGAGCCCAAGAAGCGCCAGCCTCTAGCACTGTGCAACTCTAAGAAAAAAGTCCCCTCTGCAAGTCCTGTGATGTGAGATTCCCTTTTTGCTGTGCTGCAGAGGCCTCTCTGCGACTCCTTGTGCCTGCAGTTAGATGGTCCTGTTGGGGGCTGCAACAATTCCTGCTGGCTCTCCTGCTTGTTGAGGGCCAGCCCTTACTCCCCTCCAAGGGTGAAGTTGTTTAGACATTGCTGGTCCCCAAACTCCAGCTAACTCCCATGCAGCTTCTTCCTGATTTTGCCAATGCTTTTGTGTGGTTCTGCTGACATCTACAGTCCGGCGACTGACGTAGGGACACATCGTGGGTGACTCCAAAGATCTTCCTGCACCTCCTGGACTCCGCAGATGGACGGACCTCCTCCTTCACCAATCTGTAGGAACTTCTCCCCAAGAGAGTGGGGATTGCCTACCTCCACTGCCTGGAAAATCTGAGTGGTCTGGGCACTGTCCCCTTCTTTTTCAGGTCTAGAATCCGCCCTTGGGTTCCACCGACCTGTTCCACAGGTCGTGACAACAACTGTACAAGAGGTGTACACCATAAACTGAGCCGGCCTTCTTCATGCATATGTTTTATTGAATAATTTCAAATCAAAAACAGTTGTAAAACAAAAAAGGCATAAAACTTTGTTTTCTTCCAATTGGCTCATTATTAATTTGTTTCACAATAGCTTCATATTGTTCATACAATTGAAGGGATCTTTTGTGTGCCTGACGCAATATTCCAAAATTGTTGTCCTTCCAATGTGTAAATGTCTGTCACTGGATACAACCAACACTTGTTTCTCAGTAACGGCACAGCTTCATCAGAGGGATAAAAATGATTCTCCTTTCTCATTTTGCACTACATAACAATTCTGGTGTACTGCTCAAAATTACTTCTCGTACCTGTAAGCCTGTCTGTGGTTGTAACATGTGGGAAATGTCTGATTATTTACCTATAAAGCACTCCAATGTCTCATAGTCAACAATCAAAGGCTTGCTGATTAAATTGTATAAGACAGAAATTCCAATTTAAGATCAATGACACCTCATAGCCATCTACACAATTTGTAAGTTCTTTACAGCTCAGCAATCCACTTCATCTTTGTGACACACTGATTCCATCATGTTAGACGGTTAATGCAAAGACTGCAGATATGCTTTGCCCAAGTGTCTTTTATACTGAGTAACTAATACTTTTCACGAGAGCATACTTTAGTTTTCTGCTGCTAGAAATATTAAATGATTTCATTAACTTTGCTTAGGAGCGAAGTCCTATAGTTTAGCCACTTCTGCTCTACTTTCAAATCATTTCAGAAATGTAGACCTCCACCTCACACGCACCCATCAACTTTATTGTGGCAGCCTGGTTACTTATCCTCATTGTGGGTGACAGCTCCAAAGTAACGCTCACAAAAAAAAACTACACCCACTTACATTAATTTCCAGATCACCCGAAAATTAGCAAGAGCATTGACCACATAAAATGCATTTTCTGCATAGATTTTCCAGCCCCTTCTAGTTGTAGAATGAGCAGGCATGCACATGCACAGAATGCATGAAAGACATGCTGGGTTAGCCAGCAAAAAGGCTGTTAAGGTACAGATCATATAGACGGTTGCCTGCAAGTTATACTAACAGAAGACATGATTCTGTTATTTGGGAGATTGTGTTTCACAACTGTGCTGCTTTTTGTGTCACCTTTTTTGGAGACCTACACCCTTTTGAGTAGGACAACAGCCAGCCCTGTAGCTTTTCTTAAAGGAGATAATTATGAGGACAATTGTGCACACAGTTTGCTGCCATAACAACATTATCTCTTGATTTAAGATTGTGTTCATAAATATTATCACATTAGGTTGTAAGTGATTTTGCAACTTGATTAATTGATTATGTACTGCTAACTTCAGAAAATAAGTTGTCTATCAATTACACTGGACTTCATAAGTGTTGGGTGTTACAGGCCATTGCTCAGTGTGTGCAGTATAATCACTTGGCCAAATCGGATCTTATTTGCCTGTAAACTCCAAAACTTATATGGTTAATGTTGAATAGTAAGAATAGCACTAGAAAGCCTTTACCATCTTTGACTTTCTAATTTCTTTTGTGTTCTTTTCTTTAGATATCGTAACTTTGACCAGCCACACCGATTTTATGTAGCAGATGTATACACTGATCTTACCCCTCTCAGTAAATTTCCCTCTTCAGAATATGAAACATTTGCTGAATATTATAAAACAAAGTACAATCTTGATCTGACCAACCTCAACCAACCCCTTCTGGATGTGGACCACACATCTTCCAGGTAACAGCCTTAAGAACATTGCTCAGTTTGTTTTTATTGACAACAGTTTAAATCTTTTTTTTTCAAATGTTGGACTTTTAGGAGGAAAGTCCTTTACTGCTATGAAAATGTGGATTTAGAGGTTTCTTACTACATAACAGTTGTCTACTGGCAGTTGTGTACTTTACCTGTATATAAGTGTTGTTTACATTATTTAGATTTAGGTTCTGTCTGTCCAGCATAATTCAATTTAAATCTTACTGAATCTTCTCATTTGTTTTTACTTTTTCATTAGACTTAATCTTTTGACTCCTCGGCATTTGAATCAGAAGGGCAAAGCGCTTCCGTTAAGTAGTGCTGAGAAGAGGAAAGCTAAATGGGAGAGTTTGCAAAATAAACAGGTATTTTATTGAACTGTTCTTCGATGATTACCTGAGGACCATTGCAGCATATAATTTGTTGTTGTGAGAAATTCATTACTCTGCCAAACCAGTAAGTATCTTTTCTTTGTCTTTGTCGACTAAAGATTTTGGTTCCAGAACTCTGTGCTATACATCCTATTCCAGCATCATTGTGGAGGAAAGCTGTGTGTCTCCCCAGTATACTTTATCGCTTGCACTGTCTCTTAACTGCAGAAGAACTGAGAGCACAGACAGCCATTGATGCTGCTGTAGGGGTTAAATCCCTTCCTTTAGATTTTCGGTAAGTAGTCTGTGTAGTTACATTTCATTTTGTAACTTTTATTGACTTTTAGGCACATCCTGTGTAAGAAACTGATCTGACCCACTTAATGTAATAGTTGTCCAATTGGTATGAGAAGATTTCTATCTAGACAGCAGCCATCATTTGGTGTTGTATTAGAGCCATTTCTTATGATTAGCTGTGTCCCCATTACACTCACCTTTTTTTGTTTTTGTTTTACTGTTCACGCTTTAGCAACACTATAGGAAGTGTTTGTTAGATATGTCACTGTTTTGCAGAATATTTGCTTTTTTAATAAAAAAAAATAACATTTTCTTTACAGGTACCCCAATCTGGACTTTGGCTGGAAAAAGTCAATTGACAAAAAGACCTTCAGTTCTGGCCACAGTCCCTCCTCATTGGAAACTGAAAAGGACTATAAACTCAGCACTCACATTATTCCTGAAAATGCTGCATGTGAAGTTGACCACGTATCCTCATTGATGAAAAATCATGACCAAATGTCTGTGAATTGCAGAACATTACTCAGCGAGCCGCCCAGTAAACTCCAGATGAACAGTTCTTCAGTGGACTCCATGCCAATCGATGGCATTTCATGTAGTTTAAATGTTGCCACTGACAGGAATGAATGGTCAAGCAGAGACTTTTGCCAAGGAAATCTATTAGTGTTTTGCAAGCACGAAACACCTGTACAACTGACTACCTCATGTCCCATTCACAATTCAGATGATATAAAAATCCAACCTAAGTCCAGCAATGAATGCACTCATTACCTTGATGGTTCTGCTAACAAACCTACCTCTGAAAGGTGTTCAAAAACATCTTTCATAGTCAGTGCTTCAGAAGTTCTTAGTATTTCAAAAAATGAAATGGAATCTGAAACCTGCGTGCCCAACGGGTACTCTTCTAAAACTCTAGGTCCAAACCCTGGTCTTATCCTTCAAGCCTTGACCCTTTCAAATGCCAGTGATGGATTTAACCTGGAGCGTCTTGAAATGCTTGGTGATTCGTTCCTGAAGCACGCCATCACAACATACTTGTTTTGTACATATCCAGATGCCCACGAGGGCCGCCTCTCTTACATGAGAAGCAAAAAGGTAAGTACTACTACTAAAAATAAAAAAATAAAATATGCACATTTATTCTTGGTTAAACAAGGTTCTATTGACTGTGTGTATGTTCTTTCTGATTTGTTGGGAGTGTTTTATTCTTGCAGGTTATTTATATTTTTCTGGAAAACCCTAGGTTATTCTGCCTGGGAATGTGTGTTGTGAGAGGATGGATGCCAGAGGCACCATATCTCTTAAGGTGCATGGACAGATGAGATGCCCAATAGATAATTACAATGGCACTATGTTCTTTGTGCTACAATCTTTGTACTTCATTTCTCACATTTATGTAGTGGATACTTGGAACACTGAGGCCTTTAAAAAAATCAATATCAGTTTATTTTCACTTGCTACATTTATTTGCAGAATTCTATTTGGGTTATGTCAGTTACAGTGAATCACAGCCATTTCAAGTTGTACTAGGATGTGGCTCCCAGTGCTGTATTATCTTTAGTGTTGTGTCTTCTAAACATTTAAAAAATGCAGTAAAATCTAAGTATCTTAATTTAGCTAGACCCAGTGTTCCTTGAGTGCTGTGAAACAAAAAGACAGTTGAATGATTCAGATGTGTTCAGTGAGATTTGTTCTTGGAATAAGCAGCCGGTGTTGTCGTGCGTGATGTATCACCCACTAGACATAAACATTTCATCTAACCAGAAGATATAAACTCTGAATACTATACTACCTCTGATAGCTTCAATGTCTTTCACTCTTTAACGTGTAACAGTAATGCTGGGGTGGTCATTACTGAGGGCTCCTTGGAATCTATTTCTAGGTGATTGTTAGGTGACCACTCCACTTCAAGTGAACTCAAGAGTCTGCTTACTGAGAGCCATGTATTACCTGAACTAAAAATAACCAAGGCTGGAACATTCTGAACAGTACACACCATTTTGAAAGCTGTATCTGTTATCCAACACATGAATGTCTTGTGAGATCTTTAGTTGCCTCTAGCTAAGAGCCCACCCACCAGCAATTGTAGTACCAGATAGTCTGCTGCCACAGATCTTTTTTTTCAACAGTCTAAATCCTCGGATTTGACTGAGCTGCTTCATACTGTAGGAGGCTGGCTCCGTTTATGGTGTACACCTTTGACGTGGCACGCTGTAGTGTAAGTGTTTAGGTGTCCAGATAGCAAAAGCTCTCTAGGGGTAACTGGTGAGCAGCTAAAGCTTATCTAGGAGGAGTGTAAAGCACTTTGAATACTACAATAGTCAGTCATTAACTGTCACACAAGAACGAACCTTACCAGGTGTTGCATAAATAAAGTATTACAATAACACTGCTTTACTAACATTGGTATATCTCTACTTGGAGCTATCTACACACAAAATATACACTTATAAACAAACAGAAATAGTATAGAAATACACTGGGCCCTATGGTGAGGACCAGACCATATACTAAGAAAGTGGTATAAGGATGGAGGTGCCCAGCTCAGGTAAGTGTGTTAGAATACCTGGAGTTGGGGGAGTAAGAAATTACCAGAGGTAAGTACCAGAAATCCCACAGGCCTCCCGGGTGCAGAGTTGTTATCGAGCCAGGTGTCCCATAGGCTAACACCTGACCATCGCTGTTGGATTTTTATGTATTCAGGACACTTGCCAGTGGACCCAGAGGAAACCAGTTGGCACAAAGAAGGTTGGATTAGTGCCCTTACCTGTGGATACCCAGAAGACCGGAGTACCTACACCAAGGAGCCCAGGTGCATAGGGGTGAAGTGGCATCAAAAACCCTCATTGTAGGCAATGGAAGCCTCAATTGTCTTGCTGCTATCGTGACCCATGAACCACGCCGGTGGAACCCAAGGGTGGATTCCGGACGTGAAGACCCTGAAAAAGAAGGGGACATTATCCAGACCACTTGAAGATGTCTGGGCGGTGCAGGTAGGCAATGCCACCACCCTCTTGGAGGTGAAGTTCCTGCAGGACAGCGAAGGAAGAAGTCCAGCTGCAGAGTCCAGGGGGGATGCAGGAGATCCTTGGAGTCACCCACAAGCTCTCCCATGTCGGTTGCCATATTGCAGGAGGGCCAGTAGATAGCAGGACCACCAACAAACAGTGGCAAATACAAATAGCTGATGCCATGAAGATTGCAGGTTTTGGAGGACCAGCAAGGTCCTACTGACTCAACCTTTGGAAGGGAGTCAGTTAGGCCTTCAACAGGAAGGAAAGCCAGCCGGAGTTAGAGGAGCCCCCACGAGTGACCCACTGGCAGCAGGGACAGGGGGATACAGTTATGCCTTAGCAGCACAACAAAACCGGAGTACCACGTCGCAGGAGCAGCTGAGTAGAAGATGATCTTGGAGTTTCAGAGTGCTGGAAGCTGGGGCTTTTTGGAGCTCGAAGATCTCTTGGAGGAAGAGCGAACAGGGCTTGGCAAGAGCAAAAGTCTCACTGCAGAGGGGTTCCTTTCCAGAAGCTGCAGCAAAGGACCACCCTCTCCCAAGATGGTCAGCAGACAGGTTGGACCCGGGGAGGACCAAAGAACCACCACCTGTGAGCAGAGCCTTTTCTTTGTCTTTGGGACAGCAGGATCCACCAGCTATTCATCATCGTCTTGAGGTGCCTGCGGATGCAGGGGTGGGACAACTTCACTCCAAGGGAGTTTCCTTCTTGCTTCTTAAATGCAGGCCTTGTGACCCTGGAGGATGCATAGCCACGGAAGTTGCAGAAATCTTGCAGGAGCTAGAGAAACAATGTTGCAGTGGGAGCACTCCCAACTGGATACAGTCTTTTTTTTCAGTTCCAAAAGCAGACCAGCAGCAGTTCGGGAGGCCAGGAGCAGAAGATTGCATTTAGTTCACCAAAGAGGGACGACGAATCTGAGGACCCGCCCTCGGGGGAGCCGTTAAGTAACCTTAAAAAGGGGTTGGTCACTCTCTGTAGTGACCCACCAGCAGAGGGGGTCAGGGACGTCATCTACCTGGCCTATCCAGTCAGATGCTCCCAGGGGTCTCTGCCCACCTTGTTTTCAAGATGACAGAATCAACCGGCCACCTGGCAAAGCTTTGTGCACCTCCTTCAAGGACGAGCTGGACAGGGGGTGGACACTCCCCTGTCCTTTGTGTGGTTTTGCGGAAACCGGGGTTCCTGAACTGGTGCAAACCTGATTATGCAAGGAGGGCACCAAATGTGCCATTCAAAGCAGTCTGCTGGTGCTTAAAGCCACCCCACCCCACCCCAGGCAAGGGACACCTATTTCAAAGGGAGAGGTGGTTATTCCTCTCTCGTGCAGGACATCCTTTTTTCTGCCTTCCCCTGCTTGAGTTTGGCTCATCAGCAGGAGGGCATAACAGTGTCTTGGGTCGGCAGCAGCATGGGCTGGCAGCCAGACCCCATAAGACTGCACAGGCAGAATTGGGGGAACCTCTAATGAACACCCAGAGTAAATGGTATCATGCAATTAGCACTGGAATCGGTGTAGTTGCATGATTCCAGCATGTTTGATACCAAACATTACAACAGAGGCCCAGCTAAAGAACTACCACAGGATGGATAGGAAAAGGGATTTTCCTGTTGGAAAAACCCTCACCCACCAGGGTTACCCCTCGGTGGCATGCTTCATCATTGGGTTGCTCCCCGTTCGGCTACGGAGCGGGGCATGCAACGACCTACAAGATACATGGGAGATCTGATGTAGGAGGGATAGCAGTGGTGGGGTCTCCTAGTAATTCCAATGATTTAATAGATCTCTTTGAGGCGGAATGATTAAAAAGGGGGCTGCAGAAGTGGGGGATGTAATGTACCTGACTTCTAAGTCTACATGTTTTGGAGCCTTACACACAGGCTCCTCTTCAGGACCAAGGTGGACTCCCTGGTGCCACTCCTAGTTTGACTACCTCTAATGAAAGCGTAAATAATACATGCTCAGTGATAAGGTGCAATTCACCTAACTAATGTGGTGTCCTAAGATGATACCTATAGTTTATGGTGTCCGTCATTGATACCTGTGGAAATACAAGAGAAGCATAGCTATCATAGTCCCATTTGTAATGAGCCGCTGTATATGTTGTTTGTGGGTGTGGTGCCACCTATTTGCAAACTGCACCCCACTCGTGGGGAAACAGCACTTGTGAACATCAGGAATGAGAGACCAAAGTTCTCACATTCAACAATACAAGACATACTACATTTAAGACTTTTAAAACATGTAAACACGTGAAACACACCAAACAGCACACACATGGTGCAAACGTAACCTACTCGGTCGTATTTGGACTCTCATATCATAACTCCTCCGGCAGGGGTGTGTGCTTGCAGTCACACCCTAAAGATTTTTGCAAAGTTTTAAAATCGATTCATCTTACCGTATCTGTAGCGCAATGTAAACAATGGTTTCATGGCATGTATAGCTGCAGGGTGTTCCAAGTTGTTTTTCTTCGAAGAAGTCTTTTTTTCGAGTCACAGGATCGAGTGACTCCTCCTCTCGGTGATAGTACTCATGGGCATCGACTCCTTTGTTAGATTGTTTTCTTTCTGCCGTTGAGTTGGACGTGTTCCCTCGCTCTCCGGGACTTTAGATTCTAAAACTCTATATTATCTCAAACTTTTTTCATACCGTCGGTATTGTTTCGAACGCGGTTTCTTCTGCACTCGATCCGATAGTAGCGTTGGGATCAAGGAAACGCGTTTTGGGGCACTTGCCCCCTCCTTGGGCCTGTTCGGGGCTACAGCGTCATAGCCTGATGGATCTGACTCCATTCCGATTCTGTCCTCGGTGCCACGCAAAATTTCCTTACACCGACCAGCACTTGGTTTGTAATCTCTGCCTTTCTCCAGAACATCGTGAGGAAAGCTGTGAGGCGTGTCGGTCTTTCGGATCAAAGAAAATATCACACGATCGAAGGGTGGGCACGAAGAGTGGAGATAGTGCCCAAGCACACAGAGTCCACCACCGACACTCTCGAAGAGAAGCAGGTATAGACGGCAGTTTCGATCCCAGACTCCGACTCCGAGCAAGGTTCAGACGACAACAGCCAGCCGATTGCAGCTGCGCAGTATGAGAGTACACCTGCCACAACACCCACTTTTAAAAAATCAGGCAAGGTCTTGGGTGCATGCCACCCGAAAATGACTAATCGTCGACCTACCCTTGGGTTCGGTGCCAAAATAGGCCAAAACACTCCATCAACAGGTTACTCCGCCTGTTTCGGTGTCTGAGTCGAGACGAAAAATTCAAGCCTCAACCACCGAACAGAGCCAATACCCACAAACATTGGATCCGAAAACAGTATGCTCTGCTTCGGAGCCGAAACCTTGGCCAACAGCTTCGGATCCGAAACACCTCGGTCCGACTTAGGAGCCCAAAACATCATCTTATACCAAGAAAACAGGACTTTCGGCTCAAATGAGGCAGGTGCCCAAAACATCCCCTGAACGTTCCTTTAAGGGCACAAACGTTCCCTCTGAACATCAAATGGAGGATTCGGACATTCAACCTATTATAGAGGGTATGTATAGCAAGCAGAGAAGAATGCAAGTTCAGCATGGGAATGGAAAAGTTATTACTTCTCCGCCTCCACAGACTAAAAGAAAGCTAGCATTTCAAGAGACTCTTGACACTGCCTTACCACTGGCAAAACTTTTCAAGCGGAAGGAAAAGCTGAAACCTCTACAGCTTTCTCCACCACTTTCACCACAACCTCTCACTCCACCACCTTCACCATCACATACTCATACTTATTAACAAGGAGATACTAGACCCATGGGACATGTACAACTCAGATCCTATACCATCTAATGATTCAGATCTCTACCCTACTAGGCCATCCCCACTAGAGGATAGTACGTTTTATAAACAAGTAATCTCCAGGGCAGCTGCATAAAATGGGGTACAAATGCATGCGGAACCTTTAGAATAGGATTTTCTTTTTAATACACTATCCTCAACTCATAAGCAATACCAGTGTTTACCAGGGCTTCCTGGTATGCTTATGCACGCAGAAGAAATATTTAAAGAACCAGTTAAAGCTAGGATTCTAATACTGAGGATTGACAAAAAATATATGCCTGCACCAACAGATCCAATTTACATCACACAACAATTATTACCAGATTCTATTGTGGTCATTGCAGCCAGGAAGAGTGCAAATAGTCAGTCTTCGGGGGTTACCCCACCCCCTGACAAAGAAAGCAGAAAATTTGATGCAGTGGGCAAAAGGGTGGCAACACAAGTAGCCAACTAATGGTGTATTGCCAATTCCCAGGCCCTGTTGACAAGATACGACAGGGCACATTGGGATGAGATGCAAAAATTCTTGCAATACCTACCCAAAGAACACCAACAGCGGGCGCAGCAAATTGTGGAAGAGGGTCAGGCCATAACAAATAATCAGATTAGCTCGGCTCTAGATGCATCTGACACTGCTGCTAGAGGAATTAATAAAAGCATTACAATTAGACGACATGCATGGTTGAGGTCCTCAGATTTTAAACCGGTAATACAACAGGCGGTCCTTAATGTGCCGTTTAACAAACAGCAACTTTTCAGACCAGAGGTGGACATAACCATTGAGAAACTCAAGAAAGACTCTCTGAGACAGCAAAAGCCATGGGAGCCCTTTATACCACACCCTTTTGGGGTTCCTTTCGGAAAACGCAATTGAGGGGAGGTTTTAAAACCCAGACTGCAGAGGCTTCCACCTCCCATCCAAAGCAAGGCCAGCAGTACTATCCAAGAGGGTCATTTAGAGGCTCTTACAGAGGACAACATCAGGGCCAAAGGAAAATTTGCAGCCTCAAAGGGTGCTTACACACCTACTAAACAATGACTTCCTAAACATCCCACAATCTCATACGTCTACTGTGGGAGAAAGTCTGCAACAATTCCATTCTCACTTGCAAAACATCACCACAGATCAATGGGTACTCTCAATTATCTGCAGTGGTTATTGCATAGAGCTCATCTCCGCTCCACCAAATATCCCCCCTCATTCTCAGACTCTCTCCAGAACACACTATTGTACTAAAACAAGAGGTACAATCTCTATTACTCAAGGGGGCAATATAAATAGTTCCCATCTCACAGCAAGGGACAGGAGTATACTCACTATACTTCCTTATACCAAAGAAAGATGGTACTCTCAGACCCAGTCTCGATCTCAGACCTCTAAATGTATATATCCTGTCAATACATTTTCACATGGTCACTCTACAGGACGTCATTCCCGTGCTACAAAAACAATATTACAACACCATGTTAGATCTAAAAGACGCTTACTTCCACATTCCCATTCATCCTGCTCACTGCAATTATTTAAGGTTCGTAATATGAGGCAACCACTATCAATTCAAAGTACTACCCTTTGGAGTAACAACAGCACCAAGAGTGCTCACAAACTGTCTAGCTGTACTAGCGGCATACCTCAAAATATGCCACATACGTGTCTTCCCTTATCTAGACGATTGGTTAATAAAATCCAGCACCATTCTAAAATGCCAACAACATACACAATACACAAAAGATACCCTACACACATTAGCGTTCACAATCAATGACCAGAAATCCCATCTTCAGCCAACACAAATTCAACCTTATCTAGGCGCGATTTTCAATACTCATTCAGCATTAGCCTACCCAAATCCACAATGGATACAGGCTTTTCAATACCTCATATCGCAAATGCAGGTTAATCAAACTTACACAGTAAGATTTGTCATGAAACTATTGGGAATGATGATATCATGCATAGCAATAGTACCAAATGTGAGGCTAAATATGAGACAACGGCAGCAGTGTCTCACAACAATAATCTCAGGCACAGGGTCGGTTACAGGATCTCGGGCCAGATGTATCAAAAAAACGATTTGCATTTCTTAAATGGTGAATTTTAAGAAATCGCAATATAAGAAATGCAAAATTTGCGATTCGGTAATAGCGATTTCTTAAAATTTGCAAATGCTATTACTGAATCACAGATAGAGAATCTGACCCCATTCGCACCTATGGGCCTGTTGCGAATGTTCTTGCATTTCCCAAATGTGGCCCTCACCACATACGTTCATGAAGCATTACTGTTTAGATGTGTTATCTAGACAACACAAGCAGTGCTAAAAACACTATTTCAAACTACTTCAACTCTTATGAGCTAACCACCGCTTACTTGGGAGGAGAACTGCTTTTTAATCTATACACAGCACGTGTATCTGCAGCTACACATGCCATCGAACGGAAAATGTCACTTACCCAGTGTACATCTGTTCGTGGCATGTAGTGCTGCAGATTCACGTGCGCCCTCCCTCCTCCCCGGGAGCCTGTAATCATCGTAGTACTTATTTGTACATATGTATATACATTTGCATGGACATCTTATTTACTTTTTATACTTCTATAGTTGTACAAACACAATCTTTCACTCCTTACTTCACCCTCCTACGGGTAAACAATCTAACAAAGGAGTTGATGCCCATGCGCACTATCACCAAGAGGAGGAGTCACTTGATCCCGTGACTCGAAAGAAAGACTTCTTCGAAGAAAAACCTACATGTAACACTCCGAGCCCAACACTAGATGGCGAGACATGCACAGCCTGTGAATCTGCAGCACACCATACCACGAACAGATGTACACTTGGTAAGTGACATTTTCCATCAAAAGGCACTTACTTCCTCAAAGCGACACTCCACTTTGTACCTAATGCTTACCTCCCCGGGGTCTGAATCTTGAATGCTCACATGGGAGCCGAATTTAAATGTGCAGCAGCCCTTGCATCTCAGCATGCTAAAGCGTGCAACACTAGACAGCTAATTTCCCCAAGATGGTGGCCTCCTGTGGAACAAAGGGGGTCCATGAGGACCCTAAAAGTAGGTATTCTTTGTGGGTGCCCGTAATTGCACAGAGTTCACTGTGGCTTAATTGGCTTACAGAGGCAGAACTGGGGATTCCCTTATCACTTTAATAATTATTTCGGAGTTTCTTTCTTGTGTTTAATGAAGGGTTATTTGTTTCCTTCTTACAGTGATGATGACATATGTGAGTGACTAATACTTATTGATGAGAGGTTTGCTCTTTATGACACTATGGAATGTAAAGGAATGAGATGGACATAAGACCTTTTGCTCTGTCTAGGTGTACCATTAATTTTAGGAGCTGTGTATCGGACTAATGGTTAATGTGATGTTTATACTTTATCAGCTGGCTCTAAGGTATGTTCTCATTGAGGGCCAATTTGGTGTGTGGGTAATTTATAGACCTATTGTTGTTCTCTTTCAAACAGTGTAGACTCACAATAAATCTCTTTATGGTGTTGCAGGATAACCCACTGGTAATCCTCCACTGTGTGTGCTTTCTCTTTGAAATGAGTGGACATTTTAGTTGTAGCACGTGCACATCTCGGGTTCCTCCGGTGTCCTCAGATGCGAGTCTTAACCTTGCAGGCAGTCATCCCCACATAATGTAGGTTGCATGGACAAGTGATCATGTATACTGCTTGCTGGGTGTTACAATTGGAGAAGTCTGGTGCCCCTCGGGTGTTCACAAAAGTGATGGCGGTGGTTGCAGCTCATCTGCGCAGGTTATGGGTCTCAGTCTTAGTCTTCCCCTACCTAGACGACTGGCTGTTGAAGGCTCTTTCGCCCCCGACGGTGGTCTCCCACCTCCAGACTACGGCAGACCTCCTGCACCAGCTGGGGTTCACTATCAACGTGCCAAAGTCACACAGACGCTCCCTTTCATCGGAGCAGTTCTGGACACAGTGCTGTTTCGGGCTTATCCTCCCCAAAAGCGAGTCCAAGACATTCAGGCTATGATTCTGATCTTTCAGCCTTGGTCTTGGGTTTCGGTGAGACAGACTCTGAGGGTGCTGGGCTTCTTGGCCTCCTGCATCCTGCTACTAACACTTGCCAGGTGGCATATGCGGGCCCTGCAGTGGGACTTGAAGTTCCAGTGGGGGCAGCATCAGGGGAATCTCTCCGACATGGTCCAGATCTCGGAGGGGACTGCGAAAGACCTGCAGTGGTGGCTTTCGAATCCCAATTGTGTCACTTGCAGATCCCGCTCCCTTCCCCACCCAGATCTCTCTATAGTGACAGATGCGTCGCTTCTGGGTTGGGGCGGCCACATGGGAGAGGCGGAGATCAGAGGCCTCTGGTCTCCGGCGGAGTCGGGACTCCACATAAATTTGCTGGAGCTCCGAGCGATCAGACTTGCGTTGAAAGCATTCCTTCCCTCTCTCAAAGGGAAAGTAGTGCAGGTGTTCACGAACAACACTACTGCCATGTGGTAATCCAACAAACAAGGCAGGGTAGGGTCCTGGACCCTTTGTCAGGAGGCACTACGCCTCGCGGGATGGCTGGAACCATTAGGGCATTATCCTAATAGTTCAACATCTGGCGGGCTCTCTCAACGCCAGAGCAGACGAACTCAGCCGCTGACGCACTGTCGATCACGAATGGCGTCTCCATCCGGAGGTGGCGCAAGGTCTCTTTCTCTAGTGGGGAGAGCCTTGGTTAGATCTGTTCGCCTCCGCAGAGAACGAGTAATGTCAGCTATTTTGCGCGTTGGAGTTTCCAAGGTGGCACTTGCTCTGAGACGCTTTTTGTCTCGAGTGGAACTCCCGCCTCCTTTACGCCTTCCTGCCTAGCCCTCTTCTACCCAGAGTTCTCAAGAAAATCAAGTAAAATGGGCCCAAGTTATCTTGGTGGCTCCGGACTGGGCTCGAAGAGTGTGGTATCCAGAGCTATTGAGCATGTCCATCGATTCTCCACTCAGACTGCCTCTTCGGGCGGATCTTCTGTCGCAGCAGCAGGGGGCAGTCCTCCAGCCGAACCTGTCCAACCTCCGCCTTCATGCGTGGAGATTGAGCGGCAACAGTTGACGGCATTTGCCCTTCCACCCAAAGTCAGCAATGTTATCTTGGCAGCCAGGTGTCCATCGACTAAAACTGTATACGCCTGTCGTTGGAATAAATTTGTGGCATGGCACACCAACAAATCTGTTGACCCCCTATCTGCCCCTCTTTCAGAGGTTCTTCTATTCATTCTTTCTTTAGCCCAGCAGGGCTCTGCATTGGCACCCTTAAGGGGTATCTGTCTGCCATTTCCGCCTTTCTTAGGCTTCCTGATCAGCCCTCACTCTTTAAATCTCCTCTTGTGAGTAGGTTCTTGAAGGGGCTCACCCACTTATTTCCTCCCACTCCCTTCATCATGCCTCAGTGGGATCTTAATCTTGTGCTTACTTTCTTGATGTGTACCCCCTTTGAGCCAATGCATAATTGTCCCCTTATGGCTCCTCACATTCAAAACTGTCTTTCTCATCGCCATCACCTCTGCTCGCAGGGTGAGTGAGCTTCAGGCCCTTTCTTCAAAGCTTCCATACTTGTCTGTGCACCCTGACAAAGTGGTGCTACGCACTAGGGCTTCCTTCCTTCCTTCCTAAGGTGGTTACACCATTTCATGTAGGCCAGTCCTACCTTCTACGCACCCCCACATCCTTTCCATGAGGAGGAGAGACTCCACCGTCTGGACCCAAAAAGAGCGTTGGCCTTCTATCTTAATCGTACTAAAGACTTCCAGGTGGACGATCAACTCTTTGTTGGCTATGTGGGTGCGAAGAAAGGGAAGGCGGTGCAGCAGCGTACCATCTCTCGATGGGTGCTTCTTTGCATCAAAATGTGCTACACTTTGGCAAAAAAAGCAACCTCCTGACGGCTTGCGGGCTCATTCTACCAGGGCCACGCTGCATCCACTGCGTTAGCACGCAGAGTTCCTGTCCTGGATATCTGTCCGGCAGCTACGTGGGCGTCTCTGCACACGTTTGTTAAGCATTACTGCCTGGATAGTCAGGTCCGTCGGGACCGGCTACTTTGGTCGTTCGGTCCTGCAAGACTTTCTAGTATGATCTTAGTTCGCAGCCCACCACCGAGGATGGCATTGCTTGGGTATCTATTCTAAGGTATGGAATCTGTAACTAGAAGTCTCTATCAGATTTACAAGTTACTTACCTTTGGTAACTAAATATCTGGTAGAGACATATTCTAGTTGCAGATTCCTTACCGCCCACCCATCCTCCCCGCTTGCAAACTCATTTCTAGGGACAGGGATCCCTCCCTTTCAGGTCCTTAGCTCTGGCGCACCAAACTCAGTGTTCCTAGCGGCTCTGCGCTCTGGCGTGGAAAGTCGTTAAAAGAAACTGACGTCACTGCGCGAGGGCGGTGACTATGTACTACTCCCGACGTCATTACGGCGCCTGTGGAGTCAACCGACCCCACCTACCAATGCGCAAGGGTGTTGCTCAAAAAAAAATCTCCGTATCCAGTCTGACGCCTGGGGGAAAATTCTAAGGTAAGGAATCTGCAACTAGAAAATGTCTCTACCAGATATTTCGTTACCGAAGGTAAGTAACTTGTACTTCACCAGCACATACAAGCTGCAATGGCAGTGTGCATGTGTTTGGTGAGGGGGTCCGTAGGGTGGCATAATATGTGCTGCAGCCCTTAGGGACCCTCCCTGGCCACAGGGCTCTTGGTACGACTGGTAGGGTTTTACAAGATGATTAGCTGTGTGCCAGTGGTGTGCTAATTGTGGAAGCAATGGTATAGTTTAGGTAAAGAACACAGGTGCTGGGGCTTGGTTAGCAGGATCCAGCACACTCTCAGTCAAGGTAGCATCAGATATCAGGCAAAAAGTGGGAGAGTAACCATGCCAAAAGGGGCCTTTTCCTACACAACCCCCTCCCAAACTAAAGAGAATGAGACTAAACTTTCCCAAGTGAGTCTTCATTGTCTAAATGGAAGAACCTGGAAAGTCCATCTGCACTGGCATGGGTAGTCCCACAAATGTATTCCCTGTAGTGAGATGGACCACCTCAAAAGTACAGGGTTCTCACCTTTCATCTGCATACGCCATCTGAGAGGACTGTGGTCAGTTTGAACAATGAAGTGAGTACCAAACAAGTATGGTTTCAACGTCTTCAGGGACCACACCACAGCAAAGCCTCCCTCTCAATAGCACTCCAACTCTGTTCCCTGGGAAGTAACCTCCTGTTCATAAAACCATCAGGCTGGTCATGGACATCATCGTTGGTTTGGAATAGGACTGCTCCTGTCCCATGGTCTGAGGTGTCAGTCTTCGCAATGAACTTCTTAGAGTAGTCTTGAGCTTTTAGTACTCGTGCTGAGCACATTGCCTCCTTCAAGGTGTCAAAGGCCTTTTGGCAGCTAACCGTCCAGTTAACTTCCTTGGACATCTTATTAGAGGTAATTTCTGTGAAGGAGTGGTGGGGGGTGGTCACAATGGACCCATAGCCTTTCACAAACCTCCTGTAATAACCAGTAAAGCCAAGGAATGCCCTGACTTGAGTCTGGATGGTCAGAGCGTCCCAGCCCAAAGTTGTCTGGATCTTGGGCTGTAAGGGTTGCACTGCAAGGTGGCCAAAGTATACAACATGCCCTGCCCTCTCTGGCATTTGGCTGTCAGAGGGTTCAGTAACCCCTTGGCCAGCATCTTGTTGACTTCCACTTTGATGCGCTCTTCGACTTGGTCAGACTATCTGTATATTTTGTTTTTGACAGGCCTCCCATTCAATGGCACCCCAGAACTGTTCCCTGGAGAGTAATCTTCGCTAATGAAAGCAACAGGCTGGCTATGGCCATCATCATTGGTTTGGGACAGGACTGCTCCTTTCCCATGTTCAGAGGCACCTGTCTGCACAATGAACTGCTTAGAATATTTTGTAGCTTTGAGAACTGGTGCTAAGCACATTCCACCCTTCAGAGTGTTAAAGGCCTATTAACAACTAACAGTCCAGTTCATTTTCTTTGGTATCTTTTTAGAGGCCATTTCAGTGAGGGGGGGTCACAGCGGACCCCCCTTCACAAACCTCCTGTAATAACCAGTCAAGCCAAGGAATGCCCTGACTTGAGTCTGGCTTCTAGGAGCTTCCCAGTCCAGAATTATCTGGATCTTGGCCTGTAAGGGTTGCACCTGGCCTCCATCTACAAGGTGGCCATTATATACAACAGTGTCCTGCCCTATCTGGCCTTTAGATGCCTTAATAGTGAGGCATGTAGATTGCAGAGCCTGCAAAACCTTCCCCAGGTGTATCAGGTGATCCTGCCAGGAGAAGCCAAACACAGCAATATCATTTAGACATGAAGCACTCACGTACTCCAAGCCAGCATGGACTTGATTCACCAACCTTTGGAAGGTGACAGGGACATTCTTTAAACCAAGGGGCATAACAGTGAATTGATAATTCCGATCAGGAGTAGAGAATGCAGCCTTTTCTTTTGCTCCTGGTGCCATGTGAATTTGCCAGTACCCTGTAGTCAAGCCAAAGGTACTGAGAAACTTTGCTGCAATAATTTGTCTATCAACTCTTGGAATAGAGCGAGCATCTGTCTTGATGACAAAGTTGAGACCTCTGTAGTCCCACACACAACCTCATTTCTTTGTTTCCACCCTGGGGAAGACGTTTGAGGATTAAGACCACTGGACTAGCCCAGGGACTGTCAGAGGGTTTAATCATCCCTAAATTCAGCATCTTGTTGACTTCCACTTTGATGATCTCCTTAACTTGGTCTGACTGCTAAGCTGTTTCCAGTGTCCACATCATCGGTACTTCAGTGGGCCTGTCCAGGGGTTAAGGAGACGAGGTCTGCATACTGTTGCAGGACTTGCCTGCAGTCAGCCTGTTGTTGAGCAGTGAGGGTGTCTGAGTAGACAACTCCATCAACTGAACCATCTTTTAGACTGTAAGAGATGAGGTCAAGGAGAGGTTCACTCTCTGCTTCCTGATCCTCATCTGTAACCATCAGTATGGTCATATCAGCCCGGTCATAGAAAAGCTAAAGGCAGTTCACATGGATCACCCTTTTGGGTGTCCTGCTTAAGCCCAGGTCTACCAAGTAGGTGACCTCACTTTTCTTTTCAAGGATGGGGTAAGGGCCACTCCATCTGTTTTGAAGTGCCCTGGGAGCCACGGTCTCCAGAACCCACACTTTCTTCCCTGGTTTAAACTCCCCCATGGTAGCCGTTTGGTCATACCACTGCTTCTGGAGCTGTTGGTTGGCCTCAAGGTTTTTGGATGCTTTCTCCATGTACTCTGCCATCCTAGAACACAGGCCTCATACATAGTCCTCCAGTTCTTGGTTAGGTTCATGGAGAGGTCTCTCTCAGACCTCTTTCACAAGAACAAGTGTTGACCTAACCAGACAACCAAACATAAGTTCAATTGGGAGGGAGAAGGGGACCCTACTCCCCTCTGAGGCACCTCCCTGTAGGTGAAAAAGCAGGAATGGCAAAAGGACATTCCATCTTCTTTTGAGCTTTTTAGGGGGTCCCATGATCATGCCCTCCAATGTCCTGTTGAATCATTCAACAAGTACATTAGTTTGTGGATAGTATGGTGTGGTGAGCTTGTGTTTCAGGTAAGCTGACATGTAGTTGGCACCTCTGTCAGAAACCACCTCCTTAGGAAACCCTCCCCTGGTAAAGATACCAATGAGGGCCTTTGCTACTGCAGGGGCTGTAGTAGACCTAAAGGGGAATTGCTTCAGAATACCTGGTAGTGTGATCCACTACTGCCAGTATAAATTGGTTTCCTGAGGCTGTGGGTGGCTCAAGTGGACCCACTATGTCCCCACCAACCCTTTAAAAGGGAACCCCAACCAATAGTACTGGAATT
The DNA here is from genome assembly GCF_031143425.1 of Pleurodeles waltl. Classification (NCBI taxonomy): domain Eukaryota; kingdom Metazoa; phylum Chordata; class Amphibia; order Caudata; family Salamandridae; genus Pleurodeles; species Pleurodeles waltl. The sequence goes on along the minus strand of NC_090448.1, from coordinate 901,275,816 downwards.
CAAGGGGCCTTTTTGTTGCCGCCTGCCGTACCTGCGAGGTGACACAGGAGCTGGAAAACACCTTCACCTTTTGTGACATATTGGGCCAGTAGAAATCGCTGACTAGTCTAATCCAAGTTCTGGTTTGGCCCAGATGCCCAGCTGGGGGGATGTCATGGGAAAGTGTGAGGAAGATTTCCCTGAACCGCTGAGGCACTACCACTCGCCTGGTGGCACCAGGTATGGGGTCTCTTGCCTCAGTGTAAGAGTCCCTCCTCCCAATAGACCCCATGGTAGCTACTGACATCTCCCCTTTCCTTGCAGCAGCTTGCTGTTGCAAGTCTTCAAGAGTAGGAGGTCCTCTGTTCCTGGCACAGCTCATCCCTAGAGGGTCCTCCTGGGTCCTAGAACTCAACCTGGTATGGTTCAAGTTCCATGGGCTCAGTTCCATTGTGGTGGGTAAGATTTATTTCTAAGAAAAAGAGTCTGGAGCTTTTTGCTGTTCAGAAGCTGGTTCCTCAGTCTTCTTGCCCTTTCTCTTGGGGGGTTTGGCCATTATTCCAGGCTCCAAATCTTTTTCACCGTGTGGTCGGCTCTGTGCTCTGGTTTTAACACACATTCTCAGGGATTCCAAGCATGGCTGCAAGGGTTTTGAGTTCTACCTCAGCCAATGCTGAGGTCTCCAGATCATTCTGTAGCAGGCATTCAGCTGTGGTTGCAAAAGTGACTACTACCTGTTTTAGGCCAGTAACCCGTCCCCATTCTAAGTTCACTGTAGTCATAGGATAGACCTTAGTTACATTGTCATTGTGGGTAACTGCATATGTTTGTCCAGCCAAGTACTGTCCTGGGGAAATAGTTTTCTGTCATCATGGTGACACTGGCACCTGTATCCCTCAGGGCTTCTACTCTAGCCCCATTAATCATGGAATGCTGTCTGTATTTGGTCATGTTAGGTGGCCAGACAGCAAGAGTGGCAACATCTATCCCACCCTCGGAGACTAAAATAGCTTCAGTGTGAACCCTGATTTGCTCTTGGCACACTGTAGATCCTATTTGGAGACTGGCTACACCAGTGCTAGCTGGTGCAGTACTAGGGGGATTCTTTTTGGGACAGGCCAAGTCTCCAATTTGATGTCCATTCTGTCTACAGTTGAAACACCAGGCCTTTTTGGGATCAAGGTTCTTACCCTTGTACCCATGAGTGGATGGTGAAGAGGTTTGGGTTCCACCCTTCCGGGTAGGATTTGGGAGGCCGTTAGAAGACTCTTTACTTTTATCCTTAGGTATCTCACCCATCTTCCCCTAGGGAGGCTTAGTAACCCATTTCTTTTGGTCACCCTCACTGGAAGTCTTGGTCTCCCTAATCTTGACCCAGTGGTCTGCATTCTTTCCCAATTCTTGGGGACAAATTGGAGCTACATTTACCAGATATTGATGCAACCTTTCATTAAACCAGTTACTTAATATGTGTTCCTTCATAAACAAACTACAGAGCCCATCATAGTCATGCACTTCACTTTCAGTTAACCAATCATCTAGTGTTTTCACTGAGTAGTCTATGACGTCAACCCATGACTGGCTCGAGTTTTGTGAGCCACTTAAACCACATACGACTCAGTGGTGAGTCCAAAGCCCTCAATCAGGGTAGCCTTCATGAGGTCTATCCCTACACTTACCAATGAACAGTTCCCAAAGGAGAGCTCCCCAGTGAGACTTTATCACTGTCCTCATTCCACAGGCCCCCTCAAAGGCTGTGCACCACTTGGTGATGTCATCACCATCCTTGTACTTTGGGACATTCCCTTTGGGGATTTTAGGGTCATAAGATTGCTCTCTGTCCCTCGGTATTATGTTGCTGCCACCATTAATGGGTACTAAATCCATTTCTGCTCTCTCCCTCTCTATAACTAGGCGATGTCTCTCCAAAGCTAGTCTTTTGGCCATCCTTGCTAAAAGGAGGTCCTCTCTTCACTGAGCACACCACACTCAATGACTAACTCCAGGCCAATGTCTTATGTATCAAAAATATACTTTGTTACTTTATTTTACTTTAAATTCTAAACAAAGTGCATACTTGAAATTGATACATCCTCGAAACTGTACTTACCTGCAACAAAGATTCTTTTGGTTCTGGAACTAAAGTAACAAAATATATTTTTGATACATAATACATTGGCCTGGAGTTAGTCAATGAGTGTGTGCTTCATTTCTTGACTGTGTGTGTACAACAAATGCTTAGTGTAGGAAAGTAGCCTCTTTTTAGCATGGTTACCACCACTTTTTGCCTGTTTGTCAGTGTGTTTGACTGTGTTCACTGGGCTCCTGCGAACCAGGAGCCCAGTGATTATGCTCTCTCCCACCTAACTTGGTAACTTGTACCATTTTCACCCCACATTTGGCCTACTGGTGCCCCCATGTAAGTCCCTAATATATGGTACCCAGGGCATTTGGGTACCAAGGGATCCTCATGGGCTGCAGCATGTATTATGCCACCCATGGGAATCCCATGCTAAGTATTTTGCAGGCCTGCCATTGCAGTCTGCGTGAAAGGGTGCATTCACCCTTTTTCACCATAGGTCACTGTAAGTCACCCCTGTGGCAGTCCCTCCTAGCCCAAAGGGCAGGGTGCAAAAACCTGTGTGTGAGGGCGCCCCTGCACTAACAGAGGTGTCCCCACAAACTCCAGTACCATTTTCATGGACTTTGTGAGAGCGAGGACGCCATTTTTTGCATGTACTCGACATAGGCCACTACCTATGTCCAACTACATATACATAATGGTAACTCCGAGCCTATGCATGTTTAGTATCAAACATGTTGGAATCATACCCCAGTATTGTTGTCAGTATTGGGTGTATGATTCCATGCACTCTGGGGGCTCTTAGAGGACCCCCAGCTTTACTCCTACCAGCCTTCTAGGGTTTTCCGGGCAGCACAAGCAGCTACCACCACTCAGACAGGTTTCTGCCCTCCTGCTGCTTGAACAGCTCAAGCCCAGGAAGGCAGAAAAAATGATTCCCTTTGGGAGAGGGGGGTAACACCCTCTTCCTTTGGAAATAGTTGTTACATGGCTTGGGAGAGGTAGCCTCCCCAAGCCACTGGTATCCTTTGAAAGGCACATTTGGCTACACTGGTTCAGGGACCTCCAGTTCCTGCTCTGGCGTGAAACTGGACAATGGAAAGGAGAATGACTTCCTTCCTGCCCCCCTGTCTATCACGACCCAAAGGGTGGTGCCCAGAGCTCCTCCAGAGGGCCCCTCGGTTCTGCCATCTTGAATCCGGGGTTGGCAGGGACCTCTGGGAGCATCTGAGTGGACAGGCCAGGAAGATGATGTCAGAGTTCCCTTATGATAGGTGGACTCACCTGGCTAGGTGACCAATCCCCCCTTTCAGGGCTATTTAGGATCTCTCTCTTGGGTGGGTCCTGAGATTCGGCTTGCAAGATTCCAGCAGGACTCCTCTGCAACCTCTACTTTGACTTCTAGTCACTGGAACCGCAACTGGACCCTCCAGGTACCTGACAATCTGCATCCACGACAAAGACTCTGCTTGCAGCATTATTTCCACGGCTCCTTCCAGCTTCTGCAACATTTCCTCAGCTATTTATCCTCTGAGGGTGGCACATCTTCAGTCTGCACAAGAAAGGAGGAGTTTACCTTGGAGTGAAGGAGTCCCCTGCATCTGCAGGCACCAACTGCAATGACGACTGACTGCGGTGATCTCCTCTCATCCTGAGCTGCTTAGATCATGCATCACAGGTGGTGGTTTGTGTAATCCTCTTGGTCCTCTCTGCCAGCTGTCCAACTTTGGTGGAGGTAAGCCACTGCCTTTCCATGCAGGACAGTACCCCTGTGAACCACAATTCTTGCAGCTGCCAAGGCACGTTTGCATCTCCTCCAAGGGATCTACAGGCTTTGTGTAGCCCCAGCCCCCAGCACTCCTTCCTGCGACGCACAGCGTCCTGCGTGCTTCTCCTGCGGTGTGGGACCCTTCTCCAATAGTGCTGCATGGGCTCTTCTGGGCCACCTGTGTCTCCATCATGTGGGACTCCTGTAGGTGCTGGGTGTGCTCCTGTGTCGCTGAGGGTTCCCTGTGACTCCCCCTCCTGGGTTGAGTCCTCCTGGGCCTTGCTGATCCCTGGCAGCTCCACTTTCCATCAACCGCAACATTTGCCTTTGCCGAGGCTTGTTGGTGGAATCCTTGCACCAGCACCCAACTGCAATTCTTGTTGAAGCATGGGACATTGTCTGCAACCCTCAGGAACTCTTCACCAAGTCCAGGGCTACAGTGCTCACCTTCTTCACATCACTGTTGACCAACTCCTGCATCCACAGCTCGATGGGTAGTAGCTCCTACTCCTCCTGGTCGCTTCTGTGATTCCTGGACTTGGTCCCCTTCTTCCACAGGTCTTACTCTTCAGGAATCCACCGCTGGTTTCTTGCAATCTTGTCTGGGTGTTTCATTTCTTCTTTTCTTTCCTTTTTGGGTGGTTTGGGGAAAATTTAGTAATTTACTCCTTTCCTCCTGGTCGCTAGGGGGCACTATGGTACTTACCTTTTGGTTTTCCTAGTACCCCCAGATCCCCTCTAAACATTCCACTTAACTAGGTGGGGGTCCTGTGTTCGTATTCCATTTCTTTAGTATATGGTTTGGGCTCCCCCTAGGGTCACTGTTGTCTAACTGTGTTTTCTATCACTTTCTATGCCTATTGCTGATAACTAGTGTATATATTTATCGTGTTACTTACCTCCTATTGGAGGGTTTGCCTCTCTAGTACTTTTTGGTATTGTGTCACTAAAATAAAGTACTTTTATTTTTGCAACACTGAGTGTTTGCTTTCATGTGTGTGAGTGCTGTGTGACGACAGTGGTATTGCATGAGCTTTGCATGTCTCCTAAATAAGCCTTGGCTGCTCATCCACAGCTACCTCTAAAGAGCCTGGCTTCCAGACACTGCCTAGACCTCACTTATAAAGGATACCTGGACCTGGTATAAGGTGTCAGTACCTTACGTACCCACCACACACCAGGCCAGCTGCCTACACTTAACACTACCCTCTGATAAGCCTAACTGCTCAACCACACTACCACAAAAGAGTGCATTAGTATTATCTACTTTCGCCTTTGTAATGCCTCTGGGGAACCCCTGGACTCAGCGCACACTATACCTCATTTTGGCATAGCATATACACAGGCAATTTCCTACACAGGCTCACTACGCCATTCAGGGGCAAATACCGACTCCATCCCTGAAGGACTTGAAGTTGTGCAGCAACAAACAAGGAAACATCATCAAGAGTGCTAAAGGAGAAGGCTTGGATGTCCAGTTAGCCATTGTCGGCGCCAAAAGGGAGCAGCACAAACAAAAGGTAACCCCTATAAAAATACACTAAGGAAGACGTGAAGCCATCTGACTCTAGAAGTCAAAAAAGGGCCTTGATGTGTAAGAAGCTGTCTACCGAAGGCAAGTCATAACAGGAAGAACTCCTCAGGTGAATGAACTCCCGAAAAGGCGATCGAGGTCAAGGAGACTAGAAGACAGATCGAAGTCGAGAAGAAAGGAAAGGGGAAACACCAAAGAAGGATTCAAAAGAAACACTGTTGAAGGAAATTTTGATGTCAAAAAGAAAGTTGACCGATGCGCTTGACGTCGAAGAAAGGGCTGATGAAATTAAGAGGAAAAAGAAGCGGCTAGAGACAGAAATGGCAGCAATTTTGCAGAAAAAGAGGTATTTCAATGAAACCCTTTGGAAATTTCATATTCCACACAAGCTCTCGAGACAGGATGACCATGGCAAGGGGAAATCGAAGAACTGGGGCTCCTAACAGCATCTCAGCCATAAAAAAGAACTGTAGGAGGAGTTTTGAAGCATGAATCCTTCTCTGAATTTACATGCTGTGCATTGTTTATTTCTTTTTTGTTGCTGTGGGCATCGTCGACAACCATTTGGTGATAAGTTCTTCCCCTGTGTGACATCAGACCGTGCCTTAAATGTTTCTGTGCTTGGTAGCCAACTTCAGATTCCTTTTTCCACAGTTGAGTCTGGTAGCAAGAATAGGAGCTCAAAGGAATTTTGGGAAAAAATTCTAAGAAGTCGTCGAACCGGATGAAGAAGACCGCAAGAGGATAGGGGATCCTTCACTCTTTCCTCTCACGGGGGACCCTGCCGGAGCCAGCACATGGTCGAAGAGTGAGCCAAGGTAGGGGTCATGGAAAATACCCCCTTTAAATTTTGCCCGAATTGCCACCACAAGTTTGCGCAGCGTGAACCCCCACAAAATCTGCAACCTCTGCCTACCTAAAGATCACTGGGGCGAAGACTGCGAAGCCTGTGCTCCTTTCATACCGAAGACCCTCAAGGCTCGTCGAAAACAGAGGCTGGATCACTATAAGAACATGTCCAGCTGCCAGAAAACCCAGACGTCGCTCAAAGATGTGGCACTATCTGACAACAGTGACAATAATGTGGAGAAAGCTGAGACAGCTAATGGAGGATCGGACCTCAAAATCCCCGAGAGACATGCTGATAAAAAGCAGGCAGAGAAAACGGTGACGAAGGACGCAAAACAAAAGTCGTTAAGGGGAAGAAGACCACCAGAAAGCCTAGAGGCAAAGACCTCAGAAAAAAAAGCTGCGCAAGACAGCCTCAGTATCAAACAAATGCAGACGATCAAAGGTCAGCACGAGCAAAAGAGGCCCACGGAACTCAGACATAGTATAGTGATGAAGGTAAGACACCAAAAACGACAAGGGAATGTCAGGTTACAATACCCCAAAGGAAAAACCAGGACTCTCGGAGGAGGAGCCACCAGCGCGAAAGCAAAGGACATCCTTGACACTTGAAGTTGAAAAAGTACAAGAGGTGGAAAGGAAAAAACAGACTAGAAGCGGAAATGTCGACGCTTCTATAACATAAGAAGGAATTTGACAACGCAATGAAAGAATTCTGAATCCCAAGTCAACCTTCAACGGCTTAAGATGCAGGAGAGGAGAAAGCGGCATTAGGAGCCCTGGCGACACTTGATCCTCACGAAGAGAAATTCTATGACCCTGAAGCACCCAGATGCCCTTAGGGGCCATAGTGTTTCACTTTATAAATGCTATGAATGATTGATTGAAGAGGAAGAAGCAGCAGGAAGTTTCGAAGAAGAATCATGTAATGACCTTGACACGAAGAGTCTAGAAGAAGAGGTAGATCCCCATCCCTTGAGGCCATCTCTACCCAACGACCTCACATTGTACAGTAACCTGGCCAAAAGGGCATCAGAGAAGGATTGGGGTTCCATTAGAGGAAAAAAAGGGGAACACCTATTTTTTCTTATAGACATTGATGCCACCTAACCAAGGCAACCACTATCTACCAATGCTACCCAGCATATTAGACCAGGGCAAAGAGGCCTCCCGGCAACCTGCCAAAGCATTTAACCCCCTGAGTGGAACCCTCTACAAAAGACCCTGAATACATTCAGGGTAATACACCTGCAAATTCCATCTTTGTCTCAACTGCCAGGAAGAGAAACAATGCTCACACCTCAACATGCCCATCTCTAGAAAAGGAAGGCAAAGAACGACATGGTGGAGGAGGAAAATGGAGAGAGATGCTGCAACGCAATGGCGAATTGCAAATTCCAGCACACTCCTACATAGATAGGGCCACCAACAATGGGACAAAATCGAGGCTCTCACAAAGAAACTACCTGATAAAGAAAAGAGCTGAGGCAAGAACATTGCCAATATATGTTAAAAATCGGCCTTAGACACAGCAGACACTGCCAGCAGGCAAATGTGCCCAGGGGCCTCATTGAGGAGACACGCCTGGCTCAGAATATCGGGGTTCAGTCAGGAAGTTCAAGCTTTTATTATCAGCAAACCCTTAGCAGGGCAGGCACTATTCAGCCAGGCAGTTGATGAGTCATTACAGCAGATGAAGGACAACAAAACGGCTAAGGCGACAGGAGCCTTACAGTGCAGAGGTACATTCAGAAAGGGTGGAAGCATGCTTAGGAGACCTGGAGGTAGGTTATCCTTCTCTACAGGTCAGCAACAGCAGCAAATGCAGAGTACCTCTCAGCAAGCTACTCAACAAACAACTTTTCATCAGTGGCAGCACCTCGCAAGACAGTCCTTTTGAGCAAGAGGAAAGGGTAGAGGACAAATTCCCAAACGACCAACAAATGACATGATAGCAGTAGTATGGTCCCACATAACACCAGTGGGAGGCATAATAAAAAACGACCCACAACAATGGGCAGAAATTACAACAAACAGTTGGATTCTAAACGTAATATGTCACAGTTATTGTGTAGAACTCATCAAACTATCACCACCAACTTCACCAAAGCCAAGAAAATGTCAAAGGGTGGAACTCAGAAAAGAGGTTAAAGAACTTCTTCAAAAAATGCAGTAGAAATGGTGCCATAGTCAGAACTAAATAGAGGGGACATACTCACCATATTTTTGGTTCCAAAACAAGACCTCACCATAACACCAGTTCTGGACCTCAGGTTCATAAACAAGTTAATCCGCACTCTGCATTTCTAAATGACAACACTACAGGAAGTTATCCCACTCCTACAAAGAGGAGATTACTTGGGAACAATAGACCTAAAGGACCGCCTGCCTGTATATACCCATGAGTCAAGCACACAAGGATACCTCAGATTTGTACTTGAACATACATTACTAGTTCAAAGAATTGTCATTCAGAGTAAAGTCATCACAAAGGGTCTTACAAAATGCCTTGCAGCTTTTCTGAGGAGTAAGGAAATCCACGTATACCCATACCTAGACAACTGGTTGGTAAAGGCACAAACAAGACAAAAATGCCAAAGGGATATTCAAGCAGTGATCACAACCTAAGAATGCATAGGGTTTTCAATAAACCACAAGAAATCCTCTCCAAAACCACAACAAGAGAAGGTTATCCTAGGGACAAGACTCAATTCAATATAGGCCTATCCAACTCAGGACAGGACACAGGCAATTTTGAAGCAAGCTCACCCGTACCAGAGGGGGCAGTCTTTAACAGTGAGGACAGTCATGAAGCTAATGGGCATGATGGCATCATGCATCCCACTCATAAAACATGCAAGACTACACATTCATCCATTCTAGGAATGGCTATGCAACAACTGGTCACAGGCCTTCAGGAGTTGAGAGGAACTAATGGTTGTAACAGCAACATTACAGAAGGAAATACAATGGTGGACATCAAAGAACATCTCAGTTGGAAAAACCATTCAAGTCACCAACTCCAGCTGTTACCATCACAAAAGATACATCCCACAAGGGAAGAACCTTACTTACAAATTCACATTGATGGGGTAATCATGAGGGCAGACTTTCACTTTCTACCAAAAGTAGTTTCAAATTTTCACATAAATCAGTCAGTACAAATCCATTTTTTTTCCAAGAACCGTGCATAAAAGATAAATGAATGCTAGAACAATCGCACTATATGGAAAGAACAAAAACAGTCAAGAAAGCAAAACAATTACTTTTATCCTTTGCAGAAAATAACAAGGATAATCAAGTTGCAAAAGGTACAATTGCAAGATGGGCAAAGAATATTGGAACATTCATTTACAAATTTATGCTCATCTTCATCACAACCACCTCAAGATTAAATACCTCTACAAAATCAGGGCACAGCATGTGAATCCAGAAATGATTCACACGGTAAAATGAAATAGTTTCTTACCTATACCTATAGTTGGTTTTGCAGCTTGAAGAATGTTCTGGATTCACAAGACCCACCTCCCCGGAAGATGAGGCAATATGAAAAAAAAAAGAATCTGAAGATGGTGTCAAACAGTAAGGCTTCTGCTTGCAGGGGGGGGGCGTATGACGTCACAAGAGGATGGTTCAAGGACTAAATGGTGGAGGTCATTGACGCCTAACAAAAAAGGGAAAGCGAGGAAGGACCACGACTTCTTTGGGGAATTCCAGCTCCAACCACTAGATGTCAGAATAGTGCACAGCATGTGAACTCAGAAAATTCTTCAAGCTGCAAAACTACTCATGCAGGTAAGAAACTATTTTGTTGCTCTATTCAACACATGGATCGTTTTAGACGGTCTCAGACTGATACTAGCTAAAGAGCCCTAGCCCATTGTTTTCCTAAAATTGGACCTCCGCTAAACATTTTTCCCCCTGACCAGACTAACGGACATCTCTCTTACTGCACTCCAGTAGCTGTGCAACGTCACCACGTAGCCTATTCGAATTTCATCTTTTCCATAGTCAGAAAGTGTTCTCTTCTTCCAGTCTGGCATTGTGGTCTGTGAACACCTCATGTCTTTTGGGCCTCTTCACTCATACTTTATGGGATATGGTGACGCAGGTGCTGCCATAGGTCCCGGAAGAGGTCCAGACCATTCTCCCCCAGGCTGTTTCTGATGGGAGAGACGCAGCCAAGTTCACGATTCAATGTGGATTCCTTGCCAACCCACCCATCCTCCCCACTCTGTGAGCTGTTTTCTGTGGACAGGGATTCCCTTTTAGGGCCTTAGTTCTGGTACACTAATCTCAGTGTTCTTCATGGCTGCACGCTTCTGGGGTGGAAGTTGTGAAAAGAAACAGATGTCCGTGTACCGGGGTGGCGTGTATATATGTGACAGCGATGCCATCATGGCGACCACGACACCAACGACGGACGCGAAGTGGACCCAACAGCACCTGACAGCGCACAAGGGTAATGCTCGAAGAAAAATCCTCAGATCCAGTCTGATGCCTGGAGGAAACTTTGAAGGTAAGGAATCTGCAACTAGAGTATGTCTCTACCTGATAATTCGTTACCAAAGGTAAGTAACTTGTTCTTCAGCAGTGTAGGCCCCCAAACATCTTAAATCTCTCAAGTATGAACTGTGTAGTTCATCCTGAATTCTAGTCCCTCTTATGCAGTAAGCAAATCAGGTAGCCAAGCAGTGGTTCTGCATGATAAGATGTTTTTGTTGGATCGTCCCACACCATCATCAACCTAGTACTCTAACATCTAGACTACTCTAATCAAATCCATCTCAGAGCTCCCTTCGTAATGCTTAAGACAAAGTATAGAGCTGCAGTTAGACAGCTGCTTAGCCTTCCCTTGAGAACTGATATTGCATTTAATTCCATCACCCTGCAGTGGCTTTCTCTGGCAGGTTCATCACATTCAAAGTAACATGCACACTCACAGGGTTATCCATAGGTTGAGATGACTGTTTCTCTAACAATAACTATACACTAGAATCATGAGCTGGAGGCTTGATTGTTTCTTGACCATACTTCCCTTCAGAAAAATCATGAACAGCTGACACATGCTTCTCTGTCCAGGTGGCCAAACTCTAGAATGTTATACAATCAAGATTTGTACTGTTTCCAGTTCCAAAGGTGTTATAGAAAAAAAACTGTTTTTTCCCAACGAACTAAATAATATCGTGTTTGTGCCATGCATAGAAAATGGTAAGTATGAATGCATCACCATGCCTGTCCTCTTACTGTTCATAACATCGCATGCTGTACCACGTTGGGAGCACATCTCTGAATCCAGTATCTCCAACATGATTTCATGTTTCACCCAACAACTTTCCACATATTCTGAAAGCGTACTTGGATACCAATGCAAATATGAGCTCTTACAAGCCTCACCAGTGGTGTGAAGCACTGTGCAAGTGATGATTCAGCCCAGTTCGACCATATCTCATCAGTTTGTTTTGAGACAGGCTGGTGTATTTCGCAGCCTGGGTGCTGCTGGCTGTCATGTCTAGATACAGGAGCACTTTTAGTTATCCTTCTTTCTTCTGTCTGCCTATCAAGCAATGCATGAAGGGCTGCCTCTGATCGTTTCCCTAGCAGGCCACTCTCCAGTATCGCGGGAGAGCTCTAGTCTGCACGATAAAAGAACCTTTTCTCTATTTCTCCAAAAAACAACCTAAATCCAGCAATGAATACACTCACTACCTTGATGGATGTGCTGAGAAACGTACCTCTGAAAGATGTTCAAACACATATTGCATAGTCAGTGTTTCAGAAGTTCTTGAAGTTTCAAAAAATGGAATGAAATCTGAAAACTATCAATCGAAAGTTTATGCCTAGATTACATCTGAACTTCGTCTCAAAAAGACAGTCATCCTGTGATCCTTTTTCTAACTCCATTGTCATCTGCGAAGAGGGCAGTGCATTCTCCAAATGTGAATAGGTGTCTAAAATGCCGCTTCATTTAAGACAAAAGTCTTTATAGCACAGGATCAGTTCTTTGATTGCTTAAGTACCCCCCTCCCCCCCAGTTTTGTTAAGTTTTATAGAGTCACATGTCACTTTCCTTCCTCAGTCAGAGGCTCACCAAGCTTTTCTTTGTGTCATGCACACCTGAGGTTCGTACCATGTGTGGCTATAGATACACATGCGCTGCATACTCCCGCCATCTAGATTTGGACTCAAACTATTGCAAGTTGTTTTTCTAAGAAACCGTGTTTTGAGTTACAAGGTCCTTTGTCTGGTAATGAGCATAAGCACCCAGCTCAATTGTCAGATTGTTGGTATTTTTTACCTCAAAGGGTTTAGCACCCAATAGTGCCTTCTGATAGGCCTCTTGCACTATCAATATCTGGTTGCTTCGTAACAATCTTTGTGATCCCGCTTCATCGCTCACAGCCTTCACCCAGCATTTTATCTGGGGCCTCATACAGTTCTCGGGACCTCTCTCCTTTTGCTGCCTTCTGGTCGTTAATGCCAGGTTAGTGATGGAAAGGGCGGCCTTCCAGTTCTGCCCCTGTGTCATTCCAAGTTCTCCTGAACTGATATCTGCCTCTCCTACAAACACAAGACAATTTGCCAGGCTTGCCTCGCCTTCCAAGCGACCAAAAAAACATGCAGTACCAACGTGTGTAGAGGTGGGCGGGCCCACTGTAGTGTGTAGAGACAGGATGAAGATGACACACCTCACATCTTCAGGGAGTGGAGAGCCTCAGTTCAGGGGCCAGTCACAAGCTGAATCAGACGGTAAGGTGAATCCGACCTGAAGACTCTGACCGTTAGTATGGCTGCCCAGTTGAAACCAGTTGCCGCACAAACACTGCGTGACCCAGCAGAGTAGAGCATCGCCCCTCCTGGGGGTCAGCTGTTGAGCCCACAGACTGAACAATGCTCGGTTGGTACCCCACTGCCTTCGGACCATTTTCAGCACCAACAGACGCCTTTGAAACCAACAGCACTCCCTTCTGCCACGTCAAAGGTTCTGCAGAAAACGCAGCCTTTCTCAGTGCACAGGCCCTTCCACCATGACGCTGAATGTCCCACGGGCACCAAATCCACCATCGTTGGGGAGCCAGCGAAATTGCCGATACTACCGAAGATGCCGAAACCACACTGCGCCGAAAACCAACATGACAATGAAAGGTGCCATCACTAGCAAACTCATAGGACTTGTAGCAATCCATTCTCCATTGTATACAGGGAATGCACGACACTCTGTGAAAAATGCTTTCAACGTACCTACAGATCGAAACAATTAGTACCAAGCCCCTGCCGAAGTTTCAGGACACTGTGCCAAAGAATTGAAAGCTTCACTTTCAAGGGACAGGTTGCCCTTGAAACCATACCTCCTCCAAGACCCAAAAGACTCAAGAACAGGGGCAGTAGCCCGATCCCTTCTTGCCCTCCACCTCATCCTTCACTTCAGCCTCCCTGTCTGTCTCCTCCACTCTCGCTCCTGCCACCATACATGCTGCCTCCTTAAGCTTCACCACAGAGGTCACACAGCTAATTGGATGGGAAAGGGGAACACAGCCTATTGCACAGATGTAAACCTTATGGTGCTCCCTGTGACCCTGAACTGAGGATCAATCCGTGAGGAAACAACAATGTTGATCTCTCGGGTGGCACAGACCCTGGCCTCTATCGGGGAAAACGTTCCTTGCTTGATACCATCTCTTAGCACAAGGTCATCCACAGAGCAGCTCCAAAGTAGACATCCATGTCATTATTAAGACCATGACTTTGTGGTTGAAACACTCTCCAAAACAGCATAACTTCCAGTTTCTCCTTATGCCAGAGGGAATGCTGAAGGCAGCAGCTGAGACATTACAGTAGCCAGTCAAAGCCCAGGTTGTTACTCCAAGTGTATACAAAGTATAAGCTCTGACTCAATGGCCCATCTGACATCCGTGGACACTTTCCACATTACGCCTAGTGGTTAACAACTGGCACAAGCTCCCGAGCTACAGGTGGCTCTCCACCTCTGGGTAACAAGAGCAAAAAGATAGATACAGGGGGTAAGGTAGTAGCTAGGCAACCAGCCCCGCGCCGGTAATTTACCTATTCGGTGGGCCTGCTTGCCAAGTAAGAGGGATCAAATGAATGCACACCTCTAACACCTCCTCGAGCAATACAAACAGTGTGGTCAGGGGCTTGTGGTCGACGGCAAAATTATCTCCAGTACAATAATCTGCTGCACTCTTGACTCAGTCAACACTGTGGTCAGAGGTTTGAACTCCGTCATCCTATTCCTGCATTATAACTGGCTTCAAGCCTGAAATCCAACAGCATCTGTTAAACCCAGCAGCAGTTCCTCCGCTGTGGCGTAGGAGTGTCACCCCCTACCCCCTACACATGCGCCTGCTGCTGTATTGCATGTCAACACAATAGCCATAAGCAGAGGGTCTCTGGGGGGAGCTGGTGTTGATAAACAACACCTATTGCTCTATGCAGCAATGGAGTGGCACTCAACCTATTGCAGGGCTGGCCCTTCATGTACCCTCTTCTGTAGGTGACCATTACCATATACGCATCACATTGGTCTCGGGGAGGGGAACTCATGCTCAGCATCTGACGGTCCAGGGTATTTGGTCTCCGCAGCAGGGCTTCCCTATCTGTTACTTCAAGCTGCTGACCATCCAGTTAGTATTCAATGCATTCCTTCAGCATCTTCAGCACAAAGTAGTCCTCATAAAAACAGTCAGCATGACTGCCATTATTACCTTCAAAACAAGGCAGTACTAACTCACCACAACTGTCAGCGCTAGCACAAAGAATTTGGCTTTGGGCCATTCACCATCAGAAACATCTCATGGGGGAGTACCTTCCGAAAGTGGACAGTGAATTTGCAGATCTGCTCAGCAGAATGTATCAGTAAGTCCACAAGTGGGAACTCCACCCTCAAGGACTACTCCCGTATTTCTGCTCACTGGGAGGGTGGAGAAGGAGCGGGGTACCTGAGGTTGACCACTTGGCTACCACCCAAAATGCAAAGTGCTAAAGCTTCACCTGCATGTTTCCACAGTCTGTATGTGGTTCAGAAACTTAGACACACCTCCCCTGCTGCCATCGTGTTAGCCAGATAACTCTGGTTCTCCACCCTGCTAGAAATGTCAGTGGTTCCTCGCAAGAAGCTCTCAGTTAGGTCAGACCTTCACTCGCAGGACTACAGCAAAATCATGCACAGTCAGTCCCAGTCAGCTCAACCTAGCATTTTGCTCCTGAGGTTATAGAATTTTGCTACCTCAACCACTTTCAGGGATGCATGTCCATACTCCCAAGAGGCATGCAGACCCCACTAGGCAGGCCTGCTATCCCACCAAGTTTTGTCCACTACTGCATTCCTAAGCGCATTGACCCGTTTAAGCCTCCAGTCCAAGACATTGTCTGTTACCTTCTTCACTTACAAAAAATCTGGCGTCAGCTACATATCCATATGCCTGCACTCAGCCATCACAGCTGTCTACATGAACAGGGAACAAACTTAGTTTTTCAGAATCCCTGTAGTCAGGGCCTTAATGGAGTGTCTGAAATGTATTATACCTCCCAGAGTACCCCTGCCCCAGTTCAGAACCTTAGTAGCATCCTTACCAGACTCTTGGACCCTCCTTTACTTTTACATTCATGCCTCTTACTATTCCTCTCCCAGGAGGTGGAATGATTTGTTAATATCACGTCCTTATGACATGTTAGTGAGGTACAGGCCCTCACTCTGGAGGAGCCTTTCTTTCAGGTTCACAAGAACAGGATTGTCCTTATAACCTATCCAAACTTGTTAACTTCATTCCATCTCAACCAAACCATTAAGCTTCCAGTTTTCTTCCCAAAACTAGATTTTAGCAGAGATTGCCTTTCACACGCTTGATGCTGAACGTGCTCTTATGTACTCCAATCATAGAATATAGCCCTTTCGCAAAACTAGGCAGCTATTTGTTGCTTTTGCCAAACCACACAAACATTCTGAGGTTTCGAAGGCTGGCATAGTTCAGTGGCTTCTCAAACAAAAAACGACTTGCCATATTAAAGCTAAAAGTAATCGACCTGTCCTGCCCAGGTCACATTTCACTTGCAAGAAAGGAGCCTCTATGGCATTCTTAGGTAACATATCCTTAGAGCTGCTACCAGGTCCACTCTGCACATATTGACTAAACACTACTGTGTGGATGTCTTAGCATACCAACAAGCATAGGTTGGCCAGATGGATTCTTTCAATCTTCTGCAAAATCCTCCGGCTTACCATTGCTTACAGGAGACCTGCTTTCCAGTCTGTGCTGAGAATGTGTGTCTACAGCCACACATGCTATGATCAGAATGTTACTTTTGGGACTGAAAAGTTCCACGCATGTTGATGGCCATGGACCTCCCCTTAGTGTCCAAGCTGCAACAATATCTGGATCCCTGGTGCCGATTATTGGTGTCATGGGTGAACATGGGTCATGCTTGTGCGCCATGACATAAGCCTCACAGATTGCGGTCTTGTTGGACAGGGAGGAGCGCCCAAAGAGCTCCTATCATACTAGTGAAAGGCTTCTGCCTTTTAAATTAGTTAAGTAGCATAAGCACAGTGTGGCAGCATACCAATCAATATAAGTGAACAGTGCTTCCTGTGCCACTGGAGTGAGACCTACAGGCTCACTCATGTAAGGTGTTGCTGTTGTGTGCCTAACTGACCTTTGACATACATCAAGTTAGTATGTAGTGCTGTGGAGCATGTTTGTGTGTTTTGGGTCAAGTGCTGAAGGGGAACTTGGCCCAGTTGCTCAGGACCCATAAGTCAAGCCTTGCAACATCTGGAGTAAAAGACTTTAACCACCACACTTTGGCGAATTAGCCCCTACTTGACCCATGGCCCTCGTAAAGGGGTTCTGGAAGATACTTGCCTTGTAAGCATCTGTTAGTAGCATGTAGTGCTGTTGAATCACATGCACCCACCACTCTCACAGGAAGCCTTTGGTTGTTGCAGATGCACACTCTATTACCTCACTTATAAGCTTCTTATCTTTTCATGGTCAGTGTAACTTTCTATCTTATACTCCATATTACTCTGTCACTGTGCAGAAATCATTCTAACAATGGAGCCGGTGGCGCACTACCAGTCAAAGGAATCCCTTTATCTCATAACCCAAAATACCTCTTCAAACAAAATCAACTTGCAAACGTCCAAACCCAGAACTAGATAACAGATGCTTATGTAGTATGTACCATATTCCTCATGGTATCTTCTAGGGAAGTTGAGTGCACTTCACATTCTCACCATAGGCTGACATACATACTGTTTTGCATGTAAAACAATGTGTTTGATGGCATGTGTGGCTGTGAATACACATGCTCTGCATACTCCTGCCATCCAGTGTTGGGTTCAAAATTTAACAAGTTGTTTTTCTTCAAAGAAGCATTTCTGAGTCATGGGATCGAGTCGGTGGTACTGCCCCTGGGCAGCGAGTCCTTTGCTAGATTGTTTTCATTCCAGCATCGTGTTCAAACGTGTATTTGTTTACTCCGTTTTTTACTTGCTCTGGTCCGAAACGTTCCGTCTGTCTATCTTTTATTCAAAGCATTATTCTTTCAATCATGAGTTTCCACCTTTTGCATTCAAATTGACCAAGTCGTCTGGTCCAGCTCTGACCACGCGCCCTTAGGGGCGGGCCTCGTCCGGTTTCAGGCCTTCCTCTCTGCGGCACCAAAGAGACTGTTGATCTGATAGAACAGACACAGTTTTGTTTATGCCCTCGGTGCCACTCCATATTCCCCCACACCAACCATCATTGGGTGTGTAATCTGTGCGTCTCTCCCGATTTACCAGGAGGCTACCTGCGATGCTTGCAGATCCTTCAATTCAAAGAAGACCCTTCAAGATGGAAGAGCATGTAGGCTGGAGATGGCAAAAAAATCCCCAGAAGACACCCCGGACATCTTTGGGAAAGAGGAACGCAAACAAGAGGAGGCCTTCACCATTCAAGACTCGGACTCCCAATGTTCAGTCCGACTTTGAGGTGAAACCGGCACAGCCAGTCAGTACTGTGACCCCTCCTGCCCATACCAAATCCCCAAAAAACGTCACAGAGGTCACTGGACCTCCATTGCCACCAGGCTATGGACGGTCTAAAAAATCCAATTCTGCTACCTCGCCTCTCGGCACTGAAACGAGCCAAGACTGTACCTTAGTCTTCAGCGCCGACCTCCTCCACCTTGGTCTGAACAACTTCCACCATACCTTCAGTACTGAGCCCGTTGGCCCGAACCGCATCCCCTGCAGCTTCGGAACCGAAAAAGTATCCAAAACAGAAAACGTTGGTTCAGAAAACACAGGAGACCACTCCTTTTAAGCATGTAGACTCTAGCCAATCCTCCACCACACCACCTCCAATCAAGCCGATATTAGAAGTTATGGATGCTAAACAGCGCTGCCACCACATCAAGGAAGGGACAGAGTGTATTATTGCTTCCCTCCTTGTCACCTTTAAGAGGAAATTATAATTTCAAGAGGCCTGTGACACTTCACCACCTCTGAAAAAAGGCCTCCAAGGACAAGGACACCATTTCTGTGCCTCCTACTCCTCCTCATTCCTTACTCACGACCTCAAGTTCACCTTTATTTTTAGGGGAAGATTTGGGTGGTACACTTCCAGACCCAGATCCACAGGATACATATAACCCTGATCCAATGATCAGTATGGATCCAGACTTATATCATGCAAGACCTTCCCCTCCAGAAGATATTACTAGTTACTAGCAAGTCCTAACAAGGGCAGCTTCCTTTCATAATGTTCAGTTACACAGAGACCCAATAGAACGGGATTTTCTTTTGATACTTTGACTACTACCCATCGAGACATCTAGTTCCTCCCTGTGCTCCCGGGCATGATCCATCATTCAGACGACATCTTTAAAGAGCCAGTCCGCTCTAGAACTATAACTCCTAGGGTGGACAAAAAGTCTAAGCCTGCTCCTTCAGACCCACTATATTCATCAGGTCTCAGGTCCCACCAGATTCAATAGTGGCTCCCACTGCAAGGAAGCGTGCTAACAGCCAGGCTACAGTGGACTCTCCTCCACCTGACAAGGAGGGCAAAAGGCTTGATGCAGCAGGCAAAAGAGTTGCTGCACAAGTGGAAAATCATTGACGCATTGCCAATTCATAGGCCTTACTTTCAAGGTACGACTGGGCTCACTGGGATGAGATGGAGGCGCTCCTCTAATATCTTACAGATGAGCACCGTAAATGTGGCCAACAGATGATTTCAGAAAGGCAGACAATCTCAAATAATTCAATACACTGTGCATTAGATACTGCAGAGACAGCTGAAAGTGGGGTAAACACTAGCATATTGCTAAGGAGACATGCATGGCTTAGATGCACGGCTTCAAGCCAGAATTACAACAAGTGGTGCTCAACATGCCCTTTGACAACAAGCTTCTATTTGGCCCTCAAGTGGACTCCACAATTGAGAAGCTAAAAAAGGATATTAACACTGCAAAGGCTATGGGTGCTCTTCAGGCACATACACTAGAGGTCATTTTCTTAGCCCCACATTTAGAGGTGATTGTAAAGCAACAACTTGTGAAATGTCTACCTCCCAACAAAGGCAACCCTCAATCTCTTACTCTCATGGTGTTTTCAGAGGAGCCTACAAAGACAACAATAATAAAGGTTGAGGCAAGAGCACTACCACCTATGGCTCTTCCTCGTCAGCTAAACGCTGACTGCATATATCTACCCAGACCCCACACCACACCGGTATGGGGATGACTTTAGGATTACCACGCACAATGGACACACATAACATCGGACCTATGAGTCCTCTCCATTATCCAACATGGTTATTGTCTGGAGCTCACTTCCACACCTTCAAACATTCCTATTCGCTCTTACAGGTTATCCCATGAACATCTCACCTTTCTAAAGGAAGAGGTACAATACCAGCTCCTCAAGGGTGCCATAGAGCCTGTCCATTGCAATACCAAGGAACAGGGTATACACCCTATACTTTCTCATTCCCAAAAAGGACAGATCGCTCAGACCTATTCTGGGTCTCAGACTGTTAAACCATTGCTTTCTCTCAGAACACTTTGAGAGGGTTACTCTTAAAGATGTTATTCCACTCCTTCAACAGGGCGACTTCATGACAGCTCTAGACTTAAAGGACACCTACTTGCACATCCCCATCCACCCTGCACACCAAAAATACCTAACGTTTGAGGGTGCAGGAAAACATTATCAATTTAAAGTCTGCCTTTTGGAGTCCCAACTGCTCCCAGTGTATTTACAAGAGCCTAGTTGTAGTTGTGGCACATCTCAGAAGGCAACAGATACTTGTATTTTCTTACCTAGACAATTGCCTCATCAAAACCAGCACACTACAGCGGTGTCAATCCGACATTCAAACACAATAAACCTACTTCGCAAATTTCAGTTCACAATCAACTTTCTGAAAAGTCACCTACCACCTCTTCAAATTCAACCCTATCTGGGAGCTATTCTCAATGCAGAGTTTGGGTTAGCATACCCCAACCCAGCATGCATTCACAGTTTTCAGCTAATGCCTCCCCAGTTTCAGGAAAATCACACGACACAGTCAAGACTGCCATGCAATACTTAGGGATGATGGCATCCTGTATTGTCATCTTTCCTGGCACCAAACTCCATATGCTTCCCCTACAGCAGTGTCTGTCTCATCAATAGTCTCAGTCACAGGATCAAGTTCAGGATCTAGTGTTGTTAGACCGCCATACTTGCCGCTGTCTGCTGTGGTGGAACACTACCAACCTATTAAAAGGGTAGCCTTCGAGTAGGCTTCAGCTCATTCTGACTATGGATGCATCCCAGAGAGGTAGGGGTGCGTATCTTTAGGACCTCACTGTGCAAGGCCTCTAGGATCTCAGTCACCAAACCATGCACATCAGTTATCTTGATCTCCAGGCAGTATTTCTAGCCCTGAAAGCTTTCCTTCCTCACCTGTCACACAGTTTTCTTAGCCTGGATGGACACCATGACAGCTATGTTTTTACAGCAGAAACTGGGGGTAGAGTGGGAGGGGTTGGGCATTGTGATCCCAGTTGTCAAAACCTGCTCAGACAATATGGAAGTGGGCTCTTCACCACTACATTCACTTACTGGCAGAGTACCTCCCAGGAACGGACAGCAACTATGCAGACCTGCTCAGCAGAATGCATTAACAAGTCCATGAATGGGAACTCCAACAAAAAGTACTTCAAAAATACTTCCTAAAGTGGGGAACTCCTCAAATAGACCTTTTCGCCACAGCAGAAAATGCTAAATGCCAAAGCTCTGCATCCAGATGCCCACAGCCTCTATCCAAGGGCAATGCTCTATGGATGAATTGGTAAGGGATATTTGCTTACACTTTTCCACCTCTCCCTCTCATTCCAGTCCTGGTTGGGAAGATGAGACAAACGTCCCTCATAGTGATCCTTGTAGCTCCCCCCTAAGCACAACAGCCATGGTTCACTACACTTTTAGGCTTCTCGCTGGTCCCCCCGTGAGAAGCTCCCCAGCAGGATGGACCTTCTCACGCAGGAACAAGGACAAATCGGACATCAAGACCCCAAGTCACTCAACCTTGCAATATGGATTCTGAAATCATAGGGTTTTTTGTTCTCCAATTACCTTCCGAGTGTATGGTCATTCTTAAGGAAGCTCGTAGACCTACTCCAGAGCATGTTCTGCTACAAAATGGAAATGTTTTATGTGCTGCTGTCAGACCAAACACATTAACCCCATTAAAGCTTCCGTCCAGACATTGTTTATTTGTTTCAATTGCAGAAAGCAAACTTGGCTTACACTTCAGTTCGTCTAAATCTTGCAGCCGAAGCTGCATGTTTAAAAAACAGACAACATACTTCCATCTTCAGAATCCCAGTCATCAAAGCCTTTGTGGAAGGCCTTAAAAGAGTCTTCTCACCCAGAATACCTCCAGCATCATCTTGGAATTTTAATATTGTGCTCACCAGGCTCATGAAGCCCTCCTTTGAGCCACTGAATTCATGCCCTATTCATTTCCATTCCTGGAAAGTAGCATTCTTAGTCATAATTACATCACTCAGCCATGGTAGTGAGCTTCAGGCCTTAACATTAGAAAAAACCTTTCTTGCAGATACACAAAGACAAAGTAGATCTTCGTACAAATCCAAGGTTCCTACCCAAAGTGGTTTCTCAGTTCCAAACCAATCAAACCGTTGAGTTACCGGTTCTCTTCCCCCAGCCTGACTCAGTTGCAGAAAGAGTCCTGCACACTTTAGATATCAAACAGGTGCACATGTACTACTTTGACAGGGCGAAATACTTCTAGAAGACTAAACATTTCTTTGTAGGTTTTTCTGTTCCTCATAAGAGTAATCTAATATCTAAAAATAGTAGAGCCAGATAATTGAATGCATAAACATCTTGTTATGCTAAAGCAAAAGGACAGTTACCAGTAACTCCTAGTGCACATTCTACTAGGAAAAAAGGAGCAACCTTGGTTTTATTAAGAAACCTTCATTTAGCTGACATTTGCAAAGCAGCTACTTGGTCCACCCCACATACATTCACAAAGCATTATTGTGTAGCTATACAAGCACGTCAGCAAGCCAATGTTGAGCAGGCTGTATTAGAACCCTTTTTCAAACAGCTGTAAGTCCTACAGGCTAGCACCCGCTTTCTTTGAGGGACTACAGTCTATGCAGAGCATGTATATCCACAGTCATACATGCCGTTGAACGGACAATGTTACTTACCCAGTAGACATCTATTCGTAGCATATAGTGCTGTAGATTCACATGCACCCTCCTTCTTCCCCGGATGCTGGTGGTCGTTCCAGTCACCTTATATTTGTGCATTTGTAGATAAGCTTGTATTGACATCTCTTTTTCTATACTTCCTCTATATTCTCTCACCCTCCTGCGGGTAAACAGTCTAACAGAGGACTCGATGCCCATTCACAGTACCACCGAGAAGGAGGAGTCACCCAGTCCCATGCCTCAGAAATGCTCCTTCGAAGAAAAACAACTTGTAACACTCCAAACCCAACACTTGATGGCAGGAGTTTGCAGTGATTCTGAATCCTCAGCACTGCATGCCACAAACAGATGTCAACCTGGTATGTAACATTTTCCTTACTGCTCCCCTCTTCCACACAGGTGCTGCTTAGACTTAGGCCACTTCACTCTCTGCATAGCCACTCCTGCCTTTGAGACTTAATTTGTTGTTTACAACTGCTTGAATACACTCAATGTTACAGTTCTGCTGGGGAGGTTTATACTGTACTTTGAGAGTACTCCTATGGCATTGGCCATCCTGTTGACAGACTTCCCTATGCCTGGTCACCTGCCCAATAAGTAGAGTTGCATGAAAGGGTTTTCAATACTTAGTTGATATTTTCATCAAGTGGCCATATAGTATTCATAGACATAGAGGTATCCAAGTCCCTGAATTTTCCATATGTAGGCTTTCTCCTTGCTAATCTGAATTCTTCAGTTGTAGTTTGCCTCCTAGCTAACATCTTGACCTCTGTCAACCTTGTTGTACCAGCTGCCTGTGCTTAGTGTAGAATTGGTTGGGTCACAGTTAATTGTGGAGTGAAGTGTTTAGTACTTCATATGTGCTACACTACTTGTGGTGCTGTGTGAGTCCCCTATAGACATGCACCAGTGAGTTATGTATGCTTGGCCTTTGAACAATGATCAGTATAACACTCAACTTTTGCTTTTATAGGTGATACAGACATGTCTTTGTGTGTGACTCCTGTTGGTGCCTTCAGCTGGAATGTGCTCATTGAGCTCCTCCATGGTGGGGAGTGAGATGTTTTTGGTAGGTTCTCTCCCAATATTACCGTCTCACTCCTGCTGCTGACCAGCATTTCCTTGGGATGTGAGTGCAGATGGTACCAATTCTGCTACCTTTTTCTTCCTCCTCCTCCATGCTGTTCCATGCCTGTCATGTTAGCTATCAGTTACCTGCTTCTCCTGTGCCCTTGTCCGTGACTGTTGTTCAGAACTTGCGGTGAACTTCCTTGGTTATGCCATTAGTGGCTACCAATTTGCAACGGATACATAATTTGCAATTCACAATTTTGCAATAATGTAACATTGAGAATCACTTTTATGTACAGTTATACATTTGGGCATTTGTTTTCGGACCACAAGTTATGATTCATTGTCTATTGCTGTTTAAGAATCACAGTTTATTGCTGAAATATATTTGGCACTCTGTAGTTCTTAAAGAATATTAATGGTTCAAAGATCATCTTAATATATCTAATTGTTCCCACAATGATCTCTTGATTTCAGATATTCCACATCTCAATTTGTTTTTTAGAAGAATTTCGAGGTATTTTATGTGATTGGTATTCTATGTGAATTTGTTGTTGGGGTGATCATTTGTAAGGCATAGCCTGGTGCAGTGGAGGATTTCACTTATATCTTTGTATTATATGATTGAGGAAAAAAGGTCAGTGTCAGATTTGAGCAGAGGGCTTTGGTAGGGCTGAGAATTCCACTCCTGATCCCTGTAGACACGTCGAAGACATGCACATAAATAGGGGATAATGAGAGGGGGGGGTGAGTTAGCGGGAGATGATTGACTCAGCTGCCAATCATTTGCTTCTTGGAATCCGCAAGGAAGTCAGCAGACTCGTAATTGATGTCATTCTTTATGACAAAGAAATATATAATTATCAGGCAACGCACAAGTAAATCAATAAATAATTTAATATTGATAATATCTTACTGAACTCCGTGGCAGGATGTGCTGTAATGAGCCCCATTTGGATCAGGATACAGGTGTACTGTATTATCCACAGTGGTTCTTATAATCCCTTCTTGTGAAGCCCGCGCCTACATCACAGTTTTAACAATACAGTTCATGTACTGGGTTTGTCATCAAATGTTGAGGATTGTTAATAAGAAGGAGAATTTGGTCAACATATGCTAAAAGTTTGAATTTGTGAGCTTGAACTTTGATGTTTCAGTAACACGTAAGGGGAGAGTGGAAATCCTGCAGAGTCTGAAAAAAGATGAGGATACCATTTGTACTGATGCTTGAGGTTTTGCCTAGAAAAAATTAATGGAGATGATTCGTTTAGTGGGCAATCCGTGCCACTTCTGCCCTCTGAAAATACATGGTCAGTCCTTTCTCTGCATCCAGATCAAAGCCCCACCATATGTTTTTGCAGTCCTCTTCTGCAAGTGTTATGCCACGGTTTAGGATTGAATATCTGCCTTTGGTGAAGCTAGGCTGGTCTTTTACTTTGCGCCCTATATACTGTTTTTTATTTTGTGCTCTTATGCCAACTCCCAGACACAATAGATCCAGGGTCTTGGAAAGCTCAAAGGTAATAGAAAACTTACAAGTAGAAATCAAATTCTGGTCTTGTTGGCGACTTCTTGCATTTTGCTTGAGTCCAGATTTGAGTAGCAGTCTTGAAATTTTTACAAGATGTGGGCGTTCTAAATTTTGGCCCCTTGTGTTTGGTTGTTAGATTTCTTCTTTTTTGTCTTGACTTAATTTCATATTTGTTTACATTCTTTGTTCTCACCTAAATATGGTACATGGCCTCAATGCTTAAAAGCACTTCCAACTTATTACTAATTTATCCTTCCACTTCCAGACTATACACAGGTAATATGCTGCTGTTGCCACAAGATCTACTAAATAATGTACTACTAGCATTAGAAGTAATAGTTATGTTCACTGATCTAAGAGGTTATAAAATGCACCCAACCAAAACTGAGGTATTATTGTTCCACATTGGGAAGGAAGACTTACCTGGTCCGCAACAAAGTAACTATCCGCAACAAAGTAACTATAATAGAAACCGAAAGAGAGATGTAGGTATATAGTTTTTTTTAAATTAGCAGGATCCTAATGAGTCGAATTATGTCAATTTTTTAAATTATGAAGAGCTACTTGATAGATAGAACCTACTTCTAATCACACAGAGCAGAGAGAATATCACTGCTAAAAATGTGTCCAGACCTTTGTCTCTTTTTCTTTTCTAAATTGCTATGTACTCCAACCAATGTTTCTTAGAAAATTAGAGAACTTAGTTCCATTTTATGGAATTAGGCTTAGTCTGCCTATGCATAAAGTTGTGGGTTAGCTCTCAATGGTTTCAGAACCATGTTATGGCAGTTAACATTATAACTTTGACTAGATAAGTTAATATGAGAAATACTTCTTAAATCTCACTACTGGTAATGAAACTACAGGTTTGATATTTCTAAAACAGGACCCGCACAATCCAAAATTAGTACAGTACTGCACACCATAAATCTTGCATATACATTACATACAGATAAGTAGATATTTAGAAACTCACACTCAAATGCAGAAACATCATTGGGCTGTGTATGTAAGAAATTATAGGAAAGAGAGATAGATTGCTGGAATCTACATGGCACAGCATTCGGGCTCTAATCCCAATATTTCTGTCTCATTGAGAGTGGCTCTGAGTCTTCTTGTCCTATTTACCTCTCGTATTATGCTTGTTGACCCTGTCAGATGCCAAATGCAAGCTCTGCTGTGGGATCTGAAGTCTTAGAGGGTCCAGCAGCAAAGAAACCGGTTAGATTCCATCCAGGTTTCAGAGGAGGCTGCAAAAGATCTGCAGTTGTGGCTGATGATCCACAATCGGACCTGCGTCCGACCCCTTCCCTACCCTACCCAGCTCTGACTGTGTTGACAGATGCATCATTGCTGTATTTGGTAAGCTCACGTGAGAGAGGCTGGGATGAGAGAGATCTGGCCTCCGATGTAGACCCGCCTCCAAATGAACCTAATGGAGTTGTTTTCCTGCTATGCTTCAGAGGGAGTCTGGTTCAGGGACTCTTCTGATGGTAAAACCACAATTTGGTATTGCAGCAAGCAGGGCGGAATAGTCCTGGGCTCTGTGCCAGGCCATGTGCCTCTGGAACTGGTTGAATTGCCTTGTTGTTACCCTGATAGTGCACCACCTGGTGTAATCTTTAAATGCCAGGGATAACTAACTCAGCCGACAGCGCCTAGTTCACAAGATGGTGCAAGTTGTCTTCCTTCAGTGGGGAGAACCCTGACTCAACATCTTCAGCACTGCCAAGAACATGAAGTTTTCAAGGAGGCTTTCTGTCATACACACATTCTGCTTATAGAGTGGGGCATTTAACTCCTGTATGACTTACTACAGCTATCTCTCCTTTACCAAGGTCTGATAAAGATCCGGAAAGTCTGGGTCCAAGGCATCCTAGTGGCTCTGGATTGGGCAAGGGGAGTGTGGTGCTTGGAATTCCTGGGCATGAGTATCTGTGTTCCCATCAGGTTGCTGCTTCGGAGGGCATATTCTGTTGCAGAGCAAAGTCTTGCACTTGAGCCTGCACAATCTATACCTCTATGCATGAAGATTGAGCGACTGCAGTAGATCTCTATGCTGAAGTTTTGGATGTCACCCTTGCGACTAGGTGTCCTTATGCAGTCTGTGTACACAAGGACACATTTGTGGCACCTGCAATACAGGTTCATTGCAGGCTAAACTGTTTGATGTATTTCTCTTAGTTTAGTCTTTGGCCCAGCAAGGACTTGGGCACAGTTAAAGGTTATCTGTTGGGATGTGCAGCCTGTTTGCATTTACCAGACCAACCATCCTTGTACAAATCACCTGTTGTGATGCAATTTCTCAAAGGTTTGAGCCACATGTTTCCTCCTAAACTGTTCATGATGCCACAGTGAACCTCAAAACAGCTTTAGAAAACCATTCAGAATTACAATTTGGAAGGGACATGTTAAGGGTGCTCACTCCAAATTGTGGGTTGGTAACAATGATTTACAACTGTAATTCTAATTGCAAATTATTGATCTTTTACCAACTCCCAGATTTGGGTGATAACTCATTTGCAAAGAAGAAAAGGATCACCTTTGGACCACTTCCCCTTCGGGATTTGGTGTGGCACCTTCAGGCAGAGTGGGCAGCAATGGTCCAGGGGACCATATTCTGTTTGTACTGAAGTCTTCCAAAACTGATATCTATGTTTGAAATTGTATTTTTCATTTTAAAGCAGCCCTGGTTACTTTAAGGAACTAGGTCGGATATAAACAAAAAATGGATTTGCAAAACACTCACAGGGGTGGTGGGCTTCTCTTGCTTGTAGCCAATCATAGGGTTGTTTGGGGGGAAGGGTTAGGGGGCGGGCGTTGCCAACTAACATGCCTAAATTTCATTAGGCAGGTCGTTATGTAGACACCCGCTCAGTCCCCCCCCCCCACCCTGCGATTCAGTATTTAGTGAACCTTTTATTTTGTACATAAGTTGATTCACACAGTCATATTGCATACTCAAAAAGACAGTGCTGAATTTGCAACCTCTTCTTGCAAATGTAATCTTTGTGCATCAGGTCCTAAACCCTTGGAGTGATACAGGTCAGTCGTTCTTATTGGGACCACAGAATTTGACTCTGTTTTTATTAGATTGCATACTTATTCTGTTCGTTTACAGTTTTTCGAAAAATATTGAGGTTCCTGTTTAGAGATTTAGAATACAGATGAAATGTTTGGAAAAAAAAAAAAATATGACCTAAACCAAAATTAACTTTATGTTGAAGGATTGTGTAATACTTTACAGGTATAACATCTAATCATCTTTTCTTGTGTAAAGGTCAGCAACTGTAATCTTTATCGTCTTGGTAAGAAAAAAGGGTTACCAAGTCGTATGGTTGTGTCCATATTTGATCCACCGGTCAACTGGCTTCCTCCTGGCTATGTAGTAAATCAGGACAAGAGCAACAATGACACATGGGAGAAAGATGAAATGGTAAGCATTATTGTTGCATAATATTAATACGCTTGCTTTCCACTAATCCTAGACTGACCCAAATAACAACCTTGTCAACTGTGCTTTAATCTGTTGGAAAAATCAAAGGAAGTGAAGTGAAATGAAATCTGGGGCCTGTAGTGGTATAGTGATCTTTAGCACAACATCTTTCACTTAAGTTCTTAAGACGTCTGCGTGCATAATGCTTGTAAGCATTGTAACGTAATCCCATTTTAGTAGCTGCCTTTATAATTAATGATAATCATTTCCCTAGATAGTTGATCTTCAGTTACAGTGAGAGCACTTAGAGGCTTGGGAAAACTATAAAAGGGTCTAGCCTTGGAATGATGCTGAAGTAAAAAGCAAGGTATTGAAATGGAACATGAGTAAAAAGTGTTCATTCATGTAAGCTAAATGAGGCCCCTAATAGTAGAGAATTCTTACTTTTCCATGACATTGAAACATTTTTGGACTGAGATATGTACAGATTCCTTAGCATCTTCAATAAAAAAACGTTTTTCCTCCTGTGCTTCTTTTGGACTTCATGTTTCAGAATTTATCAATAAAATGCAATAAAACACAAATTGGCGTATTTTCCTTTGTTGTGAAAGGCCTTTGATTCCCCCTACACAGCAGCAGTGCCACATCAGTCTACTCAAGTTATGGGTGATTTAGTTGGCCTTCAAAGCATTCTTTCCTTCAGGTCAGAGAAAAGCTCTTAAGATCCTCATTGTTAACTATGCTGTATGCCAACATGCAGGACAATGTGAGCACTCCTCCTTCTTGTCCAGGAGTCCCAAATGTAGAAGTGTTGGACCATAACTCTGAGTCATCTAACAGGCTCTCTCAGCTTGACAGTGGATGTGCTGAATAAGGTGATACCTTTTCTATCACAAGTTATTTTGCCCTCCAAAGGTCGGCCACTGATATGCGACTGGTTTTGGTTGCCACATTAGAGAATGCTAAGTGTTCCCGAGCAATGCGGTTTTTGTTGCATGAGGAACTGTGGATGCATTATGCAGGAATTGAGATTTTGACCCACACTATTCAATCCTTGACCCATCATGTTGTGAGCAAATTCTGACACAAAGGTCTTGTACGGCACTGTGGTGTCTCACAATCAGTCCTCTTTATCTTAAGTTAAGGGAATACTTCCCGTCTCAAAATCAGGTCAGTGTGCTCCAGCTTACTCTTACCACCCCACATCTACATGCACGGAGATCAAATAGAGCACTTTTGACCTGCCTTCAGTTATGTAGCCACCGTATATGCTGCTCGCCATCAGTGCACCAAATCCGTTTACTCCATCCTTTGATTATACAACACTTTAGACTTCTGATTTTATTTTAACATTTCTTTAGACTGGCAAGGTTTTGCCTTAGGCAAACTTACTGGCGTCTTGACAACATTTATTTTCTCCTCTGTTTTTACTTGGTTGGTTTTGTAGTCACCTGTTGGAATGTGGTTCTTAACAGGGCCAACTTATGCATTTCCTCATTAGCTTAACATGCCCCCAATGAAACTTGAATTTGTTTTTGTTGTTATCCCATCGACAGTTGTTCTGATAACTTAACTTTGAAAACACTTATCCTTATCGCCATCACCTTGTTTAGTTAGTGTTTGTGTTAATTCCAGGTAATTTTGGTTCCCTTCTTGTCACCAGTTTCTTTCTAGGCAAATTGGTCTTGTAGATGTAGACTTATTCTCTACCTTAGGTTGTTTCACTATTTCATAGAAGACAATCCATCACCGTGCTAGTGTTTGTTCCTCTTCTGCATCCTGCCAAGGGTGGATGCATAGCTTAGATCCACAGCAAACTATGAGCTTCTAGATCAATAGAACCAGTGAAGACCGCATAGATTATCAGCTGCACCTTGGCTATGCATGGTACTAGAAAGGGGAAGCAGTTCTGAAGAGGACTAGTTCCCACAGGATAGTTCTCTGCATCGAATTGGCTAAGAAGGAGCCACCAGAGGGCATCAGAGCAAGGGATGCTTCCTCTGTGTTTTCCAGGGGTGTTCATGTTCTAAAGATAATCTGGGCTGTGACATGGCCTTCTGTCCGCACCTTCTATACTGTCTTGTCTCTTAGTTCTGGCGGAAAAATTATTTTGCAAGGCTTTTTTATTCCACTTTTAAATCAGAACCTGCAGCTTTTGGTATTCCTTTCATTTTGATTCAAAAGGTGAGGAATCTGCAGGCAGAAGTATTCATTCATGAGTGAATGAGTAATGCAGATTTATAAAGCAGACTGCTACTCAGTGGAGTGGCCTGGCGCTGAAGACTACAGAGCAAGGAGAGCAGCGGCGCCATCCAGCTCAGATTAAAAAGGTGGGTTTCAAGTACCTTGCATAAGGACAGCTCCAGATAAATCTTGCGAAAAAAGAGGAAGATGATTCCATGCACTACCGGTTAACACCATGAAGGAGCGGTCTCCACATTTAGAAGGAGTTTAGAAGACTAAATTAACTTTTATAACACTAGCTCTACCTACAGATTTCTGACTGACTGAGTGCCTACCTGCCTCCCCTTTCTAAAGAGTAATCTTGTGGATTGCTAGTGAGTCTCAAGATAGTTTTATTGCTACAGTCCCTACTGTCCATCAATAATTAACTCAATCCTGTCTACATCTCAGAAGTAATGTGAAAAAATACAGTAACTGACATCAGTTCATAGGGCGGTGCCGTAAAAGGCTTCATGTTGTCGCATTCTGATTCAAGACCCTAGCTGGAAGGAGGGGCACTAGTTGGCAGCCCTCGGAGTTTCTGCAAAGTTTCTGTCGCTAATCTTTCACCAGAGAAGATTAAAAAGGTGAAGGGGGTCTGAAGGCAGCTGGAGTAGCCAGCAGAGCGAAAGTCCTTCAAGGTAAGCAGCTTATGAATGCCTCCTATGTACTTCACTGTAATATAGGCAGTATTGTATTTGCTGGAGACCGCCACCACACCCTGCTCTTGTGATGTATACGGATGTATCGCACTGAAGTATACTAAAAAGTGATGGTTGAAATGCTTTAATAAATCTCAGCCACTGGTAATTACTCAGGGCTACATCCAGTTCCATCTGTTCAGTGGCATGTGTGGTTGTAGATACACATGCTTTGCATAAGACCACCATCTGGTGTTGGTTCTGGAGTGTTACAAGTTGTTTTTGCTAGAAGAATCTTTTCGAGTCACAGGATTGAGTGACTCTTCCTCTCTGTGATACTGCGCATGGGCATCAAGTCCTTTGTAAAACAAATTCTCCCCGCTGTCTGGTTTGGACGTGTGCTCCTCTCGCTCCAGCATTCCCTCAGTTCGGTCTATCCCGTACTCTTCTCTTCCCTCTTTCTCTCTGCAATGGTATTGTACTTTGAACGGGTTTTCTATTTATTTTGTACTTGGTCTGAATTTCTGCACCAGGAGCCGGCTGGTTCACCGCCCTTCAGGACGTCTGTCTCGGGCCTACACCTCCACCTGGTGTCCGACTATGCAGGGCGAATAGAATGTACTCCCATTTCAGTTCTTCCCCTGATGCCACTCTAAATTCCCACACAACGACCAACATCTGATGTGTAATTTGTGTGTGTCCCCAACCTACAACAAACAAATTTGTGACTCCTGCTATTCCTTTCGATCCAAGAAGTCACGTTGGGACCAAAGTGCTCTTCGGTTGGAGATGGCGTCCAAAATACCAGATGACACTCCAGATATCTTCAGGGAAGAGCTACGCACAGGAGGAGCCAGAGCAGAATGAGGCCTTCTCCATCGAAGAATCTGAGTCGGACGTCCAATATGATATTGAGAGCCAACTTGTTACTTCCTCTCAACTTGTGAGTAGAACAGCCCCTACTCCCTATACAAAGACTCTAAAGAAACTACAGAGCAGGTCGACGGACCACCACTTCGTTCAGGCCATGATTGGATCCGAAAATCACCTTTGGCTGCCCCGCCTCCCGGCTCGGCACCGAAAACAGCCAAGGTGTCTTTGGCATAGACTTTCAGCTCTGCAACATCACAGGCACCTTCGGGATCGAGCCACTCCATCAAAGCAAGCACTTTGGCATGGAGCAAAAAAGCCCCCACAGCCACTTCGAAGTTGACAGCTTCGACCTGACCCAAGACTTAGGCTCCAAAAATTTCGGAACATGAGACATTGCCTTCTAGAGACTCCAGTCATTCTCCCAAACCAGCTTCACCAGTGTAGCCTATTTTAGAGGTAATGGATGCTTCTAAGCATCAGCTCTGTATTACAAAATACACAGAGAGAATAATTGCTTCCCCCCGTACCAATTCAAAGGAAGCTCACCTTTGAAGAGGCCTTGGACACTGCTCCTCCCATTAAGAAGATCTTCACAGACAAGACTCCAGTCAGACCTCAGCTTTCTCTACCCCACTCGCCAGTGCTTCCTTCTACCCCTCAACCACCTCCCCATTCTCCTACACCACTTATTGAACCACGGTTTTCACCACAGGGTTTACCAGCACTGCAACGAGATGATTTGTGTAACATACCAAATGATATAGAACTATTGGATTTATATGATCCAGATCCTATCCTTCCAAATGATTCAGATTTATATCCAGCACAGCCATCACCTCCTGAAGACACATCTTATAAGCAGGTCAGAGCAAGGGCAGCCGCATGCCACAATGTCCAGCTCCACAACACCTCTATTGAAGAGGATTTCCTCTTTGACACCCTGACTACCACACATAGTCAGTTTCTCCCTATGTTACCAGGCATGCTTAGACATGCTAATGATAATTTTAAAGAACCCGTAAGATCTCGGGTTATCACCCGAGGGGAAAAAAAAAAGAACCTACAGACCCTCTATTTATACGGGCTCAAATTCCTCCTGACTTAATAGTGGTCAGTACAACATGAACATGTGCTAATATTCAATCCACAGGAGATTCACCCCCTCTTGACAAGGAAAGGAAAAAAATAGATACAGCAGGAAAGACAGCAGCTGCACAAGCTGCCAGTCATTGTCGTATCGCCAATTCACTAGCACTTTAGCACACTACAACAGGGCCCACTGAGATGAAATGGAGGATCTCCTTCAGTACCTCCCAAAGGAGCATAGCAAAAGGACCCAAGAGATAGTATCAGAAGGACAAAATATCTCCAATAATTCCATTAGATGTGCAGCTCATGCCGCAGATAACGCAGCATGTGGTATTAATACCAGTATAATTACATGCAGGCATTCTTGACTTAGGTGTTCAGGGTTCAAGGTAGAAATACAGCAGGCAGTCCGCAACATGCCATTTGACAGAGAACACAGACTTGGATAACACCATAGAAAAAGTTGTATTTCCCAATTACAGGAAGACCAGACTTAAACAGTGAAGACAGTGATGCAGCTTTTAGGGATGATGGCGTCTTGCATTGACACCGTACCTCATGCTAGAGGGCACATGCGTCAGGTACAGCAATGTCTGTCTCATCAGTGGACTCAGTCATAGGGTCATCTCCAAGATCTAGTGTTGTTGTATCGCCAAACTCACAGCTCTCTGCAATGGTGGAACCCCACCAACCTCTCAGAGGGGGGCCCTTTCAGGACCCTGTGCATTAGATCACTTTGACTACAGATATATCACAGACAGGTTGGGAAGCTCACTTTAACAACCTCACAATACAAGGTCTATGGGATCCCATTCAACAAGTTTCACATATCAATTACTTGGAGCTTGTAGGAAGCTGGCTCTATATGTACTATATCAAAATGAAATCCAGTGTGTACATAGTCCAGGGGTTCCCCAGAGGCTTAACGGAGGCTAAAGTAGATAATGCTAATGTTCTCTTTTCATGTAGTGTGGTCAAGCGGTTAAACTCATCGAGGGTAGTGCAAAGCATTTGTTGTACATACATAGGCAATAAATGAAGCACACACTCAATGACAAACTCCAGGCCAAATATTTTTTATATAGCAGAAATATATTTTGTTACTGTATTTCTAGAACCACAAGATTCAGTTTGCAGGTAAGTACATTTGAAGCAAGAATTCAACATATTTATCAATAACCCTTTTGTTATAACTTGGCAAGTTAAATGGTGTTCAAGAAAATAGCAAATATCTGTTTTAAAAGTTGACACTGCAATTTTCAGAACAGTGTTGGGGGGGAAGACAAATGTGTACATTTTTGAGGTAATTACACGACTTAAAGTTCCAATCTCCTTTGTTAGGATTTCCACAGGTTGGGGTTCAAGTCCACCCCAAACACCCACCACCAGCAACTCAGGGCTGGGCGGGTGCAGAGGTCAAAGTTGATGTAGATTTAAAATGGGCTCCTATGGAGCCTGGGGGCACTCAGAATAAGGCCGGCTTGCAGGTAAGTACCCACGTCTTTGGAGTGCAGACTTGAGGGCTTTAGGTGAGCACCGGAGGGGGGCCCACAGGTCAGCACCAAACACACATCCTCAGGAGCACAGGGGTGGTCAGGTGCAGGGTGCAAACACAACGTTGGGCTCCCAATGCCTTTCAATAGGGGAACTCCGGGGGTCACAAAGATGCTGCAGGGCAGGTCCAGGGGGTCGGGTCCGTAAAATCACAGGTTGTACAAGGAGAAGGACCATCAACTGGATGTCGCCGGACCAGTAGTCTGATTCTCCACGGCCAGGGAGCTGCCAGTGCAGGGGTAACTTTGGGCGTCAGGAATTTTGTCCAGTTCTTTCGCTGTCAGGGCAGTCCTCCGGATTTAGGCTGCAGGCATTATCGTGTTAGACAGGAGGGGTCAACCCAGGGTGGAAACTAGGACAGAATCGCATGGGGACCAGCTCTCGTCGGTTAGACCACCTGGACACAGGCCGTGGGTGTCTGGTGCAGAGTGGGCAAGACTTGTGGATCTGGGGCGGTTCTGGAGTCCTTTGGTGTTTCGTTCTGTACAGGGTCGCTGTCCCTTGGAGATCTTGGTCCTCTGGTGTGCAGGAAGTCCTCTTGACGCTTTAAGAGGTTGCTGGTCCTGCAGGATGCGTCACCTTTTTGTAGCAGGGATTCAGAAGCTGGAGATAGGCCTGTAGGGCTAGGACCAAGTCAGTTGGTGTCTCCAGTCTTCTCTGCTGATGGTCAGCTTAGCTGTCCTTCTTCTTTCTTCTTGTCATCTTCTTGAGGTCACCAGGAATCTGATGAGCTAGGTTGAGGGGAGCCCTTAAATCTTAGGTTTTAGGGGTGTTAAAGGGGTCAGAGGACAGTAGCCAATGGCTACTGTCCCTAATGGTGACTACACCCTCCATGATCCTTGTAGCTCTCATATGGGCACGTCAGGCATGGTTCACAACACTTCTGGATCTATCAGTAGTTTCACACGAGAAGCTCCCCAACAGGCCAGACCTCCTCACTTAAAAACAATGACAGATAAGGCATCCAGACCCCAAAACTCTCAACCTTGCGATATGCCTCCTGAGGTCATAAAGTTTGGTTACTTAAATCTACTGCCAGAATGCATGGACATACTAAAAGAGGCACGTAAACCTACAACCAGTGTTATGCTGCAAAATGGAAGCGTTTTGTATGCTAATGTCGACCTAAACACATTCACCCACTCAAACCCTCAGTCTAAGACATTGTTTGTTATCTGCTACATTTACACAAAGCAAACTTAGCCTACTCATCTGTTTGTCTTTATTTAGCAGCTATAGTTGCTTACCTCCCAAACATCTCTTTATTCAGAATTCCAGTTATCAATGCCTTCATGCAAGGTCTCAAAAGAGTCATTCCACCCAGGGTACCTCCAGCACCATCCTGGAACCTTAATGTTGTCCTTAGTAGGCTCACAGGTCTACCTTTTGAGCCAATGCATGCATGCCCTTTACAATTCCTTTCATTGAAAGTATTTTTTTGTGGTTTTTTTTGTTTAGTAACTATAACTTTCCTAACGTGTAAGTGAGCACCAGGCTCTAACTTTGGAAAAAATATTCTTCCAAATGCACAGAGATAGAGTAATTCTTCGATCAAACCCTAAATTCCTTCCAAAAGAAGTTTAACAATTCCATATCAACCAATCAATTGAATTACCAGACTTTTTCCCACAACCAGACTCAGTTGCAGAGAGAGAGCTCTTCACACACTAGATGTTAAAAGGGCTCTCATGTATTATATTGACAGAACCAAACAGTTTAGGAAAACTAAACAACTTTTTGTAGAATTTTCAATACATCATAAAGGCAACCCAATATCAAAAAATGGTATAGCCAGATGGATAGTCAAATGTATTCAAACTTGCTTTGCTAAAGCTAAACAGCAGTTACCTGCTAGCCCCAGAGCACACTCCACTCGGAAAAAGGGTGCTTCTATGGCTTTTCTAGGTAACCTCCCAATAGCAGAAGTATGTTAAGCTGCTCTATGGTCTACAGCCTATACATTTACTAAACACTATTGTGTAGCTGTTTTAGCATGCCAACAAGCCAATGTTGGGCAAGTAGTGCTCAGAACACTTTTTCAAGCAACTCCTACAGGCTAGCCACTGCTTATTTGGAGGGACTGGTTTACAGTCTATGCAAAACGTGTATCATAAGCCACACATGCCATCAAACAGAAAATGTTACTTACCCAGTAGACATCTATTCCTGGCATGTAGTGCTGTAGATGCACATGCACACTTCCTACTCCCCGGACGCCTGTCGCTGTTGTAGTTGCATTGTCATATATCTATTGTATATATGTATATGCATTGCATGATCATCTCTTTCTCTTTACTGTCTACACACTCCTCACCTCTCCCGCCTGCTGGAAATCAATCTGACAGAGAACTAGATGTCCATGCGCAGTATCACTTAGAGGAGTCGTCGCTCGATCCTGTGAGTCAAAAAGATTCTTCAAACAAAAACAGCTTGTAACACTCCAGACCCAACACTAAATGGAGTACCTATGCAAAGCATGTGAATCTACAGCACTATGTGCCATAAACAGATGTCTTCTGGGTAAGTAACATTTTACTTAATTTGCATACCATGCCGCCACGAATAGGACCCAGTAACATGCAAATCAGTCTTGACCCTGGACCATTGAGAACAGTCCAGCCTGAACTGCCAGGCCCTCCCTGAATCAGAATACAAGCAATCTAGGACCGGTTTTGTATACTTCTTTGTACTTTACTGATATGTTTAGTGGCACCAGCTGCAGCCTGTTTTGAGCATGCTTAAAAAATACTCCTGTTGGTGATGATTTACTTTTCTTCTCTGTACATATGATTTACTTATTTACCAGAGTAATGAGCCCAGTCCCTGGCATTACCTTTTTTGACAAATGTTTTAATTAACTTTAATCTCCTGTTTGCCTGAAATTTCTCAAATAATTCACTCTTGTTATTTAGCACTATTATGTTACTTGCTGAAAACATTGAGGTTCCATTTCACAAAAAGAGCTATAACTTCCAGCTCGCTCTTAGATTACCCAGATGTCTCTTAAGTCAATTCTGGTGGGAATATTGACACACTTTCTTTCACAGGGTAACCAGTAACCTTTGACTGTTGCTATAAACAGTGTCTGGCATACATTACTAAATGTGCATAAAACACCCCAATTTATGTTAAGGAAATGCACACACTTTCACATTAAGCTTAGAAATCCTTTCTTCTCACACATAAAAATGTTTTTCCTAAGTTGTCGTCTTCCTCCACCCACTGCAACTCGATGTGAAGGTAATTAGTGCTCTTTCCCACATTGTCTGCAGCTGTTTACGTCTTGTGACATAAGTGTGGAGCGTGCACTTAAAATCTTCGTGAATATCAAAAAAGTTAAACCTGAGTGTCTGTACTATGCTTATATGCAATTTCGCCCCATGATTATCTCTTGTGGATGCCACAATTGAAAGTTAACATAATTAAAAATTATTAACATACACACCCCTACGTTAAGCATTGCTTATTCGCCGAATTAAAGGTTAATCTTTTTTGTTGTTGTTATTTTTTAATCTTAAATGACTAAGTTATAACTTAAACGCAGGCTTTTTCTTTCTGTTAATGTGTGTACATCAGTCCTAGGTGAGAAAATATTCTTTGTGTATGAGGTCCTATTTGTTTTACTGTTCCCCAGGCAGAAGATAGTATGCTGGCAAATGGCAAGATGGATGAAGATTACGATGATGAAGAGGATGAAGACCTAATGTGGAGGCCACCAAAAGAAGAAGCTGAATTTGATGAAGATTTACTGGAATATGATCAGGAGCATATCAAGTTCATTGATAATATGCTAATGGGATCTGGAGCATTTGTGAAGAAAATTCCTATTACTCCCTTTTCATCCACTGATTCTAGCTGTGGATGGAAAATGCCCAAAACAGCTCCTATTAGT
Source organism: Pleurodeles waltl (assembly GCF_031143425.1). NCBI lineage: Eukaryota > Metazoa > Chordata > Amphibia > Caudata > Salamandridae > Pleurodeles > Pleurodeles waltl. The sequence goes on along the minus strand of NC_090448.1, from coordinate 901,236,550 downwards.
AATGCACATATTGTATCTGAATTTGATGATTTTGACTACAGTTCTTGGGATGCCATGTGCTATTTGGATCCTAGCAAAGCTGTTGAAGAGGATGATTTTGTGGTAGGGTTCTGGAATCCTTCAGAAGAAAATTGTGGCATTGAGACAGGAAAACAGTCAATATCATATGACCTTCACACAGAGCAATGTATAGCTGATAAAAGTATTGCAGACTGTGTAGAAGCCCTGCTTGGCTGCTACCTTACTAGCTGTGGCGAGAGAGCTGCCCAGTTGTTCCTTTGTTCTTTGGGCCTAAAGGTGCTCCCAGTCATTAAAAAGAATACTGAGGAGAAAGCTTTATTTATCAGAGAAACATTCAATAGGCAACAAAAGAAACTTACGGAACACAGTGCTGCCATCTCTGTGACATTAACAGAGCCCCCTGGTCATAAAAAAGTGGAATACGGTTGTCTAGAGATACCACCAAGATGTATGTTTGAACATCCAGATGCAGAAAAAACGTTAAATCATCTGATTTCTGGTTTTGAAAACTTTGAAAAGAAAATTAGCTACAGTTTCAAAAATAAAGCCTACCTTCTTCAGGCATTTACTCATGCCTCCTACCACTACAACACTGTCACTGGTAAGTCACCTTGGTATGGTATTGAATAGATAGATAATTGGTGGTTCTTGTTTTCTGTATTTCATTTTAAAAACACACAAAAGAGGACTGCATGTTTGTAATCATTTTGCTGCCTTTAAATTGTTTTTATCTGAGAGAGACACTAGTTGCAGATTCCTTACCTTACAGTTTTCCCCAGGTGTCAGTTTGGATCTGGATATTTTCCAAGCAGTAGCCTTGCACACTGTTAGATTGCTTCGGTCAGCTCCGCATCAGTCGTCGGCATTGTGTGTGCCAGAAATGACGTTTTGGGACCTATATAGGTGCCTCTCCAGTGCGCTGACGTTAGTTCTTTTCATTCTGTGCCAGCCAGTGCAGATCTGAAGAAGAGCTACCCCTCAGTCACTTTTTTTGTGTTCTTTTTTTTTTTTCTTTTCTTCTTTTTGTCTAACATTTTTGAGTGTCTACACTCCTCGTGTGTCGAGGATGTCGTACCGCAAGACAGAGTTCAAGCCCTGCGGATCCTGTCATTGGGCAATGTCCGTGACGGATCCGCACCTCATGTGCTTGTGGTGTTTGGAACACAACACACAACCGAATGCCGGCTCATTAATTCGAAAGCCTGGATAGAGCGGTCCCTAAAGCTCATTGCGGCCCGACGTTCGGCTCTGCGACACTCCCAATTCCGGCCGAGAGGAAAGTCCCTAGAACGGTTGTGGAGCCCCCATTCTTCATCACCCCACTCCAAGTCCTCTGGATGGTCGCATAAGTCGAGACACAAAAAGAATTTGAAGAAGAACAAGCATTCTTCAACTTCACCCCACCCATCTTCTGACATGACGATGGAAAATGAGCGTCGTCATTACAGGCCTCCTTCCTCTGAGCCTGTATCTGGGTCGAGTCCACGCCTCCCTGAATTCGGGGAGCTGGAGCAACCCCTGCCCAACTCCGTGAGTTTTATGAGGCCATGCATCTCATATTTCGGCATTCTGGCTCTGCTGGAGCACCTTCAGGCCCAGTGGAGTCGGCAGGGGCCCCTTTTGGTTCTACACCGGCAGCTTAAGCTTCACCTCTGAGGGGCGCCCATGGATCCGTTCCTGGATCTGAACTGGCTTTGTTCATACAAACTCAACCTTCCCCAATGACAGTTCCGATGTTGACGCTCCTGACGCCACCTTTGCCCATGGCTGGCGTCGATCCCATCCTCATTGCCAACTATAACACAGAGCCAGACTGGCATCACGCAGTGCTGATTCAGACTTCTTGCTCCCCGGGTTGGTGAGGATTGGGAGTCGTAGCTGGATCATTTGGAATACCAGTTAGAAGATCCCTTGGACTGGCGTATGGACCTGGTTGAAGCCAGTGCTCTTGACATTCCCATGACACTTACATTCTTTCTCCCCCTACCGTGGCTACAGGGGAGGGAGCATCCTACTCAATGGTGGTGCGTAGAACGGCCGAGGTCTTGGGCCTCAAGTTGCCTTTGGTGGCAGTCCGGACTAACCTCCTGACTGAGGTGCTTCAGTCTGAGGGTTCAACTTCTGAACCCCTTTATCGAACTCTCGCTGTTGTCCTGCTAGGGACCTGGTCCAAACCCAGCACAGGGGCTCTTGTAAACAGGACAGTTTCCCGCTGCCATATACCGTCTCCAAATGACCCAGTGTTACTTTTGTAACACCCGGCCACTGAGATCTTGGTTATCCAAGCCTCCACGTCCCCAGGTGCATTCCCTTCCGCTCCCCTATGGTGGGAATCCAAGAGGTTGGATCAGCTTGAGAAGATGTTGTAGGAGGCTGGGCCAGTGTGTGGTGGACACCTATGGTGTTAAACCTTATACTGGGTCCATGCAACCCTTATTACAGTACCCAGATAGCCAGGGCTCTCTAGTGGTAGCTGTGGTGAGCAGCCAAGTCTTTTCTTGGACAAGAGAGAAGCACTTACAGTGCCATAGCAGTCACACAGTAACATATCACACATTAAATGAACCACACACTGTTGCAAAAACAAGGGTACTTTACTCCAGGAATACCAAATTAAGTTGCTATAGGCAACCCCCCTTCTGGAGTTAAGTACACACAAAATATACACAGGTAAGTATTAGGAAATAGCACAAAATAGCAAGGGCCCTATGAGAGGGTCAAAACATATACTAGAAAAGTGGAATGCGAGAATGGGTACCCACCAGAGGATATAGAGCGGTTAGCCAAGGGCTGGGAGAGAGTGGAACCCCAAGAGCTAACTGTCTAGAAGACCCCTAGCTACCAGGAGAGGAGAGGTAAGTTATCAGGTCGTCCCTTGGGCTAACATGAGGACTTGTAAATGGATTATTACAAAAGCAGGACCAGGCCAGTGGAACCCAATAGTGGATTCTGGATGAAGAAGACCTGCAAAAGAAAGGGACAGAGTCCAGTCCACGCAGGAGTGTCCAGGTGGGGCAGGAGGCAATGCCCACCCTTCTGTGGGTGAAGATCCGGGTTGAAAGTGATGGAGCAAGCCCAGCTGCGGAGTCCAGGAGCTGAGAGTAGTCTCTGAATTCACCTAGGAGCTGTCCCTCATCGGTTTCCGGATTGCAGGCGGGTCATTGGTCATTAGGACCACCAACAAGCAATTGCAACTGGAGCTGTTGGAGATTTACAGAGCTGAGACCTGGGGATGTGGTCCTTGAAGAGGAATCCGGGCTGATCCTCAGAAGACAGGAAAGCCAGCAGAAGTCAGAGCCCCCACGAGCAACCCATTGGCAGCAGGCACAGTAAATCTCAGTGAGGTCCAGGCAGCACATCTGAAGACGAGTCCCACATCGCTGGAGCAGCAGAGAGGACTGTCCTTGCGGATGTAAAATGCTGGGGACAGGGTCTACTTGGAGCCTGAAAATCCCTTGGAGCAGGAGTCAACAAGCCTTGGTTGCTGCAACAGTCGCAGTGCAGAGGGGTTCTGTCTTGGAGGAACAGGCAATGACTCGCCATCTGGACAAAAGGCAGAGAGGACCCCCTCAGAACTAACCACCTGTGTTGGCGTATCTTCGCAAGTCCAGAGGATCACAGATTCCAGCAGCCGGACGTCGTTGCCTTAGGTGCCTGCAGATAAAGAGGAGTGACTCCTTTGTTCCAAGGGCGATTCCTTCTTGCTTCTTCGGTGCAGCTTAAGAAGGTGCACAGCTGTGGAAATGTTGCAAGTTGCTGACTGGAGTTGCGGAAACAATGTTGCAAGGAGAGGTCCTCTCATTGTTGCAGTCTTGTTTGGTTCTTGTGTGGGCCACCAGCAGTTTCGGTGGCCAGGAGCAGACGAGGTCTTTGCAGAGTAGTTCTGGTGGTATTTTATGTGATGAACCTGGGGACCGACCCAGAAGGGAGTCCCTAAATAGTCCAAAAAGGGGCTTGGTCACTCTTTGAGGTGACCACCAATCAGAGGGGGTCACTAACATTGGCTACCTAGCCTGACGACTCAGATGCTCCCAGGGGCCTCTACTCTTCTTGTTTCCAAGATGACAGAATTAAGTGGCCACCTGGAGGAGCACTTGGCAACACCCCTGGGGTGGTGATGGACAGGGTAGTGGTCACTCCCCTTTCCTTTGAGCAGTTTCGCACCAGAGCATGGACTGGGGGGTCCCTGGACTGGTGCAAACCGGATAATGCAACGCAGCAGCACCAAATGTGCCCTTCAAAGCAAAGTGGTGCTGTGTGGAGGCTACCCCTCCCCAACCCTGTAACACCTGTTTCCAACAGGAGAGGAGGTTGCACTCCTCTTCCACAGGAAATCCTTTGTTCTGCCTTCCCCTGCTTGAGCTGGTAAAGCAGCAGGCGGGCAGAATCCTCTCTCAGAGGCTGCAGCAATGTGAGCTGCTCACATACCCTGAAAGACTGGTATGCGCAGTACTGGGGGGTCCTCAAAGGAGCCCCCAGAGTGCATGGAATCATGCCACTGATACTGGCATCAGTATTGGGATATGATTTCAACATGTTTGATACCAGACATGCCTAGGTTCGGAGTGACCATTCTGTAGCTGGACCACAGGTAGTGACTAGGGGCCAGTACATAGCTAAGATGGCTTCCCCGCACTTACGAAGTTCAGGGGATTAAAACTGGAGTTTGTAGGGGCACCTCTGCTCATGAAAGAGGCCCACACACACAGGGACTTGCACCCTGCCCTTTGGGCTGGAAGGGCTTACCATTGGGGTGACTTACTGTGACCTCATTTAGTGACCAGCAATAAAAGGATGCAGGCACCTTTTCAAGCAGGCTGTAATTGGCATGTCTGCAGACACTATATGCATGGGCGGCATAATACATGCTGCAGCCCTTGGGGGCCCCCTGATGTAACAGTGCCCTGGGTACCTAAGCACCATATTCTAGGGACTTACAGGGGTACACCAGTACGCCAACTGTGGGTTGTAAGAAGTACCAAAGCAACTACATTTGGAGTAGAGGGCACAATCACTGGGGCCCTGGTTAGCAGGATCCCAGTGAAAACAGTCTAAGCACACTGACATCAGGCAAAAAGAGGGGGTAACCATGCCAGAAACAGGGGACTTTCCTACAGATGTTTTCTTCCTCCAGCCTGGAATTGCGGTCTGTGAACACTGCTTGCCTTTTGGGCCGTTACACCCATACTTTAAGGGACACCATTGCGCAGGTGCTGTCACAGGTTCCAGAGGAGACCCAGGCCATTCTCTCCTAGGAGGAGGCCGGGCCATTCTCTCCCAAGCTGTTGCTGACGGGATGTGAGCTGGATACGACTGACTCACTGGGTAGATCGGTTGCATTGTTGGTGGTCTTAAGGGACCAAGTCTGGTTAAGGACGTCTTGCTTTTCGGGGGATGTTCAATCCACCTTTATGGACATGCCCTTTGATGGCACCCGTCTATTTGGAGACAAAGCAGTTTGGGCCCGCGAATGCTTTATGGAATCCTGGGCTACAGCCAGGTCCTTAAGCCTCACCCCCCTCAGTCTGCTTTTCACCCCTTTCGTGGTTACGGCACGGGCACCCAATCATGTCCGTTGCCCTCCAGCCAGATTGCTGTGCATGCTGCCTAGCCTCTGCGTGGCCGGGTACATGGGATCCAACTTCCTCATGGATGAAGGAGCCAGCGGTCTAGCCAGTCCAATGCCCACCCACCTCCTGTCTGCAGTAGCTTCCAAACCTTCCTGGTCTGATGCTTCCCACCAGGGACCAGTCTAGAGTAGGATTCACCATCACCTATCCCTGCTAGTAGTCCATCACTTCAGAGAGATGGGTTGACAAATAGTCAGAAGAGGCTACTCCCTCCCCTTCAAGACTAACCCTCCATTCATGCCACCATCCTTCTATCGAATGACGGAGGTCCACTGGGCCCTTTTCCGTGAGGAGATTACAGCCAAGGGAGCCATAGAGAGGGTCTCTGTGGCAGAAGTAAGTTGTGGGTGTTAATCCTGCTACTTTCTGGTGCCCAAAAAGGACAAGGGCCCACGCTCTATCCTAAACCTTTGGGTCTCTCAGACTCTTTCTCAGGAAGGAGTTTGAGCATTTTCAGTTCACTGTGCTTCCCTTTGGCCTTACCAGTACCCCTCAGGTGTTCACCAAGGTGTTTGCATTGGTCGCAGCTCATTTGTGCAGATAAGGGTTTCAGCCTTTCACCTATCTCGATGGCTGGCTGTTGAAGGCAGACTCACCCTGGCTGTCGTCTTCCACCTCTAGACTGTGGACGTCCTTATGCATTCGCTGGGGTTCACTATAAACGGGCCGTAGTCACACCTGACTCCCTCTCAGACCCCCTCCATCACTCCACCCCACCCCCTTTCATCAGAGCTGTTCTGGACAAGGTGCAGTTTTGGGCTTATCCTCCCGAGCAGCGAATCCAAGATATTCAGGCTATGATACCGATGTTTCAGCCTCTATCCTGGGTTTTGGTGAGTCTGACTCTGAGGCTTCTTGGCCTTATGGCCTCCTGCTGGTGCCACATGACAGATGGCATATGCAGGCTCTGCAGTGAGTTCTGGCGTTCCAGTGGGACAGTATCAGGGTAATCTCTCTGACATGGTCCAGATCTCAGAGGGAACTGCACAAGATCTGCAGTGGTGGCTTCTTGAACCGTGATTGGGTAGGAGGCAGATCCCTCTCCCTTCCCCATCCAGATCTGACAGTAGTGACGGATGCTTCACTCCTGGGATGGGTCGGCCAAATGGGAGAGGTGGAGATCAGAGGCCTCTGGTCTCCGGGGGAGTCTGGTCTCCATATCAGTCTTTTGGAGCTCAGGGGGATCAGACAGGCATTGAAAGCATTCCTTTCCTTTCTCAAAGGGAAAATAATGCAGAGGTGTTCACAGACAGCACCACTGCCATGTGGCACCTGAACAAGCAGGGCGGGGTTGTGCACCCTTTGTCAGGAGAGACTGTGCCTCAGGACATGGCTGGAACATCAGGGCATTTCCCTGGCTGGCTCCCCAGTGTCCGAGTGGACAAACTCAGCTGGCAATGTTTGGGTGATCACAAATGGTGTCTCCATCAGGAGGTGGCGCAAAGTCTCTTTCAGCAGTGGGGAGATCCTTGGTTAGATCAGTTCGCCTCCGCAAAGATTGAGCAGTCAGCAGTTTTGCACTTTGGAATTTCCAAGGCGGCACTCGCTTGGTGACACTTTTTGTCTCGAGTGGAGCTCAGGCCTCCTGTATGTCTTTCCGACCATACTACTTGTGCCCAGAGTTCTCAAGAAGGCGAAGAATGACCAGACCCAAGTAATCCTTGTGGCTCCAGACTGGGCACGAAGTTTGGTATCCCCAGCTATTGAGCATGGCCATTGATCCTCCGATCTGACTGCCCCTTTGGGAGGATCTTCTGTCGCAGCAGCAGAGGAGGGTTTTCCATTCAAACCTGTCCAGTCTCCGCCGTCTTGCATGGATATTGAGCAGCAACAGTTAACAGCTTTTGACCTTCCACCCAAAGTTTATTACATTTTCGTGCCAGCCAGCCAGCCGTTCCCCCAACCAAAACGGTGTGTTCCTGTGGATTGAACAAATTTGTGGCATGGTGCTCAGGCAAGTCTGTTAACCCCTTCTATGCCCCTCTTTCTGAAGTCCTTTTGTTTATATTGTCTTTGGCCCAGCAGGGCTCTGCTTTGGGCACCCTCAAAGGTTATTTGTCTGCTATCTCTGCATTTCTGATATTACTTGACCCAACCCTCTTTGTTTAAATCTCCTATTGTCAGTAGACTTCTTAAGGATCTTAACCATATGTTTCCTCCTTCGCCAGTCATAATACCTCAATGGAATTTGAATCTGGTTCTTACTTTCTTAACATGTGCCTCTTGTGAGCTGCTACATAATTGTCCTATCAGGCTTCTGACGTTAAAAACAGCCTTCCTTGTGGCTATTACATCTGCCTGCAGGGTGAGTGAGCTGCAGGCATTATCATCTAAGCCAACCTACCTTTCCATCCATCATGACAAAGTGGGGCTTCGCACCAGGGCTTCTTTTTTGCCAAAAGAGGTCGCACCCTTTCATGTAGGGCAATCCATCCCCTTGCCTACTTTTTAAGCACCTGTCATCCTTCTAAGGAAGAGGAGAGACTCCACCGTCTGTACTCAGAAAGAGCATTGGCTTTCTGCCTTGATCGCACCAAAGAGTTACGGTTGTATGATCAACTCTTTGTTGGGTATGTGGAAGCAAAGAAAGTCAGGACAGTGCAGAATAGAATGATCTCTGGATGGGTCATTCTCTTCATTAAAATGTGATACCCGTTGGCTACAAAGTAACCTCCAGAGGGTTTGCGAGCTCACTTTGCCATGGCGTCAGCTGCAACCACTGAGTTAGCACGCAGAGTTCCAGTCCTGGACATCAGTCCGGCAGCAACTTGGGCATCACTGCACAAGTTCACCAAACACTACTGACTGACAGTCAGGTCCGGAGGGATGGGTACTTTACCTGTTCTGTCCTGCAGGACTTCCTAGTATGATCTTGGTTCTCAGACCCACGTCGGATGGTATCACTTGGGTATCTATTCTAAGGTAAGGAATCTGCAACTAGAAGTCTTTATCAGATGAACAAGTTACTGACCTTCAGTATCGCCTTATTTGGAAGAGATACATTCTAGTTGCAGATTCCTTACTGACCCACCCATCCTCCAAGCTCTGCAAACTGATGTCTAGGGACAGGGACTTCTCTTTCAGGGCCCTTGTTCTGACACACCAGTGTTCTTCATAGCTCCGGGCTTCTGGCATGGAAAGTCGTGAAAAACTGACATCAGCATGCTGGGCTGGCACCCGTATAGGTCCTGCAGCATCATATCTGGCTCGCACAATGCAGATGACAGACACAGAGCCGATCAACGCCACCTAACGGCATCCAGGGTTACTGCTCAGGAAAAGTCTTGGGATCCAGACTGACGCCTGGGGATAATTATAAGGTAAGGTATCTGCAACTAGAATATGTCTCTATCAGATAAGGCGTTGCCAAAGGTAACTTGTTCATTGTGAAATGTAAACATTAAGACAAGAGATCAAATGTTACATTCACTCAATAGTGAAAAATAACTCTTAATAAATAATGTGGCTCTCCGATGAAGGAAGCTATTCTGTGATGCCCATGGCTTCATTTCAGGCCTGCCACATCCATCCATGATAGTAATGTATTTGTGTCACGAGTACCAGGCATTTTACTTTTTCAAAAATACCAGTCACACTGTAAATGAAGATGTAAACCTCAAGACCTTGAAACTCTAGGACCCAGCACCAATATGTGCAGGAGCTAATGATTTTAAGTGTTTTTAGCATTGGTGAAAAAGTCTCCCTACTCAAATGTCTAATGAAGAACTGTTTGCGGCTTTAAATGGCTCCTGTGCTTTGGGGCAAAACAGTCAACTTTGGTTCTTTAACACTAGTTGTATGCTGGAGCTGCCACTACCTGAGTTGTGTTGAAATGCAAAGTATCTTTAAAGTTCCCATACAGCATTTATCAAGTGGCATCTTGCTGATGGATGCAATGTTATTGCACATGAATTCTTCCACTATGGCTTCCATATTGTTCTGCTGGTACTCTTGAATTTCTGTTGCTGAAATTAGTAAATGATAATTGCCTTGTGAAGTATGTTATGACGAATAAGTGAAATCAATAGCAGAATATGGCAGAGTAGCCAGTGTAGCCACAGCTCAAACACCATCAACTGGACTGCTTCAGCTCTATCTGCATGTACAGCTGAAACTCATGCTTCGCAGTGAGCCACCTGTTCTGCCCTCCTTCCCACCCCCCTTGTCCTTTGAAGACTCACCAGCCTCCACAACACATGGAGGTTCAGGCCTTTGCAGCAGAGGTGCATCTGAGCGATCACCTTGGTGGGACTTCATGGGAGGGATCTGTGACCCTTGGTTAGCACCATGTTATACAAGCTGAACTCCAGAGGGATTAAATCCAGCTAACAGTGGCAATCACTCAAGTCTCAAGGCCTTAGTTTCAGCAATTTAGTAGATGCATACAATGAGGATAGTAGTTATGTAGGATTTACTCTGCACAGATTGAGATGAATCCACTTTAGATTTTCCCCTGTTATCTTTTCTTTGTCATTTATAATGAGTTGTTTATTCTGTACTTCGGTTATACATAGTTAGAACCAGTGTGTAAAGAAGTTCTTTCATCTAGCATGTGTGTTCACAGTGTCCTGCCTGATGCCAGTATTTAGCAGTAAGTAAAGTCTTATTTGTAGAAGCTTCATTGGAAAGCACAACTTATATTTTCAGAATTTACTCAGGTGAAGTTGTTAGTCGTCAGCTAGAAAGGAAATGACACTTATTTTTCATGAGGGAGTGTCCTCCTTAGTGCTGATTGGGAGACTGCATGTTTTCCTATGTGTTGCCGATTTTGCTAAGTCCTTTGGTTTTCCGAAAACTAAGAAAGTACCGAACAGTTTTGATCCTTATCTCCCAAGATGGGAGTGGGGTGATGTAGCATTTGTTGTAAAGCGGCTCTTGCTATGACCATTTAAGAGTCTTCTGTTGATACAGTACTTTCAATTTTATAAAAACTATAGTCAAAGTCAGCCTCGCTTTTAAGAGGATGGGTAAATAGAACTGGAATATATCGACTCAAGGCTTTCCATAAAGATACTCTACTAGTTTGGCACTATTAAAAATATATTGCTGCAGTATTTGTGTTAAAAAGGATGGATGTGGGTTCTACTGTTTCAGTTTCACTCATATTGTCTTTTGTTGAGGTATGCATGATAAGGTGAACATGGTTCCTTGTCCTCTCCTACTTAAGCCCTTTCAGCTTATCCTCATGTATTGATTGTTTGTTACTGACATTTGGCTTGGTGACTTTTTCCATGCAGTCACTCTTGTCTATCACGTCTGTCCAAAGGATTAGGAAAGGGTAAGCAATTTAAGTGATTGAGTTGATCATGCTTTTTAAGCAATTTTTCTTGGACAAAGTCACTCTTGCAGCCAAACCAATGAGCCTATCTAACATTGTTGCAGAATGTGTGTGTTTCAGAAAACTCCACTGCTTGTGTACTATCTACCACTTAATGTCTTCAAGATGGAGAAGGTGCTCCCAAAGCGAGTTTTAATTTTTGTCCTGCACTGAGTGATATTAAGTAGTGTTTAATGGGGATTGCTGGCTAGAATATTTGAAAAGTAGTCTCCAAACATACGTTTCTAGGTGATCTTCTGTGCTTCATGCACATAAATGGCAGAGAAGTTCCAAAGTGAGTCAGGGAACACTGGCAGACGTTGAGCAGTGTCAGCTGTTCTGTAGACATATTGGGTTAACACTTAGTAGGCTATAACAGGACCATTTGGATGTGTTATGCTCAGGCATTTTCTGGTCTTGGTATGTGGTTTTCTTTTTCCATTGGTCATCTTCTATTGTTATCTCTATTTGAAAAACTTATACAACTTGATGAATCTTTGGAAAAAAAGTATCCATTGGATCTACAATGCCTCTGTGGTGCAGAGACATTTGATCAAAACTTAGGTTAGTGGGCTTTGGGGAAACTTTTAACTAATGGGAACCATTTTCCTATATCAATTAAAGTGTGATCTTGCACAGTGACTGGAGCTTCATCACTAAATCATAGTGGCAGCATTTAGCTTATTCTTAGCCCTGTCCTGTCTTAACACTAACTTTAAAAGGTGAAGACAGTGTCCATCAGAAAAACTCTATCAAATAAAGTAATGTTTTTTTCTATAACTAATTATTAACATCTTTGCTAGTTAGTGAATGTTTGTAAACCTAAATGATATACTGTTCTCAGTGTTTATATCTTTGGGTTTCTTTTTGACTGTCAAGAAAAGAAGAGTCTACAGAAAGCACTGCAGTTGCAAATTCTTGATCAGGCATCTGCATATGAATCAGTACCTATTTCCTCAGAATTGTAATGGTCCCAATGTAGCATCAAATGACTGCAGCAGTAAAGGAACAGAAGTAACAAATCTCAGCCCTGCAGTGTTTCCACCTGTTGATTGTATTGCCAGGTTCTGTATTGTCTCTGTGTGGTCTTTTTCAGCCCATTTGGGAAACGTGTCCTAAGTTTGTGTGATAGTTACAGTTACAAGAGGTGTTGATTATGTAAGAGAAATGTATCAAACGATAGAACCATAAGAACCTAAGTGGTTTCAATTATTTTTCTGATTTTCTTAAGATTGTTACCAGCGTTTGGAATTCTTGGGTGATGCAATTTTAGACTACCTCATAACCAAGCACCTTTATGAAGACCCCCGACAGCATTCTCCTGGAGTTCTGACTGACCTGCGATCTGCTCTTGTCAATAACACCATATTTGCATCATTAGCTGTGAAATATGACTATCACAAGTACTTTAAAGCAGTCTCTCCTGAACTGTTTCATGTTATTGATGACTTTGTTCAGTTTCAAATGGAAAAGAATGAAATGCAAGGAATGGATTCTGAGGTAAGGAATATTTGAAATTTAATTTTTCCCGACTGTCACAAATGTTAGGTTGCCTCATTCCAAGTGTATAAAAATCTTCTCCATTTGCTGATCCTACTTTGGAATAAAACAGGCTATTTATTTTTATAAGAGGTCACTATGTGCTCAAAGATGTCACTGCTTTTGCCCGTGTTCAAGTTATGCATCTTTTATAAAGGGCACCATCTGACATATTCACAGAGTTTTTCCTTGCTAACAACGGTGTTGGTTTGGTGTGTGTTAACTGCTTGTTCTGGGTTTCACTGTGGTATGAGCCCAGAGAGAGCATTGATCTTGTTACGTGTTTTTGTATACAGTTGGCTGATGTGATCATGAGTGGTTCCAAGCAGAGCCGACTTTTGACATATGCGAGCTGGGCCCAGTTGGAGGGGTACACAGGTACTTGACCACCTAAGCTGCCCCTTTCCTTCTCCCTCAGCCCTCCCCCAGGTTCCTTGACCTCCAGTTTAGCAACTGAAAAGGTGATTGAGGTGTGTAGACAAGTTTCAAGTGTGTGTTCGCAGGCCGGTCACTGTCTGAGATATTCAGCCAGGATTGACCTGTGAGCACAAGGGACCCATGGATCACCAGTTGATTGGTGGTGGTGGGGGAGGGTGTTGGAATGAATGGAGAGCGACGATTAGTCCTGGCACCAAATTTAGTTTTGCCCCAGGCGCTGTATGAGGAAAGGCCAGCCTTGATTGCAAGTGCTGTAGATGCATGGTGATCAGGCTTGTATTTAATTTCCTGTGCTCTTTTTGTCGGACGCAGAACCCGTAAATATCCAAACAGCTGTCCTTTCAAATCCTTACTGAAAGAAGTCACCGGCACTCCAGATTTCTGCAATCCAATATCATTTATTGCTCCATGAAGTTGTAAGCATCATACAAGGCTGATGCGTTTCGACCGTCAGTATGGAATTAGGGGCTATGATGGAGACCGACACTGTCAAAACGCATCTCCCTTGAATGATGCTATATATATATGTTCGATGGCATGTGTAGCTGCAGATACACATGCTGTGCATTATCCTGCCATCTAGTGTTGGGCTCGGAGTGTTACAAGTTGTTTTTCTTCGAAGAAGTCTTTTCGAGTCACGAGACTGAGGGACTCCTCCCTTTCGGCTCCATTGCGCATGGGCGTCAACTCCATCTTAGATTGTTTTCTTTCCGCCATCGGGTTCGGACGTGTTCCTCTTCGCTCCGTGTTTCGGTTCGGAAAAGATAGTTAGCAATCGGAAAATTCGACGGTATTTTTTGCGCTCGGTACCGGGTTAGTGCTAGCACATCGACACCGAAGAAAAGAAGAGCTCCGGCAGCCCTTCGGGGCTTCCACTCCTCGGCGGGGCCTGGTTGGCCCGACTGCGTGCATCTTCAAGGCTCATGGAACGGACCCCATTCCGCTTCTGCCCCAAATGCCGCGCTAAGTATCATTATACAGACCAACACTTGGTCTGTAATCTGTGTTTGTCCCCTGAACACAGAGAGGATACGTGCGAGGCCTGTCGGGCATTTCGATCCAAGAAGACACTGCAGGATCGTAGAGCTCGAAGACTTCAAATGGCGTTGACACCGGCCGGACACCCCGACGTCAAAGAAGAGGAGACATTCTCCATTCCGGATTCGGACTCGGACGAGCCAGAGAGCGAGCAGCCGACGAGGCAACAAACCGTGAGTAAACCAGCCCCGGCAAAGACTCATTCGAAAATCATGAAGGCCCAGGGGACGCCATGGCTTTACCCGAAAACGCGGTGACCAAACATCGGCACCGAAAAAGGCCTCCCAGCAGCCGAAGACATCCGACTCCGGTCGAGATACCGGCTCCGAACAGACTCGGCACCGAGATACCGGCTCCGACCAGACTCGGCACCCCGAAATCCAAAAAGGTTTCTTCGGGGCCGAAAAAGACTGCCGAAAAGGTTTCTGTGCCGAAACACGCAGCCTCTGAGCCGAAACACAGCTCCTACACAGAAGAACAGGGCCTTTCCTCACAATTACAAGGCCACAGGTTTGAACAAGAACTGGGCATGGGATAGCCGAACCATACCCAGAGGAGGCTCCATATACAAAAAGACACGGGGAAAATCAGAACTCTTCCTCCAATTAAGATGAAGCGGAAGCTAGCATTCCATGAGGCGGAAATTCAGCCAAAAGCAAAAGTAGCTAAGGAAAGAACACCACCACAGTTTTCTCCACAGCCATCGCCACCGCACTCGTCACATCTATCCCCAGTCGCAACACCCCCAATGATGCAGTCACCAACGCACACAGGGATGAGCCAAGATGACCCGGATGCATGGGATCTGTATGATGCACCGGTCTCAGATAATAGTCCGGAATGCTACCCGGCAAGGCCATCACCACCGGAGGACAATACTGCTTACATGCAGGTGGTTTTTAGGGCAGCTACTTTTCATAATGTAGCATTGCATGCAGAGCCCATAGAAGATGACTTCTTGTTCAATACCCTGTCATCTACGCACAGCCAATACCAAAGTTTGCCAGTGTTACTAGGCATGTTAAAACACACCAAACAGGTGTTTCAAGACCCAGTCAAGAGCAGAGCCATCACACCTATGGTGGAGAAGAAATATAAACCTCCCCCTACGGGCCCTGTGTACATTACACAACAGCTAACTCCTGATTCGGTGGTAGTAGGAGCAGCCCGGAAAAGGGCAAACTCACAAACTTCTGGAGACACACCACCACCCAACAAAGTCGGAAATGCGATGCAGCAGGCAAAAGGGTGGCAGCGCAGGCAGCCAATCAATGGGAAATTGCCAATTCACAAGCTCTACTGGCAAGATACGACAGGGCACATTGGGACAAAATGCAACATTTCATTCAACACCTTCCCAAAGAGTTCCAGAAACGTGCCCAACAGGTTGTCGAGGAGGGCCAAACTATCTCCAACAACCAAATAAGGTTGGCTATGGACTCAGCAGACACGGCGGCCAGAACAGTAAACACAGCGGTAACCATTCGGAGACACGCGTGGCCACATACCTCCGGATTTAAGCCAGAAATCCAGCAGGCTGTGCTGAATATGCCTTTCAACGGACAACAATTGTTTGGGCCGGAGGTGGATACAGCAATAGACAAACTGAAGAAAGACACTGACACGGCCAAAGCCATGGGCGCGCTCTACTCTACAGAGCAGAGGCACTTTTAGGAAGCCGCATTTTAGAGGGGGGTTTCGGGCCCAGACCACAGAGCCTTCCACCTCACAAGCCAGACCCACATACCAGGGCCAATATCAGAGAGGAGGTTTTCGGGGACAATATAGGGGTGGACAGTTCCCTAAAACAAGAGGGAAATTCCAAAGCCCAAAAACCCCACAAACTAAACAGTGACTCCAATGTCACAAACCCCCACCACACAACACCAGTGGAAGGGAGGTTCACAGATTATTACCAAAATTGGAAACACATAACTACGGACGCGTGGGTCCTAGCCATTATCCAACATGGTTATTGCATAGAATTCCTACGGTTGCCACCAAAAGTGCCTCCAAGAGCACACAACATGTCCAAACAACACTTAGATCTGTTACAACTAGAAGTCCAAGCATTGTTACAAAAAGAAGCAATAGAGCTAGTACCCAAACATCAAAAAGGAACAGGTGTTTACTCCCTGTATTTCCTAATCCCAAAAAAGGACAAAACACTGAGACCCATATTAGACCTCAGAACGCTAAATCTTTACATCAAATCAGATCATTTTCATATGGTGACACTTCAAGACGTGATTCCCTTGCTCAAACAACAGGACTACATGTCAACATTAGATCTCAAGGATGCTTACTTCCACATACCCATACATCCTTCCCACAGGAAATACTTGAGGTTTTCAAAGTGTTACCGTTCGGGATAACAACAGCACCAAGGGTATTCACAAAATGCCTTGCAGTAGTAGCTGCTCATATCAGGAGACAGCACATGCACGTATTCCCTTACTTAGACGATTGGTTAATAAAAAGCAGAACTCAGCAACAGTGTCTTCTACACACAAAATACGTCATAGAAACCCTTCACAAACTAGGGTTCTCTATAAACTACCAAAAATCACATGTACAATCGTGTCAAATACAACAATACTTAGGAGCAACAATCAACACACAAAAAGGGATTGCCACTCCAAGTCCACAAAGGGTACAAGCCTTCCAAAATGTAATAAAAAACATGCACCCCAACCAACATTATCAAGTGAGGTTTGTAATGAAACTTCTTGGCATGCTGTCTTCATACATAGCCATTGTCCCAAACGCAAGACTACACATGCGGCCCTTACAACAGTGCCTAGCAACACAATGGACACAAGCACAGGGTCAACTTCAAGATCTAGTGTTGATAGACCGCCAAACACATTCCTCGCTTCAATGGTGGAATCCTATAAATTTAAACCAAGGGCGGCCATTCCAAGACCCTGCGCCTCAATACGTGATCACAACAGATGCTTTCATGATAGGGTGGGGAGCACACCTCAACCAGCACAGTATACAGGGACAATGGGACGCTCAACAAAGGCAACTTCATATAAATCATCTAGAGCTGTTAGCAGTGTTTCTAGCATTGAAAGCTTTTCAACCGCTAATAGCCCACAAACACATTCTTGTCAAAACAGACAACATGACAACAATGTATTACCTAAACAAACAGGGAGGGACACACTCATCACAACTGTGTCTCTTAGCACAAAAAAATTGGCATTGGGCGATTCACAATCACATTCGCCTAATAGCTTAGTATATCCCAGGGATTCAAAACCAGTTAGCCGACAATCTCAGTCGAGATCACCAACAAACACACGAATGGGAAATTCATCCCCAGATACTAAAAACGTACTTTCTATGCTGGGGAATTCCAGAAATAGATCTATTCGCAACAAACGAAAACGCAAAATGCCAAAACTTCGCGTCCAGGTTTCCACACCCACACTCCAAGGGCAATGCATTATGGATGAGCTGGTCAGGGATATTTGCTTACGCTTTTCCCCCTCTCCCACTCCTTCCGTATCTGGTAAACAAATTGAGTCAAAACAAACTCAAACTAATACTAATAGCACCAACCTGGGCTCGCCAACCGTGGTACACAACACTACTAGACCTATCAGTAGTACCTCATATCAAACTACCAAACAGACCAGATCTGTTAACTCAACACAAACAACAGATCAGACACCCACATCCAGCATCGCTCAATCTAGCAATCTGGCTCCTGAAGTCTTAGAATTTGGACATTTAGACCTTACACAAGAATGTATGGAGGTCATTAAACAAGCTAGAAAACCTACTACAAGACATTTGTACGCAAACAAATGGAAAAGATTTATTTATTAGTGCCATAATAATCAAATTCAACCGCTACATGCTTCCGCAAAAAACATTGTAAGCTACTTACTACACTTACAAAAATCTAAACTAGCTTTTTCTTCCATTAAAATACATCTAACAGCAATATCTGCCTATCTGCAGATTACACATTCAACGTCACTCTTTAGAATCCCAGTCATCAAAGCATTTATGGAGGGTTTAAAAAGAATCATACCCCCGAGAACACCACCAGTTCCCTCGTGGAACCTCAATATTGTATTAACATGACTCATGGGTCCACCATTTGAACCCATGCATTCTTGTGAGATACAATACTTAACCTGGAAAGTAGCCTTCCTAGTAGCTATCACATCTCTTAGAAGAGTGAGTGAAATACAAGCATTTACTATACAGGAGCCCTTTATACAAATACGTAAACATAAAGCGGTTCTCCGTACAAATCCCAAATTTTTACCAAAAGTTATATCACCGTTCCACCTAAACCAAACAGTGGAACTCCCAGTCTTTTTTCCTCACCCAGACTCAGTAGCTGAAAGAGCCTTACATACTTTAGACATTAAAAGAGCACTAATGTACTATATTGATAGAACAAAACAATTTCGCAAAACAAAACAATTGTTTGTAGCATTCCAAAAACCTCATGCAGTAAATCCAATATCCAAACAAGGCATTGCCAGATGGATAGTGAAATGTATTCAGACCTGCTATATTAAAGCAAAAAGAGATCTACCTATTACGCCGAAGGTGCACTCTACTAGGAAGAAAGGTGCCACAATGGCTTTTCTAGGAAATATACCTATGACAGAAATCTGTAAGGCAGCCACATGGTCTACGCCTCATACATTCACAAAACATTACTGTGTAGATGTGTTAACACAACAAGCCACAGTAGGACAGGCTGTATTAAGAACATTATTTCAGACAACTTCAACTCCTACAGGCTAAGCCACCGCTTTTGGGGAGATAACTGCTTACTAGTCTATGCACAGCATGTGTATCTGCAGCTACACATGCCATAGAACGGAAAATGTCACTTACCCAGTGTACATCTGTTCGTGGCATGAGACGCTTCAGATTCACATGCGCCCTCCCGCCTCCCCGGGAGCCTGTAGCTGCTATAAGTTGATGAAAATTGTACATTATAGGTTGATGAAACTTTTACATTTGTAAATTTGTAAATATATATCACTTTTATACACATTATGTACATACATACTTACTCCATTGCATGGGCACCTTTACTATATATACAACTCCTACCTCACCCTCTGGGGGAAAACAATCTAAGATGGAGTCGACGCCCATGCGCAATGGAGCCGAAAGGGGGGAGTCCCTCGGTCTCGTGACTCGAAAAGACTTCTTCGAAGAAAAACAGCCCAACACTAGATGGCAGGATAATGCACAGCATGTGAATCTGTAGCGTCTCATGCCACGAACAGATGTACACTGGGTAAGTGACATTTTCCATATATATATATATATATATATATCTCCTGATGAGGCGTCCAAACGCTTTTCGGCGACTAGCACGCTACTCCAGAACCCAAGAGGAATTAGTGGTGGAGATTTAGTATAGGGAACTATGAGTACAGTATTAGTATTATTATGAGTAATTTGAGCGGAGGATATGTGAGTTTGTTAGTTGGATTGGCTAGAGTAATGGATGGATAGAGGAGAGAAGAAACCAGAATTGTTAATTGGGAGTTTATGGTAATAGGATGAGGCTTGGGATGAATAAAGGACAGATGGAGGAGGGAAGAGTCTGTGAAAAGGGGTTAGGTAGATCATAGTAGCAGGAGGGGTTTTCCATTCAAAGGTGAGATAAATGAGGGAGAATTAGGTAGGGTTGTTTGGAAGATCATGGTAGTAAACTGAGGTTTCGGGTGAGCTAGAAGTGGTAGAGGAGGGAAGAGCAATGAGACTAACCTTTCCTAGGAGAGTCGTTATTGTCTAAGTAGAAGAACTTGAAAGACCATCTGCATTAGCATGGTCAGTCCCTGGACTGTGTTCCACTGTAAAGTCTATCTCCTGTAGGGAGATGGACCACCTCCGCAGTTTGGGGATTTTACCTTTCATTTGCATGAGCCATCTGAGAGACCTGTGGTCAGTTTGAACAAGGAAGTGAGACCGAAATAGGTATGATCTCGACTTTATCAGGGACCATACCACAGCAAAAGCGTTCCTCTCAATGGCACTCCAACGCTGCTCTCTGGGGAGTAACCAACTACTGAAAGGAACTGGTTGGCTATGGCCGTCATTGGTTTGGGTGGAGGACCGCTCCTATCCCATGTTCAGAGGCATCTGCCTGCACTATGAACTGCTTTGAGTAGTCTGGAGCATTTAGAATGAGGGCTGAGCACATTAGTTCTTTCAGGGTGTTAAAAGCCTTTTGACAGCTCACTGTCCAGTTTACTTTCTTTGGGCACCAGTTCTGTGAGGGGTGCTACAATGGTACCATACCGCTTCACAAACCTCTTGCAGTACCCAATCGAGCCAAGAAATGCCCTGACTTAAGTCCGGGTGGTTGGAGCTTCCAAGTCCAGAATCTGAATCTTGGATTGTAATGGTTGAACTTGGCGTCCACCTACCAAGTAACCCAAGTATACAACCTTGCCCTGCCATGTCTGGCACTTGCTTGCCTTGATTGTGAGGCCTGCACTTTGCAGAGCTTCAAGGACCTTGTCAAGCTGATCCTGCTAAGTGGAGCTAAAGACCGCTATATCATCAAGATATGCTGTTCTAAGGGCTTCCAACCCAGCAAGTACTTTATTCACCAACCATTGGAGGGTGGCAGGGTCATTCTTTAGACCAAATGACTTAACACTGAATTAGTAATGTCCAATGTCTATCTGAGGTCAAGAAAGCTGTTCTTTCTTTTGCTCCAGGGGTCAGGTCAACTTACCATGAGCCTGATGTCAAATCAAAAGTAATGAGACACTTGGCTGCCCTTAAACTGTCAATCAGTTTATCTGCTCCTGGAATAGGGTTTGCATCTGTTTTAGTGACTGCATTAAGACCTTTATAATCCACACAAAACCTCAGCTCTGGTTTACCTCCCTTGGAATGCAAATGGAGGACTAAGACCACTGGGCTGGCCCAGGGGCTATCCGAGGGATGAATTACACCCTAAATCCTGAATCTTGCTGACTTCAACTCTGATGCTATCCTTCACATGGTCAGACTGTTTATATATTTTGCTCATCATGGACACACCAGTTAGTCCGACCAGCGGTGAGAGAAAAATAGCTTGCCATACTGCTGTAAGATTTCCTACAGTCCGCTTACAGCTGGACAGTGATGGTGTCTGAAAAGACCACTCCACCAGCTGACCCAACTTTGAGGCTGTGGGAGAGGATAGTAAGAGGCTCACTCTCTTCTTCCTGATCCTCATCAATGACCCTGAGCATGGCCACATCAGCCCTGTCATGGAAGAGCTTTAGGCAGTTCACAGGGATAACCCTGTGAGGGTTCCTGGGAGTGCCTAGGTCAACCAAATAGGTGACTTCACTCTTCTTTTCAAGGATAGTGTAAGGGCCATTCCATTTGCCCTGAAGAGCTCTGGGAGACACAGGCTCAAGTACCCACACCTTCTGTCCTGGATGGAACTCCACCGCATCAGCCTTTTGGTCATACCAGAGCTTCTGAAGCTCTTGGCTGGACGTAAGGGTTTTGGTTGCTTTACCCTTGTACTCGGCCATCCTTCAACGTAGGCCAAGCACATAGTCCACTATGTCCTGCTTGGGCTCTTTGAGAGGCCTCTCCCAGATTTCCCTCTCTAGACACAGTGGTCCCCCTACAAGATGACCAAACAGAAGTTCAAAGAGGGAAAAACCCACTCCTTTCCGTGGTACTTCTCTGTAAGCGAAAAGCAAGCATGGTAACAGGCTATTCCAATTTTGGGGGGCGAGGGGTTTCATGGAGTCCTGCAATCATGCCTTTCATGATTTTGTTGAAGCTCAAAACGAAACCATTTCCTTGTGGGTGATATGGGGTTAGTGAACTTAGTTCACTCCACATTCATTCCACATTATCTTGAGGCATGCAGACATGAAGTTACTACCTCTGTCTGATACCACCTCCTATGGGAAGCTCACTCTATTAAAGAGATTGAGTAAGGCCCTAGCAGCTGCAGGAGCAGTGGTAGTCATAAGAGGTATAGCTTCAGGGTACCTGGTGGCATGACCTACTACCACCAGTATGAATCTTTTCCCCAATACTGTTGGAGGGTCTAGGGGGCCAACAATGGCAGCCCCTACGCTTTCAAAGGGAAACCCAGCCACTGGAAGTGGAATTAGGGGACCTTTAAATGGCCACCTGTCTTGCCACTGGCCTGACAGGTGACGCAGGAGTTACAAAATTTCTCCTCCTCCTGGGACATAATTTGCCAGTAGAAGTGAGGTACCAACCTACTAGATTTGGTCTGACCAAGATTCCCAGCTAAGGGGATGCCATGAGCCAAAGTGAGTAGAAACTCTCTACACGGCTGAGGCACTACCAGTCTCCTAGTGGCACTGGGTTTGGGGTCTCTGGACTCGGTATACAGGAGTCCCTCCTCCCAATCAGTTCTGTGGGAGCCACTGACATCTTCCTTTTCCTGGTCAGCATCTTGCTGTCTCAGGCTCTCAAGAGTGGGGCAGGTCCTCGGTCCCTGGCACAGCTCTTCCCTAGAGGGTTCCCTCGGCCTAGGAAATCTGCGGTTTAAGGCTCAAGTTCCTGGGGCTCAGTTCCCTCAAAGGATGATTGGTCTTCTACCTGAGGAGAGGGGACCTGAGCTTGAGACTGCTCAGAAGCTGGTTTTGCCAGACTTCCTGCCCTTTCTCTTGGAGCGCTGGCCCATTATTCCATGATCCAGCACATCCTTTGCACCCTGGGCTTTGCATTGCACTCCGATTTTCACGCACACTCAATTAGGTATACCCAGCATACACAGGTCTTTCTTTCAACCTCAGCCCATGCTGAGGAGTCCAGATCATTTCCCAGCAGACAGGCCACAGAAATTGCAGAGGATACCACCACCTTCTTCTGGCCAGTAACCACTCCCCACTCTAAGGACACCGTTGCCATGGGATGGACCTTAGCTTGTTTGTCAACACTGTTGAATGTGAAAGGTTCACCATTCAAATACTGTTCTGGGGATATCAGTTTTTCAGTTACCATGGTGACACTTGCACTTGTATCCCTCAGTGCTTTAACTCTGATCCCATTAATATGAGGCTGTTGTCTGTACTTCCCCAGATTACTGGGCCAGACAGCCAGGGCAGCTACATCAACTCTCTCTCAGACACTAAATTTGCTTCTTTAAGCTCTCCAACATGGTCAGAGCCTTCCTGGGATCCCATCTGGATACTTAACCACTGCAGCAGGAGCTGCAGGTGCTCCTATTGGGGATTCTTTTTGGGACTGACGGGTTCTCTAGTTCCGTGCCTATTGGCAATTGAAGCACCAAGCCTTTTTGGCATCCCAGTTTTCACCCTGGTACCTACCCTTGGTCTGTGTTTTGTCTCTTGGCCCACCATCCTCAATGGGTTTTTGGGGGCCTTTAGAAGACACTTTGGGGGTTATTCTAACTTTGGAGGAGGTGTTAATCCGTCCCAAAAGTGACGGATTTACCACCAGCCGTATTACAAGTCCATTATATCCTATGGAACTCGTAATACGGCTGGTGGTATATCCGTCACTTTACCGACACTTTTGGGGCGAATTAACACTCCTCCAAATTTAGAATAACCCCCTTTGTTTTTATCTTTAGACTGGTCACCATCGTTCACTTGAGGGGCTTAGCAACCACTTTCTTTTGGTCAGCCCACCATGAGTTGTCTTGGATACCCTAGGCTTGACCCATTGGTCTGCCTTCTTTCCCAATTCTTGGGGTGAAATAGGACCTAGGTCTAATGGGTACTGGTGCAATTTTTTAGAAACACCGTTACTTAACAGTTGTTCTTTCATAATAGTATTGTAAAGGTCATCATAGTCTTGCACCTGGTTCCCTCTCAACCAGCCAACTAGTGTTTTGACTGAAGAGTCAACAATATCTACCCCGGACTGACTAGAGGTTTTTCCTATTCTCCCTGAACCTGATTCTGTACTCCTCAGTGGTGAGTTCATATCCCTCAATCAGGGTATCCTTCATGCAGTCATAGGACTCTCCATCTGCCTCATTGAGATTCAGGAGCCTATCCCCGCACTTTCCTCAGAATTGCTCCCAGAGGAAAGAGCCCCAGTTCTTTTGGCTGAGTTTACTCATTTTACAAGCCGTCTTAAAGGCTGTAAACCACTTGGTGATATCATCACCTTCTACATATTTTAGGGCAATCCCTTTTAGGATCTTAGGTTCAAAAGCTTCTTCTTTTTCCCTGTTGAAAATGTTGCTGCCACCAGAGATGAGTCCTAGATCCATCTCAGCTCTTTCTTTTTCCATAGCTGAGTTTAGACTCCAACCCATTCCTCTTAGCTAGCATCTGGAGTAGTTTAGCATCTTCACTATCTACATCTCTCGGTGGTGGTATTGTCAGTGGAGTTGAGGAGGGATTCATCATCCTCTTCTACCTCCTCTTCGTCCTCACTCTCGTGTGGGGCTTCTTTATTTGTCATGACTCTATCATTTTACGTAAGCAGCTGCTGCAGATGAGCTTTGTTTTAGACCCCATGGCAAGTTTCCATGCTTGGCCTTACGTTGGGCTACCTTAATGTTTTGGTAGGGGCCAGGTTGAGCTCCTGGGATATACCTGCTGCCTCAGTCATGGTTTTTAAACTGGTTCCGACCTTTTTAGAAATGTAAAAAAGATTCTAAGTAGACTTCTAAAAGGTCTAGCTAACTAAAAGTGTTTTAAATTCTAAATGGTTTGGACTGGGGGACTTAACACAAGGCCCTAACAGCAAACGTTAAACAATTTAGAATTTTTTTTTCCTAACTAAAGACAATTTTGGATACCTTAGTGGTATCACTTGTTAACAGAGTGGGGCAGCAAATGTCAAGTTTTGTACCTCATTGCTGCGCCACCAATGTAGAAAGCTGGCTCTTGATATCATGCAGAGAGTCCAGGGGTTCCCTTACCAGTGGACAGGGGTTTGCTCTTGGAATCCCAAGGTGCTCTATTATGAGGTAGTGTGGTCGACCAGCCTTGGGCTTATCAAAGAGGAGTGTTAGTCATCTTCAAGTACACACACAGTGAATAAATGAGTCACCCGTCTCAATAAGGAGATCCACACCAGTTTACAAAAATGACAAGTATCTTTATATGTGTTTAGGCACCAGAATCAATATGATCGGGTACGTATGATTTTCAGGAAAAATCTTTACAGTTTGGAGAAGTAAACAGTGCAATTTCTGGAAGCTGCAATCTTATCCTATGGAGGAAAAACAAATATGGCAAACAGGAATAGAACAGCTACTTATGGGACCAATCTCCTGGACTTAAGATTAGTATTGGTCAAGTGTCAGGACCACACCAACAAGTCACATGATGCGGCACTGGGGTGGCCAGGTGCAGAGGTATAGTATGACAGAGGGTGCCCAGTGTTAGTCAATGGGAATGGGTCCAGTTGAAAAGAGGCTGCAGGTATGGACAGGAAGTCCAGTTGAGGAGAACCACCAGGTGGGTTAAAGTCTTGAGATGCTCGGGACATGTTAGGTTCTCTTCTCCATGGCCAGGGGCGAGGGG
Organism: Pleurodeles waltl; assembly: GCF_031143425.1. Classification (NCBI taxonomy): domain Eukaryota; kingdom Metazoa; phylum Chordata; class Amphibia; order Caudata; family Salamandridae; genus Pleurodeles; species Pleurodeles waltl. Next base: position 901,211,072 of record NC_090448.1, on the reverse strand, counting down.
TGCAGGGGTGTCCTGAGGCATCATGTTTTCTCCATTATTGAGATGGCCTGCAGGCAGTGTCAGGGACTCCAAAGTGGCCAAGCCAGAAGTTGGCCCTGTCTCTTGAGGCCTGGGGGGCCCAGATGGCACCGTTGGAACACTTCAGCTCAGGCTAGGCAGCACGGTGTGCAGTGGTGCTTTCTGGTGTCGAGTTTTTGCAGTCCAGAGTCCTTGCAGTTTGTCTTGGAGTGCATGCGAGATGTTGGGCATCAGCTCCGCTGCTCCATAGGAGTTCCTGGGCCCTTATGGAAGGCAGGCAGTCCACCCAGGCTTTTGAAGGCACAGCAGCTTGCAAGATGAATCGACTTTGGCACAAATTGGCAGGAACAGCAGACGGGTTGCAGAGCTGAGACCAAGTCAGGTGCTTCATCCTCAGTTTTTGTTTTTGCAACTCTTGGGTGTTGTTGTTCATCGTTGGTCAGCAAGAATCTGATTTCCTGGTGCCAGGGGCTCCCATAATTACTGAATTTCAAGGCTGTATTGGGGAGTGTAGGGCAGTAGCCAATAGGCTACTTACCCCTATGGTCACTACACCCTCTATATGATTAATTTCTGTGGGAAGTAGGCATAGAACTGTCCCAGATTTCCCAAATCTGCCAACACCAAGATGGCAGATTTCTAAATGTGGTGTCCACATCAGGCAACTCAACTTAGGGGTGGGACTGACCTGAGGGGTGGACTAAATTTCCCACCTGACCAGGTGCTAAAGGTGCCCTGGGGCAGAGGGTTTGGCATCTCTCATTTGATTGAAACCAGATCTGCATACTATGGGCTTCTTTGAAGCCCCCTGCTTAGCAATGCAGATTGAATGAAGGTCATCTGTTTGGGTGGGGTGTGTAAACACCTCTCCCAGAGTAGGCTTTGTTTGTGACCACCCGATAGCAAAGGCTCCCTCCATTTCTTCTGGCCCTGTTTTTGCTGGTTTGAGGACTCCCCAGTGCTAAAGTGCAGGTGCTCTCTCCCCTAAGCATTGTAACATTGGTTCCTACCTAGCTGGCATATTTAATTTAGTTGTACGTCCCTAGTAATGTGCACTAGAGGTACCTCGGGCCTGTAAATTAAATGCTACTAGTGGGCCTGCAGCACTGGTTGTGCCACCCACATAAGTAGCCTCTTAACCATGTCTCAGACCTGCCATTGCAAAGCCTGTGTGTGGTTTCACTGCCACTTCAACTTGACATTCAGAGCTACTTGCCAAGCCTTAAACTCCCCTTTATCTACATATGTCACCCCTAAGGTAGGCCCTAGGTAACCCATAGGGCAGAGCGCTATGTAAGTAAAAAGCAGGACATGTACTTACGTGTTTTACCTGTCCTGGTAGGAGAAAGCTCACTCGTTTTCCACTACTGGGAGGCTTGCTTCTATCAAAGGACAGCATTAGAACTGCCCTGATATACTTTTAAGTTGTGGATTCTGATGTGAAAGAAGTAGCCCTTTTATGTTTAGTATAACCACAATGGTAATAGAAAATCCTGCTTACTTGTTAAGTTGGATTTAATATTACTATTTCAGAAATGCCACTTTTAGAAAGTGGGCATTTCTCTGCACTCACTACCATCTGTGTCTTCCAAGCTGTCTCCAAATCATGTCTGGTCTGTGCTGGTTGGCAGCTCCCCTTGTGCATTCCACCCAGACAGCCATAAACACAGGACACGCAGTCACATCTGCATTCATCTGAATACTGAATGGATCTCCCTGAGCAGGTAGGGTCGAGGGGCTCTCTCTTACACTTCAGAGGCCAGTGACCTCCCCTCACACAAAGGACTGATAATCCCCCCACAGATATCCTGGCAGACAGGACTGGGCTGAAAGGGGAATTTATGCACTTCAAAACCACTCTTTGACGTTTCCCCCACTTCAAAGGATCTTTTGAATATATGTACTGGCTCTCTGACCCCACCAAATCAGACACTTCAGGATTTGCACCTGGACTCTGTCAGAGGGACTGCCTGGCTACTCCAAGGGCTCATCTAGACTGCTTGGCTGAGAAGGACTGCTGCCCTGCTTGTTGCCCTCTGAGTCTGCTGGAAGGACTCTGCCTTCCTCCAAGGGCTTGGATTGAGCTTGCCTCCTGTTCTGAAATGTCAGGGCCAACAAAGACTTCATCTACTAGCTTCTAGATAGTTCACAGACTTCAGTGACTCGAGCACCGATGCCGCTACCCGAAGCCACACCGCTGCCAGCACCAGTTCCGTGGTCCTCCCTGCACACAACGACCTTGATCTGCAACGAAATTCCAATGTCGCTGCGATACTGCGGACGTCCCACAGTGTGGTCGCGGTACTGCGAAGTCGACTCATCACGTCTTGACCGACTGGATTAATCTACGCCAACGGGTGACAAGGAACAGACACCGCATCAGCTCTCAGGCAACAGAAGAGAACAGATGCCTTGCCTCCCCTGCCTCGCAGTACGGACCGACTCCTCACCTCTCCGGACACAGTAAGGGAATGACGCCGCACCCGCTCCAGCGACGCATTACCTCCACGACTCCGTGAACGTCTTTGTTTTTTCATTGAAAGGTACTGTGCCTGGGGGTCCATGCAGCTTGGTGACAAGCGCCAGTGGCGTCGGACTATTGGGAACGACTCAGTCAGCGATGTCGTGATAGCCCCAGTTGGAGTTGTTGCATTTCTAATCGCTTTAATGGGATTTAATCCTTAAAAATACATATCTTGGCTTGTATACATCAGATTTTTGACATTTTAACCATATCTTATTCAGATAAAGATGATCTATTTTTTTCTAAACTGGTGTGGTGTACTTTTGTAGTGTGTTTACTGTGTTGCTATATGAGTTATTGCAAAAATACTTTACACATTGCCTGCCTGCTCTGTGCCAAACTACCAGGGAGGGAGCACAGGATAATTTGGATTGTTTTGTGACGTACCCTGACTATGAATGTGGTCCCTACTTAGGCAAGGGTGCATACCTCTGCCAACTAGAGACCCAATTTCTAACAAGGGGCCTATATGCTCTTGCAGATGTGCTCTCACATGTATTATAATGTGCCATGCCTTAGTTGACTGACATATATTGCATGCATTAGGGGACAGGGCAAAAAGGCTGCGTGTCTTGTCATATTTTCACTTTTTGCTGCAGCAAGACATGTAGCTTGGAATGGCAGTCTGTATGTTCTAGGTGAGGGGTCCCTGAGGGTGGCACAGTACATGGTGCAGCCCTTGAGGACAATTTTTGGTACCCATGCCGTAGGTTCCAGGGGTACCATTTACAAGGGATTTACGTGGGGGAGGGGGTGGCAAAGGTATTTCCCATTTGGGAACAATTGCCCATTTTTAGGGAAAGAGATTTGGCACTGGGGACCTCAATAGCGGGGACCCAGTGCACTTTCAGTCAAAATTGCATCATGTACCAGGCAAAAAGTAGGGGTGACCATGTCAAAAAGGGGCACTTTCCTACAGTGCTTCATGAAGGTACATGTGTTTTCCCGCTGTGCTCCTCAAGTGCTTCTCTCCCCTAACTACAATCAGTATTGGTCTCTATCACCCCCGTGCTTCTTCCTCTCTGACTTCACCTTGCTCTCTCTTGCCATTATTTCTCCCTCTCACCCCAGCTCTAAGTGTTGTTAAAGCTCCCAAACCATTCCCTCTCTGTTGTTTCTCCACACTCTTCTGATGATTTCCCCCATCTGCACACTTTGTGATGCCTCCCCAACCTTCGCTTAAAAAAATGTATATTTTCATGCTACTTATTTATTTTTTTCAACCCAACTTGTTAAATCTAATAGAAAAAATTTGTTAGCTTAATTTTTTAGGTGCACATGGATTGTGTGTGTGTGGCTGCAGAATGATGATGATGAGTCATAACAGCTATGTCTGAAATTTTTATGTTCAGAGGACTATTTTTATTTTCAAATTTGTGCATATATATATCTATATCTATAGGGGACATTGGCGAGGGGACAAAAAAGTGTGACTTATCTAGATAAGTTTGCTACTGTCTGGTGAATCTGCACAAAATTTAGCAGAAGCTAAGAAGGAATCGTTTTCTCTAGGTATGTCAAGTTTAATGCCAGTCCATAACAGAGGCAATAATAAAGAGGGTGGGTCAATAAGTTTTTCATTTTTAATGATGGTGCTCTTTGAGCAATGTGTGTCACGCCTGGCAAGTAGTTAGTAAGAGATGCCTAGTACAGATATATTATGTTTTGTGAAGTTCAAATGGGGGGCAGAGGATAAAGACGATAAAAGTATTTTTGATTTACTATTAACTTTGGCACTGTTTGATGACTCTGCAGGAAATATAGCAAGACCTTGGTGTGCTTAAGCTTCTTTTAGTGTTTTTAAGGTTGTCCATACAAGACGTTGATGGGACAAATAAGTGGTCATTTTTAAACATGTTAATACAGCCTGGGATTTGGATGCACCTCATTAGTACCAGTTCAACACCCAAATATTGTGATAAGCAACAGAAAGGTGAACAGTGAACCTTTGTAAGGGGCCTTCTACAGCGCGGCAACACATGTCCCTGCATTTTTAGTAACTTTTGAACCGTTTAAACTTGAAACAATATGTCTTTTTTGTTAAAATCTGCAGATTCTTCAGCAGATGACGGATTATGTGGCAAATGTATAATTATGCAAAAAAGTGCTGCAGCCACACAGTCGCATAATTCCAGTGGCCTTGTCTAATGATGAGTATTCACCAAATAGAGCATTACTGAATGTAAGTAACTTGTTTATCTAGGATCTCGGCATTACTCAAGATTGTGTGATTAATGTTTCCTGATACCCCGAAGGCAATCATCCAGGGGGGTGCAAAGCTTATCGATCTCTGAACACAAAAAGTGAAGTAGGTCACACTACAAAAAACAGACTCCTTCCTGCTCAGAAGTGTAGGACTGTTTTTGCTCCAGGTCCTGGTTACGCTCCAGGTCCCCATTTTCCAGTAAGTTGAATATGAAGATGAGGAGTCACACCACAAGTGCTAAAGTCTAAGTGAGACTCATCCCAGTCATACTACTTCCGCTCCTTGGAAATGTTGCTCATTAGCAACTGCACGTTCTCTTCTGACTCAGAGCCTTTTCTGTGACTAGTCCTAGTGAGCCATGCATTTCCCATGAATTTGTTGATCCCACAGCAGATAGTGTCCTTTAGGGCAGCTGTGATGAAAATTTGAAGGATTTTGCTGACTCCCTATAAAGCACCTTCAGGCCCCAAGGAGCCACTGATACCCCATATCTTGGGCTTCTCTGGCAGGTCTGACCCTTTGTGTACCCTCCCGGCCACAGCTCATGCCTCCTTTCCTGCACCAGAAGCCTAGTCTGCTCTGACTACCCTGGCCCTGAGTGCAGTAGGACCCTCACCGGATCAGATTCTAATGCCATGGTTTGATCTGGACTGACGTGCGCCTGTGCAGGGCCGATGTTTCGCTATGAGATTTCCAAGGCACTGCCCCTAATTTGGATGAACCCCTGACTTTCACTCAATGCCAGTATGATAGGCAGGAAGCCTTGTTAGGATAGTCTTTCTGATGCCGCTCAAGGGCTTCAAAATGTTTTGAATTAATAGGATGGCCTTTTCAAGAAGTGGACAATTTCCTCCTTCCTCCCTACACTGATGCTGGGTTATATTTAGATCTACAGAATGCCACTTGTCTAAGCAATTCCTCAGAGACAGAGTTGGCCACGGGAATTTCCTGTGACGTGCTGAAATCCTTTATAGATATAACTTTGGGTGGTGCCAGACTTTTTGACAAGAAGGCAGGTTCTGCTTTCACTTTTTAAAGACCACATTGCTATTGCGTGCTCTTTAGATTTTCTTTTTACTGCTCAACAGTTTGGTCAGTTTGACTGAAAATATAGAGGCAGCCTTTGCACCTCTTATGACAGCTAACACAGAACGTTTGACATTCAAGAAGACATGATAGTGGCAGAGGCCTTAGACTTCACTAGGGACAGCAGACCTCTTCTTCCTCCTTCCCTGCTGCAAAGGTTATTGCTGCCAGGCATCCATCCCCGAGTCCATTTACCCTGGGCACTGAGACATGTTTGTGGCCTGGTGTGGAGTCTGCAAAAAAGACCCTTTGCAAGCCAAACCGTCAGCCGTTATATATTGTTTGTTTTGGATTTGGCTCAGCAAGGCCTTGCTGTGGGCACTAATAAAGATTATTTGTTCTGCCTTTTTGCATTTGCTGGACAAACTGTCCCTATTTAAGTTACTTGTGATGATGTGCTTTCTTAAAAGTTTAACACACATTCCCTCCCAAACAGATTGTGATGCCACTGTGGGACTTTAACTTGGTCTTGACATTTTTCATGTGTATTTCCTTTGAGCATATACACAGCTGCTTGTTGTTCTGATCTTAAAGACTATCTTTCGCTTTGTGATCACTTCAGCTCGTCACATGAGTGAACTCCAGGTCCTTTCAGTAAAATGATGCCTTTCAGCAACCCATCACTCTTTCACTCTCTCATTGTTTGCCCTGCCTCACCCTCAAGGAGAAGGCAAGGCGTCATTGTTAGGACCCCAAAAGTGCTTCAGACTTTTACATCAAACCCACCAAGGACCATCCGTTGGACCATCAGCTTTTTGTTGGGTTCTCTGGGGGCAAATAAAGGGAAGGCTGTGCAAAAAAGGACTCAATTGAGGTGCGTAGTCTTCTGCATCAAAATGTGCTACACTTTGTCCAAAAAGCAGCCTTCAGAATGTCTGAAAGCCAGATCTACCAGGAATAAGGCCTGGCCTCTACCACTGCACTGGCATGCAGTGTGCCTTTACTTGATATCTGCCAGGCTGCGCCTCGGGTGTCCATACATACATTCATAAAGCACTACAGCCATGGGGTTTTTAGTCAAACAGTTGAAATCCCACCTGCAGATTATGCACAGGTTTCTCTTCATAGAGCTCATTCTGGCATTTAAGGCAGTGAGTTTTGAACACAATGGTAATGATCTCGATGGTTTAACCTCTTTCCTGGGTTCTGGTGCTTGAGGTTTCTTGGCCTCCTTCATTCTGCTCCCAAGTGCCCTTTAAAACATCTGAACCTTGTGGTGGAATCTCCTCCTGCAGTGGGCAAAGACCTAGTATTGGTTTTCGGGCAACATCTACATTTCGAAGTACATCAAATAAGGACCTTTGGTATTGGCTTTCAGACACCGGCCGGATTTACGAGTTATCCCTACTTAATCCAGAGCTCACAAAAGTGACAGATGCAACGTCTCTGGATTGAGGTGATCATCTGGGAGCGATAAAGATCAAGGACCTTTGGTCTCCCAAAGAGCAGAAGCTCCACATAAAGTTTCTAGAGCTTTGAACCGTACAGTTGGATATGAAGGCCTTCCTCCCATTCATCAAGTGGAAGCCATTTCCCATGTTAACAGTCAATGCAACCACCATTCAGTATTCCAGCAAGCAGGGCATTATAGGATTTCTGATTGTCTGCTAGGAGCCATTGCACCTCTCAAAATGGCTGTACTTCCAAGAGACCTCCTTAATGGTCAATAATTTTGGTGGTCTCTATAAATACCAGAGTGGATGAACTCAGCAGATGTCAGCTGGCGGACTACAAATTACATCTACTTGTAGAAGTGGCTAAAGGTCTCTTCCCCCTTCGGGGCATGCCTTGGTTGAATATTTTCACCACTGCCAAGTTTGAAGGTCCTGATAATTGCACACTTGAGTTTCCACTAAGAGATGTCCAAGGAGACGCATTGAACTTGCGCATTCCACCTGCAATGGGATGCAGGTTTCCTGTAAGCATACCCGCTGTGCCTCTATTGCCTTTAGTTCTGAAAATAAGGATACACTAGGTTTAGATCACCCTGATTGCTCCTGCCTGGCCCTGTGGAGTGAGATACAACAGTCTGTTGAGCCTGCACATATGCCCTCTGATCAGACAACCTTCTGGGAGGACCACCTGCCTCAGTAACAAAGTAGGGTTCTGTTCCCAAATCTTAACAACCTGCTCCTCCCTGCATGGCTGTTGAGCTGTCCCTACTGAGCGGGCTTGATTTATCTTCTTAATTAGTGAATGTTATATACGCAGTCTGTTCCCCCAGCTCTGTAATTTTTTTACTCTGGTCATTAGGTGAAATTTGCGGTATGATGCAGAGAACATCGAGGTGACCCTCTGCAGGCCAGCCTATTGGATGTTTTGTGGTTTGTTCTATTTCTGGCACTGGAAGGCTTTGTGGTGGTCACTGTTTCAGCCTTTCTACATTTGCCTGATCAATCTTGATCAGTCAGGTCACCAGTTGTGATGTGTTCTGTGAAGGGTCTCACTCGCAATCTTTGTTACACTTCAATGGGACCTTAATTTGGTATTTATCGCGTGCCCTTCAAACCCATACACAATTGCTCTCCGAGATTACTGACCATGAAAGGGCTATTTGACATTGTGATTGCTTCTTAAAACTTGGTGCTGCAAACTGGCACTCCCTCTATTTTCTGAAAGTGATATCACCCTTTAATGTGGGGCAGTCTATTTTTTTGCTTGCTTTTTTGTTGTTGCTCTGCCTCGCCCCTTTAAAGAAGAGTAAAGGCTTCCCCGACTAAAGCTGAATGAAAATCTTATATGAAATGCAAGAAGGAGTTCTAGGTGGAATACCAACTTTTTATTAGTTTTTACAGTGCTAAAAAGGGACCGGCAGTCCAGAAAAAACCTTCTCCAGGCGGATTGTCCTCTGCATCAATATATGCTATGCCCTGACCAAAAAGTATCCTCCTAAGGTTCTTCAGGCCAACAAAGTCACGGCTACCACAGTGGCATAGGGAAGAGATATTCTGGTGTTGGGCACCTTCCAAGCTGCTACTTAGGGATCTGTACACATCTTCACCGGGCAGAGCTGCCTTGACATTATCATCAAGGAGTGCCATTTCACCTTGTCGGTCTTGCAGGACTTTCTGGTTTAAGTCACTCCTCAGACTCTCCTACCTTTTGGAAAGTACTGCTTAGGTATCTATTCAAAAGATTAGAAATCTGTGGGTAGAAGCATGTAGCGGAAGAATAAGTTACTGATCTTCGAGAATGCTCTGTTCGATGGCATGTGTGGCTTTTGTTACACATGCTGTGCATAAGCTTGCCATCTAGTGTTGGGTTCGGAGTGGTACAACTTATTTGTCTTCGAAGAAGCTGTTTCGGGTCACAGGATGAAGTGACTCCTCTCGGCTCAGTAATATTGGTAATGGGTATCGAGTCCTTTCTCTCTGCCATCAGGTTCGGAAGATTGATCTCTCGCTCTGAGTTCTCGGCTTAATTCAGGTCAAAACAGTATTCTCTCGCTCTTTATATCACAGTCGGTATTATTTTCAGTCACGTATTCTACTACAATTTATCTTTGGTTCCAACTTGCACTCAGAATTGATTTTAAGCCCTTTGGGGCAGATGTGGACCTCTAGGGCTCTCTTTGGCCTACCTCCTTTACGTTGCATTGAACTATGCAGCCCTAATGGAAAGAACTCCATTGAGGTTTTGCTCTCAAGCTCATCCTGTCCACACACCAACCAAAACCAGGTGTATAATTTGTGTCTTTCACCCGACCACAACGAGCATATATGCGAAGCATGCGGTTCCTTTCCATTGAAAAAGACCCTCTGGGATCGAAGAGCACATCGGATGGAAATGGCGTCTTAAACTCCAGACGATACACCAGACATCTTCGGAGATGAGCATGCACAAGAAGAGTTGGAGCAGGAGGAGGCCTTCTCCATTCAAGATTAGGACTCTGATGGACAATCTGACATCGAGAGTCAAACGTTGCAGTTGGCGCAAACCTGAGTAAAAAGACACCTTCACCCTCTGTCAAAACTACATCAAAAGAGGTCACCGGTCCTCCACTGCCTTCCAGACATGGTGAGAGCCGAGAAACTCATTTGGATGCCCTGCCTTCCAGCTCTGCACCAAAAAAAAACAAAGAGAAATCTTCGATATCGACCTCCAGCACTTCCACCTAGGCTCTGACACGAACGAAGTTACATGGTGCTTCGATGCCAACCACTTTGGTACCGACCACTTGGGCCTCGTAAAATAAAAAACATCTACCTACAGTTTCGGCACCAAAAATATCCGATATACAAAAGACTTTTGATCCAAAAATCTTAAAAAGGACCTCTATGGATTCTGGACTGTCTCCAACCACCACCTCTTCACTGGTGGAATAAATTTGAGAAGTTATGGATGGTCATCAGCACAGACTTTAGATTTAAGAGGGAACAGGATAGATTATAACATCACCTTCTCCCCTTGAAAGAGGAAATTGACTTTTCAAGAGGCTCTTGACTCCTTTCCACCTCCAAAAAAGACTAAAAATGAAAAGGCTCCTTCTCTTACTCAGCCTTCTCCTCAACCCTCTCCACCTCCATATAATTCTCCACAGCGTGCTCCTGCACCAACATCTCCCCCTCCTTTGGGTTTCACACCACCCAATTCACCAGCTGATGGGGATCATAATTTGTGAGATACATTAGATAATCAAGATCCATGGGATACATATGATCCAGATCCTATCACACTTAATGATCCCGATCTCTACCCAGCTAGACCTTCACCACCTGAGTATTCAACCTTTTATCAATAGGTTATAGCTAGGGCACCAACGTATCATAATGTACATATATACACAGATCCCATAGAAGAGGATTTTGTGTCTGACACCCTTGGCGTAACACACAAGGAGAGTCAATTTCTTCCAATGCTCCCAGGCATGCAGGTGAAATATTTAAAGAGCCAATTAGATTAAGGCAGTGGTTCCCAAACTGTGCGCCGCGGCTCCCTGGTGCGCCGTCAAAACTAGCCAGGGGCGCCGCACACAGTCTGGAAACCACTCGGAGGTGCTTTGAATCGGTAGCTTTTCCTCGTGGTATTGGAAAAAAACACCCTGCATTAATTATTCTGACCAGCGGAGGGCGCCAAAGTACCATTAATAATATCCCTGTAACAATTTTTTTTCCAATAAATGATTTTCAGCAACGTGAAGGAGAGAATAAAGAAGACAAACAGTAAATAGTGTAGGTACAGGTACAGGCTGGGATTACGTTCCCCCACCCGCCAAAAAAAGTAACGTAACGGGGAGCCGTGGCCAACACGGCCAATAGGTCAAAGGAGCCGGGGATCAAAAAAGTTTGGGAACCACTGGATTAAGGGTTATCACTCCTAAGGTTGATAAATAAAAATACAAAGCTGCACCCATCAATTCTTTATTTATAAAATCATGAATCCCTCCAGACTCTATTGTTGTTTCCGCTGCTCGCAAGAGGGATAATAGCCAATCAAGAGGAGAGACACCTCCTCCTGTTAAAGATAGCAAAGAATTAGATTGGCAGGTAAAAGAGTGGCAGCTCAAGCAGCCAATCACTGGCAGATTGTTAATGCCCTGCCATTAAAATCCCGATACAATAGAGCTCACTAGGAGGCCATGGAAGAACTACTGCAATACCTCCCTTAGGAGCACCGTAAAAGGGGTTTAGAAATTGTAACTGAAGGACAAACAATTTCAAATAATTAATAAGATGTGCACTCGATGCTGCTGACACAGCCGCACGTAGTGTTAATACTATTATCATCATTAGGCAACATGCCTGGCTCAGATGCTCAGGCTTTAAATCAGAGGTACAGCAGGCAGTGTTAAACATGCCATTTGACAAAGAGCAGGTTTTTTTTGGCACACAAGGGAACACCACATTTGAAAAACGAAATAAAACCAAACTAGAGGCTTTCGGTCATCATTTAGTGACCAGTCTTCTACTCAGAGAAAGCCCACCTCTAAACACAACAGAGGTTATTTTAGAGGTTCCTACAGAGGGAATAGTAACAAAGAAAGAGGAAAGCCATCTAAATCTAGAGGTTCCTCAGCCAACACCAAACAATGACTTCCTCACAAACCTACCAACTCACACCACTCTGATAGGGGGAAGATTACAACATTTTTAGCTGCAATGATCTCAAACTACCACAGATCAATGAGTAATTTCAAGTTATCCAAAATGATTACTGTCTGGAGCTCACTTCCCTACCACCAAATATATTCCCTCGTACTCGCAAACTTTCACAAGATCATATTGCTTTTCTTCTTCTCAAAGGGGCTATAGAACCAGTGCCATTACAACACGAGGGTACTGGAGTTTACTCCCTGTATTTCCTAAAACCAACGGGTCTCTCAGACCAATATTAGATCCCAAACCCTTAAACCACTACATCCTATCAGAATACTTCCAAGTGGCCATTTTTCAGGATGTTATCCCCCTACTACAAAAAGGCGACTTTATGACAGCGCTAGACCTAAAGGAAGCTTACTTTCACATTCACATTCATCCAGCACACCACAAATATCTATGATTCATAGTTACAGGAAAACATTGCCAATTCAATGTTTTACCATTTGGAGTCTCAACCGCTCCCAGAGTAATCACAAAATGTCTCTTGGTATTCGCAGCACATCTCAGAAAACAACAAATTAATGTCTTCCCTTAATTGGACGATTGGCTCATCAAAGCCAATAAATTCACACAATGTCAACGTCACGCTCAGATCACAATCCAACTTGTACGCTCTCTAGCATTCACCATCCATTACCTCAAATCTCATCTGCACCCTCTCCAGGTACAGCCCTGTCTAGGACGAACCCTCAACACACAATTAGGACTAGAATTTCCCAGCCCAGTCTGAGTTCTGGCTTTTTAAACAATGATTGCTACATTAACAGAGAACCAAGCGTACACAGTAGGATTTATTATGCGACTGTTACGGATGATGGCATCTTGTATTGCCATCGTACCTCATGCCGGACTTCATCTGCGTCGTCTTCAACAATGTCTCTCTCATCAATGGTCTCAGGCACAGGGTCAGATGGAAGATCTAGTCTTGTTGGACCGCCATACTTATCGCTCTCTGCATTGGTGGAACATCACAACTCTTATCAAATAGACCTATTTGTCACACATCAAAACAAAAAATGCCAAATCTTCGCCTCCGTGTACACACACTCTCAATCCAAAGGCAATGCTCTATGGAAGAATTGTTCAGGGATATTTGCTTACACTTCTCCCCCTCTCACACTCATTTTCTTTCTGGTCCGGAGACTCCGATTGTCCCTCAACATGATCCTGGTAGCTCCTACATGGGACATCAACCATGATTCACAACACTACTGGAACTCATTGGTTCCACATCCAAAGGTTCCCAGCAGATCAGACTTTCTAATAAAAAAACAGGGTCAAATAAAACATCCAAACCCAAATCGCTCAACCTAGAGATATGGCTCCTGAGGTCATAGAATTTGGGTATTTATAATTACCACAGGAATGTATGGGTATTCTTAAAGAAGCACACAAACCTACAACCAGACAATGTTATCCAGTCAAATGGAAACGTTTTGTTTGCTATTGTCTAACACAAAATATTGACCCTCTTAAGCCAACAGTGCAAGACATTATTTGTTATTTACTACATTCACAAAAAAGCAAATCTAGCTTACACATTGTTATGTTGATAAATGATATGTAGGTTTATTAGTTTGTATTAGCGTTTATTGAGACAGTGTATTAGTGCGTGGTTAGATAGCGCGTGTTTAAGTATTTAGAATGTTATGTTAGCGCGTGTGTAGTTACGTGTGTGGAATTCGGATTCGGGTGGTGGAGAGAGAGAGATGAAGTAACGGAAGACGCACGTAATTACCACGCTCGTTTTGTCAAGCCTTTAATGTGTTAATATCTTAAATAAATAAGAAGATTTCAACAAAGGAGTCTCTGACTTTACAATTGTGGCAACGAGTTTATAGACGAACCTACGGAGGGAACGGAGTGAGGAAGCACTGTAAGATTTGTTGCTCAGATTGGAAGATGAGCCTTTAATCTTACAATAAGATGGAGTTTGGCACAGTGCATGAAAGGCTTGATGAGGTGAGTATTTATTAAAGGATCGTGGTTTGGGAACATTTACGAGAAGATTGGGGAGCTTACCGTAGAGAGTGCGATTTTCAAGCTGTGCTCAGTGTTCCATGTCTCGAGCGTCTGGTGAAGAGCAGGGATCGGACGTGGATACGTCGATTAGAGGAAAGGACCTTGGCATTTTTTTTGTGCTCATAGGAAAGAGCATTTGAACTGGAATCGTAATGTTTTTTTGGGGGGTTAAGTTAATTTAATTGCAGGATAATAGTGCAGGACATACAAGTTGAGTGGAAATTGACATATTCATTGGGAACAAGTACCATTGTATACTGGCTATTCAGTTGTGGACACAATATGAAAAGGTTTTTTTTTGTGTGATTTAGAAAAAAAAAAAGAAGAAGAATATTTTTTTTAATTTTTTTTTTATATTTTGACTTTCATATGATAATAAGTTTTTGGTTTCAGTACTATTATTCAGAAGGCAACACAACAATTTTCGCTTCAACCTCCGCAAGCGTTTTGGCCAGCAGGAGCAAGTCCATGTATGAAATGGATGGAATGGAAATCGTATTTCTTAAACATTTTGGAGACAATCGACGAGGAAGGAAGAATGAGTTCGGAAAGGAAGAAAAAAAAAATTCTACATTCTGTTGGACCAGAAGGACTGAAAGTGTTTGAGTCTATGACGAAAATTAGCAACAGCGAGGACTCTAATGTATTGGAGAACGTGTTGAAAGAATTTGATAATTATTTCGCACCTAAAGTGTGTATAGGCATTCTAAGATACAAATGTTTTCAAAGGAAACAAGAATGTAGTGAGACTGTGGATGAGTATGTAGCTGCGCTTAGAGTTTTGGCTAATGATTGTAAATTTGATCATTTGCAAAATCAATTAATTAGAGACCAAGTAGTAATGCATATCCGTGAGCCTGCGATTCAGGAAAGATTGTGGATAAATGGGGATGCTGAATTAGATGATATTTTAGCTATTGTAAGAAAAGCTGAGTTGTCAAGTCGTAGTGCGAAAGCTGTTAAGACAGAGTACACGGACATTAAGGATGATGCAGTGAACAAAGTAAAATATAAAGGGACAGGTAGAAGTAGGAATGAAAATGAGAAGAACCAGCAAGCGTTTAGGTGTAATGGTCAAAGATGTTACCGTTGTGATAGTACTTCTCATTTAGCTTTTCACAAGTATTGTCCAGCATTAAAGCAGAAGTGTGCGGCGTGTGGAGTTATTGGGCGTTTTGCAAAGGTGTGTAAAAAGAAAAAGAAGAATACTAATGTGAAGTATGTGGATGAAATATGTGATAATTCTAGTGAGGATGAGAGTAAAGTGAATAAAATTTAACAGGACAGCAAGTATTTAGGTAAAGATCAAATGTACGTATTCAATGTTCAGGAAGAATCAGTCGGTAATAAGAAGAAACCAGTATGTCTAATGCACATTGGGGGAGTTGAAATTCAAGTTTATGTTGACTCAGGTTCTCCTTTTACCATCATTAATGAGGGTGTATGGAAGTCGAAATTTGTTGGGAGAATTGGTAGTAATCTACAAAAAGCAGATGTTAGCCCGGAAGGATTTTCGGGAGAGAAAATAGAGTTGTTGGGCTTTAGGGAACTTACATTTGTTTTTAAAAACAGGAAATCTGTGGGAAAGTTATATGTGGCAAAGAAGGGACCTTCGGTTTTAGGTTGGAATGATCAGGGTGATTTACATATAACTCTTGATCCGAATAGTCCAGAACCAGTCATGGTTGTGGATGAGGGAGAGAGTATTGCAAATGAAATGTTCAAGAATTTTCCAAAAGTTTTTAGTGGAAAAATTGGTGTTTTGGAGGGTTTTGAACACTATTGTTCTTAAAACCGATGCCAATCCAAAGATACATAAAGTAAGGAATATTCCCATTTTGGTAAGGAGTGAAGTGGAGAGAGAATTAGATAAATTGGTTGAAGCTGAAATCATTGAACCAATTGAATCTTCCGAATGGATTTCTCCTATAGTAGTGGCTAAGCGCGCGAATGGAAAAATTTGTTTATGTATAGATTTGCGCCATTTGAACAGAAACATTGTAGTGGATAAGTTTCCTTTACCTAAAATTTCAGAGATGTTGACTTTAATAAAGGGGGCAAAATGGTTTTCCACTATAGATTTATCTGCAGCATATCATCAGATTAAGCTAAGTGAAGCGAGTAAGAAATATACTGCTTTTATTACTCCTGTAGGATGCTTCCAATATAAAAGATTACCGTTCGGGTTGGCTTCTGCAGCTGCCATTTTCCAAAGGATTATGCATCAGATATTTGGAAAGCATTCTAATGTGAGGTGTTTTCAAGATGATATTTTATTGTTTGGCAAGGATCGGAAGGAGCATGATGCTGTGTTGAAGGAGGTGTTAGGCACCTTGGAGAAAAAGGGATTAACTGTGGAACACTCAAAGTGTAAATTTGGGGTACAATCTGTAACTTATTTAGGACATGTGTTATGTGAGAATGGTGTAACCATGAAGCCCAAGTTGGTGGATGCCATTCTTAATTCTCCTCATCCCACGTGCAAAGAGGATATTAGGTCATTTTTAGGAAAGGGTGTGTTTTATGCGAAATTTGTGAAGGGATTCTCTAGCATGGTGTACAATATCAGACAATTGTTGAAAAACCATGTTAAATTCATTTGGACATGTGAGTGTGAAATGGAGTTTAATAATGTAAAAAAATAAATTGCGCGTGCACCTATTTTGAGTAGTTTTGATCCTGAAAGGAAGAATGTGGTAACTGTGGATGCCAGCAATAAAGGATTAGGTGGGGTGCTCACACAAATCGATATTACTGGAAAGGAAGTTATAATTGCTTATGCTTCTCGTGCGTTATCACCGAATGAAGAAACATTTTCGGTGATAGAGAAGGAAACACTGGCATGTGTCTGGGCTTTGGAACATTATAGACCGTTTGTGTGGGGAAAGGAGTGTGTGTTACGTACTGATCATAAACCGCTTGTGAAATTATTGACTACTGAAGGAATGTGTAAAGCAACAGCAAGGATTGCTAGGATGTCTATGCGTTTACAAGATTTTATTTATGTGATCGAATATGTGCCTGGAAAAAGTAATGTGTTGGCAGATTACTTATCTAGAATGCCTACAGAGATCTTAGAGTGTGATGTCGGTGAAGAAGAGGAGATACAAGTGGCTTTGGTTCATGATGAAGATGGTATAAGCATAAAGGAGGAAGTGTGGAAGGAAGAATATTCTAAAGATAAGGATTTACAATCATTGTTGGAGTGTGTGATGAAGGGATGGCCAAACAAGTCCAAAATTTCAAAAGTGCTTAAACAGTTTTGGGAGGTGAGATGTGAGCTTTCATATGTTCAAGGGAGTATTTTTAGAGGGGATAAAGCTATACCACCGAAATCACTTAGGAATACGATTTTAAAGTTATGTCATGAAAATCACTGTGGAATAGTTAAAACAAAACAAAGGGTGAAGAGATGGTATTGGTGGCCTGGAATCGATGTTCAAGCTGAAAGGATTGTGAGGAATTGTGTTATTTGTGCCAATTCAGATAAGATTTTGAATACCTTAAAACCTAAAATGTGCGAACCTATCATTCCGTGTAAGCCTTGGCACACTGTTGCAATTGACATTATGGGTCCAATTGGGAATCCTGGAAGGTATATTATTGCCATGATTGACATGTTTTCAAGATGGCCGGTGGTGAAAATTGTGGACAAGGTGGACTCTTGGGAGGTTTTAACATTTATAGACAGTACTTTTGTTGAAGAAGGTTTACCTGTGCAGATTATTAGTGATAATGGAGTGCAATTTACGTCTGCTTTGGTGAAGGAATATTTTGGAAGAATAGGAATTAAACATAGAACTACATCTTTATACAACCCAAGTGGAAACGGAATGATCGAAAGATTCAATAGGGTTATGAAAAATGCTGTACAGATTGCATGTAAAAAGGTGGACGATTGGACAGTTCATATTTATAAAACGTTGTGGTCTTATAGGACTGGTTATCATGAAGCTTTGGGGTTGTCTCCTTTCGAGTTAATGAGAGGCAGAGTACCAAGGACCAAATGCAATCCTGAGTGGTTGTTAGAAATTGATGAGTGCAAAGTGCCTTTTAAGAAAGTGAGAGAGCACATCATGAGGAAACATATGGCTTATAAACATACTTTTGACAAGAGTAGAAGTTCAAAAAAAAATGTGGAAGTTCAGGTAGGCAGTTGGGTTAAAGTAAAGAAACCGTGGAGAGTTTAGAAGGGTGAGAGTCAATACTCTGAGCCAATTCAAGTAAGCAAAGTTTTACGTAATGCGGTCCTTCTTAGCGATGGAAAGGTATGGAACCTTAAAAGAATTGCGATATTTAAGGGTCAACCTGATAAAACTGTGGGTGTGAGTGATTCACTAGACGAGGTTGGAGTAAGGAAGGATAACGAGGTTGGAGTAAGGAAGGAAAATCAATTGAGTGATAATTTGGAAAAGGAGTCGTGTATGAGTAACAATATTGGGAATGATATGCATAGAAGGAGTCTGGGGCAAAGTGTGGAGGAAGGAGTCTCAGAAGAGGGTTCAGAATGTATTACAAGGGATATGGAAGAGTATTCGGAATTTAAAAATAGTAGCAGTTCTTCAAATGTTGACAGTGAGAATGTAGAGACAACTCGTATTGGCAGAAGAATTGTACCTAAACCAAAATGGTTAAATGATTATATTGTGTAATAGTATGTTATGCTTCTTTATTGTATTTTTTTTTCTGTTTTTTTTTGTTTTCTTCCCATTATTTTTTTTAATTGTTTAAAGGGAGGAGATGTGTTATGTTGATAAATGATATGTAGGTTTATTAGTTTGTATTAGCGTTTATTGAGACAGTGTATTAGCGCGTGGTTAGATAGCGCATGTTTAAGTATTTAGAATGTTATGTTAGCGCGTGTGTAGTTACGTGTGTGGAATTCGGATTCGGGTGGTGGAGAGAGAGAGATGAAGTAACGGAAGACGCACGTAATTACCACGCTCGTTTTGTCAAGCCTTTAATGTTTTTATATCTTAAATAAATAAGAAGGTTTCAACAAAGGAGTCTCCGACTTTACACACATCCATTTGTTGACATGTAGCAGCCAAAGCTGCATATCTTGAAAACAGACAGCATATTTCTTTGTTTAGAATTCCAGTTATCAAAGCATTAATGGAATGACTCAAAAGAATCATTCCGCCAAGAATTCCTCCTGCCCCATCTTGGAATCTTAACATTGTACTCTCCAGGCTTATGGCTCCCCGTTTTTGAGCCTCTTCACTCCTTTTCTGTACAATTCCTCTAAAGGAAAGTAGCTTTTTTAGTCGCTATCACTTCCCTTAGACGTGTCAGTGAGCTCCCGGCTTTAACTTTAGAAGAACCTCTCTTTCAAGTTCATAAAGAAAAAATTGTATTAAGAACTAATACAAAATTCCTTCCAAAAGTAGTTTCACAGTTCCATATCAACCGTACAATAGAATTACCAGTTCTGTCTCCACAACCAGGTTCTGTGGCAGAAAAGGGCTCTACACACTCTTGATGTTTAAAGAGCTCTTATGTATTATATAGATAGAACTAAAGAGTTTAGATAAACAAAATAACTTTTTGTGGCTTTCTCATTGCCCCATAAAGGAAAGCCTATATCTAAAGCAACTATAGCCAGATGGATAGTCCAGTGTATTCTAACTTGCTATAATAAAGCCAAGCGACAATTAGCTGTACCACCTAGAGCTCACTCCACTAGAAAGAAAGGTGCATCTATGGCTTTTGAGGTAACATACCTATCTGATAGAGTCTTGTAGCTGCAGATTCCTTACCTTTGAATTCCATGGCGCCCACTTCGAATCCAGAATTTTTCTACTGAGCAGTACGCTGCATGCGCCATCAGATGGTGTCGCTCGGCTCCACGTGGCGTCGTCAGTGTCGTTGGAGGTGTCTGTGACATCACGGCCTTCTATATAGGTCACCACACCGGCGCATGTATGTCAGTTCTTTTCCACAACTTCCCACGCCAGAAGCGCAGAGTCATAGAAGAACCAACCTTTTTCTGATTGTCTGAGCAAAGTGACATGCCCTGGAGAAAGAGTAAAAATCTGAAAAAACATAGTATATATCCGCAGAGCAGGGAGGCATGGGTGGGTGTAAGGAATCTGCAGCTAGATAGTCTCTACCAGATAACTTGTTACCGAAGGTAAGTAACTTGTTCATCTGATAGAGACTTCTAACTGCAGATTCCTTACCTTAGAATAGATACCCAAGCTATCACCTCCTGGCCATGGGCTGCGCACATATACTTTACACAAGGAAGTCCTGTAGGACCGAGTGAGAAAAATGCCCCTCTCTTCTCACCTGGCTATCCAGGCAGTAGTGACTTGTGAACGTGTGCAAGGAAGCCCACGTTGCCGCCTGGCAGATGTCTAGAACCTGCACGCCTCGAGCTAACACCATGGTAGCAGCTTCCCCCCTTGTAGAATGACCTCTCAAGCCCTCAGGAGGCTGCTTCTTAGTCAATGCATAGCAGATTTTATTACAGAGAACGACCCAGCGCGAAATGGTTCGTTTCTGGACTGCCCGACCCTTCATTGCTCCAACGTACCCCACAAAGAGTTGGTCATCCACTTAGAACTCTTTTGTGCGGTCAAGTTAGACCGACAACGGTCTTTTTGGGTCCCGATGGTGGAGACACTTCTCTTATTTAGAGAGATGCGGTGGAGCTAAGAAGGTGGGCAGGGTGACGAGACGTGAGTTCTGAGGACTACCTTATCAGGATATATTGTGAGATACGGCGGTTTTGATAATAAACCTGGCAGATGTGATCGCCACTAAGAAGGCTGTTTTGATAGTGAGCAGCCGAAGAGGACAATTATGTAAAGGCTCAAAAGGAGCACATACAATAAAAAAAAGTCCCACTGGGGCATACCAAAAGGCGTAGGTGAAAACATATGTGCAAGCCCTTTCAAGAATCTCTGTACAATAGGAGACTTAAACAAAGACTGTTGATCAGGCAAGCGAGGAAAAGCTGATAAGGCAGAAAGATAGCCCTTAAGAGTCCCTAAGGAGAAACCCTGTTGGGCGAGTGTCAGAATGAAAAGGAGGATATTAGAAAGAGGATCAATACACCTCTCTATACAATATAATACAAAACGTTTCCAGAATGACATTACCGACTTCAGGAGGAAGGTCTTGAACCATCAAGTGCCGCCGCTAAATCTCCACGCATGAAGCTGCAGAGATGACAGGTTCGGGTGGAGAACCTTCCCCTGCTGCTGCGACAGAAGATCCTCCCGAAGAGGCAGCCTGACTGGAGGATTGATGCTCATTTTTAGAAGCTCTGGATACCAAACTCTTCGTGCCCAATCCGGAGCTACTAGGATTACATGGCCCTGCGGAGAAACAATCTAACAAAGGACTCGATGCCCATGTGCAGTATTACCGAGAGGAAGAGTCACTCAATCCCGTAACTCAAAAAAGCTTCTTTGAAGAAAAACAAGTTGTACCCCTCCGAACCCAACACTATATGGCGAGCTTATGCAGCATGTGAATCTACAACATTACATACATTCTATGAACAAATGTCTACTGGTAATTAACGTTTTCCTTCTGGTGTATACTCTAACTGCACATTTCTCACTGCGTTCCACCTCACAGCTCTGTTGAATGGGCTTTTGGGATTCCTCTAATTTGTCACTAGTGATGTACTTATGACGGTGTGGAAAAGTTTAAATGTAAACTGATGTTATCATGGCTATATGCAGCTCTGCCTCACTTTCCGGAGGCTGGGTGAGTCTCTTCTAAGTCAGATGGTGCTACCTACTGGTATGCGGGAACAACTGCTGAGGGAAATGTTCCAGATTAAATCTCAAAGCTGGAGAAATGTAAAAGTTGACCAATCAGGAGTTAGAATATCCACCAGAAAGAAAACAGACGAAAGTTGTTTATTATCAAACAAAAGTAATTTGTTCTACTTGTTCAAGGGACGGAATAACAAATAATCCTATTTTCCCTGTATACATTTTTTTGTCACATTTAGTGCCCTGCAGTGAGGTGACAAATTATGTCAGTGTGCTCATGTCATTATCTCTGGTAATATCCTCCTTCATTGTACCTCATCAGGATTTGTATTCTAGCAAGACTAGATTATACCAAATGCTGAAAAAGCTTGAGTTCTCTTTCTGTCTAATATATCTGATAGAGACTTCTAGTTGCAGATTATTTACCTTAGAATTTGCCCCAGGTATCGGTCTGGATCTGGAGATATTTCTTTGAGCAGTACCCCTGAGCGCCTTCAGGTGACATCAGTCAACTCCACGTCCGTTCTTGGCATTGTGATCGCCGGATATGGCGTTGTGGTTTGTATATAAGCGCCACCCTGGCTCACTGAAATCAGTTCTTTTCTTTCTGCGCCATTCTACACGGAGGTCTGGAGACAGCTACTCCTACAGTTGCTTTTTGACCGGCCTTTCATCCTTTGTCGAAGTTTTTTGACTTCTTGGTGGATCGAGGATGTTGTCACATAGGAACAACTTCAAGCCCTGCAACTCCTGTCACTGGATGATGTCCATGACATATTCACACCTCGAGTGTCTGTGGTGCTTTGAGAGTGACCATGACCCAAAGTTGTGCTCCGAGTGCTGGAACCCGATGAACCCGAAGGTAGCGGGCCCTAAAGCTTCTCTCAGCCCAGTGCCGGGCTTCACATTTTTCTCGGTTGTGAGGCAGGTCGGGAAGCACAAGAAGAAGTCGAACAAGCACAAGCGCTCTCCAACTTCACCCCATCGGTTGGACGACGCGTTGCGGGAGAAAGAGCGTTTTCGCTCTAGGCCTCTGTCCTCAGAGTCTATTTCTGGGTTGGCTCACGGCCTCCCTGAGTTTACAGGAGCCAGAGCCACTCCTGCCCAATTGAAGGAATTTTACAAGGTCATGCGCCTCATATTTGGGCAGCTGCCCCTGGCGGAGCATCGGTTTTGGATTTTACACTGCTGGCTTCGCCTCGGTTCCAAGGGGCACCCAGTGATCCATTCCAGATCCGAACCGGCGTTGGTCATACTATTGTGACCTTCCCTGATGTTGGTTCTGCCATTGATACCAAACTCAGATTGCCGCCATCGCTCGCCTCCTACTTCAGAGGGGACCTTGCCCCAAGGTCGTACCCTGACCCTTATTCATATGGGTACAAGTTCAGTGAGAGTATGTGTAGGAAGCTGGCTCTGTACATACTCCAGGCCAGTGTTTTTATATAACAAAAATATATTTTGTTACTTTATTACTACAGCCAAAAGGTCTTTGTTGTAGGTAGGTACAGTTGTAAGTAGGTATCAAGCATATGTATCAAATGTACTTGGTTGAGGTTTGGCAGACAAAAAAGTTACACATTTCAATTTTAAAAGGTGACCCTTAGTGCAGTTTCTCATCCGAACTAATGCAGTCCTAGGGAAAAAAAAGTGTGAGCACAGTTAACAAGTATTTGACTTATGATCTCAGTCTTTGGTGGTTCAGATGTCCAAGGGGTAAAGTTCAAGTTTACCCCAAGAGTGTACCCGCAGCAACACAAGGCCGACCAGGCCTAAGGGATTATGTCCGCACCGAAGGGGCCACAGGTCACCACCAAACATACACTCTTAACTGCACCAGGGCGCCCATGTGCAGGGTGAAAACACAGTGTTGGGCACCCAATGCTTTTCCATAGGGAAGACCCGGGGATAATAAAAGATGCTTCAAGCTGGGTCCAGGGGGTCGTTTTCAGAAAAGCAAAGGTTGGACTAGTAGGAGAGGTGCCCGCTGGACGTTGCTGGACCGTCCATCGGATTCCCCAAGGCCAGGGGGCTGCGGTTACAGGGGTACCTTTGGGCA
This sequence comes from Pleurodeles waltl, assembly GCF_031143425.1. Lineage (NCBI taxonomy): Eukaryota > Metazoa > Chordata > Amphibia > Caudata > Salamandridae > Pleurodeles > Pleurodeles waltl. The sequence goes on along the minus strand of NC_090448.1, from coordinate 901,187,326 downwards.
ATGGGAATCTTCGTCAGATCCGGTCGCGGTCAGAGCGTTGACTCGGATTCAGGCTGCAGGTGGCGTCGTGTTGTCCAGGACGGGTCAACCCATGTTGGACTCGAGGTCAGATTTGCCTGGGGACCTCTATTGGACCGGAATTGGGCCGTGGGCGTTGGGTTCAGAGTGGACAGGGTTTGCGGATCTGGGGCGGTTCTGGAGTCCTATTGTAGGGTTTCTTCTGGACAGGGCCGCTGTCCTCCGGAGTTCTTTGTCCTCTGCTGGCCAGGCAGTCATCTGGAGGTTTTTGGAGGTCGCTGGTCCTGCAGGATGAGTGTCCTTTTTGTAGCAGGAGTCTTGAAGCTGCAGACAGGCCGGTTCGGCTGGGGGCAAGTCAGTTATCATCTGGAGTCTTCACTGCTCAGGTCAGCTCTTCAGTCCTTCTTCTTTCTTGTGGTCGCCAAAAATCTGAAGAGCAAGATTTAGGAGGAGTGCCCTTAAATACTAGATTTAGGGGCATTACAGGGGTTAGAGGGCAGTAGTCAATGGCTGCTGTCCCTGAGGTTGGCTACACCCTCCCTGTGCCCACTTCCTGTGGGGAGGGAGGCACATTTACATCCCTATTGGTCCCACTCCTCTAAAACAAGATGGAGGATTCTGCAAAGAGGGGGGTCACTTCAGCTCTGGAAAATTAGCTGCAGGGGACAAATCTTCCAAATTTTCACACCAGACCTGCCGCCAAAAGTGAGACATGGTAAAGGGGGGCAGGCATCTCTACTTGCTGGAGTGCCTTGGCACACTGTAACAGAAGGCCTGAGTCTTTGAAGCTTGCTGCCAAGTGTTGCATTTCCTGCAGGGAGGAGGTGTGAAGCACCTCCACCCAGAGCAGGTTTTGTTCCTGACCCCAGAGAGCACAAAGGCTCTCACCCCATGTGGTCAGAAACTTGTCTGTTAGTGGCAGGCTGGTACATACGAGTAGGCCCTACACTAGAGGGCTGGCTAAAATACAGGGGGCATCTCTAAGATGCCCTCTGTGTGCATTTTACAATAAATCCAACACTGACATCAGTGTGGGTTTATTGTGCCGAGACGTTTCATACCAAACTTCCCAGTCTTAAGTGAAGGCATCATGGAGCTGTGGAGTTCATAATGACAACTTCCCAAACCATGTGCTTAATATGGCCACACTGCGCTTACAATGTCTAAGAATGGATTTAGAAACTGTAGGGGCATATTGCTCATGCAGCTATGCCCTCACCTGTGGTGTAGTGCACCCTGCCTCAGGGCTTTTTGGCCTGCTAGAGGAGTGGCTTACCTGTGCCACAAGCAGTGGTTTGTGGGCATGGCACCCTGGGAGGGGTGCCATGTCATCTTTACCTTTTTCGTCCCACCAACACACGCACTCTGCAATGGTAGTGTGTTTAAGTTTTGTGAGAGGTCCCTTAGGGTGGCACAATACATGCTGCAGCCCTTAGGGACCCTCCCTGGCCACAGAATCCTCTGTACCACTGGTACCGTTTATAAGGGACTTTCCTGTGTGACCATTGTCTGCCAATTGTGAAAACAATGATACAGTTTAAGGGAAGAACACTGGTGCTGGGGCCTGGTTAGCAGGATCCCACCACACACTCACTCAAGTTGGCATCAATATCAGTCAAAATATGGGGGGTAGCCATGCCAACAAGGGGCACTTTCATACAGTATGGAGGGGTCACTGGAACCTTTAGAATACCAGCTTGGGGACCCTATGGACTGGGCTCAGGAACCGGGTGAAGCGAGAGGTCTGGATACCTCCCCAACACTGGTATGCTTTCTCCCTCTACCGTGGCTACAGAGGAAGGGGCATCTTATTCCATGGTGGTGTGGGCAGCGGCCGAGGTCTTGGGCCTCGAGCTGCCTTCCGGTGGCTGTCAGAACTAACCTTCAGCCTGGGGCTTCCACGTCAGAACTCATTTTGCCCTTTAATAAAGCCCTCACTGATGCACTACTGGGGAGCAGGTCCAAACCCAGCACAGAGGCTCCTGTGAACAGAACAATAGCCTGCCACCATAGGCCTGCGAAGGGGACTGCGCAAGATTTGTAATGATGTCTTTTGAACCGAGATTGGGTCAGAGATAGATCCTTCTTCTTTTCCCTGCCAGATCTGACATCAGTGAGATGCTTCACTCCTGGGATGAGGAGACCGCATGGGAGAGGCAGAGATTAGAGACGTCTGGTCTCTGGCGGAGTCTGAGCTCCACAGCGATCTTTTGAAGCACAAGGTGATCAGGCTAGCTTAGAAAGCAATCCTTCCCTCTCTCAAAGGGAAAGTTTTGCAGGTGTTCATAGACAACACCACCGCCATGTGGTACTGTAACAAGCAGGGGTGGGGTGGGTTCGTGGACTCTGTCAGGATGCTCTGTGACTCTGGTCATGGCTGGAACATCAGGGCATACCCCTGGTGGATCAACTCCTGGCAGGCTGTCTGAATGCCAGAACGGACAAACTCAGCCGTCAATGCCTGGGCGATCACATATGGCATCTCCGTCTGAAGGTTTAGCAAGGACTCAGCAGTGGGGAGAGCCTTGGTTAGATCTGTTCACCTCCGCAGAGAGAGCACAATGTCAGCTATTTTGCACATTGGAGTTTCCAAGGAAGCACTCGCTCAGAGACACTTTTAGTCTTGAGTGGAACTCAGGCCGCCTTGATGCCAATACCACATCTGCCCAGAGTTCTCAAGAAGTTCAAGAACAACCTTGTTCAGTGTGCAAAGCAGGCCGACCTTGTTCAAGTTATTTTTGTGGCTGCAGACTTTGTACGAAGAGTGTGGTATCCCGAGCGGTTGAACATGTCCATAGATCCTCCAATCAGACTGCCCTTTGGGAGGATTTTCTATCACAGCAGAGGGGGGACAGTTCTCCACTAGAACCTGTGCAATCTCCGCCTTCTTGCATGGAGATTAAACGGTAGTTGACAGCTTTTGACCTTTCTCTCGAAGTCTGTAATGTTATCTTTGCAGCCAGGCGTCCCTCCCCCAAATCGGTATACGCCTGTCAATGGAACAAATTTGTGGCATGGTGTACAGACAAATCTTTTTACCCCCCTCTCTGCCCCTCTTTCTGAGGTTCTTTTGTTTGTTCTTTCTCTTGCCCAGCAGGACTCTGCTCTGGGCACCCTCAAGGGTAATTTCTCTGCCATCTCGGTTCTTCTCTGATTCCCCGACCAACCCTCCTTGTTCAAATCTTCCATTGTTGGAAGATTTCTTAAAGGTCTTACACATCTGTTTCCTCCTTCTCCGTTCATCATGCCCCAATGAGATTTGAACTTAGTTATTACTTTTCTGATTTGAGCCACTTCACAACTGCCCTCTTCAACTGCTTAATCTGAAAACAGTCTTCCTTGTAGTTATCACCTCGGCCCTCGGAGTAAGTAAGCTGCAGGCTCTTTCCCGAAGCCACCTTTTATCTCCACCCATACTGACAAGGTGGTACTTTGTACCAGGGCTTTCTTTCTGCCTAAGGTAGAACTTTTCATGTAGGCCAGTCCATCAACCTGCCACTTTTTACACCCCCCACTCCACATCCTTACAAGGAAGAGGAAAGACTCCACCACCTGATCCTAAAAAGAAGGTTGGCCTTCTATCTTGATTGTACCAAAGAGTTCTTTGTGGATTGTAGGAAATTGGCTCTGTATACATTATTTCAAAGTAAGAAATAGTGTGCACAGAGTCCAAGGGTTCCCCTTAGAGGTAAGATAGTGGCAAAAGTAGATAATTATAATGCTCTGTTGTGATAGTGTGGTCGAGCAGTAGGCTTATCAGAGGGTAATGTTAAGCATTTGTTGTACACACACAGGCAATAAATGAGGAACACACACTCAAAGACCTACTCCAGGCCAATAGGTTTTTATATTGAAAAATATATTTTCTTAGTTTATTTTAAGAACCACAGGTTCAAGATTTACATTAAATACTTTAAATGTAAGGTCCTTCACTTAGATACTTTAGGAACTTTGAATGAAAACAATATCATGTATAGTCTTTGTAAAAATGGCAAAAAGCTATTTTCAAAGTGGACACAGTGCAAAAATTAACAGTTCCTGGGGGAGGTAAGTAAAGGTTAGATTAGGAGGTAAGGAAAACACTTACAAGTTTCAGTCCTGGGGAAATAGGCAGCCCACTGTTGGGGATTTTTGCAGAAGTCAGCTGCAGAGCCCACTTCTGAGGCCCAAGACGGGAGGGGGCACATAAGACAGGGGGAGGACTCACAGATAGCAGAGTCCAGCAGCACTTGGAGAGTTGTGGAGAATAGAGGCCAAGCCAGCAACCCTATGGAGAATATTGGGTTTAAGGATGTAGACAACTTGTCCAGTCCTCCTGACTACAGGCAAGAAGCATCAGGCCACACAGCAAAGCAAATAGCAAAACGGCAGTCCCTCCTACAACACAGCACACAGCATGTAGTAGGCCAACACAGCAATGCAGTTACAGAGTGGCAATCCCTCCTGTCAGCTCAAAAGTCCTTCCTGGTAGAATGTTCTTGGTTCTAGTAAAGTTATGATTTGTGGGGTTTGGGGTCCCATACTTCTACCCAAGTGTGCCTTTGAAGTGGGGGAGACTTCAGAGGGGACTTTGAAGATCACAAGGTCCCTGCCCTTCCGTCCCTTGCTCCAGACACCCTAAAGGGGGATTATGCAGTCCTTTGTGTGGGGAGAGGGACATCCCTATTCAAGTGTGAGTCAATGCTAAGCTGTGCCCCTCCCTCCTCCAATCAAGCCAGCTAATAGCCCATTAAGGCATATATAAGCACATATAAGCTCTCATTGTGTGTCTGTTTAGAGGAAATGCGCAAAACACAAATTTTACCAACCCCAAATCTGTATTCAGAGACAAGCAGAGGTACAGAATGGTTAAAGTAAAAGAAAATGCCAACTTTCTAAAAGTGCCATTTTCAGACTTACAATTTAAAATCCATCTTCACCATCAAGTCCAAAAACTTCAATATTTGTATCTCTACCCGATTGGAAGTTACACTTGAAAGCTGCTTCAAGGTAACCCCAGTGTTAACCTATGGGAGAGCTAGGCCTTGCAGTAGTGAAAAACAAATGTTATAGTTTTTCACTACCAGGACATGTTAAAGTACATGCCCAACTTTTTAAATTCACTGCCCCTTGCCCTTTGAACTAACAAGTGCCTACCTTCGGGGTGACTTATATGTAATAAAAAGGAAGGTTTGGGCCTGGCAAGTGGGTACATTTGGCAGGTCGAAATGGCAATTTAAAACTGCACAATCTGGCTCTGCAGTGGTAGGCCTGAGCCATGTTTACAGGGCCACTGTATTACTGTAGTGGATGGGGCAATCAGTGCTGCAGGCCCCCACTAGTAGCATTTAATTTGCAGGCCCTGGGCACATATAGTGTACTTTACTAGGGACATACAAGTAAATTAAATATACCAATTGTAGATTAACCGATATCACCACATTTTAAGGAGAGAGCGCTTTAGCGCTGGTTAACAGTGGTAAAGTGCACAGAGTCCTAAAGTCAACAAAAATAAGGTACAAAATGAGGAAGAGAAAGGCAACAAGTACGGGGCTGATTCAGTAGAAAGGACCATTTCCAACAAGGGCATTCACCAACTGCTCCCCAACTCATTGCCGTTCTTGAAAAGGTTTGACATTTTCTTGTGACAAAGGATGGAGTAAGGCATTTTCCAGGGTTGAACGGGACCCCTGCTCCCAACAAAATATGGTCAAGTGTTGGGAAAGGAGTTTCCCTATGGGGAAAATGATTTCCCACCTGCAAAAAAAAGAAAACATTTTAACAAGTTACCTGTGTACATTTTATCATACCATAATGGATTTCACAATAGTTTGCTAGGAGTATGGTTTTAGTCCCACTTCTTTAAGCATGTGAATTCCTGAAAGTCATAAATATGGAGTAATGCAAAGTCTCTTTTTTTAATTGTTTTAAGATGGAAAGATGGCAAAAAATATAGGGAATATCACTGTAAGCCTAAAGTGTAGCAAATCTGTAAAATCAACATAAAAGAGCACAGTAAGTGAGAAATAAATATATGGATGAGAAAAGAGCAAGTATGAGACAACATAATACTGCAATTAAACTGGCAAACTCTCCATAGCAAAACAATAAAAGTAACTGCGTCCAGATATTAACAGGATCCCAAACCTGCTAGAGATATACAGCAATGTTTGCACCAACTTTTTTGAAAAATTACAGATAATTTTCAAGTAAGCACTAACTGTGAAATGCATTTACCAGGATGCAAAGGGACGAACTGTGCTGCAATGTGAGCCAATGTGCTCCCAACCCCCCTTCATGTTTAAAAGGCTCCCTGGAGCCAGTGAGCTGACGTGCTTTGGAGATGCACCTATGTGCCTGTGAGTGGTACTTGACCTGAGAGGATTTTGCCAGCATTTCCAACAACCCCTGATGAATTTTCTTTGTTCTCTACTCTCTACTGATGAAGGGCTTAACCCAGAAACAGGTGTCAAGAGATATACAGCAATGTCTGCACCAACTTAGGTGAAAAACTACAGATAATTTTGAAGTAAGCGCTAACTGTGAACTGCATTTACCAGGATTAAATGGGGCGAACTGTGCTGGGATGTGAGGCACTGTGCTCCCAACCCCACCTTCCTGTTTTTTTCCTGATTGCTTAGATTGTGCCTCCTGTGGGGCAGATGATTCCTGTTTCCTCGTGTCCTAGGTCCAGGAGTTTGAGCTCCATGGACCTACATACCCCAACCAACTATTGCATGCAATGTCCCCTTATGACCACCTTAGACACTTGCCATTTGGTGTAGACGTGGTTAGATGAATGTTGGTTGCATTGCAAATAATCTCCAACAGTCTTTGCGATCATGTCCTGGGACACCACCTTGTATAAGAGTTGGTGGGGGTAGGGACCACATCGGAATCAGGGACCTACATCTGCCCTGGGGCAGTCACATGAGTAACGGGTTATGATCAGAGATGGTGTGGGACAGGTATTCACTGGATGGAGTGGCCCACTTAATGGCGCATGCTCAACAGGACATCCGACCATACATGCAGGTTGTGCACTGGGGAAAAGGAGTATTCCTGCTGTCATGTCACATGTCCTGGAGCGCCCACTGCATCAACCATTTAGTGAAATCTAGGGCCATTGAAACTGAGGGTGACGCGTGGAGGGGTGAGGTCATCCTGTCCAGGTGCATATTGAATACAAAGTTGTAGTCTCCCCCAAACAGTGTAGGCATGCTGTCCTCCAAGGTAAGTGTACTTGTGAAGGTTTCATGAAATAGTTGTTGCCCAACTTTGGAAGTGTAGAGCCTACCCAAGAGCACCTTGATGCTGTCTAGTCTTTCATGTACTAAGGCATACCGATCCCTCTGTATCTCTGTGGTAGGTGAAGGCCTCAAAGCAGGTTCCCGGTCTAACCCAGAATAACACCTGGCGAACATTGAGTATCACATGGAAAACATCTGTCCTCTCCAGTGTCTCTTTAGTTTTCGTAGCTCAGCGCCCTTCAGGTGCGTCTCCTGCAAAAGTGCAATGTCCACTGCCCTCCGTCTCAGGTAGACCTGCACTTTATAATGCTTCCTGTGTTGCCCCATACCTTGCAAATTCCAAGTCAGGTAGTGTGTCTACCTGGTGTGTTTGCAATGTGGTTGAGTTTTTATTCGTGTGGGCGCACCAAGTTTCAATTGTGCATGCGGTATGGTAGAACAATCGAGTAAACAGCCTGAGGGCTGCATGGTCCATGCGAACTGCCCAAATTTGATAAACTTTACCAACAGTTTGTACGCTACTAGATTGCAGTAAGTTCCCACTAAAAGAACATATATTTTCAAGCATCCAATTGCAATAGTTGATAGTATTCATAAATAGGGGCTACAAGAAGGGATATTGAGTTCCCCATTCAGGATTTATTGTTGAATGATAGACAGTTCCAAGTGAGAATTCACAAAACTGGATCACAGAATAAAGCAGAAGCTCAGCCAACACGTGTTTCGCCCCACATGGCGTATATGCCAGGGCTTTCTCAAGGCACGTTGTTTCAATTATGTTTCTTCAGGCAAATTGCTGTAATTTTGGCAGAAAATCTTAATAGAGAGTATCAGTGAAGTTTGATATCGTTCGCGTCCGTCGCCTCTATTCCCCCCTCTATTCACTTGGAACATTGATGCTTCCTAAGGTTGATGGCTTCAGGCAACGAAAGGCAGGGCATCCAACAGTTATCAAGTAATATACACATATTCTAGGTAGGTATCTTATACCAGTGGTACCTGGTTTGCTCATGAAAGGGATATATGCCTGCACATAGCATAAAGAAAAGGCAGTCATGTACTCATGTCAGCAACCCATCAGAGGTCTCTAGATGTCAGTCAATTGCCAGAAATTTCACCTGCATCTGCAAATCTCCTTAATTTTTTAACATGCATAGATGCATCCCCTAAAAAACTCAGTTCTCCAGATCTTGCTTTGGCTAACTGTCATAGGTATATCTTCAAAGTGGGCATATTCCAAGCATCCTGCCAGAAGACCAAGGCTCACCCTCTTTGGGAGGGCACATGAGGGCAGGGAGTATCTTATAGTCATGGACACACTGTTCCTTGACTTTGAACCTCAACTTTATTTGAGCCAGTATTGATGAACATGGTGCTGGCATCGAAAAAACCTCTTCTGCCAGCTGTGGGTCCGAAGCCTCTTATTCCTTTCCCAGAGTTTCTGGCTCATGGCTCTGACCTTGCTCAGTTCGTCCAGAGTCCTTGTGCTCTGTTCCATCTCCTTCTGGTGCACCTACAGAGCTAAGGAGTCTTCAGGGCTTCTGCCACTGGCTCCATCCTTACAGCGGTCGACCTGTGTTCTACCATCTTCTGATGCCTTTGCTCAACTGTCAGAACCTCTTCTGGGGCGCAAGACCTTTCCTAGTTGTTACCTTGTTGGTTTTTCCTCCAGGGGTGTTGGTGCAGTACCTGTCCTTGATGCCTCTGGCACAAAGTTCAGATCTGGTACAGCCAGTTCAAACATTCCAAAGGTGAGTGGTATTTTGATCAGGTCTAGACAGCTGTTGAAGAGGAATCCCCTCTACAGGCAGTCCCTCATGATTAACACTTTGGTCATCTTGAAGCTCCATTTCTAACCACGTGAAATGCTGAACAGAGCCCACCATAATGGCGATGATAGCAGTGAGGTATCCAATCTTCTCCCTCATTCTGGCATGGATGTGGGCCGTCTTTTGGCCCTGCAGTGTTCCAGTGACCTGGCTACTTCCCTTGAGGAGGATCTGGTGTAGTGTACCCTTCAGGGCCTCCCACTGAGGTGGCCTAATTTATAGCAGTTTTATGCAATATTGCTAAAGTATGGTCTAATTTATAGCAGTTTCATGCAGTATTGCTAAAGCCCTGAAATTGTCTTGCCTGTAGAGGAAAACAAAGCTAATCTTCTCACAGAAAGCTCACCCTTCACTAGAGAGCCTTTTTTTGTCCTCTTTCCACAATCAGTTTCTCATTACATGATTTCTTCCATATGAGAAACTAGCTTGCTAGCTTTTCCACTCCAGCCCTCTATTGCAGTAAATGTGGTTTAATCATTGGACGCTACAGATGTGCTTGCCAATTTACATAATCCTTACAGATTTTATCTAAGATTTGTGGATTGAATGCAGTACCTATTTGGCAAATATAGTTGACGTACTGAGCCCATTCTGTACTAGATGGGGGCTGTGTTACTACCCATTTACAGCATATTACTATTACTATATATTGACTTTACTATACAGGATTCCCTCAGGCTCCCTCCCAAATAGGACAAGCAATTGGCTTTCCTGTATCCGGTGCCTAACCAGTTTATTTATTATATTGTTTCCTTCCTTCCAGAAGGAAGCCAACACCAGGCAATCTACAAATATATGAATGTCTTCTGCAAGTGGCAACTCGCACTTGGACACCTCGATTCATAGAATGCAAACTTGGCCATCTTACAAGAAGACCAATAAACTCTGTAGCGGGTAAAAAAAAAAAAAAGATTCTTCTTGAGTGTGATACATTTACAGTTGTGTAAAGAATTTTATTTCCAAAGATACTTGCCATGAGTCTTCGTACTCCATCTTCGTATATTTGATCCGGTTTTGTGATTTGGGTGTCCTCAGCCTACAGTACCTTCCAAAACCATAGCACCACTTCCTTTTTTGGTTGACTATCTGATCAGGTCCTCGTACCCTTCACCACCGTCCTCAGTCCATACCTGTGATGCCCACCAGGACAAGCTATGAAGATTTTTAAACCTCAACAGTTCTCCATTTGCTCTTGATGGTAAGTTGACCATGCCATTATATCTAGCCCGTCTTTGAAGTTAGTTGTGGAGGAGCATCATTTTCATTCAAATGAGCCTACAATAGTTTGTCAGCTGTAAATTATCCCATTTCTTTAGTCATATTTCTACCTCAGCACTTTCTCCAGATTCTTCCTAGGGAGATCTCTTAAGTTGCATATTATATAGCTACCAAGATATCTCATCTCCAGGTCATTACCTCCATCTTATTTTGATTGCTCAGGTATCCAGAGATTTCCCCGAATTTTTTGATGTGCTCTTCCAATTTAGGGATTAAATGACTCGGATTACTCGTATATAACAAAAGGTCATAAGCATTTAATGCCAACTTTACCGTCAGCCCAAAAGCATTGAATGGAGCAATTGTGTAATTTGCTCACATCTGCTGAGCAAGTGTATCTATATAAAGATCAAATAACGGGGCCAGCCCTTTCTTGTCCCTCTAGTAATAAAAAAGCTTCTGATAATGTCCTATTGACTAACACCCTTGCATATGATGCCTTATATATAAATTATCGGGTTGTGATAATGTATTCATAAAATCTGAATTTCCCAAGGACTTCCCCCAGATAGGACTAGTTGACCCTCTCAAACGCCTTAGAAGCATTGATGGCTGATACTGTCAAGGGAATATCAAATGTCACAGCTGTCAGTTGTCCCAGTAAGCAGGAATTTCAACTCATTCAGTTGTCACCTCAGGGTGAAGCCTTTCTGGTTGGGATGAATAATGGAGGAAGTAACCCCTGTTACTCTTCTTGCTATTGTGCCGGTAAAGATCTTACAGTCACAATTTAAAAGTAAAATTTGCCTGTAGGATTCTGGCCTTTTTGGTTCTTTGTTTGGCTTCTGAATTATCACAATGGTGTTTTTTTTTTTAATGAGGGAGTAATCACCGTACAATTGATGTATATTGAGTTAAACAGGGCTTTTAGTTCAGAAATCAGAGGTCCTGGCAGCTTTTTGTAGAGTTCTCCCGGGAGGCCATCAGGTCCTGCCTCTTTAGCATTTTTTATCATTGGGTATCTGTCTATTAATTTCTTTGTCTAAGATTTCGGAGTCTAGGGCCTCAATCTGCTCCCTGCTTAGCTTTGGAAGCTGCCTTTCTTACAACCAGTTTCTGATCACTTCTTTGTCCAGATTAATGTCCTTCACATATAGTGCTCCCCGATACTTCACCATTTCAGCTTCATTTGCTCAAGTACATGTTAAAACCTGCCCTGTCTTTGCTTCAGTTAGTGTCTAGGAAGTTCTAAGATCTGTTTGCCTTAGTTTCCCCAAACTTAAATGTTGCATATCACTGTGCAGAGGTTTCACTGCCTCTCCAAGGCAGTATGGACCTTCCAGTCCCACCACCTAAAGTGGACAGCCGAAATACCTACTACTTTTCAAACTCCTCCATCTTGTATGGAAGGAAGTAGGCCACTAGTGTTAGGGTTATGCCCACTTCCCAGTGGAAGTGGTCATAAGAAGGGTGTAGTCCCCCTCAAGGTGGTCACCCCATTGGTTACCACCTGGCACTCCCTGTAACGCTCCTAAATTGAATATTTAGGTGGCACTCCTGAGTCCTAGAACTCAGATTTCGACAACCTAAACAGAACCGGAAAAAGAAGAGTTGCACCCTCAGAAGAGGAAAAGAAGAAGTAGTTGACCTGGACCCATCCCCTCCGAACTGCCTTTTGACCTTGAAGAATCCTGCACAGAAAGCCAACTTGTACAGCCTTCAATAAAGACTTGAGTCTCCCATAGGCAGCAGACTTGACCTGCAAGAAAAAAAACTCCAAAGAAAAGACTCTGTGGCTCCTGGACCCCAGAAACCCTACACCAGAAGTGACCACTGCACCCAACGTCCACGACCTGAGGTGATGGGGGATGACAAAATAAACATAATATGAAAAAAGAAGGATCTAAACCCCATCACCATGCCTTCACCCCTATTTTGAATGCGAGCAGTCCTGCACTTTAAGAACTCCCTAATTGTTTTTCTTTTTTGATTAAGCCATCTACCTCTGTCTCTCTCAAGTTAAACATTTTGTTCTTCTGCATTGTTCTTAAGGTGGTAGGGAATGTCATTGGAACTTCTATTCCTAACATCTGCAGCTCCTCCATCTTACTGCCTCGTTCCCATTGTCTCTATGCAGTAATCTTTCCTATATCATATCTGATCTGGTACGAGCAACTCTCATATGTCAGGAACTTGTTCGTCAGCGTGTGGGCTAAAATCTGCTCTTTCACTGTGTTGATTAAAACATTTACAAGAATCCTCGGGTGGCCTTCCTATTGGGGATCTGTTTAAAGGGGTACCTTTAAACTCTTCGAATTTCTACCTCTAGATTGATTGTTGGCTTATCCTACACAACACTGCTCCTCAGTATATTTAATTACAAATCCCTTTAAATCATTAGCTTCCAGAGCTTCTGGAATATTCAACAACCTAAGATTGTTCTGCCTGGAATAAATTTCTTATCTCTTTGCGTCTGACTGTATTGAGCTGTTTAGATGTTTTAACTCCCCTATCTCCAAGCTGTTTTGCTGCAAGCCTAGGTTGACTCAATCTATTCTGCCTTCCAAAATTTGTGTATGCTCAGCCAATTTGTCCAACTCTGACTTCAATGCACAAAACAGTCCTTGTATCTCTTTTTGATTTCTTTCTGAGGTTTCAAATCTCTGTGCAATTTTGGACTTAAGTCCCACCAAAATACCCTCCACTGAAGTGTTCTCTCTACCCAATTCAATGATCTTAACTGACCCAACCTATCCATTAACTTTATTCTCGGTGCTGATCGTATGTTCCTACAGGCAAGGTCCCACCTCTACTGTATTTGACAGTACATCAAACCTATTTGAAGTGGGAAGACCTAAAGGTCCAATGGAGAATGCTCCCTCTCATGCAGAGAACTAGGGCGCTTCCTATACTGTATCCTCCACTGACTCAGCTGGCTGCCCTGTCTCTTTACTCCTCTCCAGGATTTGAAAAAAAAATAAGTTTAACAAGGAAATTGTTTTCTTAACTCTCACTACTGTCTTTGTTACAGGTCTCTTCAATGCTTTTAGTGGTACTCACTTAACAGTGGCTGCTCTTCTATTGTTATCCTTTGCGGTGCCTCCCTCCTTTCCCAGGGCCTCTTCTATACCTGCTTAGCACAGCTGATATCTGTTCATACAGGACTGGTTGTTTAAAATATTAGACACTGTTTTAGTGCTCAGCCGGGGCACTCTTCCCCCTAGCTCTGGTTCTTTTTCTGTTTTTTTTTTTTGCTTGGATGGCACTGTTCCACCTGCTTGTCCATGTAATGCCCCCCATCTGTTTTGATGTTCAGCCCGTTAGTGCTAGTTTGTAACTGAGAAGTAAATAGGGGCTGCTGCTTCCCTTGCTGCTCCTCTTGTACCACTGACATGCAAAAAACAGCGTTTTCTGGTCTCCCCCGGTGCTCTTTGACCATCAAGATTTTTCCCTAACCTCCTTTACGTAAGGCAAGCTGGTAGAGCTCTCCTCCCCTGCTTGTGGCAGCTCTGCTTGTGCTGACTCTGCTGGCGGTTTCTCTAAGATTGACTTGCGCAGCAACTGCTCAGGCGTGCCGTATCAAAGCTGATGCTTCACATTCAAGAACATCAGGTTCAAAATATCAAAATAGTGAATAAAGGAGTTATAATGGTAACAGTGATTTGCTGCACATTACTGATTAGCGGTGAAGCATTGTGCAGCCACCCCCCACTCCCTGCCTCCCGCGACTGGCATCTAATAGAGACTTCTAGTTGCAGATTCCTTACCTTTGAATTTCCCCCCAGGCGTTAGCTTGATCCGGACAGTTTTGTGAGCAGTACCCATGTGCCGTTAGGTCGTGTCGATATGCTCTATGTCACTCGCCAGCATCTTCTGCGGCAGAAATGAAATTACAGATCCTATATAGGCGCTACTCCAGCGCACTTACCTCAGTTCTTTTCTTTTCATGCCAGCTACCGCCGATCCGAAGAGAACTATCTCAAGTCACTTTTTGACTCACCTTTTTTTTACTTTTGTCAAAGATTTTTTTGAATTTTTCTGCTCCTGGTGGGTCGAGGTTGTCATCGAGGAAGGCCGGTTTAAGCATTGCGGGTCGTGTCATGAAGCGATGTCTGTGACGGATCTGCACCTAGTGTGCCTTTGGTGCCTGGAGCGTGGCCACAACCTGAAGTCATGCGCCGAGTGTCGGACAGTGCATCCGAAGGCTTTCAGGGAGCAGTCCCTGAAGCTGATGGTGGCCCAACGCTCCACTCCACACAAGTCGAGGTCCGGTCAAGAGGAAGGTTCCGGGACCGGTTGCGGAGTCCTCCGTCGAGTCCTCAGAACAATTGGGCAAATCGAGGCACAAAAAGAAGAGCAAGAAGTCAAGGCGTTCTTTGACTTCTCCTTGTCGGTTGGCCGACCAGACAAGGGAGCATCGTCACTCTAGGCCTAATTCCGAGGAACCTGCATCTGGAAGGACTCCACACCTCCCGGAGTTTTCAGGAGCCGAGCAAACCCTGTCCATCTCCGGACTCCAGAGCTTTACAAGGCCATGCGCCTCATTTTTGGGAAGCCCGGCTCTACTGAAGCCCCATTGGCCCTTGCGGAGTCAGAAGTGACCCATTTTAAGTTCCACACCAGAGGCTTCGGCCTCAGCACTGAGGGGCACCCATGCATCCAGTCCGGGATCAGGACTGGTGCTGGTCGTACCACCCTGACCTTTACTGGCGCTCGTTCCAGTGCGGACGCTCCCAGTGCCGCCCATGTGCAGCGCCATCCCCATTTTCATTGTTGACTCTGACATGGAGCCAGATGTGAGTCATATGACTCCGACAGGAGCCTTGCCTCCTATGTCTGATCCTGAGCCCCTTGCTAAAGGGCTAGGTTATGGTGAGCAATGGGAGGGGGTCATTGGACCCTTTAGAATACCAGCTGCAAGACCCTATGGACTCGTGTACAGATTTAGGGGAGGCCAGTGGACTGGATACTTCTCCAGGTACTGGCATGTTTTCTCCTCCTACCATGGCTACGAAGGAGGAAGCTTCTTATTTAATGGTGGTGAGGTTTGCAGCTGAGGTCTTGTGGTCCGGTGGCATTCAGGACTAACCTCCTGATGGAAGTGCTTCAGCCTGGGGTTTCCTCCTCAGACTCATGTCCCTATTTATTGAAACCCTCACAGATGTCCTACTGGGTACCAGGACCAAACCCACCACAGGGGCTTCTTGTAAGCAGGACAATTGCCCGGCGCCAATGCACCGCCCCAGGGGACCTAAGCTTTCTGACGCAATATCCCACCCCTGAGAGCTTGGTCATCCAAGACTCGGTTTCCCAGGTTGTGTTCCTTTACACACCCCCGAATAGGAAATCCAAAAGGTTGGCTACACCTGGGAAGATTATTTTTTCTTCCTCCAACCTAGCATTGCGGTCTTTGATCACCGCATGTCTTTTGGGCTGTTTATCCCACACCCTGTGGCATACAGTTGCGCAAGTACTGCCACAGATACCAAAGGAAGTCTGGGCTGTACGGTCTCAGGCCATTGCTGATTGGAGAGATACAGCAAAGTTCACTAGCCTTTGTGGACTGGACATGACCAAGTCACTACGCAGAGTGGTTTTGTCGACAGTGGCCCTGAGCCGCCACACCTTGTTGAGGACGTCTGACTTTTCATGGGATGTCCAAGCTACTTTTATGGACATGCCTTTTGATTTAACCCATCTCTTCGGAGACGAGGCAGACTCAGAGCTCAAACTTTTTAAAGATTCTTGTGCTACGGCCAGGTCCTTGGGCCTCGTGGTGGCCTTTTGTCCCCCTCAGTCTGTCTTTAGTCCCTTTCATGGCTACGGAAGGGGTCTCCAACCTCTTCCATTCCCGGCCTACCACTGTGCCACACATGCTGCCCAGCCTCTGTGTGGGCGAGGGCATTGAATCCACTGATCTTGTGGATCCGGAAGCCAGCAGTCCAGCCAGATCACTGCCCCCACCCCCCTCAAACCTCTTTTCTGCAGCAGCTTTAAGCCTTTCCAGTCTGCCTCACCATCAAAGACCAAGTCGGAGGCAGGATTCGCCATCACCTGCTTCACTGGCAATCCATCACATCAGGCAGGTGCATTTTGCCGATAGTCCCTATACTCCCCTTCAAGACTGCGCCTCCATTCATGCCACCATCATACATTCAGATGACAGAGGATCACCTGTCCCTTTTCCACTAGGAAGTTATGTCTCTCTTGGCCAAGGGAAACATACAGAGGGTTCGTGTGCCACAAGTAAGGTGTGATTGCTATTTCCACAACTTTCTGGTACTCAGAAAGGACAAGGACCTCCGTCCTGTCCTAGACCTTCGATCCCTCAATCTCTTCCTCAAGATGGAGAAGTTCAAAGTACTCACTCTGGCTCAGGTTTTATTTACCCTGGACCCAGCAGATTAGATGGTAGCGTTGGACTTGCAGGTCACTTATTTACATTTTCCCATCCTTCCTGCCCATAGTCGTTATCTTGCAGTTCACAGTAGGCCACAAGCACTTTCAGTTCACAATGCTCCTCTTTGGCTTTACCAGTGCCCCTCAGGTGTTCACCAAGGTGATGACAGTGGTCGCAGATTATCTGTACAGATCAGGAGTTTCAGTCTTCCCTTATCTCGATTGACTATTGAGGGTACGCTCGCCCCAGACTGTTGTCTTCTACCTCCAGACTATGGCTGACCTCCTGCATTTGCTGGGGTTCACTATAAACATACCGAAGTCACAACCGACTTCCTCTTAGATGCTCACTTTCATCAGAGCTGTTCTGGACACAGTGCAGTTTCGGGTTTATACTCAATAACAGCGAGTCCAGGATACTCGGACTATGAAACCAATGTTTCAGCCTCTATACTGGATTTTGGTGAGAATGCCTCCGAGGCTTCTGGGCCTCCTGGAATCCTGCAGGTGACATACGCCAGATTGGAATAAGGGGGCTGTGCAGTGGAACCTCAAGTTCCAGTGGGTGCAACATCAGGGGCATCATCCTAAGAAGGTCCAGATCTCAGGGTGAAATGCACAAGATCTGCAGTGGTGGCTAATGAACCACAGTTGGGTCAGAGGGAGATGCCTCTCCCTTCCCCAACCAGATCTGACAGTAGTGACAGATGCGTCACTCCTGGAATAGAGCAGCCATATGGGAGAGGTGGAGATCAGAGTCTCCGACAGAGTCCAGACTCCACATCAACCCGTTGGATTTCTGTATGATCCAGTTAGCATTGAAGGCATTTCTTCCCTCTGTCAAGGGGAAGATAGTGCAGTTGTTCACGGACAAAACCATCGCCATGTGGTACTGCAACAAGCAGGGTGGGGTCATGGACCCTTTGTCGAGAGGGTCTGCGCCTGGAACAGCAGGGCATATCCCTGGTGGTTCAACATCTGGCAGGCTCTCTGAATGCGGAAGCGGACAAACTCAGCCGAAAATGTCTACTGGATCACAAATGACCTCTCCATTTGGAGGTGGTACAAGGTCTCTTTCAGCAGTGGAAAGAGCCTTGGTTAGATCTGTTTGCCTCCGCAAAGAACATGCAATGTCAGCAGTTTTGCGCAGTAGAGTTTCCAAGGTAGCACTTGCTCAGAGACACTTTTTGTCTTGAGTGGAAATCAGGCCTCCTGTACTCCTTTCCACTAATACCACTTCTGCCTAGAGTTCTCAAGAATATCAAGAACAACCAGGCCCAAATAATCCCTGTGGCCCCGGCCTAAGTATGGAGAATCTGGTATCCCGAGCAGTTGAGCATGCCCATCGATTCTCCGATCAGACTGCTCCTTCGATAGGACCTTCTGTCGCAGCAGCAGAGGATGGTTCTGCTTCCAAACCTGTACACTCTCAGCCTTCTTGTGTGGTGATTGAGTGGCGGCAGTTGACAGTTTTTGACCATGCACCCAAGGCTGTAACGTTATCTTAGCAACCAGACGTCCCTCCACCAAAACAGTATTCGCCTTTAAGTGGAACCCTCTCTCTGAAGTCCTCCTGGTTGCAATAACATCTGCCCGCAGGGTGAGTGAGCTGCAGGCATTGTCTAAGCTGCCCAACCTTTCCATCTATTCTGACAAAAGGGTGCTTCACACTAGGGCTTCTTTTCTACCAAAAGTAGGTACGCCTTTTCATGTAGGCCAATCCATCACCTTGCCTACTTTTTACGTACCTCTATGTCCCTTTGAGAAAGAGGAGAGACTCTATCTCCTGGACCCAAAAAGAGCATTGGCGTTCTACCTTGATTGTACAAATGAGTTCTGGGTGGATGATCAAATCGGTTATGTGAGTGTGAAGAATGGTTGGGCAGTGCAGAAGCCGACTTTCTCCAGATGGATCGTACTCTGCATTAAGATTTGCTACGCACCGGCCAAATAGCAACCCCCTGACATTTTGCATGCACATTCTACTTGGATTTGGCATGCAGAATTCAAGTACTTAATATCTGTCAGGCAGCAACGTGGGCATCCTTGCACATGTTCACCAAACACTGCTGCCTGGACAGTTAGGTCCGCAGGGACAGGTACTTTGCCCGTTCGGTACTGCAGGATTTTCTTGTATGATCTTGATTCGCAGTCCCACCTTTGGGGATGGTATTGCTTGGGTATCTTTTGAAAGGTCAGGAATCTGCAACTAGAAGTCTCTGTCAGATGAACAAGTTACTTATCTTCATTAACGCCTTACCTGGTAGAGACATAGACTTGTTGCAAATTCCTTACCGACCCACCCATCCTCCCCTCTCTGGGAACTGATTTCTTGGGACAGAGACTCCCCTTAAGGGCCTTAGTTTTGACGCACCAGTAGTCTGCGTTCTTCATGGCTCTGCACTTCTGCTGTGAAAAGAAAGTGACGTCAGCGCGCCCTGGTGGTGCCTACATAGGACCCGTGATGTTAATACTGCACGGACGACACCGGTGATATACGCAGAGCCGATCCACGCCAACTAACAATGCGCAGGACTACTGCTTAGAAAATCCTCTGGATCCAGTCTTACCACTGGCAGAAATTCAAAGGTAAGGAATCTGCAACTAGAATATGTCTCTACCAGATAGGTGTTACCGAAGGTACGTAACTAGTTCATAATCAACCGCCTTTGGAGGTACCTACCTGCTTTCCTTTGCCTAATGAGGTCCCTGTTTTACTCATACTGCCTCTGGCTATTTTGTCAATATTGATGGTTTTGCCTCAAGTTCCTCGCATACCTCCTTGCATGGTGCACATGTGCTGTTATTTTGGTTGAACCAGACTTATCCAATTTCTCCATGGTGCTACCTTTGGATTTTTTCTTTTATTGTTTGTTCTCTTCATCTGGATCTGATTTGTTACAGTTTTCTTCCTACCGTTGAATGGACATTATCTTCCAGATGGCTCTTCTGCAGAACTGGTAATTGAGTTACTTGTGTCCCTTGTTAACATTACTTCATTTTCTGTCCATGTTGGTGGTGTTTGGGATAAGGTCTCCTACAGACTTTTCTTTAAGATTGCTATGGACGATGTTATCACCTCAGGTTCCATTTCTGATTAATAGAATGTTGTGACTGTTTCTCGTATACTGTCTGAACTAGAATCCTATACAGTATTTGAAAATAAGAATTAGTATTTGAATTCTGCAAATTATATTGAAGTGTTTTGCCACCATCATTATGCACATATCTCTTTAAACAGAGCTAGTACTCCACATGCTATTTTAATTCTACACAGTGGGAACACTGCCTGACATCACCTATAAGTAGTTCCTAAAACACATTGAAGACGCTCGCATTCTTCTTTGATTATGTCCCTACAGTCCCAATTTTGTTTTATCATAAGCTTATGCTGTGCTATGAAGAAAAATATGCGAGCACAGACAAAATTGATGTATGAGGACTCCTTAATGTCCCAATTGACCCCAAAGTGGTATGATAATTGGAAAGATAATATTGATTTAAAATCAGTCTGTCGTACACAACACTGGCAGGTCCAGGGCATCGATGATTTATGTAGGGGTTGTCTTATCGCTCGACAAATTATCTTTTTAAACAAAACCGTGCAAGAGACTGTGGGGGTCATTCTGACCCTGGCGGTCAGTGTAAAAGCGGCGGCCAACCCGCTAACAGGCTGGCGGCCTAAAAATATGAATTCTGACCCTGGCGGGCACCGCCAACACAGGCCGCCGCTTTAACACTCCGACCGCCAAGGCGGTACAAACAAACAGCGCGGCGGTCACCGCCAACAGGCAGGCGGCAGACAATGTACCGCCCACCCTATCACGACCCACCAATCCGCCACCTTTTCCGGGGCGGGAGCCCCGCCGATAAAAACACGGCGGAAACAGACATCTCCAATGGAAAACGCTTACCTCGACATACTCCACGCGGAATCGGAACAGCATGGAACCCGAACTCCACATCCTCCCAGCCATTGCCTTCCTGCTCTTCTTCCAGGATCACGAACCTCGCCGCAGACGACAACGGTGAGTACTGCACCTACGACACAGGGGAGGGGGGAGGAGGAAAGGTTACGGGCACACACATACACCACACACCCACCCTCACCCCCACCGAAATACCTACACACCTATGCAGATAAAGTCAGAGTGACACCCCCAACCCCCCCCCCCCCAAAAACAAAGACAAAAGGCAATGAATGTAAAAGTAGAACCATATTATTGCAACAATAAAGTATAGCGACCTTAGCAATACATGAAGAATGAATACACATCTAGAACTCTATCCATACAAGTAGCAAAAGTCCGTCCCAGTCATTCAAAGTCCAAATGTCCGTGGGCCAATGTGCAGCAACACATGGGCAAAGCCCACACACGAGATCGAGTCCATTGGAGAGAACACTGCTGGGGCATCACTAAAATAAAAAGACAGGCACCTCAGGGGGAAGGGAAGGGGGGGCACCTCAGCCACATGAGTCCACGACGCCAGATCCACGAAGGGCCTCCATGCCCACTGTGCCATCCTGGGGAGTGCAAAGCCACAGTCTCACAAGTCTTTACAGTGGGTGGATTGCCCACTGTGCCATCCTGGGGAGTGCAAAGCCACAGTCTCACAAGTCTCTACAGTGGGTGGATTGCCCACTGTGCCATCCTGGGGAGTGCAAAGCCACAGTCTCTCAAGTCTCTACAGTGGGTGGATTGCCCACTGTGCCATCCTGGGGAGTGCAAAGCCACAGTCTCACAAGTCTCTACAGTGGGTGGATTGCCCACTGTGCCATCCTGGGGAGTGCAAAGCCACAGTCTCACAAGTCTCTACAGTGGGTGGATTGCCCACTGTTACATCCTGGGGAGTGCAAAGCCACAGTCCATCAGGTTGATTACAGAGACCACTGGTCATGGAGGAGGCATGGTGGGCAGAGTGCGTCGTGAAGGCCTGCCCGACACAGAACCGGGACTGCCAATGGGCCAGCGGTGCTTGACAGGAAGGGCCCAGCGGAGCGGTGCTTGACAGGAAGGGCCCAGCGGAGCGGTGCTTGACAGGAAGGGCCCAGCGGAGCGGTGCTTGACAGGAAGGGCCCAGCGGAGCGGTGCTTGAGATGAAGGGCCCAGCGGAGCGGTGCTTGAGATGAAGGGCCCAGCGGAGCGGTGCTTGACAGGAAGGGCCCAGCGGAGCGGTGCTTGACAGGAAGGGCGCAGCGGAGCGGTGCTTGACAGGAAGGGCCCAGCGGAGCGGTGCTTGACAGGAAGGGCCCAGCGGAGCGGTGCTTGAGAGGAAGGGCCCAGCGGAGCGGTGCTTGACAGGAAGGGCCCAGCGGAGCGGTGCTTGACAGGAAGGGCCCAGCGGAGCGGTGCTTGACAGGAAGGGCCCAGCGGAGCGGTGCAGAGACGGCGGTGCCCAGCGGAGCGGTGCTTGAGATGAAGGGCCCAGCGGAGCGGTGCTTGAGATGAAGGGCCCAGCGGAGCGGTGCTTGAGATGAGATGAAGGGCCCAGCGGAGCGGTGCTTGAGATGAAGGGCCCAGCGGAGCGGTGCTTGAGATGAAGGGCCCAGCGGAGCGGTGCTGGAGAGGAAGGGCCCAGCGGAGCGGTGCTGGAGAGGATGGGCCCAGCGGAGCGGTGCTGGAGAGGAAGGGCCCAGCGGAGCGGAGCTTGAGAGGAAGGGCCCAGCGGAGCGGTGCTTGACAGGAAGGGCCCAGCGGAGCGGTGCTTGACAGGAAGGGCCCAGCGGAGCGGTGCTTGACTGGAAGGGCCCAGCGGAGCGGTGCTTGACTGGAAGGGCCCAGCGGAGCGGTGCTTGACTGGAAGGGCCCAGCGGAGCGGTGCTTGACTGGAAGGGCCCAGCGGAGCGGTGCTTGACAGGAAGGGCCCAGCGGAGCGGTGCTTGACAGGAAGGGCCCAGCGGAGCGGTGCTTGACTGGAAGGGCCCTGTTCAGCGGTGCTCCTCGCGGCAGGGCCCTGTTCAGCGGTACTCGCGGCGGGGCCCTGTTCAGCGGTACTCGCGGCGGGGCCCTGTTCAGCGGTACTCCTCGCGGCGGGGCCCTGTTCAGCGGTGCTCCTCGCGGCGGGGCCCTGTTCAGCGGTGCTCCTCACGGCGGGGCCCTGTTCAGCGGTTCTGGTCACGGCGGGGCCCTGTTCAGCGGTTCTGGTCACGGCGGGGCCCTGTTCAGCGGTTCTGGTCACGGCGGGGCCCTGTTCAGCGGTTCTGGTCACGGCGGGGCCCTGTTCAGCGGTTCTGGTCACGGCGGGGCCCTGCGGAGCGGTGCTTGACAGGAAGGGCCCAGCGGAGCGGTGCTTGACAGGAAGGGCCCAGCGGAGCGGTGCTTGACAGGAAGGGCCCAGCGGAGCGGTGCTTGACAGGAAGGGCCCAGCGGAGCGGTGCTTGACAGGAAGGGCCCAGCGGAGCGGTGCTTGACAGGAAGGGCCCAGCGGAGCGGTGCTTGACAGGAAGGGCCCAGCGGAGCGGTGCTTGAGATGAAGGGCCCAGCGGAGCGGTGCTTGAGATGAAGGGCCCAGCGGAGCGGTGCTTGAGATGAAGGGCCCAGCGGAGCGGTGCTGGAGATGAAGGGCCCAGCGGAGCGGTGCTGGAGATGAAGGGCCCAGCGGAGCGGTGCTTGAGATGAAGGGCCCAGCGGAGCGGTGCTTGAGATGAAGGGCCCAGCGGAGCGGTGCTGGAGATGAAGGGCCCAGCGGAGCGGTGCTGGAGATGAAGGGCCCAGCGGAGCGGTGCTGGAGAGGAAGGGCCCAGCGGAGCGGTGCTGGAGAGGAAGGGCCCAGCGGAGCGGTGCTGGAGAGGAAGGGCCCAGCGGAGCGGTGCTGGAGAGGAAGGGCCCAGCGGAGCGGTGCTTGAGAGGAAGGGCCCAGCGGAGCGGAGCTTGAGAGGAAGGGCCCAGCGGAGCGGTGCTTGAGAGGAAGGGCCCAGCGGAGCGGTGCTGGAGAGGAAGGGCCCAGCGGAGCGGTGCTGGAGAGGAAGGGCCCAGCGGAGCGGTGCTGGAGAGGAAGGGCCCAGCGGAGCGGTGCTTGAGAGGAAGGGCCCAGCGGAGCGGAGCTTGAGAGGAAGGGCCCAGCGGAGCGGTGCTTGAGAGGAAGGGCCCAGCGGAGCGGTGCTTGAGAGGAAGGGCCCAGCGGAGCGGTGCTTGAGAGGAAGGGCCCAGCGGAGCGGTGCTTGAGAGGAAGGGCCCAGCGGAGCGGTGCTTGAGAGGAAGGGCCCAGCGGAGCGGTGCTTGAGAGGAAGGGCCCAGCGGAGCGGTGCTTGAGAGGAAGGGCCCAGCGGAGCGGTGCTTGAGAGGAAGGGCCCAGCGGAGCGGTGCTTGAGAGGAAGGGCCCAGCGGAGCGGTGCTTGAGAGGAAGGGCCCAGCGGAGCGGTGCTTGACTGGAAGGGCCCAGCGGAGCGGTGCTTGACTGGAAGGGCCCAGCGGAGCGGTGCTTGACTGGAAGGGCCCAGCGGAGCGGTGCTTGACTGGAAGGGCCCAGCGGAGCGGTGCTTGACTGGAAGGGCCCAGCGGAGCGGTGCTTGACTGGAAGGGCCCAGCGGAGCGGTGCTTGACTGGAAGGGCCCAGCGGAGCGGTGCTTGACTGGAAGGGCCCAGCGGAGCGGTGCTTGACAGGAAGGGCCCAGCCGAGCGGTGCTTGACAGGAAGGGCCCAGCGGAGCGGTGCTTGACAGGAAGGGCACTGTTCAGCGGTGCTCCTCGCGGCGGGGCCCTGTTCAGCGGTACTCGCGGCGGGGCCCTGTTCAGCGGTGCTCCTCGCGGCGGGGCCCTGTTCAGCGGTGCTCCTCACGGCGGGGCCCTGTTCAGCGGTGCTCCTCACGGCGGGGCCCTGTTCAGCGGTTCTGGTCACGGCGGGGCCCTGTTCAGCGGTTCTGGTCACGGCGGGGCCCTGTTCAGCGGTGCTCCTCACGGCGGGGCCCTGTTCAGCGGTGCTGGTCACGGCGGGGCCCTGTTCAGCGGTGCTCCTCGCGGCGGCGCCCTGTTCAGCGGTGCTCCTCGCGGCGGGGCCCTGTTCAGCGGTGCTCCTCGCGGCGGGGCCCTGTTCAGCGGTGCTCCTCGCGGCGGGGCCCTGTTCAGCGGTTCTGGTCACGGCGGGGCCCTGTTCAGCGGTTCTGGTCACGGCGGGGCCCTGTTCAGCGGTGCTCCTCACGGCGGGGCCCTGTTCAGCGGTGCTCCTCACGGCGGGGCCCTGTTCAGCGGTGCCTGTCTTGTGTTTCCAGTGAACTACACCTGGCCAATACTTGCCGCTCAGTCTGCCTCGGACCTTTCCGTTGCGGGGCCCTCCTGTGATGGAGTCCTGGGGCCCTGGCTCTCCTTCGATACCCCCGGAATGGGGCTGGTGGGGCCCTCATGGCCAGGTCGGCTGCTCCCTGCCTTTTGCTCCTTGCTGGCCATGCCCTCCTTGGCAGACTGTCCGTGGCCCTTGGCTCCCTTACCCGATGTGGCAGGTGACGGTGCAAGGCTACCCTCCTTGGGGGCAGGCGTATCAGGCCTGTCGTGCCTGCCCTTCAGTTTTTCGGTCCTCTTCCCAGGGGGGGGCTGGCTGTGCCTTTGCTGCTGGACGATGTCCCAGCCCAAGGAAAGGGCGCACTCCAAAAACCAGACACGACGTTCTTTGGAGTTGCTGGGCTGGTGGTGGCTGAGGTGTTTGTGGAACTCTTACGGGATGGAGGGGGTGGGTCAGGTGAGGAAAAGAGGTCCACTTTAGAGAGGAAAACTTTCTTTGGAGCCATGGGAAGGGTGGCTGGAGTGGGTATGGGAGTGGAGGAAGAGGATGTGGTTGTAGGAGAGTCAAGTGTGCTGTCTTTGGGTGCAGGTGCTTGGGCAGGAGGCTGACGTGAGGTGGATGGCTGTTGTTTGGGTGCCTGCCTGCGTTTGTGTGGTTGGGAAGCGGGGGTGACAGACACACTGGGAGAGGACACAGGGGACGTGTACATGGCAGTGGGGGTGGTGACTGCACGTGTGCGGACTGGTGTGGAGGGTGTGCTGGTGATGGGTGCAATGGCTGATGGTGGTGTGCTTGCAGGTGTGTGTGGAGACGTCACAGGGAGGGAGGAGGGAGATGAGGAGGTGGGGGACACAGAGGAGGTAGTGGCTGTTGGCATGTCTGCATCTGGATGTTGCTTGGGTGAATGCTTGTGTGTCCTGTGGTGCTTATGTCTGGATGAGCTACCCTTGGGTGTTGAGGTGTGTGCAGGCTGGTCTGTAGGTGTGGATGGGATAGGCAGAGGAACAGGGGAGTGGGACTGGGTGGAGGGAGTCAGAAGAGGGAGGCTGGAGACAGGGACAATCGCTGCCGTCAGTGCTGAGGCCAGAGCGTTGAACGATCGTTGATGGGCAGCCTGACCCAAATGAAGGCCCTCCAGGTATGCATTGCTTTGATGCACCTCCCTCTCCACACCCTGGATGGCATTCAAAAGGGTAGACTGCCCAACAATGATGGTCCTCAGGAGGTCAATGACCTCCTCACTGAGGGCAGCAGGGGTGACTGGGGCAGGGCCTGAGGTGCCTGGGGCGAAGGAGATGGCCGGCTTCCTGGCCTTGCGGGCACGGGCCGAAGGCCGAGGGGCTGCTGGGAGGGCGGAGCTGGTGCGCTGGGTGGCGGCTGTACCTGTTTCTGCGGTGGGCACGGATGTTGCCGCCACCGCAAGGGAGCTCCCTTCCGAGGACGTGTCGGTGTCGCTGCCGTCTCCACGGGTCCCCGTGGTGGAGCCGCCCTCGCCCTCCGTCTCACTGGTCATGTCGGAGTCCGTTGCATGGCCCTCCGGGGCCATGTGAGATGCAGCTCCCTCTTGCGCCGATGCCACTTCTCCTCCGCCTGATGATGCTAATGCACACATTCACAGAAAAACAAAGAAAATGGGGGGCGGGTGGAAAACATAAAGACAAATTGAGTGCATGCATTGGGGACACCGTTGGCGGAGAGGACAGACACAGAAGCCCCCTGCACTACGCTGCGCACTTGGGGTACACTACTCATTCACTGGGACATGCCCTACAAGCCTATGGGCGACAACTGCCCACACAGTATACACTGGTCCATGAATCGCGTTACTAGGCACCCTACAGAGGTGGGGGGCGGGGGCACAGGACCATACCTCACGGACAGGCCTATCCTACAGAAATCGCCTTGGCCTAGGGATACCCACAGCCCTCCTCCCCCACCCAGGCACCTCCACTGTGCGCAAAATAGCTGAATGTGCTGGTACTCACCCCCTTGTGTCTGCTGTGATGTCCTCAAGCGCCCATCTAAATCGGGGTAGGCCACCGCCAGGATCCGGGACATCAGGGGGGTCAAGGTACGACTGGCACCCCTCCTAGGTTGGGAGGCCATCCCCAGCAGAGCCTCTGCGGTCTTCCTGCTCCCGCGGCGGATGTCCTCCCACCTCTTGCGGCAGTGGGTGCCCCTTCTGGTGTGGACCCCCAGGGCCCGGACGTCCTTGGCGATGGCACGCCAAATGTCAATCTTCTGATGGGCGCTGACCTATGTGACATGTACAGGGGGGGAAGAGAAACATCATCACTTTTCTGCATGCTCGATGTGAGTGGCCCCCCTCCCCAACCTTGCCATGTGGCACATGCTCTCATCTGTCGTACCATGCATTCGTCATTCGCTGCCCTCCCCTCCATCGTACATCCTCCCCACTCAGCCCAGGCATTGGGCACTATGCATTGTCCCCTGTGTACTCACCTGTTGGTCTGGAGGCCCGTAGAGTAGCGCATACTGGGGGAGGACCCCGTCCACGAGCTTCTCCAACTCCTCGGAACTGAAGGCAGGGGCCCTTTCCCCAGTCGCAGCAGCCATTGTCACTTCCAGACCGAGGTCACAGCAGCACTTGCAGTATAGGTCCTCTACTGTGGATGCTCAGGTCTCAGGTGATCAAGCAGAGAGAAAATGGCGGTTACGGCCGCGGCAGTGCGTGCCGCGCGGCGGTGCGTACCGCGACCGCCGGCGCTCACCGCCATTGGCTCCTGAAACCCATAGGGTTCAATGTTGTCCAATGCGGCTTTGCGCCGCGGACTGCGACCGCCTACCGCCACGGTGTGCCACGCTTGCGCAATGACCTCACTTCACATTGTCACACTTCACAGGTCAGGCAGCCGCCATTTCAAGGGCCCACATGGCTTCATTCCTACTGCGTCAAACATGGCTAGGCCTTGCACCGACAATCATACTAGCCATTCAATCCCGAGAGATTCGTGTACTGGGCATGCTGTGGGCACTTACCTGTGGGTTGCTTGACTCTGTGCTCCATGTTGTCCTTCCTAGGCACCGTCCGCTGGGACTTGCGAGGAGACGGAGGAATCTTCCCGTGTACAGACCGCTGGTGGACCTGTCGACAATGGAAGAAAGACACGTCATACTCACCTACAGACTCAACCGTGCCACTATACAGGAACTGTGTGCCCAGCTGGAGCCAGACCTGATGTCACCCATCCGCCAACCCACAGGGATTCCGCCTCTAGTGCAGGTGCTGTCAGTACTGCATTTTTTGGCAAGTGGATCATTTCAAACTACCGTGGCCATTTCATCTGGGATGTCTCAGCCTATGTTTTCAAAGGTGTTATCCAGAGTGTTGTCTGCCCTGATGAAATACATGCGGAGCTACATCATTTTCCCTGAGGTGGGTGACTTGCCTACAGTGAAGGGTGATTTCTATGCCCTTGGACACATTCCCAATATCATTGGTGCCATTGATGGTACCCATGTGGCTTTGGTTCCCCCAAAAGACGATGAGCAGGTGTACAGGAACCGTAAAAATTATCATTCCATGAATGTCCAGGTGGTCTCTTTGGCTGACCAGTACATCTCCCATTTAAATGCCAAGTTCCCTGGGTCAGTGCATGACGCGTACATCATGCGAAATAGCAGCATCCCTTATGTGATGGAACTGCTACAGAGACACCGTGTGTGGCTAATTGGTGACTCTGGTTACCCAAACCTGCCTTGGCTATTGACCCCAGTGAGGAATCCCAGGACCAGGGCAGAGGAACGGTACAATGAGGCCCATGGGCGTACCAGGAGGGTGATTGAGCGGACCTACGGCCTCCTGAAGGCCAGGTTTAGGTGCCTGCATATGACTGGTGGATCCCTAATGTACTCACCAAGGAAGGTGTGTCATATCATCGTGGCCTGCTGCATGCTTCACAACCTGGCTTTGCGACGCCAGGTGCCTTTCCTGCAGGAGGATGGTCCAGATGGTGGTGTTGTGGCCGCTGTGGAGCCTGCGGAGAGTGAAGAGGAGGAAGACGAAGAGGACGACACAGACAACAGGGACAGAGTGATACTGCAGTATTTCCAGTGACACACAGGTAATAATCTACTCCTGCATTGTATTATATCTGTAACTGTAGTGGCTCTCTACTGTCTGACCTTTCACCCCAATGTATGGTAACTTAGTTGTGTATATCACTTCCTATTTCAGTGATCTGATCCCCACGGAGTGCCCTCTGGTTTTTTTTCCCCATGGACTACCGCTGTGTGACACTGGTATGTTGTCATCACAATGTAACTAGAAATGTTTTGTTGGTTATATCGAATACATTTGGTTTAAATAAATAGATAGCAGAATCCAGTTGGTTAATGTGCAATAATTGTGTTTATTGAAGCTTTAAAATAGGTGTATAGTTCAAAAAGGGTGATGGTGGAGGCATGTCCATGGCAGTGTCCAGACTGTCGTTCCTACAGGTCCATTGTCCATATGCCTGTGGAAGGTGGAGCAGGGGCAGTTCAAGGTTGGACAGGGTAAACAAGTGGGACAGTGGGATGACATCCGGGGGTTTCCGTGCATGGCGGGGGTCTTGACATCCTACTCTGTCTTCTTCCTCGATCTCAGGCCTTTCTTGCGGGGTGGTTCTTGTTCTGCAGGGGGTGGGATCCGGGCGGGCCGTTGCTGTTGTGTCGGGGCCTCCTGACCACTAGCGCCGGCGGAGGTGGTGGGCTGTTCTTCCTCCATGCTAGTGGCAGGGGCCCTTTGGGGGGCCACATGCTCCCGCAATGTGGTGACAATCTGGTTGAGTGCCACCACGATTGTACCCATTGCGGAACTGATGGTGCGCAGTTCTTCCCGGAACCCCATGTACTGGCCCTCCTGCATGGCCTGGATCTCCTGGAACCTGGCCAGGACCGTCGCCATCGTCTCTTGGGAGTGGTGGTACGCTCCCATGATGGTGGTGAGGGCCTTTTGGACAGTGGGTTCCCTAGGCCTGTCCTCCCTCTGTCACACAGCAGCCCTCCCAGTTCCTCTTTGTTCCTGGGCCTCTGTCCCCTGGACGGTGTGCCCACTACCAGTGCCCCCAGGTCCCTGTTGTTGTTGGGGTTGTGGGTAACCCTGGGTGCCCTGTACTGGTAGACACACCGCTGCTTGACCTGTCCTGGAGACAGAAGCATGGGCCCGCTGGGAGGGTGCTGTGCTGGTGTTTCCTGAGGGGGGTAGGTCTGCTGTGGCCTGGGGCTGACTGAGGGTAACCGACTGTCCAGAGGTCCCCGATGGTCTGGGCTGGTCATCAGGTTCTAGGTCGACAGAGCTGCTGTCATCACTGGGGGCCTCTTCTGGGGGTGGGATGGACAAATCTGGACCCTCCTGGCCGGTGTGTTGGCGTTCGGGCCCTGCAGGGGTAAAAGAATATGGTTATTGATTTTGTGTGTGCCGTGGCATGCGATTTGTGGGTGCCCTTGTCCCCCAGAGCTGGCAGTCCCATGTGGGAGGAGTTGTGAGGGTGGTTTGCGGGGGGGATGGGTATGTGCAGTGGTCATGCTTAGGTGATGGTTGTCCATGGTTTGTGTTGGCAATCAGGGGTTTGGGTTGGGTTGGGTGGGTTGTGCTGATGAGACATTAACAGGGAGTATGTGTGCTGGGGGGTTAAGGGTGAGGGTGGGGGTGTGGGTTGGCATGCTGGTGGTTGGGGGGGGTGAAGTAGTTGAGATTAGACTTACCAGAGTCCATTCCTCCGCCTACTCCATCGAGGCCCTCAGGATGCCGGATGTTCAAGACCTCTTGCTCCCATGCTGTGAATTCGGGTGGAGTGGGTGGGGGTCCGCCGCCAGTCTTCTGCACAGCGATGTTGTATCTTGACACCATCGACCGCACTTTCCCCCCTAGGTCGTTCCAGCGCTTTCGGATGTCTTCCCGATTTCTGGGATGCTGTCCCACAGCGTTGACCCTGTCGACGATCCTTTGCCATAGCTCCGCCTTCCTGGCTATTGTGGTGTGCTGCACCTGTGTGCCGAAGAGCTGAGGCTCTACCCTGATTATTTCCTCCACCATGACCCTGAGTTCTTGGTCCCTGAACCTGGGGTGTCTTTGGGGTGCCATGGTGTGGTGTGGATGAGGTGTGGGGTGGTGTTTGTGGTGATGAGTGTGGTGGTGTGTGGTGTTTTGTGCGTAGATGTGGTGTGGGTGATGATGTTGGGTTCCTGTGTGTGTTGTGGTTTGCGTTCCCTGTGCTCTCTCTCTGAGTATTGCGCCTTGTCTCTGAATTTCGATTTGTGGGGGTTTGTGGGTGATGTGGGTGTGTGTTTTATATGGTGATGGGTGTGTGGGTGTGGTGTGTGTATGTGTATCAGGTGTGTGTATTTCGAATTGTCCAATGTGGCTGTGTTTTGTAAAGGTGTGTGTATTTTGAGCGCGGCGGTGTGTACCGCCAATGGAATACCGTGGTTGAAAGACCGCCGCGTGGATTCGTGGGTCGTAATGGCATGGGCGTGTTTGTGTTGGCGTGACGGTGGAGGTTTGGTCATCTCCAGTTTATCGCTGACCGCTGATGAGGCGGGCTTCAGTGGATGTCGGGTTTTTGGCGGTTTTGCAGTTGTGGGTCAGAATGACCGTGGCGGTTTACCGCGGCGGGATGATGGCGGTCTTCTGACCGGCGGTAAGGGCCTTTTACCGCCAGGGTCAGAATGACCCCCTGTGTGTCTTGAGTTAGCTAATGTTAAAATTTAAACATGCCAAGTATTCCCTCTGTTGCACGGTGTGACATTGGGCAACAGTGCATTAATTTCATAGAAGAATGGCTTAATTAAGTGGTGCAGAATTTAACATTCAACTCTTTACTTTCTGGTTCAGATGGGTGATTTGTGTGACCTTTTAAAACTAACAGCTGCAATTCCCGTTTTTAAACTCTTCCACTGGGTTTAAAGCAAGCAGACCATCCACTGGTATGTTCAGTCACAACACTTCAGTGTAGTCGCCACCTAAAGCGCGGGAAAGATATGCCAGACATGGTTAGGACATTCAACCTTGCCCGCAGTTAAAGACCACTCCTCACTCCTTTCTTGCAAAACCATATTATTCAACTTTTTGGTCTGATCCCAAATTCTCCCTGTTCTAAACATTTCATTTTTGCCACTTATAATGATATTTGGAAAATGTCTCAACAGGAAGCTGCTGAACGATTGCAACAAATTGATAAGGGAAATTTTTAAAAACCTTTGGCGATAATAACATGATTATATTGTCAACTTGTGTTTATTCATTGAATAATATTGTTTCGTCTGTGTTTGATATACAGATATACAAACATGTCTACGCTTCAACATGGTCTGAGTCAGTTGAGTTCGAATTTGCAATCGAGTTGGACATTACAGGTCTTAAAATCAAACTGAATTCCAGGGAAATAGTTGAATGCAACAGAATTGTTTTTGCCTTATAATGTTTTTCGCATGCAACAGGTCATGACGGAAAAGGATGAATCCTACACCATGCTTCACATAGAATGGTTAGAAAAATTGCCTTCCACTGTGGCAGAAACTCAATGGCTTATTCATGGTTTCATCTATTTACAATTTTTAAATTTCATTTCAAATCAGGTCTGAAACATTTTCAAGTAGACAAATAATAGGTGATTTATGAAAAGTTTTTACATAAAGCTTGGTTTCTTCCCTTCTGTCACCTATGTATGCATGGGGACAAAAAGGTTTTTATTAGTGGGAACAGATGTGGAATGTATTTGGGGTGTTCCTTAGTCTATAAACTGATAACACTTTATGGAGTTTGTAATGAGTCTGTAGGTAACATAGGGCCTCATTACGACGCTGGCGGTAACACCACCAATAGGCTGGCGGTCCTCCGCCAGCTATTATGACCGTGGCGCAATAGCCACGCCCATACCGCCGGCCCCTCCAACATACCGCCAGGACTGGCGGTCATAATCTCCAGGGCATTATGAGTCCCCGACCGCCAGCCTGTCCTTGAGGGTAAACATCGCCATGGAAAGGCTAACGGTAAGGGGGACTCTGGGTGCCCCTGCACTGCCCATGCACTTGGCATGGGCAGTGCAGGGGCCCCCAGGCACAGCCCCATCGCGCATTTCACTGCCCGATGGGTGCTACTGCACCCGCTGCACATCAACATTGCCTCCAGCTCTATTACGAGCCTGCTACAATGTTGATGTGATTTCTCTGCTGGGCCAGCGGATGGAAACACTGTTACCGTCCGCTGGCCCAGCAGAAAAGTCATAATAGGGAGCCAGAGATACAGCCAGCACTGGCGGTATACTGGCGCCCGCAGCTTCGGCGGTCTTTGGCCAAGACCGCCGAAGTTGTAATGAGGGCAATAGTGTGTTGCTTGAAGATAGTTCCTTTACCTTGATAGATTCAGTGTTTTTGTTAATTTCTAGGGAAAGCTACTTGATTTTAAACAATCAAAACGTCGCAAAATGAAGCCAGGTGTCCCTTATGTAGTTAATGTTTCCAGGGTTGTGATTTGCTGTATGAATGTTATATCCTCGTACACATACAGCCGGGGAAGTTACCTTGTGGTTTACAGTTCCTATTTCTAAAATTAACTTTGATAAGCTAAGCCAACTGAAAGCCTTATTGTTTCAAAAGGATGGTTGTGACATGAACATCTGCCCAAGAAACTTTTGTTCACCAAGTTGCCCGATCTTCCTCAGAAGTGCCATCACGTTCTACCACTAACTTACCCCACAGCATTTCGGGGAGCTTCTACACCATATTTGTAATGCTTCTAACACAGCTGGAGTGGCACACTCTTTTAAAGTGATTTACTCTGGATTTGTTTCTGCGTTTCAGACTGTACAACGCCAAATAGTTCTTCCTCAGAAGTGCCATCACGTTCTACCACTAACTTACCCCACACCATTTCAGGGAGCTTCTACACCATATTTGTAATGCTTCAGACACAGCTGGAGTGGCACACTTTTTTAAAGTGATTTACTCTGGATTTGTTTCTGCGTTTCAGACTGTACAACGCCAAATAGTTATGCAACTGTGAACACATGATACAGTGCCTTAAAGTGTCCTTGTTACTGGAACTGAACAAAAACTAGTCTTTGTCCTTTCGGCCTGTGTGGTTTCTGAGTGTACAGCCTGTTTCTCATTGTCTATGGTGCTCTTTTAAGTGTGCTCTAGACTTATGCCTTGCTACACAATTGTAGCAGTCTAGGGATATTAATCTGCTTGTGTGTCCTTTGCAGGTGTACCAATAGTGTTGTCTTATGTTGCATCCTTTGCTGGAAGATGCCTATTATGAGCTGCTTTTGCCAATATTGATGGATGCTTCCTCTCCAGGGTGTCTGCCATCCAGCTCTTCTTCTGAGGCTGCACACCTAGCACCGATGCCCTTCGGGCCTCTGTGGATCTGTCAACTGCAGATGCAAGTTCCTTCCTGGACCCTAATGACTCTCTGGACATGGAGAACATTTCATAGATGCCATCATGCAAGTCGGGTGCCTCCTAGACTCTCTAATTTGGCTGTTTGTTTTTAAATTTGTTTAATTCATTTTTTAGTAGTTTGCGTCATTTTAAATTGGCATATTTATGGCTTTCAGCCATATTGTATATCATTAGGCCTTTTAGATCATTTTAGTATTATTTCCTTTATTGAGTAGTCTCCTTTATAACCAGGGAGACGGTGTTGTATGGCCCACACTTAGGGCCTGATTCTAACTTTGGAGGACGGTGTTAAACCGTCCCAAAAGTGGCGGATATACCACCTACCGTATTACGAGTCCATTATATCCTATGGAACTCGTAATACGGTAGGTGGTATATCCGCCACTTTTGGGACGGTTTAACACCGTCCTCCAAAGTTAGAATCAGGCCCTTAGTCTCCATTTTAGATTTCCTTTTTGATGTTACATCCTTTTTTAATGGTGACCTTTTACTTATTTTCCTCTAACTTGAGTGGGTGCTAAATACGCATCTATTTTTGATCGGCGTCGTTGCTCTGTGGTCCGCACGTTTGTTTCCAGGTCGTACAATCAGAACGCGATACCCTTATTTTCTTTTTTTAATGCTCCTCGGATACAACCCATTTCTTTTAGAGAAACTAACGAGCTGCACTACACATCTGCCACAGTGCGATGAAGACATTTTTTTTATCATATTAACAGCATCCATGCTAGGCTCGGTGAGCGGAACACTTCATGCTGAGGTTATCTGACCTTCATCCTGGGTAGGAAGATAGCCTGCACAATTAGACCGTTTTCCTGACACATAATACCAAGGTATGGGGGTCAGACTATCCCAGAGGGAACTTCTGCTATGCTCTTTTTCATACAGAATTAGTGACAAATAGGAGTAGAGTAACATTAGTACCAATTAACATGGTTGAATTGTTTGTATTTTTTACCATTCTAATAATGCATATTATAGCTATATCAGATCTGCTTAATCATCACAGCTCACGTTTTGTTTGGAAGAATACAGTTAGTTTAAATAAATGTTTTGAGAATGCATTTTCTTTTTTTTCTTTTTTATACTTTGGGCATACAAAAGTAACAAAGGAAAGGGTTGTATCTGTTCCCACTAATTCCTTGGGAATCAGTGTGGTCATTTTGAAAGTTACCAATAACCTCTATTAATCTGGTCAGGTTAGTGGTTTAGATGTGGTACTGTGAGATAGCTTAAAAAACAAAACCACGCGTATTGATGATATAAGAAGACTATGGGGGTTATTACAACTTTGGAGGAGGTGTTAATCCGTCCCAAAAGTGACGGTAAAGTGACAGATATACCACCAGCCGTATTACGAGTCCATTATATCCTATGGAACTCGTAATACGGCTGGTGGCATATCCGTCACATTTGGGACGGATTAACACCTCCTCCGAAGTTGTAATAACCCCCTATGTCTCTATATTGTGAAGTTCTTGTTGACATAATACACAGTCCTACTAAACTTGTAGGAGTAGTATAACACTACCTGGAGATTCCTCACTGATTGGCACTCCTCCTCATTCTGAAGACTAGTCATGTGACTTTGATAATGCCCCAAGTTAGTTCTTGCACACTTTTTTCTGCCAATCTAGTAAGACTCTTCTCTGCCCCAAAGGCATGAGCAAAAAAGTATGGGGAACGGATGCTTGTGTACAGGGGTGGCACCACCTGCTACTGTGTGACATCTAGCTGGGTATCATAATGTTTGAGCTGTTGTACTACCTGTCAGCACAGAAGAGCTGTCTCCACGTTTCAGTATCTAACTTGTGGGAGATACAGGAGGTGAGTAATCTGCAACTAGATTGGGTTTTCGGCAGATAGAATTTTACTGAAGGTAAGTAACTTGTTACAGTAGTAATTACATGCTTGTAATGTAATTATAATAGTTGGAAAAAGAGAAGAGGAGGCACCCACAAATTAACATAATCTTACTATCTTTTTTGTTCAGAGTAGTAGCAATGCTATGAAAGAAAGTGAATTCGAAAGGCTGCAAATAGTTGTTGCATTTGCTTCATTGTGTTGGTTAAATCATTCTTTAAAGGTTAATGTCATTTATTTTAATCCACATTATCTGAATCACATACACGGAGATGAAAGTTTGGGTGGTGGCTCCTTTTTTTTCCCCTTTTTGCCTAACGGCTATCTCTGCGTTTAGGAAGTTGGCACTCTATATAGTGCACTAAAATGAATTACACAGAGCCCAGTGGATCCCCAATTGGTATTGCAGAGGCAAAATTTGGTGGACTAATGCTCTATTTGTGGTAGTGTGGGTGAGCTGTTAGACTTATCAGACGGTAGTGCTAGGCATTTGTTGTACCCACAGAGGCAATAAATGAGATACACTTAATGAATAAATCTGAGGCAAATTTAGAAAAAAATTCTAAATGTTTCAAATCCAAGAACTTCATAATCTGGCAAGTAGACTTTTAAGCATAAACACTTTGCAGTTTCAAAAATACACTGCAATTCTCAGTGTTCTTTCAATGTTATCCTATGGTGGAAAAACAATGTTCAGCAAACGCAAAGTTAACAATGACTTGTGAAGCCAATCTCAGGAAGTTAAGTTAAGTACTGGGCACTGATCAGAACCAACAGGTCACACACCGGGCAGCACTGGGGAGGCTGGGTGCAGAGGTGTGCAGTGTAAGGCATTGGGTGCCCAATGGTTTCCTTTAGGAAATTGACCCTGTGACAAACAGGCTCAAGGCTCTGCCTAGAAAGCCTGTCAGGGACAACAAACAGGTAAGTAGTAGATTTGGGGTGCTCAGGGACGTAGGTTCACCTTTGGACCTCTTCTCCTGTACCCAGGGGCAACGGATGCAGGGGTGTGGTTTGGTGTTGGGTTTTCTCATCCGAGAGTACTCGCAGTCAGAGGGTCCTGTGAGTTGAGGCTGCAGGTGTCTTGGGGGAGTCTGGCAAACGTGGATCCAGGGTGGACTCGATCTCTCAGGAGCCGGGGGACGTCGTTGGCACCGATGACCCAGCTGGGGTCACGGGTGCAGTGGTTGGTTTAGGTGTTGGGTTTTCTCTCACCACTAGGCTGCGGGAGAGGGGGCTAGCGTGCAGGGGCTGCATGCAACTTAAATGAGCCCAGGAGAGGTGACACTTGTGTGGACTCGAGCCCAGGGCTACTGGAGAAACCTGCTGGCACTGGTGGTTGGCTTCTCACTGGGCCAAGGTTGTCAGGGGGCAAAAGTCACTTAAGGTGTTTGGTTTCCAGGCTGCAGAGTCCTTGTTGGATATTTTGCTGCTGAGCAGGTCCCCTGCTCACAGGGGATTCAGAGTCTTTTTAGAAGGCAGGCAGTCTTACTAGGTTTCTTGAAGCTGCAGGACGAGTCTTTTTTGTGCCGGTCCGATGAGGTTAGGAAGCAGGCTAGATAGGCTGGTACCAGGTCAGCTGCTGCTTCTTCTGCAGGGTCAACTCTTCTTTGTCCTCCTTCTTCGTTGGTAGTCAGGACCTGAGTTTCAGTGTTCAGAAGTGCCACCTAAATACTCAATTTAGGGGCATTACTCGGAGTGTCAGGCAGTAGCCATTGGGATGACCACCATGACGGTGACTACACACTTCTTATGACCACTTCTGCCGGGAAGTGAGCATAACCCTAACCCTAGTAGCCTAGTTCCTTCCAAACAAGATGGAGAAATTTGAAAAGTAGTGTCCTTTTCAGCTCATCCACCTTACGGGTGGGAATGGCAAAAAGTGGGCACTGTTCCTAATCTAACTAATTTTCCCACCTGTGCTGCCACCAAAAGTGGTCTTGTGACAGGGGGTTCGGCTATTTCTGCCAATTGGAGAGACCTGGGTTGCATTTCAAAGGCGGCAAGAGCTTAGAAGCTTCCCTCCCTGGAATGTCCATCCTGCTCTGGATGAGGTATTATTACCTCTGCCCAGAGCAGTCCTCTGTTCTGGGCCTCCAAGAACATTGACCCTCACCTCAGGCAGGCAGACCTTAGTCTAGGGTGGCTGCACTGGTTTGGACCAGTCAGTGAGTACACCAGAGCTAGGTAGGTTTTCAGCAGGCACCTCTAAGGTGCCCTCTGTGTCTATTTATTAATAAATCCATCACTGGGGTCAGTGAGGGTTTATTATTCTGAGTGGTTTGATACCAAATATCCCTGGATTCAAAGAAACCATCATGTAGCTTTTAAACTCGTTATGACCAGTGTCCAGCACATGCATTTAAAATGGCTTCCTTGTGCACTTAATATGTCTCAGAATCGACAGAGACAGCAGGGGCATATCTGTTTATGCCTATATGCCCTCACATGTGCTTGGATGCACCCAGCATTAGGGGTGATATATACCTGGCATGTGCAGTGATAGGGGACCTGGCACACAGGAGTGTGTGACAGGTTGTGTTTTCAATTTAGCTTGCACCAACACGTGCAGTTTGCAATGGCAACTGTGGGTTATGTGAGGGATCCCTGAGGGTAGCAGAATTGGTGCTGCAGCCCTCAAAGGCCTTTCTTAGTTCCCCAAGCCTTAGGTACCAGGGATGCAATTTACTAGAGACTTAGGGGGCCATTACGACCTCGGCTGTCTTTTCGCCACACCGTCGAGGTACTGCCGTGCTGAAGACCGCCAGTGGTGACGGTCTTCCGCGCCGCGTATTATGACCGCTGGCAGCCCGCCGTCCTTTTTCGTACGGAGAGCCGCCAGAAGCCATACTGGCGGACGGCAGGAAAGTGGAGGTTGCTCAACCTCCACCGCCTTGTCAACAGAACCCCACCCACTGAATCACGTCCCATGATTCGGTGTAGTGGTGTTCTGGTGGTGGAGCTGCCCCCATGGATCCCGTACCCTCCCGGAGGGTCAGCGGACAAGGTAAGTTGATCGTCCGTTAGGGAAGGGGGTGGAGGGGTGTTGTGTGTTGTGTGCGTGCATAAGGGTGTGCGTGTGAGAGTGTAGAGGGGGTGAGTGAGTAAGTGTATGCGTGCAGGGGGGTGTTGTGTGTATGGGAAGTGTGTGCGGGTCGGACGGTGTGGATGTCTGTATGTGTGTGGGTATATGTTGGGGTGTATGTTTGCGTGTAGGGGTGTGTATATGTGCATGTTGGGGGTGTGTGCGTGTAGGGGTGTGTGTATATGTGCATGTTCGGGGTGGGGAGGGGGGTTGTGCCACCTTTTTGGGGGGGCAGGGGGGTGGTGGGTGTGGGGGGAGGATTCATGCGGGGTAGCGGGGTGGGGGAGACCCCTATCAGTGCCAGGGAAGGAATTCCCTGGCACTGATAGTGCCTACCGCCATGGATCTCCTGGCGGTGCCCAATCACCCGTGATCCATGGCGGTATGCAGGGTCCTGATACCGTCGGCGGTCTAGTGACGATCGCCAGGCTGGAGACCGCAATCTCCAGCCCAGCGATCTTCACCGCCATGGCGGTCGGAATGGTGAAGTAGCGGATGAAACCGCCGCGGTCATAATTTAAAAAAAAAAATTTGCCGGCCTATTTGCGGTCTTACTGCCGCTTTACCACCGACCGCCAGGGTCGTAATGACCCCCTTAGAGTGGTAGCTAAAGAGTTTGCCACTTGTGCAAAACAACTACTGTGCAGTTTTGGGGAAAGAGATCTGGCACTGGGGACCTGTTTAGCAGGGACCTAGTGCACTAACAGTGAAAGCCACATCAGTAACCAGGCAAAAAGTGGGAGCTAACCACGTCAAAAAGTGTGCTTTCCTACACTGTGTGAACTTGCCACTTGCCTCCTGAAAGAATGGAAATTATTGTTAGGGACAGGGTTATGAAAACAAGCTTTCTTATTGATAGAAAAGAACCTTAATGCATGGGATGGAGGATATTTTATTTTATTGCGTTGTATGAAATATTCTTGCTGGCATTCAAAATAATTCAATTAAGCATATGAAGCTAAAATGCATAACATTGTAATATTATTGCTAGAAAGTAATAATTCTACTCACTGTGTTTCTCACATTCATAATACCACATCTACTCCCCACCTCTGCATTATATACAGTCCCCAGCCATTGCGTGGGGGGAGGAGTGATTCTTCAATTTGAGCATTCTCCAAAGAAACTGAAGTCATTGGAATTTTGAAGCTAATGTGGAGGAGAGGTGGGCTTTCAGATTTCAATTCTAATTCCTCCAAAGAACATCCGATTGGTCTAGAACAAAGTTAAGACTAATATGGTAGATAAACAATACAAAATTGAACAACTCAATGGCGTCATCGATAGTAAGAGTCACTATGAGGTTTAACATATAAAACTACAAAGGCTTGATTTGTGTGATTTTCTTGCGCACCTTATGTATTTTTCTAAACGTGTGTCATTTAGGATTTGAGTGGGAGAAAATGAAAAATGTTTGTCCTCTCATATATTTTCTTAGAATTCAGTCATATTTCAGAAGAATCGGAATGTTAAAAATAACTTTATTTTCAAACTATTTGTAGCTTAGAAGATCAGAAGAGGATGAAGAGAAAGAAGAGGATATAGAAGTTCCAAAGGCAATGGGAGACATATTTGAATCTCTTGCTGGTGCCATTTATATGGATAGCAATATGTGTTTGGAAATGGTATGGCAAGTGTACTACCCTATGATGAGACCATTAATAGGTAATTCGTTTTCTTTCACAGAATCCTAACAATTTTAATGTGTAAAGTAATGGTAATGCTAATTTACCTCTCATTTCACACTGATTTCTTTACAGAAAAATTTTCTGCCAATGTACCCCGTTCCCCAGTCCGAGAGCTGCTAGAGATGGAGCCAGAGACTGCCAAATTTAGGTAACATACACTTTTTAATTCAGTATCTAAATAGTTCTCTTAACATTACAGCCAATTTCTTGTACTGTAAACCAAATTGCTGTTCTTTTCTTACCCCGCCAGTCAGTGGTGATCTGAAGAGAACTACCTCTCATTTGCTTTTTGACTGGTATTTTTTCGACTTTTGGCAAGTTCTTTTTTGAGAATTTCTCCTAGTGTGTCGAATGATGTCTTCTAGGAAGACAAGTTTCAAGCCCTGCTGTTCCTGTCATCGGGCGATGTCCGTGACAGATCTGTACCATCTGTGCTTGTGGTGTCCGGAGCGTGACCACACCCAAAGTCATTATCCCAGTGCTGAACCATGCATCCAAAGGTTTTGAGGAAGCTGTCCTTGAAGTTGATGGCTG
The DNA here is from genome assembly GCF_031143425.1 of Pleurodeles waltl. NCBI lineage: Eukaryota > Metazoa > Chordata > Amphibia > Caudata > Salamandridae > Pleurodeles > Pleurodeles waltl. The sequence goes on along the minus strand of NC_090448.1, from coordinate 901,145,839 downwards.
CCCAGCATGTGATTCCATGCTGGTCAAGGCCACGGTTGAGAGGAAGGTCCCAGGACCTGTTGCAGCATCCCAAGTCGGCATCCCACTCGAAGTCCACGGCGCGATCCGGTAAGTCAAGGCATATGAAGACAAGGAAGAAGTTGAAACGCTCTTTGACTTCTCCTTATCATCTGCCGATGAAATGACGGAACGTTATCATTCTGTGCCTCGTTCTTCAGAATCTGCCATGGGCCTCCCCGAATTTCCCCGCACTGGAGTGACCCCTGCCCAAATCAAAGAGTTTTATGAGACGAAACACCTAATTTTGGGGCGTCTGACCCTGTTAGAGCACCTTCGAGCCCCACAGGGTTTGAGGGGGGCCCCATCAGGTTCCGCCCCAGCAGCTCTGGCCTCGGCGCCATTTGGCTCCCAGGGTTCCAGTACTGGTTCCATACTGGTGCCAGTCGTACTACCTCAACCTTCTCCGGCAGCGCCATATCCATTGTTATCTTAGACTCTGACACAGAGCCGGATGGACATCACCTGACTCTGGCGCCTGCAGGAGATTTTGACTCCTCGTTTGCATCCTGTGGCCTATTTCACTGGGTTAGGCCTTTGGAAAGAATCGGAATTCACTGGACTCTTTAGAATACCAGACATAGGAAAGTGTAATGGACTGGTGTGAAGACTTGAGTGACTGGACACATCACCATTACTGGCATGCTTTCTCCCTCTATTGTGGCTGCGAGGATTGCGCTTCTTACGCAGTGGTTGTGAGGAGGACGGCAGAGGTCAGGGCTTTCAGCTACCCTTGGTCGCTGTCAACTCTATCTCTTGACATAGGTGCTGCAAACAGGAGCTTCCACCTCAGAACGGGTGCTCCCATTCAGTTATGCCCTCACTGACTTGTTTCTGGATACCTGGTCCAAACCAAGCACAGGGGCTCTTGTGCACAGGACGATTACCTGCTGCCATCTCCCTGCACCTAGGGACCTAAGTGTTCTGATGCAACACCCCAACCCTGAGAGCTTGGTGGTCCAAACCTCTACCTCCCAAGGCGCGTTCCCTACCGCTTCCCTGGATAAGCAATCAAAAAGGTTGCATTCATTTGGGAAGAAGATGTTTACTTCTGCCAGCCTTGCATTGTGGACTGTGAACATGCCTTTTGGGCTGTTATTCCCACACTCTGTGGGGATATGGTTGTGCAGGGGCTGCAACAGGTCCTGGAGTATGCCCAGACTGTACTCTGTCAGGCACTTGTCTCTTCAGAGACAGGACAGACTCTGCGCTCGAGCGCATCAAAGATTCCCGTGCTATGACCATGTCCTTTGGCCTCGCAGTGGCCCCTTGTTTCCCTCAGTCTGCCATTTGCCCCTTTCCTGGCTAAGGAAAAAGTTACAAACCGTGCCAATTCCCACCCAGCCACTGTGGTGTGCATGCTGCCCATCCTCTGTGTAGTCAAGGGCGCAGGCCCCACTGATCTTGTGGGTCAGGTGGCCAGCGGTCTGTTCAGTCCGCCGCCAATTCCGCCGCCAACCCCCACCCCCACGGCCTCTAAACCGTCCTACTCAGCCCCCACCACCAAGGACCAGTTAGAGGCATTATTCACACGGGTGGGTTTTTGCAGATAGTCTGAAGGGGGTACTTACTCCCCCTTCAAGACTACTCTCCATCCATTCCACCATCTTATGATTGCATTACGGGGGATCATTTGTCCTTTCTCCACAAGAAAATTGTGACTGTGCCAGGAGTAGGCTGTGGTTTCTATTCACACTACTTTCTGATGCTCAGTGTATGTGCCCTTTTCCAGACCTATGTGCCCCCAATCTTTTCCTCAAGAAGAAGAAGTTCAAGATGGTTACTTTGGCTCAGGTCTTGCCAGGAGACTAGATGATAGCATTGGATTTTCAGGATGCTTATTTTCACGTCCTCATCCTGTCTGCCCACAGACGTTACTTGCGGTTGATGGTAGACCACGAACATTTTCAGTACACTGTGCTCCCCTTTGGCCTTACCAGCACCAAAGTGATGGAGATAATTGCAGCTCATCTATGGAGATCAGGGATATCAGTCTTTGCCTATCTCAAAGACTGACAAGTTTGCCCAAGCCTGTCATCTCGCACTTCCAGATTACGGCGGACCTCCTGTATTCTCTGGGGTGCACTATAACCATGCAGAAGTCACACCTGACTCCCTCTCAGACACTCCCTTTCATTGGAGCTGTTCTGAGTACAAAGCTGTTTCAGGCTTGTACCCCAAAACGGCGATTCCAGGATATTCAGGCTATGATACCGATCTTTCAGCTTCTATCTTGGATTTCGGTGATAATGACTGTGAGGCTGCTGGACCTCATGGCCTCCTGCATCCTGGTGGTGGCACATGCTAGATGGCACATGTGGGCTCTGCAGTGGGACCTGAAGTTCCAGTGGGCGCAGCATCAGGGGAATATCTCCAACATGGTCCAGATCTTGAAGGAAACTGTGCAAGACCTGCAGTGGTGGCTTTCGAATCGCAATGGGGTCAGAGGCAGATCCCTGGCCCTTTCCTAACCAGATCTGACAGTAGTGACAGATGCGTCCCTCCTGGGATGGGCTGCCAACTGGGAGAGGTGGAAATCAGAGGATTCTGGTGTCCGGCAGAAGCAGGTCTCCACGTCAACATGCTGGAGCTCCAGGTGATTAGACTGGCATTGAAAGCCTTTCTTCCCACTATCAAGGGAAAAATGGTGTAGCTGTTAATGGATAGCACCCCTGTCATGTGGTACTGCAAGAAGCAGGGCAGGGTGGGAGTGTGGACTCTTTGTCAGGAGGCTCTGCGCCTCTGGACATGGCTGAACCAGCAGGGCATATCCCTGGTGGTTCAACATCTGGCAGGTTCACTAAATGTAGAGCAGATGAACTCAGCCAAAAATGCCTAGCGGATCATGAATGGCGTCTCCATCCGTAGGTGGCACAAGACTTTTTTCAGCAGTGGGGCGTTGCTTGATTATATTTTTTAGTCTCTGCCAAGAACACACAATGTCAGCAGTTTTGCGTGCTGGAGTTTCCAAGGTGGCAATCGCTCAGAGAAACTTTTCGTCTCAAGTGGAATTCTGAGCTCCTGTACGTCTTTCCGCCCATTCCACTCCTGCCAAGACTTCTCAAGAATATCAGGCACGACCGAGCTCAAGTAAAGCTTGTGGCTCCAGGCTGGGCACAGTCTGGTATCCCAAGCTGCTGAGCATGTCCATCGATCTTCTGATAAGACTTCCCCTTCGGTATGATCTTGTGTCACAGCAGAAGGGGATGGTTCTTCACTTAAACCTGTCCACGCTCCACCTTCTTGAATGGAGATTGAGTGGCGGCATTTGACTAGTTTTGACCTTCGTCTCTAAGTCTGTAACGTAATCTTGGTAGCCAGGCGTCCCTCCACCAAAATGACATACACGTGTCGTCGGAAGAAATTTGTGGCTTGGTGCACCAACAAGTCTGTTGACCCCCTTTCAGCCTCTCTTAGGTTCTATTGTTCATTCTTTCCCTTGTCAGTCGGGCTCTGTATGGGCACTCTTAAGGGATATTTGTCTGATCTTTTCACTTTAATTAGATTCCTTAAAGGTTTTACTCATCTCTTCTGTATTCATTATACCCCAATGGGATCTTTATTTGGGTCTGACTTTTTTTTATGTGCGCTCCCTTCGAGCCCCTCCTAATTGTCCTTTTAGGCTTTTCACATTGAAGAAAGCCTTCCTTGTGGTGATTACATCTGCCAGCAGGGTGAGTGAGCTGCAGTCCTTATCATCTCAGGCATCCTATCTTTCTATTTACTCTGACAAATTGGTGCTTCACACTAGGGCCTCTTTTCTGCCAAATGTGTTCTTACCCTTTCATGTAGCCCAATCAATCACTTTGCCTACTTTTTACGCACATCCACATCCCTCCATCGCTTGGACCCAAAAAGAGCGTTGGTGTTCTACTTTGATTGTACAAAAGAGCTCCAGGTGGATTGCAAACTCTTGGTAGGTTATGTGGATGCGAAGGAAAATCGGGCAGTGCAGAAGCAGGCCTTCTCCAGATGGGCCGTGCTCGGCTGTGAGATCTGCTGTGCTGTGGCTAAAACTGGGACCACCATGTTAGCACGCAAAGTTCTGGTCCTGGGCATTTGTCAGGCTGCAACACGGGCATCTCTGCACATGTTTATCAAACACTGTAGCCTGGACAGTCCGGTCCATATGGACGGGCACTTTGCCTGTTCAGTTCTGTGGGACTTTCTTGTTTGAAATTGGTTCGCAGACCCACCTCCGGGGATGCAGATTCCTTACCGACCCACCCATCCTCCCACCTTTGCGAATGGATTTCTAGGGGCTGTGACTCCCTTTTCAGAGCCTTAGTTTTGACACACGAGTGGTCGGTGTTCTTCATGGTTCTGTTCTTCTGGCAAGGAAAGCTGTGAAAAGAAACTGACGTCGGTATGCCTGGGTGACATCTATTTAGAAACTGCAATGTCATTTCCTGCGCCGATAATGTTGACAACCGACAGGTAGCCGGTTGAGGCCACTTACTGGTGCGGATGGCTACTGCTCACGAAAATCTGCCTGATCCAGTCTCACATCTTGGGAGAACTCAAAGATAACAAGTCTGCAGCTAGGTCTAGTGTCTACAGGAAAGTGTCCCTTTTTACATGGTCAGCCCCCCACATTTTGCGGCTGGTACAGAGGTTTTTCGATTGAGGTGCACTGGGTTCCTGCTAAACAGGACCTGAGTGTCCGTTCTCTTTCCCCAAAAACAGGTAATATGGTGTACAATTGGCACGCACCTCCACATGTGTAAGTCCTTTGTAAGTGGTACCGGTAGGAAGCTGACTCAGTAGATACTATATCTAAATGAGATAGTGTGCACAGAGTCCAGGTGTTCCCCAGAGGCTTGACAGAGGCTAAAGTAGATAATACTAATCTTTGGTCGTGTCGACCACGATATGTCGCCTTCGGTCCCAAGGGGCTTGGCTGAGGGGCCCTCGGGTTCTGCTCCGGCGGCTTCGGCCCCGGCCACCGAGGTCGCCTCCGGGTCCATGAGTGGATCCGTACCGACGCCGGTTGCGCAGTCGAGACCTTCCCCGGCGCCGGGTCGTTTAGCAACGCTCCCGACGTCATTAGTGCCCACTATCTACGTCGAACCGATTCTCATTCCCGACGACTCGGAGTCGGAGCGGCGACGGCCGAAGCCGCCATCGGCTTCGGTGGGCCCTGTTTGCCTGAGGTCGGATTCTGACCCATTTTCCTATGGGTACGAATACGGGAGGAATTGGAGGGGTCCCTGGACCCTTATGAATACCAGGAAGACCCTACTATGGACTGAGCACAGGACTTGGGCGAAGCCAGTGGTCTTGATACTTCTCCTGACTCTGGCATGCTGTCTCTTCCTACCGTGACTACGGGGGAGGGAGCTACCTATGGTATGGTGGTTAGTAGGGCGGCTGAGGTCCTTGGCCTTGAGCTACCTACTGTTGAAGTCAGGTCTAACCTCCTGACGGAGGTGCTTCAGCGTGGGGCTTCTACATCTGAACCCCTTCTCCCATTTAATGAAGCCTTCACTGACGTCCTTTTGGGTACATGGTCCAAACCAAACACAGGGCCTCCTGTGAACAGGACGATCACTCGCCGCCATCGGCCTGCGCCGAACTTCCCGAAATTCCTGTTCCAACATCCTACGCCTGAGAGTCTGGTTATCCAGGCGTCCTCTTCTTCTGGCGCGTTCCCTTCCGCACCCCCGGATAGGGAATCCAAAAGGCTGGAACAATTTGGTAAGAAGTTATTTTCTTCCCCCAGTGTCGCACTGCGGTCCGTGAACACCGGATGCCTTTTGGGCCATTATTCCCACTCCCTGTGGGATACAGTTGCCCAAGTCCTGCTGCAGAGGCCCATGCTATTGTCTCCCAAGCAGTCAAAGATGGGAGAGACGCGGCAAAGTTCACAATCCGTTGTGGGCTGGATACGACCGACTCTCTGGGCAGATCGGTTGCTACAACAGTGACCTTACCTTACCATGCCTGGTTACGTACTTCTGGTTTCTCGGGGGATGTCCAACTGTCGCTCATGGACATGCCCTTTGATGGCACCCGTCTCTTCGAACACAAATCGGACTCGGCCTTGGAGAGGTTCAAGGAGTCCAGGGCTACGGCTCAGTACCTTGGCCCTTCTGCCACCACACTCTCCCCACAGTCCACTTTTCGTCCCTTTCGTGGCCACGGAAGGGGCGCCCTGTCGTGTCCCCATGTGGTCGTGGGACAGGGAACCAGAGGTCTGTCCAGTCCACCCCTGCCCCCGCAGCAGCCTCCAAACCTTGCTAGTCCATCCCCTCACTCCCGCCCAGTAGGTGGCAGAATCCGCCTCCACCTGCCCCACTGGGCACATATCACCACGGAAGGTGGGTTTTGCAAATAATTTGGAAGGGCTACTCCCTCCCTTTCGAATCCGCACCACCACACATGCCACCATCCTTCCTTACCCTTTCGGAGGATCATTTGGTACTTCTCCGCCAGGAAGTCACAGCTCTCTTGGCCAAGGGAGCTATAGAAAGGGTCCCTGTGCCAGAAGTAGGTCGTGGTTGTTATTCCCACTACTTTCTGATACCAAAGGAGGACAAAGGCTTGCGCCCTATCCTAGATCTTCGGGACCTGAGCTACTTCCTCAAGAAGGAGAAGTTCAAAATGCTCACCCTGGCTCAGGTTCTGTCTGCCTTAGACCCGGAAGACTTGATGGTAGCGTTGGACTTGCAGGACGCTTATTTCCTCATCCCCATCCTGCCTGTCCACAGACGTTACTTATGATTCGTGGTAGGTCACGAGCACTTTCAGTTTACCATGCTCCCTTTCGGCCTTACCAGTGCCCCTTGGGTGTTCACGAAAGTGATGGCAGTGGTTGCAGCTCATCTGCACAGGTTAGGGGTCTCAGTCTTCCCCTACCTTGACGACTGGCTGTTGAAGGCACCTTCGCCCCAGACAGTGGTCTCACACCTCCAGACTACGGTGAACCTCCTGCACCAGCTGGGGTTCACTATCAACGTGCCGAAATCACACCTGACTCCCTCTCAGACGCTCCCTTTCATTGGGGCAGTTCTGGACACAGTGCGGTTTCAGGCTTATCCTCCCCAAAAGCGAGTCCAAGACATTCAGGCTATGATTCCATTCTTTCAGCCTTGGTCTTGGGTTTCGGTGAGAAAGACTCTGAGGCTGCTGGGCCTCTTGGCCTCCTGCATCCTGCTAGTAACACATGCCAGGTGGCATATGCGGGCTCTGCAGTGGGACTTGAAGTTCCAGTGGGCGCAGCATCAGGGGAATCTCTCCGACATGGTCCAGATCTCGGAGGAGAAGCGAAAGACCTACAGTGGTGGCTTTCGAATCCCAATTGGTTCAATGGCAGATCCCTCTCCCTTCCCCAACCAGATCTCTCAATAGTGACAGATGCGTCGCTTCTGAGTTGGGGCGGCCACATGTGAGAGGCGGAGATCCGAGGCCTCTGGTCTCTGGCGGAGTCGGGACTTCACATAAACATGTTGGAGCTCCAAGGGATCAGACTTGCGTAGAAAGCATTCCTTCCCTCTCTCAAAGGGAAAGTGGTGCAGGTGTTCACGGACAACACTACCGCCATGTGGTGCTTCAACAAACAAGGCGGGGGTCGGGTCCTGGACCCTATGTCAGGAGGCACTACGCCTCTGGACATGGCTGGAATATCAGGGCATTACCCTGATGGTTCAACATCTGGCGGGCTCTCTCAACGCCAGAGCAGACTAACTCAGCCGCCGGCGCACTGTTGATCACGAATGGCGTCTCCATCTGGAGGTGGCGCAAGGTCTCTTTCTCAAGTGGGGAGAGCCTTGGTTAGATCTGTTCGCCTCCGCACAGAACGCACAATGTCAGCTATTTTGCACGTTGGAATTTCCAAGGCGGCACTCGCTCAGAGACGCTTTTAGTCTCCAGTGGAACTCCGGCCTCCTGTACGCCTTCCCGCCTATCCCTCTCCTGCCCAGAGTTCTCAAGCAGATCAAGAGTGTCCGGGCCCAAGTTATCTTGGTGGCTCCGAACTGGGCTCGAAGAATGTGGTATCCAGAGCTACTGAGCATGTCCATCGATCCTCCAATCAGACTGTCTCTTTGGGCAGATCTTCTGTCGCAGCAGCAGGGGACCGTCCTCCACTCGAACCTGTCCAACCTCCGCCTTCATGCGTGGAGATTGAGCGGCAACAGTTGACGGCATTCGCCCTTCCACCCGAAGTCTGCAATGTTATCTTGGCAGCCAGGCGTCCCTCGACTAAAACTGTATACGCCTGTTGTTGGAATAAATTTGTGGCATGGTGCACCAACAAATCTGTTGACCCCCTACCTGCCCCTCTTTCAGAGGTTCTTCTATTCATTCTTTCCTTAGCCCAGCAGGGCTCTGCATTGGGCACCCTTAAGGGGTATCTGTCTGCCATTTCCGCCTTTCTTAGGCTTTCTGATCAGCCCTCACTCTTTAAATCTCCTCTTGTGAGTAGGTTCTTAAAGGGGCTCACCCACTTATTTCCTCCCACTCCCTTCATCATGCCTTAGTGGGATCTTAATCTTGTGCTTACTTTCTTGATGTGTACTCCCTTTGAGCCTGTGCATAATTGTCCCTTACGGCTCCTCACATTCAAAACTGTCTTTCTTATCGCCATCACCTCTGCTCGCAGGGTGAGTGAGCTTCATGCCCTTTCTTCAAAGCCTCCGTACCTGTCTGTACACCCCGACAATGTGGTGTTACGCACTAGAGCTTCCTTCCTTCCTAAGGTGGTTACACCGTTTCATGTAGGCCAGTCCATCACTTTGCCTACCTTCTACGCACCCCCACATCCTTCCCATGAGGAGGAGAGACTCCACCGTCTGGACCCAAAAAGAGAGTTGGCGTTCTATCTCAATCGTACTAAAGACTTCTGGGTGGATGATCAACTCTTTTTTTTGGCTATGTGGGTGCGAAGAAGGGGAAGGCGGTGCAGAAATGTACCATCTCTCGATGGGTGCTTCTTTGCATGAAAATGTGCTACGCCTTGGCGAAAAAGCAACCTCCTGACGGCTTGCGGGCTCATTCTACCAGGGCCACTGCTGCATCCACTGCGTTAGCACACAGAGCTCCTGTCCTGGATATCTGTCAGTAGGCTACGTGGGCATGTCTGCACACGTTTGCTAAGCATTACTGCCTGGACAGTCAGGTCCGTCGGGACAGCTACTTTGGTCGTTCCGTCCTGCAGGACTTTCTAGTATGATCTTAGTTTGCAGCCCACCACCAAGGATGGCATTGCTTGGGTATCTTTTCTAAGGTAAGGATTCTGCAACTAGAAGTCTCTATCAGATGTACAAGTTACTTGTCTTCAATAACAAAATATCTGGTAGAGACATATTCTAGTTGCAGGTTCCTTACTGCCCACCCATCCTCCCCGCTTGCGAACTGATTTCTAGGGACAGGGATTCCCCCCGTTTCAGGTCCTTAGCTCTGGCGCACCAAACTCAGTGTTCTTAGCGGCTCTGCGCTCTGGCGTGGAAAGGCGTTAAAAGAAACTGACGTCACTGCACAAGGGCGGCGTCTTTGTACTACTCCTGATGTCATCGCGGCGACCACGACGTCTCCGGAGTCGACCAACGCCACCTACCGACCGCAAGGGTATTGCTCGAAGAAAAGATCTCCAGATCCAGTCTGACGCCTGGGGGAAAATTCTATGGTAAGGAATCTGCAACTAGAATATGTCTCTACCAGATATTTTGTTACCGAAGGTAAGTAACTTTCACTTATAGGAACCTAAATTGACTGGGTTTTTCATCTTTGTATCACTTTCTTTTTGTTTTCCCCCTAATTGCTATTCTGAATTTTCTAAAAAGTAATTTAAAAGGTTTTATAAAGAAAGGCATACAGGAGTTTATTTTCCCTTCACTGCTAGTGTTTTTGCAGACCTCTGTGCGACATCATATCAAGATTATTTAACACCTTTGTTTCAAATACACTGTGCAAGGATTTATGCATTAACAGTAAGACTTTGAAGAAGATGTTGAGGCCAATGTATCCAGAAAGGAAGATCTAATTTGGCTATCGTCTCTTTGCCTGCCCACAGTCTTTATTTCACTATTTTTGAAGACTAGTGTTCTCCATACTCATCCCAACATTATTACTTAGTACTAACTCCTCACTATTCTCACGTATGTTCAAAGGCATTGCAACATTTGTGGTGAGGATAATAATCTTGGGTCTAAAAAATCTGTGATTGAATCCTAGAAGGATTAAAATTGAGTCATTCTTGGCAAAAAAGGGAGATTTTATTTCTGTTTCCCAGTTCCATTCTCCAGTTCTTATTTAATGCAGTAGATGGATTATTTTTTAACTTTATAGGCTCAAAATGCTTCCCAGCATACATTTTTATAGAATAAACTAAAGGCAGAGACTTTGGTTGTCCAGCTGCTGTTGTGACCTGTGGACCAGGTTGGAGGAACCCAGGCATGGATTCCGAAAAAGAGGACCTAAGGAAACATAGAACATAGTCAAGACCACACAGGGGTGCACAGGCAGTGTGCAAGGGGCAATTCCCACCCTTCTTGGAGATGCTTTCCTGTTGGATTGTGGTTGCAGAAGTGCAGCTGTGGAGTCTAGGTAATGCAGGATGATCCAAGGAGTCGTCCATGAGCTGTCCCATGCCAGTCGGATTGCAAAGAGGTCAGTGGTCAGGAGAACCACCAACAAGCCTTGGCAAATGTAAGAAAACAATACACAGAGTGTTGCAGAATTTTGGGGACCAGCAAGGTCCAGGAGCCTCTACCTTTGCAGGTAAGTCAGATCCAGTCCCCAGCAAGCAGGAGAGCCAGCAGGAATTGTTGTAGCCCCCTGCAGGACCATGTGGCAGAAGGCACAGGGAGTTGCAGGGAGGCTTCAGCAGCACAACAGAGGGATGTCCACGTCGCTGGAGTTGCAGAGAGGATGTTGTTCTTGGAGCTGTTTAGTGCTGGAGGCTGGGGTTTCTTGGAACTAGGAGGTCTTTGGACTGAAGAGCCAGCAAGCCTTGTCAACGACAAACAGGCGCAGTGCACCGGGGTTCCATCAGGCAGCTCCAGCTAGGGACCTCCGACTTCTCAGTTGCAAAGAAGACGGGGCAGACCTGCCACAGAACCACCACCTGTGTTGTAGAGCCTTGGATAATCCATGGGATAGCAGGATCCACAAACTAGTCATCAGCATTAAGGTGCCTGCAGATGCAGGGGAGTGACTCCTTCACTCCAAAGGACATTCTTTCTTGCTTTCCTAAGTGAAGTCAGAGTCCTTGTGACTCCGGAGGATGTACAGCAACAGCGGTTGCAGAGTCCTTGCAATGTACGGGGACAAAGTTGCAGTACGAGCCCTCATTCTAGGTGCAGTCTTGCCTTGGGTCCCTGCGAAGTCCAGCAGGGTTCCAGTTTCCAGGTTACAGAAGTGTCTTGCTTAAGAGTCTTCCAATGGATCCAGAGACAAATTCACAGACAAATCTGGGTTCCCACCCTCAGGGGAGCCCTTAAGTAACCTAGGTAGGGGGTTGGACACTTACTGCAGTGACCCACCAATCGGGGGGACAGGGGGTTGGGTGTCAGGGTCTTAATCCAGCTGTACTAACCATTAAGATGCCACAAGGGACCCCCGCTCATCTTATTTCCAAGGTGGCAGTATCAAGTGGCCACCTGACAGAGCTCTGGGCATTTCCCTAAAAGAGGACCTGGACAGAGAGGGGTGGTCACTCCCCTGTCCTTTGTGTGGTTTAGCACCATAGCTGTAGCCGGGGGCTCCTACACTGGAGTAACCGGTTTATGCAGGGTCGGCACTTCAAAGCAGTCTGGTGGCACAGAGGCACCCCTACCCCAGCCCGAGACACCTATTTCTAAAGTAGAGGTGGTAACAGCTATCCTCTATAAGAAACCTTTGTTCTGCCTTCCCCTGCTCGAATTAGGCTTAGCATTAGGAAGGCAGAGCACTGTCTGGGGTCGGAGCAGCACTGGCTTGCATGCAGACATAGGGGAGCCCCTAGGGACCCCCCAGAATGCATGGTATCAAGCAACTAGCACTGGAATCTGTGTAGTTGCACGATTCCAACATGTTTGATACCAAACATGCCTAGGTTTGGTTAAACTATTATATAGTTGGGCATCGCATGTTGACCAGGGTTCACTATATATCTTAAGATGGCATCCCCACACCTACAAAGCCCAGAAAATGTAGTCTGGGGTTAGTAGGGGCACCTCTGCTGATGCAGGGGTGGGCTCACACTGAGAACCATGCAACCGGCCCTTGGGCTGAAGGGCCTACCTTAGGGTTGACCTATAGGGTCCGTTGCAGAGACCATGATATAAGGTAAACCTTATATGGGGGAGCGATAAATATGCTCGGACCGTTTCACACAGGCTGCAGTGGCAGGCCTGTAGTCACAGTTTGCTTGGGCACCACAGTACATGCTGCAGCCCATGGGCTGACCCCTGGTGTACAAGTGCCTTAGGTACCAAATACTAGAAACTTACATGGGTGCACCAGTATGCTAATTGTTAGGTGTAAAAGTTACTTACCGCCTAAATTTAGGGAAGAGAACACTGGCACTGGCGTCCTGGATAGCAGGATCCTACTATACTACAGTCTGAACATACTGACACCAGGCAGAAAGTTTGGGTAACTGTGTCAGAAAGATGCTTCTACTTTGCTACAGGGTTGCTAAAAATGTATTTAAAAGAAAAACAAAAACCTGCCAGGAAAGCTACTGCAGACTTAAAATTATTAAATGTGCACCTCATCAAAGTCCACAGGCTATAAGCCCCTTAGATCACACCACCTTTCCTCTCTGGCTCACCATTTTCCTAAAACTTGATGTATATAGTTAGCCTTTATTGCTGCCTAAATGAATAGCGACAAGAGACAGCAAATTCAGCCCCCTACACCCTGCTTCCTGCATTCTTGAAGACAGTGGTACTGATAACTTGCTTAGTCACTCCTCGGTTTTCATTGAGACTGCTTTCCCTTGTGCAGCACAACAACAGTAAGAAGATGGTTGAATCCTATTACCTAGCAGCTCAGCTCCAGTGGTTTACACAATGGCTGGGAAGTAGGCAGACACTGGATCATGAAATGGGGCTGTTCTTACCTGAGCTCCCCAGATTAGCACAGATGCTTCTGAGGACGAATCGCTCCTCAGAGAATGATACACAAGAGTTTAAAGTTCTGCAGCAATGCTGGATTCGCTGTTTGCAACAAAAAAAACATACACACAAATCCCATACTCTACCGTATGGCGGAAATTGGTAAAATATTTCAGAATGGTTAGCTGCAGGGGCAACAGAGGTGGGTGACCACCGCCACTCTTAGCTCCTCCCATTTGAGGAATTCCAAACAGAGTTTGATCTTCCACAAGGACATTTCTTGTTACACAGCACTATAATGACAGCTCTCCATACCCATTGGAAAACCGGGTTGACCGGACCGGCCCCATCAACACTTGCCAATACATTGATACGGTGGGCACTATTAAAGCAATCTCATACCTTTACATGGCAATCAGAGGGGACATGCGCCATCCCCTGGATGGCCTAAAGGCAAGATGGGAGGAGAATTTTGGGACCCCATACCCAAAAGAGATTAGACCAATATACTGGAACGGGCACCAAAAGTCTTCAGAAATGCCTGATTTAAATTAGTCCATTACTACATCCTACATAGGGCATACCTCACCCCAGGGGGTAGTTGAGAGCTGTAGAGACTGGTATGACAGATACTGAATTGTTAACATATTTAGACATTTAACTGAGGTTCAGCAGTGTTTAATTAAACTTGAACTCCATAAAAGAGCTTAATTTCATCCCCAGGATGGTTTGGGCCACGTAGCTCCATTCTATTCCTTTGTTTTGGGGTCTGGAGAACCCAAACTGAAGATATTATGCCCACATAGCTCCCTGATTCCGTCCTCTGCATACTCCTTAAAAAAAAAAAAAAAAAAAAAAGATAAAAGCATCAGTATTTATAACCTATTACATGCATTCTACACTTACATCCAAAAATAGGTGCCTCAAACAACTCTAGCTTCAGCAATGAGCTGTGCCCTAAACGATATAAAAGAGTGTTTGCCATTTCCCCAGAGGAAGGCGTGTGGCGAGCTTTCAGGAGAGTCACCACCCATCTTTACGTACAGTTAACCTTTTGGAAAATGTAATGCTTTTTGTGAGCCAATGTGGGATTATGTTGTGAGGAATTTTGTAGCTCCTAATCACCCGTTAGAAGGTGTTTGGTGCTGGCCTCAAGGGGCCTTACTCGAAGAGTTAGTTCTTCAGCTTCTTGCATAATTCTAGAACTGATGAGTCCCTAAAGTGGCTTGGGAGGTTGTTCCACCCTTTAGAAGTGATGTTTGAGAAAGCACAGCCTCCTGCTCTGCCTTTGTGTACGCATTGTATGTGTGTGAGTCTGGCTGAGCAAAAGTGCCTGATGGGTTGGTGGAATTGCATGTGGCTGTGCAGTTAAGCAGTACCTTTGTTGTGCAGTGCATTGTATGTGTGGGTAAGGGGCTTGAACCATGTGCTGTTAAGTGTAGGGAGCCAGTGTAGCTCCCTTATTTGTGGGTGGTTTAGGACCAGCCTGGGTGCTGAATTGTGGACAGTCTAAAGGCTTTTTGGGAGTTGTTTGTTGATTTCCACGTAAAGGCTGTTCCTGTAGTCAAATCTGCTGGTGATGTGGGTTTGGGTGATAGCTTTCCTGGTGGTGGTAAGTAGCCGCTTAAGAATCATTTAAAGCATCTTCAGGGTGGTGAAGAAATCTATAGTGACAGTATTGGCCTGGGTTAAAATATCCAGCTTGCTGTCGATGACTATCTCAAGGTTTCTTGCTTGTGTGCACTGGATGGGCCCGAGGTGTGTTGGCCACCAACCGCGTCCCATGGCGAGGCATCTTTTCTGAAAATCAGCACTTTATATTTGCTTGTGTGGAGTTTAAGTCAGTAGGACTAAATTCAGGTGGCTGCTTCAGTCATGCATGAGTTAAAGTTGGTTCTGGAGTTGGGTGTTCTCTCAGAGTATCAGTTGTGGCTCGTGGGAGTAGGTAATTATGATGATGATGTGTGTGCAGAAGACATTTCCCTGTGGTATTACGTAGAGATTGAAGAGGGTCTGGCTGAACAAGGAACCCTGCAAGACTCCGCAAATGAGTTTCCGGGCATCTCAAGAGTATGGTGGCATGTTGACTGTTTGTGGACTTGTAAGAAAGGTGCAGATCCATTTGAGGACGGGTACTTGGATGACAGCCTTGTGAAGTCATCTATTTAGAATGGAATTGGGAGACTGTGTCGAAGGACTCAGAGAAGTTGAGGAGTATTGTTTATCCTCTGTCAATGATCACCTGGATGCTGCCTGTCACTGCTCTGAGGGCTGTCTCTGTACTTAGGTTTGGATTTAAAACTGATTGCGTGGCGTCGAGGAACTGGTGGTTCGTGATATGGTTGGCGAGGTGTCTATAGATGGATTTTTCTAGGATCTTTGCCTTGTATTGTAGGACATAGACCGGCCAGTAGCTAACCAGGTTATCTGGGTCTGCAGAGGGCTTCTTCAGGAGGGTGCTGACGGCTACATGTGTCCACACTTTTGGGAAAGTAGCTGCGATGATGTAGGTGTTGAGGATTGAATTGAGGGCTTTGCTATTGGGGGTTGAGCCTTTTCCTGAGATGTCAGGGCAAGGGTCAGACAGGGTTCCGGAATGGATAGTCTGTTTAGGGTTCCATGTTGTCAGGGTGTTGCCTTTGTTCGATACTGACAGACTTATTGCGAGATGGATGTAGTCCAGTTGAAGGCCAAAATGAGTGTAGATAACTTTGATTTTGTTGCAGAAGTCTGAGAGGTCATTACAGAGTTCTTAAGTAGGAATGTTGTTGGTTCTCATGAAGTCCTTGTTGATAGCGATAATGTCCACACTGCTGTTAGAGCTGTTGTTGATATGCTAGGTGAGGGCCTTCCTTTTGGTTTCTCTAATTTGCTGGTGGTAAGGTCTCAGGGGAGATTTGAATACTTCCTTCACTGATTCTTCTTGGCTTGCTCTCCAACTCTGTTCCAGTTAATTAAAATACTGGTTGGTCATTCTGAATTCTGTGTACCAGCTGGGCTGCATTCCTGCCCCTGTTACTTACCTTTTTTTCCAAGAGGCCAGGTGTAGGAAAGTTCTCCTTTTTCCATGCTTGCCCCCCAACTCTTTGCCTGTATCTGATGTGATTTTGGCTGAAAGTGCACTGGGTCCCTGCTAACCAAGTCCCCAGTGCCAGAGCTCTGTCTCAAAACTGCACAGATGTTCTCCACAATTGACAGACTCTATAGCACCCCCTGTAAGTCCCTAGTAAATGTTATCTCTTGTACCTAGGGCCTAGGGTACTAAGGAAAGTCCCTGAGGGCCGCAGGACCAGTTATGCCTACCCCAGACACCCCTCATCAGTCCCATGCAGGGCTGCCAATGAAGACTGTGTGTATTGGTGCAGGTAAAATTGAAAATACGACCTGTCACTCACCCCTATGTGCCAGGTCCCCTACCACTGCATGTGCCAGATGTAAGTCATCCCTGAGACAGGGTGCATCAGGACACATATCAGGGTGTACGTGCATGAGCAGATATGCCCCTGCTATATGCCTGTCGATTCTTAAACATAGTAGGTGAACAGGGAAGCCATTTTAAATGCATGTGCTGGACACTGGTCACTACCATTTTCCCAGCTACATGATGGCTTTTCCGAACACAGGGATGTTTGGTATCAAACATCTCAGATTAACAAACCCTTACAGTTCTCTTGAGGGCCAGAGACAAAAGACTGCACTGGGTGGGGGTGTTAGCACCTCATCCAGGGAAAATGGACATTCTAGGGCGGGAAGCTTCAAAGGCTTGGCCACCTTTTTAATGCAGCCTTGATTTCTCCAGATGGTGGAGATGACTGACCCCTCTGTCTTGACCCCACTTTTTGCAGCAGAACAGGTTTGGAAACTTAGGCAGATTAGGAGGTGTGCTCACTTCATACCAGTCCGACCCCTAAGGTGGACGAGCTGAAGTGGACACTACTTTTTAAATTCCTCCATCTTTATTTGGAAGGAATTAGACCACTAGGGTAGGGTTATGCCCACTTCCCAGCAGAAGTGGTCATAGAAATAGTGTAGTCACCCATTGGCTACCACATTGCACTCCCTGTAACACTTCTAAATTGAATATTTAGATGGCACCCTAGAACTCAGACCCTGACAACCTAAGAAGAAAAGGACATAAAACCATGCACAAGCAGAAGAGGAGAAGGAGGAGCAGCTGATCTCGTACCAGCCCCATCGGACTGTCTGCACTTATCGACAAACTCTGCACCAGAAAAAGCCTTACCCTACAGCTGAACGTCCAGAAAGCCACGTGGACTGCCTGCCTTCGAAAAAGACATGCGTCTACACTGAGCAGCGGACCTCTCCAAACAGCTCCCTGGAAAGGACGCTTCAACTTCCAGAACCTTAAGGACCCGACACCTTAAGACACCACTGCACCTGCAGTCACCGACCCCAGTGGGAGTGGACCTCCTGTGCCAGCAAAGTCCCCCAGCTGTCCAGAGTCTGAGTCCATTGTGGGTTCACCCTTCCTGGACTCCCTGAATTTGTGTGCAGCCTCTGCATGCAGGTCCCCTCTCCTGCACCCTATATGGTGAGAGAAACCTGACACCTAAAGCAACCAGTGCACCTGTCGCCACCAGCCCGAGTTTAAGTGGACCCTTTGTGTCAACAACGTCCCCCAGCTCTCCTGAGCTTGAGTTTGTCGCGTGGGCTCTCATTATCCTAAATGAGACTACTGGATTTCTAGGCAGCAGGGTCGTTCACGGTGTGGGGGACTGAGTCGGATCCACTTGGAAGGACCTCTGTCACCCTAAACCCAGTTTTGCTCCGGCTAACTAGCAGTGCCTCATTTCTCCCAAGGGGAAGAGATGATTGGGCAGCCGAGCGCATGACATCTTTGGAACTTCTCAGGGAAGTCGTGGTCACTTAGATCCAAGCCAACTCTCTCATTTACAATATTATCTCAAATACAAATGACAAAGACAGTATAAGTTTTATATAATGTTTTAATAAAACAACTGCATTTTAGATATTAAGGCGTGAGCCGCAATAACCAGAACCATACAACACAGTAGGATTGAAATAGTTACGAGGAGAGTGAAACATAAGAACAACGCTATCATGGTGTTTAACAATTTCTACTCTCTCACCTAGTTCTATTTCGAGCACAGCATGTTAAGCTTCTAACTTGCCTTTCTGAATCCCTGGGGAGACATTAGCCCTCATACCTGAGCAAAGGACTGTGATCTGGTTCAGCATCTGCAACGAGGCAGTCAGCGTCTAGTTGTGGTTCCCTGGTCGGAATCTCCCTCTTGCGTGTATTGGGACAAAGAAGTGTTTTTATAACTAACATGTCAGCGTGGTCACAATATGTCCCTACGCAGGAATGCCAAAGACTAAACTCCTACCACGTCTATCGGCAATGTACCAGACTGTATCCTTGACTGAAGCACAGAGTGAACAGGAATGTGTTATGGAGAACTCCAGCGCTGAAGTAGGCTAAACAGTGTGATATAAAAAATAAAACAAGACCGTAGAACTGGTTATTTGAAAAATAACAGTACGAAGCCGAATAAAAGCATTTAGAGCAAAGTTCACAGAGGCTCTAAGCTGCGAGCAAAGGAATAAAATACATCCAGGGCAAAATGCACAAAGGCCTAAAGCCTGAAGCTAATGCGCAAAGGATATGTAAAACTGACCACACTACACCCTCCCCTTGTCGGTAGCAAGTTGTTCCAATAATATAAAAATATGCCCCAGATATAAAAAATACATCAAAATATATATTTCGACAAGGTCAGAGGAGAACAAAGTCATAAATTTGGGAGGCATGTGACGATAAAGCCAAATTCAATATAATGTAAATTTTCATTTAAAAAAAAAAATCCAATTGTCAGACAGAAGCCATGGAAAGCAGGAGTTCCTCCACTTCGATATATGTCAATATCGGAATATCCACGCCAAAAAGTATCATGGAGCAGGTGTGTTCCAAAGCCCCAAAACCATCCAGGGCAGCACCCCGTGCAGGGCCTACAAATGAGACAATACCATCTTCCTCCAGGAAGGGAATCTCATAAACTGCCTCACGAAGCAAACGCAACCATAGTGCACAAGTCTGGGAATGAGCCCTAATCGGGAACATCAACAGATCAGCATCGACCACCGGGGGGGCGCTGCAGTGAGAGACAGAGAGCCAGTGCATTTTCAAACGAGCACCAAAGGCACCGAAACACGGGTTGCACACAATCCAAAACCGGTCGGAATGATAAAGACCAGCTATACTCCAAATGTCCCAGGAGTGTTGCTCCAAAATGCTGCATCATGCGTTCACGACACAGCTGCGGTGACGGGAGCGTTAATATTGGATCTCGTCGCAGTGGGACAGCCATTGCGGATGAACCGCAGCAACAGCAAAACCCCAGCCAACAAAGCCAAAGTAATCGGGAATCCTCCAAAAATGCTTCAGAAAATAGAGTGAATAGCCGAAGGTATTAAACCGAATATGGAAGAGAAGGTGTGAGCAAACCCAACACCAACGGCTTTAAAAATAAATTGCAATTCCAGCAGTGCTGGACGCATTAAATATACGCCCCACGAGTTCACCAAAGTGACTCGGAAAGTTAGTATTCAAAAGGGACTGTATTTCCGCCGATGACCTTGCCACCTGAAGTGCGTAGGTCTCACTAGCAGATGTAAGGGCCACATGCTTTTGAAACAATAGAGCCTTTAGTCGACTCAACCTGTCGAAATTTACCTTGGAAGTAGCAATATGAGGCCAGATGTCCTCTACCTCCCTAATTTGAGTGGGGGGAAACAACACATTCCCGCAGCACGTAACGGCCTTGGTGACAACGACTACGTAAACTATTCCGGCACGCATGCCACAACAGGTTTCACTGTTAAGAATGACGTAGCTGCCGTTTGAAAGCACCAGGAAAGTGTTTTTAATTACTGGGACTGGAACTCCCTTAAGATAACAAGCTAAGTTAGCAATCGAGGCATTACACGCCCCGTGCAAGGACAGCTGTTTACAAACCATGGAATGGCTGACAGAAGTTTCGCATTCGCTACCGCTAAGAAAAACCTCCCTCAAACCATTAATACATCTGTATAGAAAGGGAAGCTCCCACACCTCGTGTATGTAACTGTACCAACCGTTCATATCTACCCACCGGAATGTGCTTTAAACAAGAAGTAAATTGCAGAGTGGAGATAGGCAAATTAATAACCCCATGAATCAACCACTCAGCTGACGGAATCTCAGCAACAGTAAAAGGCAGCTTCCCCAACTTTTCAATATTTAACATAACATATGTCGCTTCCTTCTTAGCCATCAGCTGTTGTTGACAAGTCAAATTAAAGGAAATAAAAATCTCCCTGGCACGAATGTGCTGCCACGGAACGCGACCTGCCTTCAATGTCTGTAGAGTCCAACCCAGCTGCATGATGGACCGCATTTGACTCTGCCCATGATATAAAGAAGACATATCCGATTTAATAATGTCTATAGCAGAGGAAACAATGTTGTCTATTGTGTAAACACGGTCTGAAAGGGTATGCATCCCATTATCCACAACAGACAAAGCCTGTATCAAATTTTCCTGATCAATTTGTCTCAACCGGGCCGCTTGTTGTGAAAGCTTCCAAATCTCATTATATACTTCATATAAAAAACGTTTCTTCCGCGGCTTGCTTGGTCCTGACAAAAAATCTTGTAAGTCAGTATCATTAGACAGTAACGTGAGATGTGACTTAACTGCATCCAGCGTGGATGACTTCAACCATTGCTGACAAAGCTTCCCCACGCTGTATGTAGTAATGATATCAGCATGTTCTGGTGATATGTAGCGAGGGTCTGCCCTTCAAGTCCTGAACCCCCCCCCGAACAGGTGACAAAACACTGATGACACCCATTAGTGTCTATGGGCCATAATAACCACCCGCCCGGATGTCTCAATGAAGTGTTAAGCGTACCATTCTGGACCCAGTGTGTAAGCTCACTAAACGTGGCATTAACATATCGCTGCCAATTGTTCAATTTGGAAGGGACAGGTATACTAGGCAAATTCAAATTTCCAATCGTTGCTAAGCCCAAACAGCTAGTCTGTTGCACAGTGTCATTGAGGAAAATCATTTGGACAGGAATAATACACGCCCTAAATAAAGTGTCCCTGCCTCGCATTTGCCAATTTTTAGTTCCCCAGACACTTTTCAAGTCAACAGTCTTGGACCAATATTCATACCCCTCCACTGAAAGTTTAGATACAAACAAATTTGAATACAGTAATTTAGTATCGGTCAATAACATTTGCTTATTAGCATGCGGAGTAACTTTAAAATAGTAAGACTTAGCATTCTGTTGGTTATGCCCAGAAAAATATGCAAATTTATCATAATATGTTTTAGAACCCCCCTGTGGAGGAGTCGGGCAATGTTCCCATTGCATATATTCAAACATCGACTTAGGGCTACTAGCTTTATGAATAAAGTGGTGTCCATAATAATTGTAGCAAAACATGTCACCATGATTATCTCTAAATAGGTAAGCATCTTCATCCTCATAGACAGTATAATATTGCAATTCTGTCAGCATAGAATCAACTGTCTTCACATCCCAATCATCAGAAACAATGCCTGGTATAACGATATCATTCATTGATAATTTGAAAACATACGGTATTTGAATCAATTCAGTGGGACCATATATATCAAACATCACTTTATCCCATACAATCCCATCCGGAATCGGTACTGCAGAAATGTTCACATAGGACAAGTCTCTTCGAACCATATGAGATGAAAAATGTGGTTTCAACACCGTCTCCACGTGCTCAATGTCAGATCGTTCAGGAAGAAACTGACCATGTATTACCAAAAAAAAGGTAACCCCAAATCCCAACCACAAGAAAAGAGTCATTACAGTCATAAAAAGCCACAGAGAGTTCCAAGGAAAAACAAAATATGTGCGTTTAAGCCAACACAGCAGCTTACGTGGACCCCGGGCTGAAGATAAAGAGGACGTGGAGTCTGACACAGTATCATCAGTGTCTTTAAGGCAGCCGGAGGCAGTTCTTGCAAAAAGTGCAACTGTAAACAAAGAAGCAGATGCTGGCTCTCACCTTGGCATGCTAAAAACCACATGTTTAGTAATATCATTAGAACGTACAGCAACTTGATCAAAAGATTCCAAATTATTTGCCGTCTGTGGAACAATCGCAAGATCAGCTTCCACCCTCCCCAAGCTCGAAGAGGAAATAGCATCAGTGCAAATCACCTGCAGCGGGACTTCTTCCCCAGTAGTGAGAGGGATTCCAGAACTACTGGGTGTCCCTCTTGGTCTGCTGTGCAGAATCGGCCACATGTTGTAACTTGACATTATCAGTAGAAACAAAGTGATTTCCTTTGGCCCCGTGCAGCGGCGGTAAAATTACAGTTCTTGTGTCGCTAATCCCTAACACAGGGACAGGCACCCGGTAAGAAGGACCAAATTATTTCTTCACTGCGACCTTTTCACGCACAAGATCCCCAATCCTGGTAATCCAACCAGTAGTCGTTACTGGCTCATCCTTAATTCCTGTGGAGGCAGCACTTGCAGAAGAGTTATCTTCACGGAATTGTTGTAAATCCTGCAAAACAGTGACACGATCATTTATGTCAAAGGGCGTATCTGCCGTCTCCACACCAGGACCATCTAGATCAGGAACATACATTTGTGTTCCAAACAGGCACTCATATGAAGTACGACCCCCCAGGGACCTTCTAGGCAAGTTATTAAGTGCTCTCTGTACTCCATACAGGTGGGCTAGCCAACTACGACCCGTACCTATAACTCTGGCCGTTAAGGATTGCTTTAAATCACGATTTAAACGCTCCACAGCAGAATTTCCCTCAGGATGAAATGGAGACGAGAACTGGAGTTGGACCCCCAACGAAGCCATGGTGTCCCTGAATGCCTTTGAGGCAAAAGCAGGGCCCTGGTCCGAATGAAAAGCCGCAACTGCAAATGTATCGACAAAGATGCGCAAATCTTTAATAACAGTCCGAGCGTCAGCCGAGCGCTGTGGCCAGACCCACACAAATCTGGAGCACGAATCTACAGCTACCAATATATATTTGTATGCACTATCTGGTGTCAGCGGACCACAATGATCCAAGTACACACATTGTAAAGGTCTATTCGAAATCAGAAGGGGCGTCTGCTGCGGGCGTCTAGCCGTGGAAACTTTAATTTGTTGACAGATGTCACAACAAAGGACATACTGCTTTGTCTCTTTATAGAGACCAGGCCACCAGTAACGAGCCTGTGAGAGGGAAATCGTGGCAGCCACACCAGCATGTGCAGATGCCGCACCCTCATGTGCTGCAGATATTAATCGAGGTCTCTCAACTTTATTGGGCATTTCACGTACACCAACGCCTGGGATTTTAACTACAGCGTTTAGCATACTACCCATGCAGTAACTAAATTTAGAAGGGTATCCTTTAGGAAATGGCATGACATCAGCCGTAGCTTTTATGGCAGCCAAAATCTCTGTGTCTGGTTTGGAACTCGAACGAGTCACTGCGGCCACAGTGGCAACTGCCACTGCCGATTTTGCGGCTTCATCAGCCAATGTATTTCCAGCAACGTGTATTCCAACGCGCTGGTGTCCAAGTGTATGTACAACATGGACTTTAGGAAGCGTTTCTTTTAGATTCGCAACCTTCCCCCACAGCAATTTGTGTTTAATGGTGTTGCCTTTGGAATCTCTGAACCCATTTAACCTCCAGTAATGCAAATATTCATTGAAAGACTGAACACAGTAGTAGGAGTCACAGACCAGCATGGTAAGTATCACCGGATCCGCGTGTTCTAAGGCTAACAATAGAGCCTTGAGCTCAGCCAACTGTGCCGTACAATCCCCCAAGGTCTGCGTATAAGTATGTCGGGGGCAGAACACTTCCCCCTCCATAGTGCCGCTCACCACCGCACATGTAGCAGAATTCTGTTGTTTAGTCCCAACCGCTGGCTGCGCAGAGCCATCTGTATACATGACCATCTGATATTGGTCAATAGGCAATGTGCCAGCGGGAACTGGGTACTCCATTTCATATTGAAGAAATTCTTGAGTCTGCAGTTTAGGGTCAAATATGTAATCTACATCAGTGGCTGTCAAAGACGTAGCCCATTGTGTCCATCGCGGGTGTAAAGCTTTCGAATTAGGAACACTCGCTTTTGTAACAGCCTTTAAGGCTGGAATTGGGGAGACGACAATAATGCGTTGGGCCTGGGCAAGAGGTCTTTCTTTAATCACAGCCATCTGTACAGCAGTGAGTATTTTCTCAGTTTGCGCAAAGCGTTGTTCTGCAGCAGAGTACAAGTGTGACTTGTATGCTATCGGGACTGTCTCACCCTCATTAAAGGTGACATATGTAAACCCAACGGCACCAGTATTACCCTGATGACCAGATGCGTTTTATTGTCCCGAGTGTGTAAATGTTTAACAGCTAAGAGATCAGTTTGTAGATCTCGAAGAATATGTGTATGCTCAATTGTCCCAAATCTACTCGAAAAATTCAGGTGAATCAACTCGTATAAGGGTTTTATACGTGTAGCATAATCAGGAATGTAAGTTCTGCCAAAATTCAGAAACCCCAATAACGATTGGAGCTTCCGAACCGTATTAAGAGGCTGCAATTGAGCACATTTCTCCAAAAAATGTGGCGCTAAGCTCTTGCCCTCATTAGACAACTCATATCCCAGGAAAATGACGCTGAGGAAGGCAATCTTCGATTTTTTAAAATTAAACTTGTAGCCAATTTCAGCAAACCTCACAACAATGCGTGCTACACGCCTTAGATGTTGCAGAATCTCATTGTCCGTCAAATATATGTCATCTACATATGATAACGCTTCAGGGTCTAATTTGTGCAGAATTTCAGTTACACGAGCCGAAAATAGTCCTGGGCTATTCTTATACCCCTGAGGCAGACAACAAAACTTTTTTTGTGAGCCAAACGCACTGAAACTGGTATAGTCCCGACTCTCGGGCGCTATATTTTGGCAGAAGAATCCATTCGAGAGATCTAATGTTGTTTTATATTTTTTACGCACAATATTATTCATAAGCGCTGCGCTGTGTGAATTCTGTATTGCATATGTGCTTGTATGTCCATTTAAATGTCTGTAATCCACCACTATCCTATATGAATGGTCTGGTTTAGCAACTGGAAATGAGGGATTATTCATCGGCGACACACAGGGTTCTATTACTCCCTGGTACTCCAATTGTGTAAGAATTTT
The DNA here is from genome assembly GCF_031143425.1 of Pleurodeles waltl. NCBI lineage: Eukaryota > Metazoa > Chordata > Amphibia > Caudata > Salamandridae > Pleurodeles > Pleurodeles waltl. The sequence continues at coordinate 901,120,498 of NC_090448.1, read as the reverse complement.
CTGTACCGATGCCCTTGCCTAAAATTTTATAGGATACTGCAGCTGCGGCTGAGGTTCTCCTTTTATTGGAATTACATGGTAAGGTGATTGTCTATCCCACCCCACATGATTTCTATATAGGGCGGGGGCCTGAGCCAGAGCCCATGATTTACCATAGGACTCCGTTAGTTCTCCCGGAACAAGTGGTGAGAATGAAGGTATTATAACCTCCTCCCCAACTGGACAGTCGCGAACAAAGTCAGACGGACAATCTTGTTCGGCCAGCAGAACGTCATGCAATTTTACCATTTGGTCCCAAAAGATGGCGTGTACAATGCGGTCAATGCCCCCTTCTAATTGCAAAGTTACTTTATATACTCTATCGGGATCAGAGACACGCATATCTGCCGTTTCGACTTGTATGAAGTCATCAGTTGCTTTCACCTCCAGATACTCTAGAAAACTCCGGCGAACTATTGTGACCTCTGCCGCGCTGTCTAACAGTGCTAACGCCCATGTCTTGTTCTTCAAGAGAACTCTCTTCTTGAGCGGCATGTCTAATTGAGACTTCTTTTTAAATTGTTGCTTTTGTTGGAGCGGTTTCTCTTCCTGTTTAATAGAAACCTCAGTTGAGCTTTGTGATTCCTGTCTTGGTTTCACGTACTCAGTTCTCCGCTCCGACCGCCCACCTCTCTCACTTCTCTTGTCCGAAGAGTCCTGAAAGGAACGAGGTTGGCGTGTATCAGTATATTGATATCTATCAGGCGTTTTCAAATTATCCCTATTCCTGAGATTATACTTATTCTGCGGGGTCTCCGGCTGCGGAGACTGCCCCCCATCTTTCTTAGGTGTCTGTTGTTTTTTCTCCCAGCTCTTCTTAGTACCCTCAGGCTGCTGTTGTTTAGCATTTTCTTTACTACTTTTACCCTGTAATTGGGGTTTTTGCGGTCTAGCCCCAAGGCTATCACGACCGATAATGGAATATGTTTCTGCTATTATTCTCGGCAGTTCCCGCTCCTGATTAAGTTGCGGAACGTCTCGAAGACGCATACGCACGCCCAGCGCCACTGCCTCTCCCTTGAGATTACTCAAAATAATAGAAGAAACCACGGCAAAATTGCCCATCAGCTGCATCCCTAAATCTAAGGCTGGGGCAGCCCCATATTCATCTTGAATTTGTTTAAGCACTTCCGGTAGATTAGCCAATGTTGGTGTACCGTGTGCTGTAGTGTAGAGCACGGCAAACACCGTGCCCCAGGTATTACAATGGTCCACAGTAGGAACCATTCCATACGGAAAACACATCGTCAATATTCTATGTTTATCCTGAGGCCCCGTATGGGGAAATACTGCTTCCAGCGTATTAATCTTTTGCGCCAGCCAAAATGGAGTTTCCTCACGTTTAGCCGGTACCTTACCCATAACTGAGTGTACAGTGGCCAGATTGATACCCGGAACCACTGCCTGTGGGTGCGCCGGAGCAGCACACGCTGCATTAGTATTTACGGTCTGCATTACAAACTGAACCAATCTTCTGTATGTAGTAGCTAAGTCTATATATAAACGTCGAACGTCCGCCACCGCCAAGTTAGCAACCGCAGGATATGGTGTGTATGTAGCCAATAAAGACCAGGTCGGACCATCATTACTCAGTGGACCTAACTTGTGCTACTGTGTGTGGGAGGGCGCCATCAAGCCAATTATGGTGTTCTTGATAAGATAAAGGTATCTCTAAGTATGCATAAGCCCTGTACTGTCCAGGGACATTCGCAACAGTGTAATCGCGAAAAGTGTTTGTACCCCCATCAACTGCTGGAAATATGGCCCAAGAATAAAAAAGTTCTGTTCTATAGGCTGCATGGGCGTCCACCACAAAAGTGACCGGACCCCCGGGTTCGTCAAACCATGTGCTATCAGATGTCCCGTGAGCGGTTGGCGCATATTAAGCGCTATGTTCACTACTTGAGGATTCGCCATTTATACAAATAGCACTAGGACAGAGAAGGCACACCAATATCGGGGTTTTCCTTTCAAAGTTCAAGCTTGAACAACCGACCACTAAGTAATAGGATACCCCTATCCCGTGGTGGCGGAAATCCTCAGCCCCACGGACGTCTCCGCTTATGGAACCGAGGAGTCAATATATATATATGAGACCGAGAGAGTCAGCCGGACCCAAAAATTAGAGCCAGACCAATCGTTGGCGGCGCCATGTCGCGTGGGCTCTCATTATCCTAAATGAGACTACTGGATTTCTAGGCAGCAGGGTCGTTCACGGTGTGGGGGACTGAGTCGGACCCACTTGGAAGGACCTCTGTCACCCTAAACCCAGTTTTGCTCCGGCTAACTAGCAGTGCCTCATTTCTCCTAAGGGGAAGAGATGATTGGGCAGCCGAGCGCATGACATCTTTGGAACTTCTCAGGGAAGTCGTGGTCACTTAGATCCAAGCCAACTCTCTCATTTACAATATGATCTCCTATACAAATGACAAAGGCAGTATAAGTTTTATATAATGTTTTAATAAAACTACTGCATTTTAGATATTAAGGCGTGAGCTGCAATAACCAGAACCATACAACACAGTAGGATTGAAATAGATACGAGGAGAGTGAAACATAAGAACAACGCTATCATGGTGTTTAACAATTTCTACTCTCTCTCAGCTAGTTCTTTTTCGAGCACAGCATGTTAAGCTTCTAACTTTCCTTTCTGAATCCCTGGGGAGACATCAGCCCTCATACCTGAGCAAAGGCCTGTGATCTGGTTCAGCATCTGCAACGAGGCAGTCAGCGTCTAGTTGTGGTTCCCTGGTTGGAATCTCCCTCTTGCATGTATTGGGACAAAGAAGTGTTTTTATAACTATCATGTCAGCGTGGTCACAAAATGTCCCTACGCAGGAATGCCAAAGACTAAACTCCTACCACTTCTATCGGCAATGTACCAGACTGTATCCTTGACTGAAGCACAGAGTGAACAGGAATGTGTTATGGAGAACTCCAGTGCTGAAGTAGGCTAAACAGTGTGATATAAAAAATTAAACAAGACCGTAGAACTGGTTATTTGAAAAATAACAGTACGAAGCCGAATAAAAGCATTTTTCACAGAGGCTCTAAGCTGCGAGCAAAGGAATAAAATACATCCAGGGCAAAATGCACAAAGGCCTAAAGCCTGAAGCTAATGCGCAAAGGATACGTAAAACTGACCACACTACAAGTTCACTGTGGTTTCACCCCTCCTGGACTCTGACGACACATGCAGCCTTAGACCACAAGACACTCCAACTGTGAATGTTCTTGGACAAGGAAACCCAACGCCAAGAACACCCTTGCATTCATTGCCCCAGGGTTTTGGAGAAGAGGACAAAAGGTGCACCCAATGTTTGTTACCTACCTTTTGGTTCTTTCCGACTGGCCACCCAACAGGAGCCTGCAGCCTAAAACCACAGAGGCCAATCCCCATTGAAATACTTTGGGTACCCCATGCGTACTGCACCTCTGCACCCGGCAGCCTCTGTGCACCCAGAGTGAACTGTTGGTGTGGTCCCGACCCTTGCCTAGTACTTATCTTAAGTCTACAAGATTGGTCCCGTAGTTGTCAATAAGTGCTTGTTTGCTGACTGTGTTTTCCTAACATAGGTTAACATTGAAGAACACTGAAATTGCACTGTCGATTTTCGAAATGAAAAAGTATTTATGCTTGAAAACGTATTTACCTTATAGCGAAGTTCTCGGGTTTAAAGTATATATAAAAAGAAGTGTTATTTTTCTATATTGGTCTTGGATATATTCTTTGAGTGTGGATCTCATTTATTGCCTCTGTGAATACAACAAATGCATAGCACTACCCTATGACAAGCCTAATTTCTTGCCCACACTACCACAAAATAGAGGATTAGTCCTATCTACTTTTGCCTTTGCAAACCAATCGAGGATCCACTGTGCTCTCTGCATGGGTTACTTTGTTTTAGTACACCATATAGAGAGCCAGCTTCCTACACTAGGGTTATGGCGCAGGCAGTGATCCAAGTTTTAAATTTGTGGATGCCACTGGGTAGGTGGCCTGTGTGTTCTGCTTGGTCTTTTGTGGAAGGCAGAAGCCTGATTCACCTCAGATATGTTGTCTCAGTGTCGGCAGTCAGGCACTATCCTGAAAGTTCTTCTGTGGTGGGAAAAGTTAACTGTGAATCAGACGATGGTATGGTCAGTCCAGGTGATGGGAGGGGAGTGCATTGCTCGTGATACCACTGAATGAGGTAAAGACTGGGTCCAAGATGTGTCTGGCAGCTTGTATCAGGGCTGAGACAGGTAGAATGAGCCTGAGGTTTCCAAGGCTTTCTAGGAGTGTGGGTGAGTTGGCGATGGTCTGGTCTTTTAGGTGAAAGATCTGATAGAGACGTCTAGCCGTAGATTCCTTACCTTTGAATTTCCCAGGCACCAGACTGGATCCAGAAGATTTTTGTGTGAGCAGTACCCTTGCACGCCGTCAGTTGGCTTAGTTTGGTTCCACTTGTCAGGGCATACACATCAGAAGTGTTGTTGCAGTCATCTTAGGATGCCACCTTAGTGCACAGATGTCACTTCTTTTGTTTCTCCACCAGTTAGTGCTGATTCAGAGAATAGCTACTCCTCTCGGTTTTTGACAGATTTTTTTCACCATTTTGTCGACTATTTTTTCGGTGTGTTTAGGAATGCCTTAGAGGGAAGACAGGATTTAAGCCGTGTATGCCACCTGTCACTTTGCCATGCCAGTTACAGACTCCCATCTTGTCTGTAGTGTCTCGAGCGCGACCATTTCTCCAAGTCGTGCTTGGACTGCTAGGCCATGGCACCAAAGTCTTTGAGGAAGCAGTCCCTAAAGCTGCTTTCGGCCCAGTAGTCAACACCTCATCATGCAGCTCCTCTGAGCTCTTGGTCCCAATCGAGAGGAAAGTCACGAAACCTCTTGAGGAGTCCCAAGTCCTCTTTGTCCCACTCCAAGTTCTTGGGACATTCAGGGAAGAGGCACAAGAAGTCAAAGCATGCTTTGACTTCTCTGCTGACGCAACAGGAACATTGACATTCCCAGCACAGTTCTACAGAGCCATCGACTTCGTGTCTCCCCCCTTTTCCAGAAGTCGGAGCGACACCCACTCAAGTCAAAGACTTCTACGAGGCCATGAGCTGTGTAATAAAGCAAGCTGACTCCTCCAGATTGCCTTTGGACTCTGCGGGGTCAAAGGGAGCCCCATCAGGTTCTGTGCCGACAGCTCCGGCCTCGGCTCCGATGGGCCATTGTGGATCCGATCACGGATCTACATTGTTGCCGGTCATGCCAACGCAACCTACCCCAATGCCAGTCCCAACACCGATGCTCCTGGTACCCACTGGCAGCACCAACTTCATTCTGGTACCCGATGACTCTGAACAACTTAACTCGATGCCCATTTCAGTGCTGATAGGACCAATACATTGTAGGTCTTTGCCAGATCCCTATTCTGATGGGCTAAGCATGGGGGGAGGATAGGAGAGGTCACTGGACCTTTTAGATAGCAGGTAGAGAGTTCAGTGGACTGGTCTGAGGAACTAGGAAATGCCAGGGGACTGGATACCTCTCCAGATACTGGTTTGCTTTCTTCCCCTACCGTGGATATAGAGGAGGGAGCAAGTTACACCATGGAGGTGAAGAGGGCAGCGGAGGTCCATGACCTCGAACTACCCTCAGTGGCTGTCGATATGAACCTCTTGACAGAGATGCTTCAGCCCGGAGCTTCCTCTTCTGAACTCCTGTCCACCTTTAATAAAGCACTTACAAATGTCCTGCTGGGAACCTTCTCCAAGCCCGGCATAGCAGCTCTTGTGAACAGGACAGTCGCCTGCCATCACCCTGCACCTGGGAACCCAAGATTCCTCACCCAACTCACACCTGGAAGAGCTTGGTAGCCCAAGCCGCAACTTTCCTGCCACACCTCCAGTCAAGGAATCCAAGAAGCTGGATACCTTAGGTAAGAAGATGTTTTCTTCCACCAACCTTGCATTGCAGTCGTTGAACACTGCATGACTTTTTGGACCCCAACTCCCATATGTTGTGGGACACAGTTGTGCAAGTGCTGCCACAGGTTCAGGAGGGACCCGGCTCATTCTCTCCCAAGCGGTGAAGGACGGGAGAGACGCAGCCAGGTTCACCATTAGGTGTAGTTTGGGTACGACCCACTCGCTGGGCAGTGCGGTTTCCTCAATGGTGATGCTGTGGCGCCATGCCTGGCTAAGAACATCCAGCATTTTAGGGGATGTCCAGGCCAACCTCATAGACGTGTCCTTCGACTGGACCGTCTCTTCAGAGAGAAGGCAGACTTTGCGCTGTAGCGCTTTAAGGACTAGCGGGCTACGGCCAAGTCTTTGGGCCTCTCAGTTACCCCACCTCCCCAGTCTGCCTTTTACCCCTTCCATGGCTACGGAAGGGGTGCACAACCGCACCAGACCTATCCCAGCCACTGTCCTGCGCAAGCTATGTGAGGGCATGGTGCATACCGGCCCGTGGGTCAGGTAGCCAGAGGTCTGCCACAACTAACAACCCCATGGAAGCTGCAGCTTCCAAGCACGCCTCATCTTCTTCTGCAAGACCATGGGTGTCTAGTTGGTGGGAGAATCCACCATTTATCGCACTGCTGGCAGTCCATAACACCGGACAAGTGGGTCTTGCAGATCATTCGAAGGGGCTACTCACTTCCCTTTGAATCCTCCACTCCCCCTATTCCTTCAACACAAGATTGGCTGACAGAGGGTCCTCTATCCTTGCTCCACAAGGAAGTCACAGCTCTATTGGCCAGGGGAGCCATAGAGAGGGGTCTTGTATCAGAAGTAGGCAGTGGTTGCTATTGCCACTACTTTCTGATGCCCAAAAAGAACAAGGGTCTTCGGCCTATCCTAGACCTCCAAACCCTCAGTCTCCTCAAAAAGGATGCTTACTGTGGTTCAGATCTCGTCTAGATCCTGTCTCTTTAGATTCCTAGACCAACGAGACTGGATGGTAGCAGTGGACTTGCAGGACACATATTTCCACATTCCCATCCTGCCTTGAACCCACGGTTCAAGGTAGGCCACAAGCACTTTGTTCACTGTGCTCCCCTTTGGCCTTACCGGCGCTCCTCGGGTGTTCACCAAGGTGAACGCGGTGGTCAGTGCTCTTCTGCAGAGATTAAGGGTGTCAAAGACTGGCTGTTGAAGGCGGGCTCGCCCCAGGCTGCCGTCTCCCACCTCCAGACTACGTGCTGCCTCCTACTTTCGCTGGGGTTCACTATCAGTTTACCGAAGTCATACTGGACTCTTTCTCAGATGCTTCTCTTCATCTGAGCCGTTCTGGACAGTGCAGTTGTGGGCTTATCCTCGCAAGCAGTGAGCCCAGGATATTCAGGTTATGATACCAATGTTTCAGCCACTATCCTGGATTTTGGTGAGAATGACTGAGGCTGCGGGCATCACGGCCTCCAGCATACTGCTGGTGAATCATGCCAGTTAACATTTGCAGGCTGTGCAGTAGAACCTGATGTTACAGCGAGCATACTGCTGGTGAATCATGCCAGTTAACATATGCAGGCTGTTCAGTGGAACCTGACGTTACAGTGGGCGCCACATCAGGGAACTACAAAGACCTGTAGTGGTGGCTAACAAACCATGATTGGATCAGAGGCAGACTCTTCTCCCTTCCCCAGCCAGATTGCACAGTGCTGACAGATGCGTCACTCCTGGGATGGGGCTGCACATGAGAGAGGTGGAGATCAGAGGACCCTGGACTGTGACAGAATCCGGACTCCACATCATCTTGCTGAACTTCCGAGCGATCCGGCTATCATTGAAAGCATTTCTTTCCTTGTCAGAGGAAAGATAGTGCAGACAACACAACCGCCTTGTGATACTGCATCAAGCAGGGTGGGATGGGCTCATGAACTCTTTGTCATGAGCCTCTGCTTCTGTGGACATGACTGGAATAGCAGGGCATAACCTTCGTGGTTCAACACCTGGCAGGTTCTCTGAACGCTAGAGCAGACTAACTCAGCTGATCGGATCATGAGTGGCATCGCCATTCGGAGGTGTGACACAAGAGCACATTCAGCAGGGAGGAGAGCCCTAGTTAGATCTGTTTGCCTCCGAAAAGAAGGCGCGATGCCAGCAGTTTTGCGTGTTGGAGTATCTAAGGCAGCCATCGCTCGAAGACGCTTTTAGTCTTGAGTGGAGCTTAGGCCTCCTGTACACCTTTCCGCCCATAATACTTCTGCCCAGAGTTCTCAAGAATATCGAGAATGGCTGGGCCCAAGTAATCCTTGTGGCTCCGTACTGGGCATGAAGGCTCTGGTATCCCAAGCTTCTGAGAATGAGAATTATCCTCCAGTCAGGCTGCTCCTTCAGAAGAATCTTCTGTTGCAGCAGCAGGTGAGTGTTCTCCGCCTAAATCTGTCAACTCTCTGCCTTCTTGCATGGAGATTGAACAGCAACAATTGATAGCTTTTGATCTTCCTCCTGAAGTAGGTAATGTTATTCTGGCAACCAGATGTCCCTCTTCCAGGACAGTGTATGCCTGCCAATGGCAAAGGTTTGTTTTATATAGTACAGAACAGTCTATCAACCCTCTTACTGCCCCTATCTTTCATATTCTTCTCTTCATTCTTAACCTTGCCCAGCAGGACTCTGCTCTGGATTATCTTAAAGGCTGTCCCTCTGCTCTGTCTGCCTTCCTGCATCTGCATTACCAATCCTCTTTATTTAAATCCCCTATTGTAAATAGGTTTCTCAAAGGACTTGTACATACGTTTTCCCCTTTGCCCTTTATCATGCCTCAGTGGGACCTTAATTTGGTTCTCACCTATCTTGTGTGCTCTCTTCGAACCTTTACACAATTGTGTCTCCTGATTGCTCACCATCAAGACAGTCTTTTTAATGGCAATAACATATGCTCGGAGGGTGAATGAGCTGCAGGCTTTGTCATCCAAGCCTCCCACTTTGACTGTGTTTCCAGACAATATGGTGCTTTGCACTAGGTCCTCTTTTCTACTAAGAGTGGTGACTCCATTCCATCTGGGAAAGTCACTCACCCTGCCCACCTTTTGTGCTCCTCCACAACCGTCTAAACAAGAAGAGCGACTCCACTGTATGGACCCAAAAAAAGCATTGTCGTTCTACCTTGACCACACAAAAGATTTTCGGGTAGTCAACTCTTTGTGGGGTATCTTTGAACAAAGAAAGGTTGGGCAATACAGAAGTGATCCATTGTGTGCTGGGCTGTTCTCTGTATTAAGATCTGGAACACCCTGGCTAAAAAGCCGCCTCCTTGGAGGGGGGTGGGGTTAGATAAGGATTCCGTCCAAGTTAAAGTTGGCTGTGATTTGCAGTTTGAAATTGACATGTTCCATGTAGTCCATTCCTATTTCCAAGTTGGTGGTGCAGCTGATGGCATCCTTAAATATGATGAAGATTCCTCCTTCGGGTCTGTGTTGGCGGTCTTTCTTGACAGTCTTGTAACCGGAAGGTATGCTGCAGCAATATATGGTGTTGATGCTGCGGTTAGCCATGTTACGGTGAGCAGCATCATCCAGCAGGTCCCAGATCTCTGTTGCAATTGTTGACGAGCATGCATGAAATGGAGATTTGGAGTGCAAGCAGGTGTTGGTTTGTGGGCGATTGAGTATCTTGGGTGGTGTTGATGTGGTTGCGGTGGGTGTTGGAGCAGTGGTTGTGGTGATGCAGGTGATGCAGCAGAAGGTGCAGGTGAAAGCTCCTTCCATGTTGTGTAGTGCAGTGTGGCAAGAATGTGGGGCGTGGTGGGCTGGTTTTAGGGCACAGAGATGTGTCCAGGTGTAGTGGTGGGTCACTGGAGGATGAGGGTTTTTGGATCTGGGTGCAATCCACTTGCAGATGGGCTTGCCTTTGACACACCAGCAGCACTCCCGTTTGCACTGCAGCCATCTTTAATTAGGTCCTGGAAGGGGAAGGGGAAGGAGCACAGGAGATGCTGATGGTAATAGTAGTGTGAGGAAAGAATGATGTTTGCAGACCTTCAGATGATATATTTTGACTACGGGTTGCTTTTGAAGGATACTGTGTATAGATGTTTGGCAGTAGCCGTTCTCATTAAAAAAAAAAATATATAGAAATCCTCTTGTGAGCACCAAGGACATGGGACTATGCTTAGGAGTTCACTCAAGTGAGAAGGGGTAGAAAAGGAGTGGGTAGATATGTTTGAAAGCCATGCCCTGCATCCATTCCCCGCCTTCTTGAACCATTAAAATGCATATGCTGCTGCTGTTGAAGAGGCGAGATAGTTGAGAGGGAGGGCATGACCTTCGAATACACCCACTGCACACCTGATTGCTGCCTTTAATAGTGGTGATGATAGTCAGGGGTCCTGACCCACTCCCACCAAATGTACTGGGCATAGTCAAACGGTGAACCTAGAGCAGTGGGGGAATAGGTTAAGAAAGGAGTTCTACTCTTACTTGTTAGCCTTACTTGTGTAGTAGGGTCAGACTTATATGGTTAGAAATGCAGCAGTGCATGTTTGTTGTTTTCTCCAGTGCATGCTCCAAGATTGAACAACTATAGTTGGGAAAGTTTTGAGTATGACCATGGAGTAAATTAATCAATTGTCTCCCAGCCTGTTTTATATTGCATATTTTTTCTTCCCTTTATTTTGAAAAACAGTAGATTGATACCAACAGACAATGATTGAGAGGTCAGTATGTTTTTGTAGGAAAGTTCCCCTTTTTGGCATGTTTACCCCACCCTTCTTGCCACCGGTACTGAGGTTTTCCGACTGAGGAGCACTGGGTTCAGAGACCCCAAACCTGGTGCCACAAGGAGAGAGGTAGCGCCTCAGCACTACAGGGAGTTCTTACTCACCTTGGCCTAAGACATCCCCTAGCTGGGCATCGTGGTCAGGCTTAAAACTGGAGTAGGTTGGTGAACCACTTATACTGGCCAGGCATGTCCCAGAACGTGAAGGAGTTCTGCAACTCCCTTTTCACCTTTCAGGCCAGTGGCAAGACAGGTGGCAAACCAAAGGCCCCTTAATTCCAATACCCATGGTTGGGGTGCCCTGTGAGAGGGTAGGGGTAGATATTGTTGGCCCCCCTGGGCCCTCTAACATCATCAGGGAACTGCTGTATGCTGGTGGTAGTGGATCATGCTACCAGGTACAATGAGGCAGTACCCCTTAGGTCTGCCACTGCAGTTGCCAGAGCCCTCGTTAGTATCTTCACTAGGGTGGGCTTCCCTACGGAAGTGGTATCAGACAGAGGTACAGACTTCATGTCTGCTTACCTTGCAGCAATCTGGAGGGAGTGTGGTGTGACCTATAAGTTCACCACCCCATACCAACCCAAAACAAATGGTCTAGTTGAAAGGTTCAACAAAACCATGAAGGGTATGATTATGGGGCTCCCTGACAAACTCTGGAAGAGATAGGATGACCTCTTACCATGTCTGCTTTTTGCTTACAGGCAAGTGCCTTGAAAGGGAGTAGGCTTTAGTCCCTTCAAACTTTTGTTTGGTACCCTGTTAGGGGACCACTAAGTCTTTGTTCCAGGATGGTTGAGTACATGGAAAAAGCCAACAGAAACTTTGAGGCAAGCCAAGAGCTCCAGAATTAAGGGTTTGACCTAAAGGCTGCACTGGTGGAGTACCAAACAGGGCAGAAGGTATGGGTGTTTGAGCCTGGGGCTCCTAGGGCCCTCCAAGACAAGTGATGTGGGCCCTACCCTATCCTTGAAAAGAAATGGGTGGTCATTTACTTGGTGGGACTTGCACTTCCAGGATCCCCTACCGGGTCATCCATGTGAATCACCTTAAACCCTACTATGACAGGGCTGATGTTACCATGCTGATGGTCACTGATGAGGGGCAGGAAGAAGAGAGCAAACCTCTTCCTGACCTCCTCTCCCACAACCCTGCAAATGGGTCAGTTGAAGGAGTAGTTTTGTCAGGTACCCTCACTGTACAACACAAGCTGATTGTAGGCAAGGCCCTCCGACAGTATGCTGGGATCTTTTCTTTGACCCCTGGACAGAGTATCTGTTGTGCCCATGATTTTGACACTGGCAAAAGCAACATTTGCAGACAGTCTGACCAAGTCAAAGATAGCATCACAGCTGAAGTAAGCAAGATGCTGGACATTTGAGTGACTGTGCGCTCAGAGGACAACATGGTCTAAAACCTCATTCCAAGGGAGGTAAACCAGAGCTGAGGTTTTGTGTGGACTACAGGGGACTTAATGCTGTCACCAAGACAGATGCTTACCTCATCCCAAGAGCTGATTGACATGCTGGGTGGACCAATATTTCTCAATACCTTCAATTTGACATCTGGGTACTGGCAGATTGGGCTTACCACAGGGGCCAAAGAGAAAATGTCATTCTCGGCCCCAGATATGGGCACTTACAATTTACTGTCTTGACCTTTGTGTTAAAGAATGCCCTGCCACCTTTCAGGGGCCTGTAAATAAAGTTCTAGCTGGGTTTGAATCTTCTAGCTCATCATATTTAGATGATATTGCTGTCAATCGCTCAACTTGGCAGGATCACCTGATCCACTGTGGAAAGGTCCTGGAGGCTCTGCAGATGACACGCCTTACTATCAATGCAAGCAAATGCCAGATAGGACAGGGCAAAATTGTATACTTGGGCTACCTGGTACGTGGAAGCCAAGAGCAAGCCTTACAAACCAAGATCAAGCCAATTCGGGACAGGGAGGCTCCAGCAGCCCAGACCCAAAGTCAGGGCATTCCTTGGCTTGACTGGGTACTACAGGAGGTTTGTGATGGGGGGTGACACTGTTGTGGCACCCCTCACAGTACTCACCTCTAAAAAGCAGCCAAGGATGGTTAACTGGACAGCTAGTTGTCAAAAGGCTTCTGACACCTTGAAGGAGGCTCTGTACTCAGCACCCATTCTAAAAGCTCCAGATTACATCAAACAGTTCATTGTGCAGACGGATGCTTCTGAACATGGAATAAAAGCAGTACTATCCCAGACCAGTGATGATGGCCAGAACCAACTTGTTGCTTTCATTAGAAGGAGGTTACTCCCCAGAGAGCAGCGTTGGAGTGCAATTGAGAGGGAATCCTTAGCTGTGGTCCAGTCCCTGAAGAAGCTGAGGCCATACCTGTTTGGCTCTCACTTCATTGTTCAAACCGACCACAGGCCTCTCAGATGCAAATGAAAGGGGGAGGTCCTAAACTGTTGAGATGGTCCATCTCCCTACAGAGTATGGACTTTACAGTGGAAAACCGGTCAGGGAAGGACCACTCCAATGCAGATGGCCTTTTCCGGTTTTTCCACTTAGACAATGAAGGCTTGCTTGGGAAAGGTTAGTCTTATTCCCTTGCGTCGGGGTGGTTGGGGGTGTGTTATAGGAAAATGCCCCTTTTTAACATGGTCACTACCCACTTTTTGCCAATGGTAATGAGGTTTACGACTGAGGTACACTGGGTTCCTGCCAAACAGGCCTGTGCCTTTTTCCCAAAAAAATTGAACATGGTGTACAGTTGGCACACTCCTCCACCCGTGTAAGTCCCTAGTGAATGGTACCCCTGATAACTAGGGCCTGGGTAGAGGAGAGGGTCCCCAAGGGCTGCAGCACAGATTATGCCACATTCAGAGACCCACCTAAAAATGAGAAGTACCCTGGTGCAAGCCAGGAGAAAACACGACATAGCACACCCTTATGTGCCATGCCCCCATCGCTGCAGCTAAGTGTATGTAAGTCACCCCTAAGGCAGGCCTATAAGACCTAAAGCAGGGTGCACTACACTTTCTGTGTGGACATATCTGCTCAAATGGATATGGACCTGTGATGCTGAGCCCCATTATTGAGCATTGCAAGTGAGCTGGGAAGCCATTTTATGGTATGTGCTGGACACTCATCAATACGAGTGACCCAAACACATAATGGCTTAACCGAACCCTATGTTGTTTGGTATCAAACACCACGCCTTAATAAATCCAGGCTGATGCCAGGCTTGGATTTTCTTGAAAGTGCGCCCAGAGAGCACCTTAAAGGTGCCCCCTGAATCCTACCAGTCTCTTGGTGAGCTGACTGACTAGTTTAGTCCCGTTTGCTATCACCAAACATGTTTCTGATCCCCTGTAGGTGAGAGCCTGCACTCTGAGGTCAGAAACAATGACTGCTTCTGAGAGGGGTGTTACCACCAACACCAATAGGATGGCTAGCAAATCTGCATACCAAGGCTGGGATCTTCAAAGACTCTGCTGTCTTACTTATGCACACCCCCTGGCTTCCCCAGTCCTGTCCAGGACAGGTGGGAAAATTAGCTAGTCAGTTAGAGTGTACCACCCATGGGTTAACCACACTCCTAAGGTGGGCTACCTGAGGTGGACACTCAATGAAAGGTTCCAGCATCTTGGTTTTGGTCAGAACTAGGCCTTCTGGGATATGCCCACTTCCCACAGGAAGTGGCCATAAAGGGTTGTAGGCACCCCCAATGGTAAGTAGCCCATTGATTACTAACCTACACTCCCTTAAAATGTCCCAGATTCAGTATTTAGATGCCTCCCCAGCACCAGAAGCCAAGTTCACCTGAAAACAAGAAGAAAAGGACACATAGAGCCAGAAGAGTAGAGCCAGAACAGCAAGAACTGTGGACTCCTGGTAAACTTTTGGTGCAAAACCCTGCCTGCTTACCTGCTGCCGTCCCGACAATGGCAACATCACAACTCGTCCTGTAGCTGTGGGGCCCCCAAAAGCTTTGGCGTTCTCCAGGACTTCGCCAGCCCCTCAGCAGCTCTCTTGGAGTGGAGGAGCCACTTCCTTGCTTCTTGCAGGCACCAACTGCATCATCTAGCTCACCGGCCTATTGATCCCTGGGTCCAGAGTCCCAAGAGCCATCTAGTCCCTGTGCTCCAAGAAGCCAGTCTGATTTCCTCCCCCACCCCCCTCCCCCCCCATTACCACCACCACCAAGTGAGAAGACCCAAGGATCCACCTGAGTCGAGCTGCACCAACACCTGAGGTACTGAACCCCTCGCACCAACCAAGACTTGTTGATGCCCACCCCGGACTGCAACATCAGATCTGCAGACCTGCCAGCGAGGCACCTTAGCATCGCAGAGGACGTCCTTCACAGTCGTCAAGTTGCCTTGTTTTGTCTCTCCTTCTGTAGGGCCCCCAAGTAACTGTGTGCGCCTTGATGCAGGAGCACCACCGCTAAGGATCCACTGCACCTGAGCGCCCTGGCCTTTGTCCATTACTTCCAACAGTGTTCCCCTGCTCTCCGGATGCCCACTGACCAAGCCCCCCTGTTGGGAGCTCCTGGACTTGTCCTCTGGTCCCTCTTTACATTTGTTGTCCAGGTGTCCCCCTCCCTCCCCCCCACATCCATTCATCACCAAGAGCTCTGTGCATAGGAACCCAACACGACCAACACCACTATACCAGATGCTTCTGGGCAGGTAAACTGCTAGTCTTTACAATAACTTTGCATTCCTAGCACTCACTACCTTTAGGGGACCCCGAGAACTGAGTGTAAGACCCCTATGCAGCCCCAGTACCTTGTGCTGCTTAAAAGTGCATTCCTCTACAAAAAGTGTTACTTACTTGCCAATCATTCTCAAAACTGCAACAGTATTTATTTTTCTGCAAATATTCTGGTGTTTATAAATAGTACAACAAAGTAACTATTTTTCTAAACAATTGGTCTTGAGTTGCTTCTTGAGTGGGTATCATTTATTGACTCAGCGGTACAACAAATGCTTAGCACTACCCTCTGATAAGCCTAACTGCTCGCCCACACTACCACAAAAGAGAGCTTTTGTAATTCCTATTTTTTTACCCCTCTGAACCAATAAGGGTCGTCCTGGACTATCATCATAGTGCCCCCAACATTGGGTCAATGTGTAGATAGCCGGCTTTCTACAGTTTTAGGGGCAGTCTCATACAACTTTATGAATTTGCCCACACCCCTAAATACATTTTTCCGTATGGTGTGCAGCAGTGTTCTGTTTTATTCTGTTTTACCAAGCCCACATCCAACAAGTTTAAGAGAGGGTTGTAGACAACAAGTTACTATAAACTGTAACTGATACTGCATTGATTGTCTCTCAATTCAGATTCTGTTATGAAGCAAGCCTCATCATGTACTAAATTGTTGAGTCGTTCTAGCCTTTGAATGAAATTACATCTGTGTTATGTGGTTGAATTGAAAATTTAATAATGTGTGTTAACCCATTGTTTTTGTTCGCCCTTAATATCCATTTGTTTGCGTACTTCAGTCCTGCCGAAAGAACGTATGATGGAAAGGTCAGAGTAACTGTGGAAGTTGTTGGTAAAGGAAAATTCAAAGGAGTTGGAAGAAGTTACAGGATTGCCAAATCTGCTGCTGCAAGAAGAGCCCTTCGTAGCCTCAAAGCAAATCAACCTCAGGTCTTAAGCAGCTGAAACAACGATTCCTTGCCTCCTAGACAGTGAATAGGTTAAGAGGAACAACCTGAATAGAAGACTGAACTCGGTGTGTTAGGAAGTGGAACAGTCTGGCAGTAAAAAAATGTACATGTACAAACGTTTTAAAATTAAGGGTAATTTGATAGTTGTTTGCGCAAACACAATCCTGTCTTCTGTCCTCACTTTTTCTGCTTTGGTAATTAATCACAAGAGTGCTTTATTCACAGCATTTCAAAATGTTCTGAAATAACTGTCAGGTTGTTGTGATTTTGTTTACCTTTGTATGTTCCTGCTTGGCTTAGTGTGACATGGCAAAGGAGTAGCCTAAAGCAGGTTTTAGGTTTATATATCATGTTTTTGTGTCTGTGTGTGTGTATGTACATACGTTTTATGCCATATTGGCAATAGGTGAGAATTGATTGATCCTAATAAAATATATTATTGTGACCAATTGTTATAATAACTCTTACCACTACCTTTGATCACCTTGTAAGTCAACATGGCATCAGAATAATATGCATCAAGGAACTTTGTAGTTTCACATTTACACACAAATTCACGAGGGGCAGACTTCATGGAGGTAAATGTTTGCATGTTTTTGAGAGTGCTAGCCTTTCCTTAATCAGTTTTGTAAATAAATATAATACATCATCCTTTGGTACATTCTCATAGCTAAAGGCACTCACATACATACATACACGTATACATACATGTGTATACATTTATATTACATTTAAGATCCTATTTCTGTGCACTAGTGCCAGTCATAAAGCAGTTAATGAATTGCACTGTATAATCTGGTATAAGAGCGAGTGTGCCAGAACTGTGTTTTTGTCATCTTTTTATCGAGATGACATACCAAATAATTATTGCACTTATATGGTAGGGAAAAGCAGTTACATTTATGATACCAGTAGAATTTTCAGTTTTATGCCATGTAGTGATCCATAAAATAGTTTTTGGCCTTAAAGCAAACTGTAATGTTTCTTTAATTACAGAGTTGGTTAGAAAGGACAGTTTTACATTCCCTTCATTTTGTTGTCTGTTGTCGAGCAAATCAACTCTGGAATTTCAGCACAATAAGCTGCCCGTGATTTAAATTACAATAGTATTACAGAAGTAATCAGTAACAATATTTTAACATAGGGTAGATATTGATAATCTACAGTAATAGTCTACAGTCTAAAGTAATATATATATATTTTTTTTTTACCAGAAGCTAGCAATCAGTCGTTGACTAATTCTCGATTTTAACAATTTTGAAAGCCAAATGCTTCTTTGTTAGAAGCATTAAGTGAATTAGTTAATTTTCTTGTATAAACTGTCAGGTGAACTGTAACCTTAGACATATCACTCTTAAAATATGCTGCAGATTTTATAATGAATTGGTTACTTATTTAACACTTGGAGCACCTTTACACAGAGTTTTCTCAAGTTTCTTACTGTACTTTTCAAAATGTTGCATGCGTCACCTACCAAAGCTGTGCTGGTATATGCCATGAAATATCTTATAGAAAGAAACTGCCGTACTTTTGATATTTTTGTGATTTGTGGTCATTAAGATTCTTCTGTTTCAGTGTTTTGGGTGGAAAACAGGCTTTTAGCCTTTGCCTGAATTATTTTAATTACGTTGTTTAGGCACCTTTCACTTGAATACCTCAGTTCTCTTTTTCCTCTGTAACGCAAGCATTGCTTTTTTTGTTTTGGTGCTGTGTTGTATGTATCAAGCTTGAAATGTAAATACTTTCGCGTCTAGCTTTCTTCCATTTTCATCTTGTTGTTGTTTTGCCTCTCTTTGTGGCTAAACTGGAAATGACTGTGCCTTATCAGTTTACAACTTCCCATTCTTATTGTTTCTTATAGGTTAGTGTTGGCTGGACTCCAGCTTTATACAGCATTGCTATACCAAATGCCACGTTTTATAGGCAAACTCTTTATGTGCACAAGACATTCATCTGTATACATTTTTACCCTTCCGAGGAGTTTTAAAACCTAGCCTTAGTGACTGCATTCTGACAAAATTCATTCTTTATGAAGTAAAAGTTGTCTGCTATTGGCAACATTGGTAGCAGATGCAATACTATCAGTTATTCCTGCATATAGCAGGGCACACTTTTAGGAATCACATCTTATATAAGACAATTACTATAATGGGCATCTTAAAACAAACGCGTTAACTAGTCAACATTGAAGGGTAAAAATGTGCCTGGTACTGGCGCTGAATCCACGCAATTCCCTCAGTCAGCAGAGGGCTGTTCTAAATTTTTTCGGTGCACTTCAGTGGTCTGGCGATAGATAAACTCTATCTGGAGAGATTGACTAATGCCAACCTGAGGTAGATTATTTAAAGAATGTCAAAAGGGATTCCCAGTAAGGTGCTTTTTAGTGGTCTTGGCACTCTGCCAAAATCCCAGTTCTCATCACTTCATAAATCATCCATATCCAGCTCTCTTAAATTTGACTCCCATGTTTTAAGTTGTTCTTAAAAGGACCAGGATTCTTCCACACTTAACCCAAATGTTTTAAAATAACTATTCTCTATATTGCAATTGCCTTTGATAATTGATATATATTCTCCTTCATGTCCTTTATATGGTTTTTGCAGTGGCTTATGCTAACATCCATCATCGTAGTAACCTTCTGTAGGAATTCTTCTTTGTCGATGTCACTACTAAACTACTAATTTAGGGCTCTTTACGTACAGATTTGGCAGTTAATAGTTATAAAGCCTACTTTCCTTTGCCCTCTCAACTATTGCGACAAAAAACACAACGCCTAGAAATATATCTCCAAGAGGGTTTACCATGATAAAGTATTTTTCTCTGTTTTTCCTAAATGTGCCCTTATATTTACTACCTGCTTGACAGGCCCATGTGCCACCTTAACTGCATACTGTGACCACTGCTCGGCCGATTCTTCCTTTAAATCAAATGCTTTAGTTCGGCATTCATTTGTAACCTGTGCTGCCCTTACACAAGCTGGTCTGGTCTCGATATAGGGGAGCTTTCGGCACAACTTGTAAATATGAAAGAATCTGTGTCTAATTTAGAGGCAAGCACACGCAACTTCTGGTAGAATTAGTGCAAATAATCCCTTCCATTACCACCACCCACCACATTATTTACAGATACAGACACAAACCTACATCCATATGGGTTTTTAAGTTTTAAACAAAGGGGTGAATAATGTAGAGCATTGAGCAATGCACTGCTTCAAATACCTTGAAGCTTTTTAAACTGTTAAGGCACAAGTTCTGGTTTTCCACACGATTCTTATAAGCTATAAATGGGAGGCAGCCTATAAATGATTAGTAGTGGAGTTACTACTGGTGAGTAACTTTTCTGTTGTTTTGCACTGTAATAATAATACCTCCTAATTTACTTTAAAAATAAAAAAACAACTGTGGGCAAGACTCTTGTTCCTCAAAACCATTGTTAGAGACGTGCTGCAATATTCTTTTCTTTCCTCATTGATCATTCTTTATGTTTCACAGAGCAAAGCAGGGTGTTTTTACAATTTTGCTGCACATAATTCTGAAATTGATGGGTTTTAATGCTCAGTTTTTGTGTGTTGAACTAGTGCCACTTACAGTGCACCTTTAACCTTGTCATTCTGCAGTAAATACAGCGAGGTCCAGTTTTATAAACCTTTTGAAAAATTGGGGCTTTGAATATTTCACAAAGATTGTCATTTGTAAACCATCTTTTTAACAATCGCTGTTATAATACATTTTATTCTTTATTATATTTTACTGAAAGGGAAACACACAGAACATTTAACTCCCATCAACACAGAACCAATACCCTTGGTAGAGGAGAGGACAGCATAAAGTCGATTTGTACTTCCATTATATACTTGAACACGTTTTCTTAGGGTAACAGGAATTCTGTGGATAGTTCCTAACTTGGTCACTGCCGAGCCTAGAGCTTAAGAAACGCCTCTTGACACTGTTGCACCATACAGACCCAAGGAAACCACATTTCTGTAAAGATTAGCTTAAAATAATTGGTTAGACGGTCGAGAACATGACTGTAGTATGGAACCACATTTTATATGGGAAGTATTTTGCTAGCCCCCTGTAGAACACTGGACCAGTCTGCTTGGACAGTGACTTTTCTGTGAAGGTCTTCAAGCTGTGATTTTTTTGAATTCTTGGCATTTGCTTGACCCTGAATTTACCGTTGTGGAATATTGAACCAGTCATTGCATGTATTGATAAAATATATCTGATTTCCGGTTTATTGTGTTTTTAAGATGAACCTTTCTCGCTTGGCCAGCTTTTCCAATTCTTGCTAGGCAAATCCTCTTTAATTTACAATAGGTATCTCATGCCTAAACGCAACTTGCTAGAGCTGCTAATGCTTATTGAGTTGCCTACATTTGTTTTACTATTGATCTGAAGCGTATCAGATATATTTTTGCACCGCCTAGGGTAGTATCATTTTGTGTTGTAAATCTTAAGTGTTCTCTTTTAATGATTTATTCCCTTTGATTGTGTTAAAACCCGTATGCCTTTTCTTCAAATAAATATTTCACTTTAATGTGTTTCCGTTTTAATCTGATTGCATTTTTATTGTTAAAATAGGGGTACCACTAAGCCAGTCCAAACAAAGGCCTAGCGTTGTGCATAGCTGATGTTTCCTTTTTGTTAAATGTGTTTCGATTAAAATAGTTATGCAGTCAGCTTGTATGATTGTGTGTTTTGGTCTGAGAGATTTGAGTTGAGTGGTTGTTTTATTATTTTAAGATGGAAAGGCAATTTGTCAACCATCTGTGGCAATTAAGCTGAAATGTATTTCGCAAAAAGGTTATGGACTGTATTCCTTGGAGTGTCCAAGTCAAAATAGTTTGAAGAATGAGAAATCACTCGTTGTGTTGTAAACACACAAAAGCTTTTAGTGTGAAGTAGACTCATTCAACTCGTTTCAGAATGCCAAAACCATACATCTTGAAATTTAACTTTTTATGCTACCTTTACACTAAGAATATTTTAGTTATCCGTTGGCACCACAGACTCAGACATAAAACGGTGTGTTTAAGGAGGGTACAGGCCAGTGTTCAGTCTCTGGCACCTTATATTGTTAGTATGACGTCAGTGCCTATATAGCCAGTATGCCCAGATTGGAAGTTTAAGTTTGTGTCAGCAAGCAATCTTCTATCTAATTATTAGGTTTTGTCCAGACCGTTTACTCACTATTCCTTGGGAAGTATGCTCTGTTTGGTATAGTTGTTTTAAAAAATAATTGTGTCGATCACGAGTAGCTATTTTGGTGTTTCCAGAGAGGCTTAGAAGTTACATTTTGAGTAGGGAACTGTTTTTCGGTTAACTCAAGCACCTCCTTTTACGAGCATTGAGGCAGGTATGTTGTGATTTGTATGCTTTGTGTGTTTACATGTATGGAAAACGGTTGCTTGCATTTCTTGTTCAGGAACTATGTTTTTATGTTGTTGACTGTAACCTACTCTGAGAATTCTATGAAAAATAATAAACCTGCAAAATATTTACTTTGTATATCTGAAAACATTCACTTTCCATGACTCTATCAAGTAATCCCCATTGAAACTTCTGTTTTTCTTAAACTCCTGAATTCACAGTTAATCGTGGTTTGGAAACCAATAGGTAAACATTCTTCTGGTAGTCAAACTGCTTTCTCATACCAGATAATTTTACTTCCCCATCATACAGACAATGCTGAATCGC
Organism: Pleurodeles waltl; assembly: GCF_031143425.1. NCBI lineage: Eukaryota > Metazoa > Chordata > Amphibia > Caudata > Salamandridae > Pleurodeles > Pleurodeles waltl. The sequence goes on along the minus strand of NC_090448.1, from coordinate 901,098,396 downwards.
AAGTAGACATTTTTGTAGTGCGTCATCAGTAGACTAGATTTTTCCCCAGATCTCTTTGTAATTCTTCTTGATCTTCGTCATTGATCTAAAGTAGACAGCACAAAGTGAGTTATTGCGGGTGTGAATTTAAGTTTCTAAGGGCAGAGGATAATTTCTCTATGTGATCAAAACTGATCAGTGTTGAGTGTTCTTGTCAGTTTTATTTAAGGAATAACAGCCCGAAAAACAGCAACCCAAAACATTTATTACCATAGTGTTTTCAGTGTTATTCTGTGAAAAAGTTTTATTGTGCAGTCTGCCCATAATATGTACGTCATTCAGCTGTAGCATACAAGAGGCAAAACTATATACTTACTTATATTAGATTGTCAATCTTCTGCGTCTTAATCAGAGAAAACAATATTGACAGCACACTTGCCAACATTGATACTTTGTAAAGAAAAACATTTAAAACTATATTAGATCAAGTATTTTTTTATTTTTTTATTAAATTTTGGATAATTCTGTGTGAATGTATGTCGTTGTTTGTATTATACATGTGGATAGGGGCATAGGGAAGCTTTTTTTACGATGAAGAATACAATGTTGTCAGTCCAAAGAATATTGATTCCAGTGCTGAGGAAGGAACTGTTAGCTTTTGGTATAGGAACAATTCAGAGGCATGAATCTGGTCACATAAGAGCATATTGCAAATGTTGAAACACATTTATGGGAAAACACTTCCCTAGACAGTTTTTTCACCTTATACATGAGTCTGAAATACACCTGCTTATATTCATTCTGTGCACTAAGTGATATCACCCCTTCCTTAAATCAGTATACTAGACCTTGTGTGCAGATATTTTACTTTTGTTTATTTGTAATGCAAGGAACACCGCACATATGGTTGTTAGAGGAGTGCCAGTAGATATAGACATCTTTGAGTACCTCCTCTATTGGAACCTTTCAATCATAGATGCAGGATAAACCTTCCTGTTGAGAGGTCGTGGTTTTCAACTGTTATAATTGTTGGTATCTTTCTTATGGTAGGGTTTAGATTGACCTGTTTCAGAATGCAACTCTCTGGCCTTCTAGTGCTCTTATCAGTTGGGTGTGGCAGATGTTTTCTGTCCCTACTGTACCGACTGATCTCACCTTAATAGCTGCCACTGTACTTAATGTGCTGCCTTGATGAGGTATCCCAGTAGAAAAACCAAAATGGATGCCGTGATCTGACTTCAGTGAGTGACAATAGCTTTACAGTTTTCCTAAAACCCCTATATCCTACTCATTCCTAAATACTATTAACTTTTTATTTACCCTCAGAGGATGGCGCAAAAGGTTAGATTGACCAAAACAGAGAGTTGCACGGAACTGATGAAACAAGTGCAAAACTAAACTTAAAGACAAACAGTGGCAGGCAAGATTTTCCCCAGTAACATATTCTTGTGTTTTACATAATGATAAAGGTATGCCATAACTTGCTCAGGTTAATGGGTGACATTATTGGGTATGCAGTAAATGCTCATTCACGCCCCTGCCATATGTGTCCAAATGTCACAGTCTCTGCAGTGTTGAATTAGAATGTGAATGTGTTTACCAAGTTTCATCTCTAGACTTTTCAGAGTCCTGACTTATATGTTTAGGCATATCTGCTAAAACACTTGTTGTTTACCATTGTATACCTAAAGATGCTGAGACTTTACTATGTGTAGGGCATTGGAAATAAAGTTGAAAACACCTTCCTTATAGAGCATTGTTAATTATAAACAGTTGTTCAAAACTGAAAAATGGAAGAGTTGTTCAGCAAAAGTAATGGGTGAGTCCTAAGCAAAAACTAGGATTTTATAAACCTGCAGTCCTTCCTGAAAGTGTGTATATTTGTTTTTAATGTTAGTCTCAGAAAAATAGGTTGTATAAATATTTATTGTATATAAACAGCGTGTACTCAATGCCTCATCAAGGGGCAAAAAGCAGTATATTCATACAATCAGAATGCATAGTGTGCTTTTTGCCAAACGGGCTAAAGATTAAAACTGGTTAGGCAGAAATTTAGTTTTTGTCAAAGTTCCTAAGACACAATTGTGAAAGGTATCTAAAAAATGGGAGCTGACATTTTTGTTCTTGAATGGGGTTTTTTCATAGTCTTCACCCCTTCTGAATGTCAGATTTTGAGTAAGTCTTCTTTTTCCCAAGTGTTATGATGGAGTCTGAGATGCATGCTGAGAGCATTGTGTCAAACCTTAGACCAGCCTTATGTGTTTAGGGATCAGTTAATCAAGATTCTCAGCCTATTTTGGATCTAAATGTTTCATCAAAATATTGAGTTGGCAGCATCGTTTAAAGCCAGCTTTTCAGTTCATTGATTGGAAATTCCACTCCCGGGGACAACAAATGGGTAAGCATGGGTGTGGTTTTTGTACTGCTTGTACAGAAAATTCTAACACAAACTAGTATGATCCATTTTATATTGAATCTTACATATTTTTATTTTGAACAAGGCTTCTACCTGTACCTTCGGATGGCTTTCTATTAAGTAGTTTGTTAATCAAATGTTTCCTCACTAATACCTAATGATGCACCCTATTTTGGGAGGAGTGCACCTTTAATATCCTTGGGTACTTGTTTTGTTAATTCAACTGACAAATTAATTTTAATGACTGTTATGTGCTCAGAAGAGACAACCTCTCCCACCTGGCTCTGAAGAACTCTTAGTAAAAAGGATACCAAGGCATAGAGAAATACTGTGACCCCCCAACAATTAAGATCTTCTTTAGGAGTATGTTTCTGTCGTTTTGGTTGTAGTAAATGCCTCAGACAAAAGTCCAAACTCCTCAACTGTGGTCTGTCCTGCAGTGGGGCCAACTGATTTCTGCTGCTACTATTTCTGTGCTATTGGTCATGGTTACATTGATTTCGCACTATTGTAAAATATTTATTTTCGGTATATCAGCCTTTGAAAAGTATGACTTGACAAGGGTTGCTCCATGTAGCCCAAGGGACACCTGTTTGTGCCTTTGAAACCTTAAGAAGCAGAACCTATGTCCGTGATGAAATTGGCAAAAGGTCCCAGTCTCGCAGGAGTATGAATCAATTCCTGTCTCAGGCCTATGCAACAGCCACTGGCTTTGACATAAAAAGTGATATCTGTGGGAGAAACACATTTGTTTGCATAACTGAACTTCACCTATTTACTGTTCGGACTGCATTAGATTTCTGACTTTTTAGTGGAATGTGTGAGTAGTAGCTGAAAGAGTAGCAGTCATGATGTGTGCCCTTGGAATTTGAGTTATCACCAGTGGTGATTCCTATTTGTTAAACGTTTGAGATAATTTAATCACTATGTGAATGTTTTTCTTCAGATCCTCAAAACAGGTATTGTGCACTTTGACAAGTACTTCTTAACCCAATGTTTGCTTAAAACAGAACCATTACTACACTGAAAAATTAAAGGTTCTAACATTAAACTATGTTGGTAATTGGAGGCTAAAACAATTCTCATACTTTAAGATGATACTTTCGTATGAAACTGAAAGATCATTCATTAAATATCACTGCGAAACTCATGACTTTGACTGTTATCCCAGAATTTGCAGGGCTGTCTGAGTTTCCAAGCGGAAATCATTTTGGCTGTTAGATAAGTAGAAATATTTGTTGAGAATTTTGGCGGAGGAGGGCCAGATATTAGTTATGTTCTTCAAACAGTGGAATAGTTTCACAGTTTGTAATGCATACACATAACGTAAACAAACTAAACAATCAATATAATCAGAGGCCTAATGTACACTTTAGCTAGGTCTACCTGTAATTTACTCTATGGTTTATAATTTATAAAATGTTGAAAATAGAGCAGTTATGAATTAAGGGGGTATAAACTGCTGTGATGTCACTGTGGCTCACTGAAGCCAAAAGGTGAAATCCTGGAACAGGACCCTGCATTTACTCTGTGAAGGAGATATTTGGTCTTCTTTTTATGACAGCTATATTGCGCAAATCGTCATCCAAAAAGATGTTTAAAATAAGTTTCCAAACAAGCCAATTGGACACCTTTAAAATGAAGGAAGAAAAGCTTAGTTTTACAATATCCTGGAGAGTTGTTTTCTATTCCCTTACATTCATGCCCTCTAAATTGACGTGTCCTCTGTTCTTCTTTTATTTATTTACTTATTTTTTATTTTTTTCAAATGTGCCACCTGATATGATGGTACTGTAGCACAGGGGAATAGTCTTATGCCCTGTCCTGGTTGGTTTTATATAACTGTTACATTCCACTTGTCATTCATTTAAGGACGTGCACTGAAGCATGAGATAGTACAGCAGCTTCCACAAAATCTCATGTAGTGTGGGTGTTTATTTAGGCCTCTACGCCAGGGATGTCTAGCAATGATCACAGAACCTTTCCCACTAAATTGGTCTATTCAAGTTCGGTTTTAGGAGAAGGTCAGCTCCTGAAATTCTGCTATTTGTTGCCATGTGATGGGTAAATGTAACATTGTCTTTTTCAGGGTCCCTGTCAAATCAGGATAAGTTATTCTTTTAATTGGTTAGTCTGGAAAATGTGGTATGCTTTTCAGATTTCCTTATCTTGAGATCAGTTGCACTTGACTGCCTATCTTAGAGCTTACTTAAGTGACAACTAATTTGAAAAGGGCTCCTAGAGATTTTGTGTAGGTCTGAAACTGATCATTGCAATTAGATCGGTCACTTTTCCAATGTTGTTGAGCAACTATTATAGGACTCTGTCTCCCAGTGTAGATAAGATATGTTGGCTTTGCTCACCGTTCTGCTATTATTTGCAAATTGCCCCTCATGTATAGCTGTGTGGACTGCCTGCTCCTTCCATTTCTCTCAACCCTCTTTAATCCATTCATAATTTTTAAATGTGTATATATATATAATATCTTCCAGAAAAACATTCACTAAAAATGTAATAGCCAACACATTTTCTTCATGAAAACAATGGTGTTTCATTTAACTTTTCTTGTGTGCATGTATGGAGGGTTTGTTACTCTGCTTCTTATAAGTCTTCAAAGGGCATGGCATTCATATACAGCTTTTCCATAGGTAGGGTTCTTTTATATTTTTTTCGAGAGTAAACAAGCTGTTAGAGAAAATGCACGATCTATGCACTTCTTATGAAAATATTTATGCTGCAATTCAGAGTTTCATCCATGCGTGTTTGTGAACAACTCATCCTGTTTAGTTGTCCACTTAAGTAATGGCGCTGAGAACCAAATATCTTTTCTACCTAAAATGGCCTCGGATTCCTATTTCGCAAAGCCCATATTTGCATTGATGTTTTTCAAATTGTCGTCTTTTTCGTGCATGGAAGGCAAACTTCACCTATTGGGTACCAAGCAAGGGCACAAAGCGACTGTGAAGAAAAAATGAAGAGGTTATGGTCTTGCATTCAGGTGTTTCTCACCCTTGGTGCGACCGTGTCAACTGATCTATATTTGATGCTCAAAGCTTTCATTTCACATAAGCCATGAAAAATCCCTTTTTGTGTGATCTGTTGGAGCATTGAAACTGAGCAAGGCTAGCTCAACAGTAATTTCCATGATATACTGTCATGTCGTGAGTATTTGAAGCCATGTTGATGGTATTCTAACAATTGCCCATGACTTCTGACTGTTTTTTTTATGAGGGACCTGTTTCTGCACCCCCCTTTTTCCATTACAAGCTTTTGAAGCCTTTGCGATCCGTCGAAGAATTATTTTAAATAAGTAATTTTTTCATAGATTGAAAGCCTGGCTACTTGCCCATGTATATGTCTTGGTTGAAAAAGAGCATCGAAGCATATGCCCGTAGATAAATCCCTTTTTTCATTTTAACACTACCCTTGTCTGCCCAAGATTAGCATTTTACTCCAGGTCGTGCTGCCTGCCACTTAGACTCGATTTACATCTGCGCTCCAATTTAGTGAGGATATTCAATGCTGTGTGACTGTAAAAGAGGTCTGTTACTCAGTGAATGGCACTTCTGTACATGTTTATATTTCTTTATCACGATCTTATTTTTTTTTTCTCAAGTTCTACAATGTACTCTACAGTGCAGTTTTTACTGTGCTGTAATGGTGTAATTCAAGCTTTGTTTTGCTTTGTTCATGTAGCACAAATAAGCAATGCCCTTTGTACCATGCCTCATTTCAACAGGAAATATGCTCAGTTAAGATTCATGTGTTATGGCTTTGCTGCTATTTTGATTTGCTTAATTTTGGGAAAAAACTATGCACGTCTTCAATTTATCGTTTACTTGCACAACTGAAATAGATAATTTGTTATTTCTGTGTAGAGGTTGAGCACACATTCTACTGGAAACAAGTATGTCGAATAACAGGTTCAATATTAAGTCTGTTTAGTTAAGCGAATAATATTGTAAAGTAGCTAAAGAATGGCCTCTATGATTACATTTGCTTCATTAAGCAACCCAGCAGCCTGTAAATCAAGATGTCATGAGACTTTTTATGTGTAATTAAATTCTGCCAAAATGTATTTGTGTGTGCCGCAGTCTTCAGATGTAGTGCACTGATCACTCACAGTAATCACCTGGGAACCTCAAGTGCTATCATGGAAATGCGCACATGCTGGCGACCGAAAGTGTAAACGACACTGAGCTGCATAAACATACTTTCCGTAATGAGGTAAAATGTGTTTTTGTTGCTTGTCATGAGCATCAACAGTACCAGTAATTTGCCACATGTATATCTTAAGGTGATTGTTTCATTTACAGGTGGTACTCATTTCAGCTACTAATACGAATACCACTTTACCTCAAAACTATTTCTTATTTCTCGAGAGTACAGAATATTATTGTAGCTCCTTCAGAACTATGGTAATCACAGTGGTGTACTTGTCGCCCTCTCTCTAATAGAGTGATTGAATACTTGAAACTAGATATTTATCTTTGGGCTATTAAAAAAAACTTTCATTTTTAGAAAATAAATTAAAGTGATCCATTTATAAAGACGCTTTTCCATACTAGATAAGTGTTTAAAAGTATTCACACAGGCTATTTCTTCAGTTGTTCACGGGTAGCTAAATGAATCTGCTTTTCTGCAAAAGCATTTTGTAAAATTTAGATGATGTGGTTTGTTAATCCATATAAAAATATTTTGTCATACTACAAGCACACGTTGATTCAAATGGTTTCTTAGGCAGAGCTATTAATTTTTATTTAGGCAGCAAGTTATGATGTAGCAAAAGCAGATGTTTGTAAAATTAGTTTGAGAATGACCGGTGTTTATTGTAAATAGTATACTTTGAGATATGGGTAAAAATCAGGTAGCATGAGTATAAAATATTATTTTAATGAACAATTAAATATTCCCCGTTACATGTTGCATCTGTCTCTCAAGGACATAAAATGTAATTCATGCATACTGTAATCATGCTGCAGAAACCTGCAGTCTGCACCTTATGGTTCCCAATTACCTTTGATAGTTTTTGTATTAATTATAGCCAAGCGCATCTCTAATAAAGTTATGGTTTGGTTGTTTCTTTTGTGTTTTGTGTGTATTTTAATCTGCTGAAATAAAGTATTACTTGGTATACTCACCGATTTATTTAATCTTCTAATGAAATGAGGCCATACAAGCTCAACAATTGGCAATACGTTAAACAGATCACAAACTTGGTTAACAATTGTGTTTTTTTTCAATGTAATACTCTACATACAGATATAACATTATATGTTCTTCAGCATGTATTATCTCACCCTGCTAACATATGGCTTGTCTATTGCACTGCTGGCATACAACTTGTCTAGTGTTCTCCTCGATAATAAAAGTAAGAGACTGCTGAATTATTGAGGAAGAAGCAGTCAAATATTCTTTAATGATAATCTCTTGATGTAGAGGATGGTGATATTGTTGGACTTCCAGATGTACAGATTGTAGACAACTTGAAAGATCTAGTGATGGATATTGTTGAATGAATATTGGAGAAAGCCTGATCTAAAGTTATAGATGATTATAGTCAGCATTATAGATGATGGTGCTGGAAAACGTAAACTGGCATAGGTAGGTATCAGAAGTGCCACAGGAAATAAATGCTGCCTAAAAATGATTTGTAGAATATGATCAAAGAGGCAGTGAAAAGAGTAGAGAGAAAGGGGTTGAGGAAACTGGGCAGAAGCTAAACCGGAGGGCAGGAAGCGGAGGATAAAGGAAATTGAAGGGAAACCAAGAGGGAGTTTGAGGTAGCAACGAAATGGGAGCCTCTAAAAAAATACACCTAACTGTAGATTCTTACCTTTTGAATATTCTTAAGGTGTCAGACTGGATCTGGAAACTTCTGAACAGTAGCTCTGCATGCTAGTAGATGGCACCATGCCGTTGCACCTGGAAATGATGTGCAGGGCCCAATACCCAGTATAGGCCCCACTCCTATGGTCTTATGCCAGTTCCTTTCTCCGAGCACCACCAGATACGGATCTGGAGCTACCTTTAATGTCTTAAGATACTTTATTACTGCAAACCTCTTACTAAATTCAGTGTGCAAGGGAAATGTTACCTCCCACGATGACCGGTTTTAAACCCTGTAAGGAGTGTCAAACTCAGATGTCTTGATAGACCCACCAGATTTGCCTGTAGTGCCCAAGCTCGAGCCACAACTCCAAGGCCTGCAGTGACTGCGTTTTGAACCTGGAGGTCCTTCAGGACAGCAAGGTGAAGCTCAATCTCTCCAAGTATCTGAAGACTCAATGTAGTAATCAATTCATGTCCAAGGGTTGGTCTCTTGAGTAAATCAAACAAGAAGCATACAGAAACCAAACAGGGTTCCACCCTTTCCTGCTACCTTTGAACTCCTGCAGTGACACTCAGAAGGTCCCATGCCTGTATATCTCAATCTGAAATCAAGTTAACATCTGAGCCCAATCCACAACTTGTCCCTGCACAATCCGAGTTTCTGTGGCTTTCTGCAACACCGTGGCATATCCAAGCATTCTGCAAAGCCATACTCTGACTTGCCAGTTCCCTTCCAACTCCCTCTGTCCACAGTGCCAAGAGGCCCTCCATCTGGGATACCGCCAGCAGGTTCACACTTGGTGCCAGTTGGACCCTCTGAACCCATCACAGACTGCTTATGAGACCCGTACCTACTCTGCCTAGGGCTCCACAACCCACACTGGTTTCCAACGTGGTGATGCCGACTCTATTGATGCCAGGAAAGGAGGTGCCCGTTGTTCTCTCCAACACCATGTTGGCGCCGCTACGACCTTGACCAAGGCCACATACGGTTTCCAGCAAACAGCAACCTGCACCACTTGATATACCACATCCACAAGGAAGACCTCACACATTGCATTCCTTGTATGTCACTGATTCTAGTGATTATGGTACATGCAAGGAAATTGGCAAACCCCACATGATGAGAATTAGTATGATAACCTCCAAGACTCTAGTGGCTTAGATACCTCCTCCTGATTCTAGCCTGCTCACACCACCAGGCCCTGCCACTGAAGAGAGTGCTTCTTTTGCGTGGTCATGTTGAGGATAACTGAAGTTCTTGACCACCAGCCTTCCCACCTTAGAGGTCAAAACTAATTACTTGACTGAAGTGCTTGAGCTGTGGCAAACCACCTCTGAGTGCCTACTACCGTTTAATGAGGCACTCAGTGATACACTTTTAGGGGCCAGTGCCAAACCTGGCTCCAATCCCCTATTGAATGGCCAAATTGCCAGAAGCCGCAGTCTTTCCCCAGGTGACCTTGCATTTTCGTCCCAGCACCACTCTCACTGAGATGTTAGGGGTGCAGGTATCTTCTAGTCAGACAAACTCAATCGCCTTTCTGACTAAGCTCCCAAATAGGGAATCAGAACGAGTTCAGACCTTTGGGAAGAGGGCATTTTTTCCACTTGTTTGGCCGTCAGATCCGTCAATGCCAGTTGCCTGTTGGGCCACTATCCCCTTGCTCTATGTGATACAACAGTTGAAGTCCTCCGAAGTGTACCAGAAGATCTCCTACCTGTACTTGCCCAAGCTACACAGGACAGTTGTGTTGTTGCTAAGCTCACAATTAGTTGAGGTCCCAGCACCTACAAATCTATTGGGTGCCCTTTGCCATCTGTCACCATGCCTGTCTGCGGTTGACAGTCTTTTCCAGCAATGTCCAGTCATCCCTTACAGGTATGCCATTGGATGAATCTCGTCTTTTTGGGAACAAAGCAGATTCTGCCTTGGGGGCATTTTAAAGGGAGGAGGGCCACAGCATTCTCCTTGGGTCTATCTGCACTACCCAGCCAGCTGCATCAAACCTATTGTTTCTTTCAGGGTTTCGCAGTGGCAACCCCTACCAACAACCACTACTAATGTTCCCTCAGAGGAGAACAGCCACCCAACTGAAGGCAGGATCCAATAGTTCTTGCCGGGTTGGCAAACCGTAATATCCAACATGTGAGTCCTGCAGCGTGTCCGAAAAGGCACCTTTCATCATCCCCAGGACAACTAGCAGTGGACCATCATCCATCTTATGGCAGGAAGTGCAAGCGCTTCTGGCCCAAATAGCTATTGAGAGAGTTCCTGCATCGTAAGTGGGTCATGGCTGTTCGTCCTGCTACTTCCTGGTGCCTAACGAGGACCTATTTTAGACCTTCTCCCTCTCAATGCCTTCCTCCATAAGGACATGTTCAAGATGCTCACTTTTGCCTAGGTCTTGTCTGCCTCCGACATTGGAGACTGGATTGTGACGTTGGATCTGCAGGACACCTATTACTCGTCCATCAAGCCCACTGGTTCTACCTGTGGTTTGTGGCGGAACAGGAGCATTTTCAGTTGGCTGTGGCTTCCCTTTGGTTTCATCAGCACCCTTAAGGTTTTTAGGAAAGTGATGGTGATGGTAGAAGCACACCGTTGAGGTCGGAGTCCCAGGTTTTCCCCCAACTGGCTGTGGAAGGCGGGCTCGTCTCAGGAAGCCATCAGCCACTTCGAGACTACAGTCAAACTCCTGTCATTTTTGGGGCTCACTGTCAGCATGCTGAAGTCACACCTGATTTCAGTGATGTCGCTTCTAAGGCTGTTGGCTCTTGATGGCCTCCTTATGGTCAAGTATTCCAGGTGTCATAAGAGGGCTCTGCTGTAGAATCTGAAGTCTCAGTGGGCCCAACATCAAGGGCACCTTTCCGAACACATCCATGTTTAAGTGGTGAAAGGCATACAGTGGTGGTTACGTAGACCAGGATTGGGTCAGAAGCAGACCCCTCTCCCAAACACACACAGGACTGGGAGAGGTGGAAATCAGGTCTCTGATCTCCAATGGAAACCCTGCTCCATATAAACCTCCTGGGCTACCAGCCATCTTTTTGGAGTTAAAAGCCTTCTTTCCATCCATCAAGATGAGCGCTTGTACGTGTGCCTAGGGACAACACCACTGGTGTGTGCGGTATTGCAACAAGCAGGGTGGATTGGGGGTCTTAGGCCTCTGCCAAGGAGGCCCTATGCATCTCGGAAAGTCAGGACAACCAAAGAGTCATCTTGGTGGTGAACCACATGGAAGGATCTTGGAATGCCAGGGCAGACAAACTAAACTGTCAGTGCCTAGCAGATCACAGGTGGTAGTTACATCCTTAGGTGGCACAAGGTGTCTTCCAAGAATGGGGAGAAACTTGGCTCATTCTATTTGCCACCACAGAGAACACACAAGGTCATCAGTTCTACACATTGGAGTTTCCAAGCCATCCCTAGGTAGATGACGTGTTCCACCTAGGGTGGCACTCAGGATTCCTGTATGCCTTCCCTGCAATACTTCTTCTGTCCCGAGTTCTGAAGATGATCAGGACTGATGGGGTACAAATCACCCTAGTGGCCATGAGTTGGGCACTAAAAGTATGATATCCAGAGTTCCTGGCCTTGAGCAGGCTGCCAATCAATCAATCATTTGTAAAGCGTGCTACTCACCCGCTAGGGTCTCAAGGCGCTGGTGGGGGGGGGGGGGGAAGGATTGCTACTACTTGAATACCAGGTCTTGAGGCATTTCCTGAAAGTCAGGAGGTCCTGGGTCTGTCGTAGGTGGACGGGGAGGGAGTTCCGGGTCTTGGTGGCGAGGTGAGAGAAGGATCTGTCACCGGCTGTAGTACAATGGTGGCGAGGGCGAGGCTGGCGGAGCCGAGTTGGCAGATGGGAGTGTGGAATGTGAGTCGCTCGTTCAGGTAGGCAGGGCCAGCGTTGTCGAGAGCTTTGTGGGTGTGGATGAAGAGTTTGTGAGTACCTGCTGTCGCCGCAGTGGGGCAGGGTTGTGCACCAGGTCTTAGCAGTCTCCATCTTCGTGCTTGGAGATTGAGCTGCAACAGTAAAATACTTTCTGTCTTCCTCCAGAGGTGCTGAATGCCATATCATCTGCCAGGCACACCTTCACAAAAACTATTTGGGCCTGTTGTTGGAACAGATTTGTGCTTTAGTGTGCTACATAGCAGATACTCCGACTTCACATCAAGACATTCTGTGACTTTTGCCTTTTTCCCCAACAAGGCTTTATTTTGGCCACTGTTGAAGCGCACCTTTCCGCTCTCTTTGCCTTTTTTTACGGTTGTGGGACCAACCTTCATAATTTAAATCACTGGTTGTGATTTGTTTTCTAAAAGGCCTACAACAGTTTTCCCCTTCTCTTTTTGTCATGCCACAGTGGGACCTTAACTTTGCCCTCACATAGTTGATGCACACTCCCTTTGATCCCCTTTACAGCTGCCTTTTCAACTTTTTACCTTTAAGACAGTGTTCCCTGTCTCTAGTACATCAGCGCTGCGAGTGAGTGAGCTGCAGGCTTTCCCTGTCAATCTGCTATACACCCCCTTCTAACCAGACAAACTCTTTCTGCGGTTGCGAACATACATTCTGCAGAAAGTTGTGACGCTGTACCACATCGATCAAACCACCACCATCCCCGGTGTTCTATGCTCCACTTCATTTCTCCACCAAAAACACTTAGTTGATAATCAGCTCTGTCTGGGGATCGTCGTAAAAAATAGGCAATCTGTACCATTCCCCCAAGTACCCCTCTCCCAGATCATACTCTTCCATGCATTGGCCATAATACAGCATCTGAAAGAACTGCTATCATCATTCCATTGACTCGCAGAGTGCCTGCTCTGGACATTGTTTTTTAAAGAAAAATACTTACGCTCATAGGTCTCATTTAGTAGAATCTATCGGAATTCAAGAGGCTAAAATGCTAAATAGCCACATACAACTAATGCCAACTAATAAATTCAGACACATACCAATCAAAGCACTTTAAAAACATATATAGTTTCATATTGTAAGGCATCATACAGAATTCTACACCTAATATGATATGGGGAACATCTGAAACTATGAGCGATAAAACCAGATTAGTGGTAAATAAAAATGGTTGAGGTCATATCATATTAGGTCCTGATAAGACCCTGTCATCCACTTCTTGGGGTTGAAACGTTAATGTAAAATTGTAACAAACAGATAATATGGAGCTACTTTGAGGCTGGTGGACTATTTTTGTTGATCTTATGAGGTTGTTTGTTACTTGTAACACACATAATTATATATAAGATTACTTATAGTTCTTGTGGTTCCATTGCACTGGGGGCAATATGCGCTTTTTGTATGTTATGATTGTTTTTTTCATTGATGTATAGTTCTATCTGTTGCTGTACATTGTAAAAGTATATATCTTTTGAAGTACTTTGATGGTTGTATGCATTAATTTATTAGTTGGCATTAGCTGCATGTGGATATTCAACCTCTAGAGTTCTTATTGATTCTACTAAATGAGACCTACGAGTGCAACTGTTTTACTTTGAAAGGTAAACCCTGGCCTTGTGGTTTTATGGGTTGCTCTTGTTGCTTTTGCTGTATAAGGTTGTTCTGGACATCTATCGGACAGCTATGTGGGTGTACGTCATACGTTGACAAAGCACTACTGTCCAGACAGCCAGGCTCCATGAGAGGGGCATTTCGCTTGCTCGATTCTATAGTACTTTTTGTTTTGAGCTAATTCACAGCCCTACCACCTAAAAAATACTACTCTGGTATCTGCTCAAAAGGTGAGGAATCTACGGTTAGAACTTTATATCAGAAGGTAGTCTCTGGTAGAGACTCAAACCGCAGATTCCTCACTGATCTGCCCATTCTGTGAATTGCACTCTATCCCATAATAAGATCCCAATTCTAGGAATTTGCACACTGGCCAGAGCAAATTTGCTGTTGGAGCACTGCGTGAGGGGGCACGAACAGCAATGAAAGCAACTGATATAATTGTGTGGAAGTGGTGCCTATATTAGACCTCGCATATCATTTCCTGACCAAAATAGGGTCAATGTGGAGACGCACAGTACCATTTACTGGCACTCTTTGATACTGCTCAAAAGTTTCTAGATCCATTCTCACACTTGGGGATTTTTCAAAAGGTGAGGGATCTCTAGTTAATCTCTGCCACAAATACAGTTACCGAAGGTATGTAACTTGTTCTTCAAAGCCTGTAGCATGAAGGTCAGTTGTAAGGCACAACACAACTGCAAGCCATGCACAGGTTTTTTATCGGTTGTTTGTGACTTCAAGTATCTAGTTTAGTTCATGCCTAGTATTCTGTCATGTTCATGAAAGATCTCAATTAGCGACTCGTACAGACGTATTTGCTTTGTTGGTGGGTGGTTTCTGCATGCTCCCAGCTACTTCATAAGACCAAACCCTTGCTCTTCCCATTTTCCTCCTTGGCATTTCCAGCGGTAGGTGCCTGGATCCCAGGGCCACGATTATTCATATGAACATGTTTGGCATCCGCACCAAACTGTGTGAAGACCATCAAGGATACATGTCTTCTACAGCAAGTGCACGTTCTAGTGAGTAATGGGATTTGGCTGTTGTATCTGCAGAAAATCTTGAGTCACCTGTATGTGCTTGATAGTACTCCCTTCCAGTTGCACACAACGTAGAGGTGTCTGGTTTCCATGCAAATTGACTGGACGGATCTATGATACCAGGACACGAACACTGATGATGGTTCCAAAGGCTGTAGTGTTTAAGGCCACCAAACACAGAAAAGTTATTTTTTGTATAATTGAATCACATATTTTGGCAACTTCTTATTTGTGTTGCCCTGAATGATAAGAGATGAAGGATGAGTAGGAAGATTCCTCATTTAAATATGTAGTTCTTGAAATATTGAAACATGTAATCCTGGGTACATTTTCCATAATTAAGGCAATTCTAATTTTGCAGCCACAGGATTATCACAATTTGAAAAGGTTCTAATTTGTAAAATACACTATCTGATAGAGACTTCTAGCTGCAGATTCCTTACCTTTGAATTCCCTTGCATCAGCTTCGAATCTGGAACTTTTTGCTGAGCAATACCCTGCGTTCACCGTAGTTCGGATCTGCACAGAACAGTCAGCGTAGTTGCAGCTGTCTGTGACGTCATGGTAGCCTATAAAGGCAGCACCCTGTGCGCATACGTCAGTTCTTTTCCTTCCGTGCTGGTTAAGCGCAGGTCTGGGATCGAGCTACCCTCTGCCTTTTTTTGCGGCCCTTTTTTCATCTGTGCAAGATGTTCTTGAGGAAGAAGGGGTTCAAGGCATGTGGCACTGCATTGCGCCATGTAGGTGATGGATCCCAACCAGATATACCTCTGGTGCCTTGACAGAGACCACAACTCGAAGTCATGCTCTGACTGCCTTGCTATGGACCCTAAAGCTTTGAGAGAGCAGTCTTGTAAGCGCATGACGGCAGTCGACATCAGTAGGCGCAGCTCCTTGTAGGTCATGGTACTGCTTGAAGAGGATGTCGCAGACCGCTCCAGGAGCCCCAAGTCCTCCTCTTCTCCTTCGAGGTCCTCCGGGCACGAGGCACAAGAAGTCCAAGTGGACTTTGACTTTGCCATGCCTGTCGGCCGATGAGGCACCACAGAAACGTCGACGTTCCGAGCACGGTTCTGCAGTGCCGATGCCTGGGCCGACTTCACATCTCCCCCCTTTTCCCAGAGGCGGAGCGACCCCCATTCAAATTAAATATTTTTTACAAACCGATGCGCCTCGTACTTGAGTGGGCTGTGTCCGCGGGTTGGACTTCAGACCCTGCAGCGTTAGCAGGGGTCCCTTCGGTCTCTGCACTTTTGGGGACCCCAGGTTCCGACATTAGATCCGGACCGCCAGTTCCACACAGTCGGCCTCTGCAGGTGCCGGGCCCAACATTGACGCTCTCTCCACCAACGGTGTAAGCTCCATCTTCATTTCAGATGATCCAGAGCCGGAACGATGTCGTACGATGCCAATCCCGACTTCGACAGCACCAACACTGCCCAGATCAGTGCCTGAGGCTTATTTTGAAACACTGGGCACAGGTGGGGAATGGGAAGGCTCTGAGGACCCTTTAGAGTATGGATTGGAGCAGGACTGGTATGAGGATACAGGGGTTGCCAGTGGACTGGATACCTCTCTAGATACTGGTATGCTCTCACCTCCTTCTGTGGCTACAGAGGAGGGAGCGTCGTATGCCAAGGTGATGCATAGAACAAGACTACATTGGTCCATCCGGAGAACATTTCTCGTCACCAATGTTCAATTGATGATCCATACAAAATAAAGATTATGTTCTAAACATGCAGCATAACATTACAAAAACAATATAAAAAACATAAATTACTCCATATAAGAAAATATACACTTTTAATTATTCCTTACACAATTCTAAAATTCCTACCACATCAGAACAGAGAAGAAAAAAGTGCAAAAGTAAAGTGCTTGTGATAAGAAACAGAGAAATCAACAACCAATCTACGATATCTTCAGATTAAGAAGCCTGTTGGTTGACCATTTACAGAATTAAGTCAAACTCATTTTGTGCGGGTTATGTTCTCCTAGTCAATATCATCCTCAACTTGACATAGTAAACCAATCCAGGCTAAAACAATATTGTTGATGTTTCAACCCAATAGCAACAACAGGGCCAATTCCGGGCTCCAAGGCAGGTTTTCATCAGGACTTAAAGGTAGGAAAAATCCATAAGTTTCCATTTATGGAGAGAAATCAGCTCCAACTTCGTCCCACTTAACATCATGCCAGCTTGGAGACATCTCTGACTCCGTACTGAACTCGCCTTGGTCTCGACCGAGGTCACATACCAAATCTGCCCCAACACAGCTGGTCTCTGTGCAATCTGATTCAGATGGAACAATGCCTTTACCGGGGAGCTGCCTTCCAGCACTCCAACATTTCGATCTGATAGAGACATCTAGTTGCAGATTCTTGACCTTAGAATTTTCCCCAGATGTCAGTCTGGATCCGGAGATTTTTCCCCAGCAGTACCCCTGCGCGATATTAGGTGTTGTCGATCAGCTCTGTGTGCTTTGTCAGCGTCGTCTGCGCTGGATATGATGTTGTGGGTCCCCAGCACACTGACATCAGTTCTTTTCTTTCTGCGACAGGCAGCACTGATCTGAAGAAGAGCCAACCTTCAGTCACTGTTTGACTCCTGATTTGTATTCCACTCCTGGTGTGTTAAGGGATGTCTTCATGTAAGGCTGGGTTCAAGCCCTGCAGATCCTGCCAGTGGGTGTTGTCCATGACAGATCTGCACCTCGTGCGCCTTTGGTGTCTGGGGTGCGACCACAACCCAAAGTTGTACTCCGAGTGCCAGGCCATCAATCCGAAAGCTTTGAGGGAGCGGTCCCTAAAGCTGATGGCGGCCTGTCGCTCTACCCCGCATAAGTCCCAATCACGGTCGAGAGGAAGGTCTCAGGATCGGTCATGGACCCCCCCTTCTTCATCCCATGGACGTTGGGGAAGTCGAAGCATAAGAAGAAGTTGATGAAAATGAAACATTCTTTTACTTCATCTCTTCCGTCAGTTGATGAGATGAGGGAGCGTTGTCTATCCGGGCCTCCATCTGTGAAGCCTGTGTCTGGGCCGGCTCCACATTTCCCTGAGTTTCCGGGAGCCAGAGCAACCTCTGCCCAGCTAAAAAAGTTTTATGAGGCCATGTGCCTCGTTTTTGGGCGGTCAGACTCTGCTGGTGCGCCTTCAGGCCCTCCTAGGTTAGAAGGGGCCCTTTTAGGTTCTGCGTTGGTGGCTTTGGCCTCGAGTCCAAGGGATACCAAGGATCCATTCATGTATCCTCCGTGCCTGTCGTGCCAATTCAACCTTCGCTGGCGCTGGTTCTGACATCGACCCTCCTGGTGCCACCCATGACCCTGGACATCGACATCCCATCCTCATTGCCGACTCAGACACCGAGCCAGATGTGTGTTGTATGATGCATATTCTGGCAGGGGCCTTGCCCCCTGTGTCAGATCCTAAGCCTTATTACTATGAGCCAGGTTACGGTGAGGAAAGCGGGGGGTCGCTTGACCCTCAAGAATACCAGCCCCAAGACCCTAAGGACTGGAGTAGAGACCAGGGAGGAGCCAGTGACCTGGATACCTCCTCAGATACTGGCATGCTCTTCCCCCCTTCCATGGCTACGGAGGAGGGAGCTTCATATTCATTTGTGGTGTGGAGTGTGGTTGAGGTCCTGGACAGGGCTAACCTACTGACAGCGGTGCTTCAGCATGGGGTATTCCTCCTCTGAACCCCTGCTCCCCTTTAATGAAGCCCTTACAGATGTCCTACTGGGTATCTGGTCCAAACACAGCCAGGTGTCCTGCGATCAGGACAATTGCCTGCTGCCATTGCATGCACTGGGTGACCCAGGTTTCCTGATGCAACACCCCACCCCTGGGAGCCTCCACCTCCTAAGGTGCGTTCTGTTCCGCACCCCCAGATAGGGAATCCAAGAGGCTGGACACACTTGGGAAGAAAATGTTTTATTCTGCCAGCCTGGGATGGCAGTCCATGAACACACTTGAGCTATTATTCCCACACCCTGTGAATACAGTTGCGCAAGTGCTGCCACAGGTCCCGGAGGATGCCCGGGCTGTACTTTCCCAAGCAGTTGCTGATAGAAGAGATGCAGCAAAGTTCAGTATGTGGACTGGACCCGACCAAATCACTGGACAGAGTGGTTGATTCAATAGTGGCCTTAAGGTGCCACATCTGATTGAGGAAGTATGGCTTTTCGGGGGATGTCCAAGCTAACCTTATGGACATGCCCTTTGATGGCACCCAGCGCTCAAGTGCTTCAAGGATTCTCATGCTACGGCCAGGTCCATTGGCCCTTGCAGCGTCCTCACATCCCCCTCAGTGTGGTTTGTTCCCCTTCCATGGCTATGGAAGGGGTATAAAGCCACGTCTGTTTGTCTCCATATACCGTGCCACATATGCTGCCCAGCCTCTATGTGGCTGTGGACATGGAATCCACCATATTTGTGGATCAGGGTGCCAGTGGTCTGGCCTGTCTATCCCCCTCCCGCACCCCGCCCCCAGCCCGCCCTCTGCATCTGCCTCCAAACCTTACTAGTCTGATGATTCCCTACCAGGGACCAGTCAGAGGCAGGATTCACCATCACCTGCTCCGCTGGTAGTCCATCAAATTAGACAGGTGGGTTTTGCAGATAGTCCAAAGGGGCTACCCCCTTCTCTTCGAGACTACCCCTCCATTTATACCTCCATCCTACGATCAGGTGAGAGAGGATCACTTGGTATTTCTCTGAGAGGAAGTTAAGGCTCGTTGCCAAGGAAGCCATAGAGAGCGTTCCTGTGCCAGAAGTAGGTCATGGTTGCTACTCCTGCTACTTTCTGGTACCCAAAAAGGTCAAGGGCCTCCACCATATCCTAGACCTTTAGTACCTCAATCTCTTTTTCAAGCAAGAGAAGTTCAAAATGCTCACTCTGGCTCAGGTTCTTTCGGCCCTGGACCCAGGAGACTGGATGGTAGCATTGGACTTGTAGGACAAGTATTTCCATCCTGCCTTCCCAAATACATTACTTGTGGTTCACAGTAGGCACAGAGCACTTTGAGTTCACTAAGGTGATGACGATGGTCACAGCTCATCTGCGCAGAACAGGTGTTTCATTCTTCCCCCTATCTGGACGACTGGCTGTTGAAGGCAGGCTGTCCCCAGGCTGTTGTCTCCTACCTTCAGGCTACGGTGGACCTCCTGCATTCGCTGGGGTTATAAACATACTGAAGTCACACCTGACTTCCTCTGAGATGCCCCTTTTCATCAGAGCTGTTCTGGACACAGAGCAGTTTTGGTTATATCCTCCAGAGCGGCGAGTCCAGGACATTCAGGCTATACCACCAATGTTTCAGACTCTATCCTAGATTTCAGTATGAATTTCTTTGAGGCTGCTGGGCCTCATGGCCTCATTCATCCTGCTGGTTACACATGCAGAACCGCATATGTGGGCTCTGCAGTGGGAACTGAAGTTCCAGTGGGGACTTTCTCTGAGAAGGTCCAGATCTCGGAGGGAACTTCACGACATCTACAGCGATGGCTAATTCACCATGATTGGGTCAGAGGCAGATCCCGCTCCCTTACCCAACCAGATCAGACAGTAGTGACAGATGCGTCACTCCTGCGATCGGGCGACCACCTGGGAGAGGCATTGATCAGCAGCATCTGGTCTCCGGCGGAATCTGGAATCCACACCAACCTGTTGGAGCTCCCGCCAATCAGACTAGCTTTGAAAGCATTTCTTCCGTCTCTCAAAACAGAAGGTAGTGTTGGTGTTCACGGAGAACACCACCGCCATGGGGTACTGCAACAAGCAGGGCAGGCTGGGGTTGTGGACCCTTTGTGATAAGGCTCTGCTCCTCAGGATGTGGCTTGAGCAACAGGGCATTTCCCTGATGGTTCAAAATCTGACGGGCGTTCTGAATGACTCAGCGGACAAACTCAGCCAACAGTGCTTATTTATTTCATTTTTTTGTACAAATGTTATTGCATTTTCAAGATATAACAATTTTCACAATACGAATTATCACATGCACATGGTGTTGCCGCCATGTACATAGAGGATCTATTTTTTATCATATATTAAGTATTCTCTTAGACAATGACAAAGTATAGCATGTTAGCATTTCTATTAACTGCTCCCTAACACCACCACCTAGTTACAACTTATAACAACAAATTGCGTCACTGCTAGATTAAAACAATGATAAAGGCTAAATCGGTCGCCCAGCCCTTGGGCGTTCCACTTAGAGAACTCATTGGGTAGTGCTAATTGTATGTCTTCTACAGCACCTGTCAGGTCAAGGGGGGTGGTTTAACGCTCATCTTCACTACTGACCATAGTTTGCCCTTTAAATCGTTATAATAGCATGTCCCATTCTAATGCAATAGTTGTTCTGTGCAGTCCTATGTATTCTTCTCTACGCAATGCACCGCTTTCTGCAAGGCCCTAATCCACCACCTCTTCCCTCCAGTGAGTTGTCTGCAGAGGCCTGGGAGAAGTCCAACGTCTTGTTATTAATCGTTTGGCCGCTAGCAATGCTACATCAGTGAATTGTGTGGATATCTTGGCCTTTTGGGGTTGAGGGTAAAGGCCTACTATGCAGGAATCGGGGGTCCGCCAATGAGATTGACCTGTAAGAGTTGTCAGGGACCGGGCTATCTCCTTCCATTAACCTACCAGGGTCGGACAGTTCCAGAGCATATGTAGCAGGTCCACTCCGGCACTGCTACAGTGGGGGCAGACTGCCACCACACCAGGAAATATCTTATTTATCCGACTTGGGGTGAGATATGCTCAGTGAAAGAGAACTGAATAAATTGGAACATTGCATTGCGAGACACTGTTTTTGAGGACATCAGCAGAAACTCCCATTCCTTGTCGGAAATAACAGGGATGTCAGTGTGATCCCTGTGGGTGTTTTATTTCCCCGATATAGTAATCTAATTAAGAGAGAGATGTGGCCCATTGTGTGCAAAGTCTTGAGGAGTTTGTGTGTGCTCGGTTCTTACCCTTCAGGCACCCAGTACTGGCAGACATAATGGAGTATGCTAGAATGTACAAAAAATAAATTGTCGGGTAATCCATGGACAGCTATGAAATCTGCGTGTGAAATTAGCATCCCATCCGAAAACAAGGCTGAAAGTGTCAGGGATTTTGATTGCTCCCACACCACTAGTCGCCTTGCCGTTAATGTGCCCAGTGGTAGCGGTAAGCCTCGCAGCAGTATATTCGAGGCATAAGGAACAGGGGTAAGCTAATATTTTACTGCTAGTTGCCAGTATTGTACAGCCGCATGCAGCAGTAGAGGGGAGTCACCGGATGGTGATGTCCTGGGACACAG
Organism: Pleurodeles waltl; assembly: GCF_031143425.1. NCBI lineage: Eukaryota > Metazoa > Chordata > Amphibia > Caudata > Salamandridae > Pleurodeles > Pleurodeles waltl. The sequence continues at coordinate 901,076,269 of NC_090448.1, read as the reverse complement.
CAATCTATGTAGTTGCCCAGTGTGGATGTGGGTCATTGAGTATCCTGTTTCCTGTAGGTTATGGCCAGCGAGCCAATATGCCAGCCATTGCAGCAGACCTGCTATACTGTATGCTTTAAGGTCTGGGGCACCCATTCCTTCCCCCTGCACCAGGAGCAGCAGTTTAGCGAGGCTGACCTCTGGTGGCTGCCGCTTCCCCACACCATGTCCGTCAGCAAAGTGTTTGGTGTACTAAACAGCTGGGCAGTGATTATGACTGGTTGATTAACACAATAATACAGTAAATGGAAAAGAGTACCATCTTTGCTAGGGCAAGTCCACCTACCACTGTGAGTGGCAGCGTGGCCCAGAACCTCACTTGGGGCTTGAAAGCTTTAAACACTATTAGTATGTTTCCATGCAATATCCTGTGGCTCACAATACACTTGAATGCCCAAGTATTTAAATATGTGTGGCGTTATCCAAATGGTGGCGGGTCCAAATGTTAAGGATGGTGGCATTGGATTGGGAGAGAATGAGAAGGCACAGGACTTATCTGTGTTAATTTGGAGACCGGACAGGTGTCCATATTCTGCCAGGGCCTCAGCTAGGCTCTTTAAGTCCTGGCGCAGATCTTTTAAGTACGGAGTCATGTCATCTGCATAAAGAGAGACCGCTTGGTTCATGCCATGCAATGAGATACCCCAGTTCGCTGCACTCTGTCGTAGCAGCTGCGCTACTGGTTCAATTGCTAACCCAAACTGAATGGTCGACAAAAGGGTAGGAAACTGGCCCCTTGTTTGCAGAACCCCCTCCACTTTTTGCCTGATATTTGATGCTAACTTGACTAAGTGCCTGCTGGGATCCTGCTAACTACGCCCCAGCACCATTGTTCGTTCCTTAAACTGTGCCATTGTTTCCACAATTGGCACACCCCTGGCACACAGCTAAGTCATTGTAAAAGGAACCAGTGGTACCAAGGGCTCTGTGATCAGGGAGGGTCCCAAAGGGCTGCAGCATGTATTGAGCCACCCTAAGGGCCCCCTCACCAAGCACATGTACACTGCCATTACAGATTGTGTGTGCTGGTTCGGAGAAAAAGCCAAAGTCAACATGGCACTCCTTCCAGGGTGCTATGCCCACAAACCACTGCCTGGGACATAAGTAAGTCACCCCTCTAGTAGTCCTTACAGCCCTGAGGAGGGGTGCACTATAACCCAGGTGAGAGCGTAGCTGCATGAGCAATATGCCCCTACAGTGTCTAATTCTTAGGCATTGTAAGTGCAGTGTGGCCATTTTAAGTACATGGGCTGGAAGTTTGTCATTACGAACTCCACAGCTTCATGATGGCATCACTGAAGTCTGTGAAGTTTGGTATCAAACTTCTCAGCACAATAAACCCACACTGATGCCAGTGTTGGATTTATTGTGGAATGCACACATGGGTATCTTAGAAATTCCCCCTGTATTTTACCCAACACTTTAGTGTAGGGCTAACCAGTCTGTGCCAACCTGCCACTAACAGACATGTTTCTGACCTCATGCGGTGAGAGCCTATAGCTCTCTAGGGTCAGAAACAAAACCTGTTCTGGGTGGAGGTGCTTCACACCTCCCACAGCAGGAACTGTAACACTTGACAATGAGCCTCCAAGGTTCAGGCCTCATGTTACAGTGCACCAGGGCACTCCAGCTAGTGGAGATGCCCGTCCTCCGGATCAGGCCGCACTTTTGGTGGCAAGTCCAGCTGAAAAAACACATCAGCTGGGACAACTGCTAAGGTGGCCAGAGCTGAAGTGAACCCCTCCCTGCAGAATCATCCATCTTGTTTTGGAGGACAGGGAACAGTAGGGTTAGGGATGTGCTCCCCTCCCCAAAGGCATTGGGTACAGGAAGGGTGTAGCCACCCTCAGGAACTGTAGCCATTGGCTACTGCACTCCGACCCCTGTAATGCCCCTAAATCTAGGATTTAAGGGCACCTCTGAACTGAGCTCACCAGATTCCTGGTGGCCTCAACAATGAGAAGAAAGAAGCAAGAAGAAAGACTGCTAAGCCGACCCCAGCAGAGGAGACTGAAGACACCAACTGACTTGGTCCCAGGATTACTGGCCTGTCTGCAGCTTCAGAAGCTCTGCTACAAGAAGGCTACTCATCCTGCAGGACCAGCAACCTCTCCAAACTTCATGAGTACTGCCTACCCACCAGAGGACCAAGAACTCCAGAAGACAGTGGTGCGTGTCCACAAGAAACTCCAAGAAGGACTCCAGACCCTCCCCAGATCCGCAAGTCCTGCCCGCTCTGCACATGACACCCAAAGCCTGTGTCCAGGTGACCCAATGGTCCAGAGCAGGTCCCCAGGCAATTCTGACCTTGTGTCCACCCTGAGTTGACCCCTCCTGGCCAACACGATCACACCTGCAGCCTAAATCCGGAGGACCCCCTGACCGTGAGAGGACCGGACAAAGATTCCTGACGCCTAAAGGTACCCCTGCACCGCAGACCCCCTGGGCTTGGGGAATCTGGCCACGGGTCCAGCAACATTCAGCAGGTGGCCCTCCTTGTCCAGCATTTGGTTTTCTGGAACCGACCCCCTGGACCCAGCCTGCAGCATCTTTGTGACCTCTAACACACACAAGCTGCGATGGCAGTGTGCTTGGTGATGGGTCCACCTGGGTGACATAATACATTTTGCAGCTCGTGGGGACCTTCCCTGGCCACAGGGTCCTTGGTACCATGGCTACCTTTTACAAGGGGTGTGCCAATCGTAGGAGCAATGGTGCATTTTTTGAGCAAGAACACTGGTGCTGGGGTCTGGTTAGTAGGATCCCAGCACATTCTAAAGTCAGCTTTAATATCAGGCAAAACATGTTGGGGGGGTATGCCAAAAGGGGCACTTTCTTACACAACCACCCACCCTTAAATGAAAAAGGATGAGACTAACCTTTTCCAAGAGAGTCTTTGTTGTCTAAGTGGAAGAACCTAGAAAGGCCATATGCTTTGGCATGGTCAGTCCCAGGTCGGTGTTCCATTGAAAAGTTCTTTCCCTTTAGGGAGATGGACCACATCAAAAGTTTAGGGTTCTCACCTTTCATTTCCATCAGCCACCTGAAAGGTCTGTGGTCAGTTTGAACAGTAAAGTGAGTACCAAACAAGTATGGTCTCAGCTTTTTCAGTGACCAAATCACAGCAAAGGCCTCCCTCTCAATGGGACACCAATGCTGCCTGCTGGGAAGTAACCTCCTGCTAATAAAAGCAACAGGCTGGTCATGGCTGCCATCATTGGTTTGGGACAGGGCTGCTCCTATTCCATGTTCAGAGGCATCTGTCTGCACAATAAAACTGTTTAGAATACTCTGGAGCTCTGAGTATTGGTGCTGAGCACATTGCCTCCTTCAGGTTGTCAAAGACCTTTTCACAGTCATGAGTCCAGTTTACTTTTTTAGTCATTTCCTTTAAGGTCAGTTCTGTGAGGGGATCACAGTGGGTCCATACCCCTTCACAAACCTCCTATAGTAACCAGTCAAGCCAGGGAATGCTCTGACTTGAGTCTGTGTTTTGGAGCTTCCCAGTCCAGAACTGTCTGGATTTTGGTCTGTAAAGGTTGCACTTGGCCTCCACCTACAAGGTGGCTCAAGTATACAACAGTGCCCTGCCCTATCTTGCACTTTGATGCCTTAATAGTGGGGCCCGTTGATTACAAGGCCTGCAAAACCTTCCCCAGGTGGATCAGGTGATCCTGCCAGAAGGAGCTAAAGATAGCAATATCATTCAGGTATCCTGTACTAAAGGACTATAAACCAGCAAGGACTTGATTCACCTACCTTTGGAAGTTGGCAGGGGCATTCATTAAACAAAATAAAATGATGGACAGAGTATTGAAACTTTTCAAACACTCACCCCCAGTACCAGATCTGGGTTTAATCCATTGTTATTTTGCTCGCCACGTCACCCCAGTTTAGACCCAGCCATATGCAAGTCAGTCTTGACCCTGTTCCCCATGGGAACAATCGAGCCTGAACTGCTAGGCCAGGTCCTCCCTGGACAGGAAACAAGCATCCTGGGACTGGTTTCAGGGTATCACCCGTCATCAGCCAAGCTAACTTGAATCCAGTGGCGCAGCGAGCAAGGGACCCATGTCTGGGCATACCCCTGCCACTTAGGGCGCACAAAGCAACATCACAAAACAAAATGCAGATCTGTGACTTGGGGGGGTGACTGTTTGAAAAGTTTCAACCATGCCCACAGCATTATGACCCACAAATCACTGCGGCGGACATTCAATGGCGCTTAACCATTGGCAGTACATACCGCCGCGCTCAAAATACACACACACAAACAAACACCACCACATTGGACAATTTGAATAACGCACACCTGACACACATACATACACCCCACCCATACCACTATAAAACACACACCCACATTACCCACAACCCTTTACGACTACAAACAATTGCCACAAGAGAGATAGCAAGACCCCAGACAATACCACAGCCACATACCACCATCACCTGTACACCATCCACGCACTTTACATCACACACTCCAACACAGCACCCCACACACCCTCACCACTCACACTACACGCATGGCACGACAACGACACCCTAGGTACTCTGAGGAGGGTCTAAGGGTCATGGTGGAGGAAATCATCTGGGTAGAGCCACAACTATTCGGATCACAGGTGCAGCAGACATCCATTGCTAGGAAGATGGAGCTTTGGCGGGGAATCGTGGACAGGGTCAAGGCCGTGGGCAGCACCCCAGAACAAGGGATGACATCAGGAAGAGGTGGAATGACCAACGGGGGAAGGTGCGTTCCGCGGCAGCAAGACACCAACTAGCTGTACAGAGGACTGGCGGTGGACCTCCACCTCCTCCCCCACAACTAACAACATGGGAGGAGCAAGCCTTGGCAATCATGCATCCTGAGGACCTGGCAGGAGTAGCAGGAGGACTGGACTTTGGTAAGTCAAATCTCTATTACTATCACCCCCCCTACCTGCTTGCCTTCACAAACCCCCACCCTTACCCTCACTCCCATCACTCCACCACCTCACACACACCCCACCATCACAACCCACCCATCCCAATACCAAGCCCTGCATGTAACACCAGTGCACAGACCCCCATCACAGACCTGCATGGACACCCATCACTAAAGCATGCACACTAGAGAGAAATGCCTAGCCCACCAAATAACTGCTCACACAAGGCAAAGCTGACAGGGCAATAACAACCATTCAGGGCAACATACCCATGCACAGGATGACACACACAGAAACAATAACACTGTATTTACATCCCCCACCCAACGTCACCGGAGAGGAGGTGACAGCAACATCATGTCCACCCCCAGAAGAAGCCCACAGTGATGACAGCAGCTCTGGACGCCTGGATCTGGATGACCAACCTGGCCCATCAGGGATCTACGGAGAGTCGGTAACCCAGGCACAGTCCCATACCACCACAGAGCCTCCCCCCTCAGGAAACACCAGCATAGTACCCACCCAGCAGGCCCATACCTCTGTTCCCAGGACACGTCAGTCAGCAGTGTGCCCACCACTACAGGGACCCCAGGCCATGCCACAAACACAGGACGATCACGGACCCGGGATCAGTGGCAATGGGCACACAGTTCAGGGGACAGAGACACAGGACAACAGGGAAGCTGGGAGGACAGCTGTGTGACAGGGGGAGGACAGGCCCAGGGAACTGACTCTCCAGGAGGCACTCACCAACATCCTGGGAGCATACCACCATTCCCAGGAGACAATGGGGCAGATACTGGACAAGTTGCAGGATACCCAGCAGCTCCAGGAGGGACAGTACCTGGGGGTCAGGGAGGACTCGAAGGATATCAACACCACCCTGGTCACAGTTGCAGGGGTGCTGGCAGACATGGCCAACACCATGAGGGAGGCAGTGGCACACCAGCAGGCTCCTGACACTAGCCAAACTGATGAACAGCCTTCCCCCTCCGCTGCCGCTAGTTGACAGGAAGCCCAACAGGACTAACAGGCCACCAGCACCCCACCCCCTGCAGAAGGAGAACCAACCCGCAAACGGTCCCTGCGATCCAGGCAGAAGCCAGAGACTATTGCCAAGACCCCCGCCAGGAAATAAGACTCTCTTGATTGTCACCCTTATGTCCCAGTCTGTCACCCTGTCCACCTTGAACTGCCATTGCTCCACTTCCTATGCCCCCTTGGACAATGCACCTGTGATACAAATAGACTGGACTCTATCCTGGACATTCCACCACCATCACCCCAGCCCATTGCACATCCCCCTCTACTTATTAGCACTTATATAAACACCATTTGAATAAATACAAGTATGGAGTCTGTCAAATGATTTAACTATGTATTCGTTTAACATAATTTTTTAAACACTGCAATACAACTGTACAGTAATGTATACATAGGAATGACCTGTAGTTGGCTGCAGTCAACACACCAGGAGCATCAGTGGGGCACAAATATCTGAAAATAGAGATGCCAAAGGGTACAGTAAGTGGCCAGAGAAGTGGGAAAATCAGCCTGCCAGTGACAATAACAAACACAAAACTGTCAATGTAAAGTGAAATGACAGTGTCTTACCTGTGTGTCATTGGAAGTATTGTTGTATAATTGCACTTCTGTTGTCCTCATCCTCTGACTCCTCATCTTCACTGTCCACAGTGTCCACTGCTGCACACGCCCATCTCCAGCCTCATCCTCCTTCAAAAAAGGCACCTTGCTACGTAAGGCAAGGTTGTGCAACATGCAGCATACCATGATGATCTGGCACACCTTGGTTGAGTAGTACAGGGATCCACCAGTTAGATGGAGGAAACGAAACCTGGCCTTCAGGAGGCCTGAATGTCCTTTCTATTATTCTTCTTGATCACCCATGTGCCTCATTGTAACATTCCTCTGCCCTTGTTCTGGGATTCCTCACAGGGGTCAGTAGCCATGAGAGTTTGGGGTAACCAGAGTCACCTGCAAATATCGAGGGACAACCGTTAGCCACACACTAACCCTTAGGGCCCACACCATACACCAACACCTACTGGGTGGGAACCAGGGCTCATCTATTAGCCACACCCGGTGCCCTGGAGTTGGGCCATCACATATGGGATGCTGCCATTCCTCAGGATAAAGGCATCATGCACAGTCCCAGGATACTTTGCATTGACATGGGAGATGTACTGGTCCGCCAGGCACACTATCTGCACATTCATGGAGTGAAAGCTCTTTCGATTTCTGAACACCTGTTCATTTCTCGGGGGGGGAGGAGGCAATATGTGTACCATCTATTGCCCCAATAATGGGGATATGTCCCATTGCATAGAAATCAGCTTTCACTGTGGCCAAATCCTCCACCTGGGGGAAAATGATGTAGCTGTGCATGTGTTAAATCAGGGCAGACAACACGCTGGTCAGCACTATTGAGAAAATTGGACGGACATTCCTGCTGCCAAGCCCACTGTCACTTGGAAGGAGCCAATTGCCAGGAATTGGAGCACTGATAGGACTTGCACAAAAGGGGGGATCCCGTGGGCTGGCGGAGAGCAGATATCAGGTCAGGTTCCAATTGGGCACACAGCTCTGTGATTGTGGCCCTGTCCAGTCTATAGGTGAGGATAATGTGCCTGTCCTCCATTGTTGCCAAGTCCACCAGGGGCCTGTACACGGGGGGATGTCTCCATCTCCTATTCATCCGCAACAATTGCAATCTAGGGGGCAAACGGTGAGCAGCTGGTCAGTATTCCATATTTCCAAACACTACACTGCATTGCACGTTGTGACTGTAACAGTATATTGTTAGATAGGCCCAAATGGTGCCTATGTGTACTGTGATGCAGTTAGGTGCCGTGGCCTGCCCCCCCCTTGAAATGGCGTCCGCCTGTCCGTGGCCCTATGGTTTACAGTGGCCAATTGTGATGTATTCGGGCGGTGACGATATGCACTGCCGCGGACGTGACCACCATTTTCTATCTTTTCACTCACTTGCTACCTGACCTTCAACAGGAGAGGACCTACACTGCAAGTGCTGCTGTGGCCTGTGACTGGAACCAACTATGACTCGTGTCACTGGGGAAAGGGCCCCTGCCTTCAACGCTGCGGAGTTGGAGAGACTGGTGGATGGGGGTCCTATCCTAGTACCAAATGCTGTATGGGCCTCCAGACCAACAGGTGAGTACACTTTGTGCACGATGCATGGGGCATTAATGCATGGAGTGCTGTGTGTGAGGGCCCCGTGGGGGGGGGGGGTTGGTGGAAGGGCCCTGGGCAGCGTGTTGCATATATGGTGGGCAATGTCTGTGCGTAAGGGGATGTGAGGGCTATGGTGGGCCATGAGTGTAACAGGCAGGACGGTCTGACTGATAACCTATGTGTATTTCTGTGCAGGTCAGCGCCCATCAAAAAAAGGGTATATGGCGTGCCATCACCAAGGACGTGCAGACCCTTGGGGCCTACGGCAGGCGGAGCACCCACTGTCGCAGATGGTGGGAGGACTTGAGACGCTGGGCACAGAAGACGGTGGATGACCAGCTGGGGATGGCCTCCCAACGAGGAAGGGGTTCCTGTCGAACCATGACCCCCCTGATGGCCCGCATACTGGTGGTGGCCTGTCAGGAGCTGGATGGGTGCTTGGGGTCATCACAACAACAACAAGGGGGTGAGCACAGTGCCCCAATATACTACTTGCGCATGGTGGTGTGGCATTCCGGTGGGGGGTGTGGGCCCCTAGGCCAGGCCGGACATTGCAGGGTAGGGCCCATGTTGGGCTGGTTCTGATTTCAACCTCCTCCAACCAACCTAGTAGGCATCCACTACTGGGCAGGTGTCTGTGGGTCTCAGGTATGCTGCAATTGGCCCTAGGTATCCCTGTCCATGGGCTGGTGACTAGCATTATGACTGTTAGTGCATTGCCTAGTGCGTAGCGCTGTTCCCTATGTGTGTGTGTTGTGTACGCCATCAGTGGTGTTGTTGCCGCCATTGACCAAGGGTATCCTTTGTCTCACCCCCCCCCCCTTTATGTTTTGTCACCCTGGCCTTATGTGCATTAACATCATCTGGCAGAGGAGCAGAGGCAACGGGGAGAGCTGCATCCCACAGGGCTCAGGAGGCTGAATCCACCGATGGTGAGGGCACCAGTGAGACGGAGAGCGAGGGGAGCACCATGGCGCAGACTGGAGGGGAAAGTTCTGACAGTGATACCTCCTCCCATGGAAGCTCCCTGGTGGTGGCAGACACCTCTGTCCCCACCCCAAATACAGGTACAGCCGCCACCCCCGTACCAGCACCGCCCTCCCAGCAGCCCCTCAGTGTGGTTCCCATGCCCGCTCAACCAGGAGGGTGGGCATCTCCTTTGTCACAGGTACCTTAGGCCCTGCCCCAGTTAGCCCTGCTGCCCTGAGTGAGGAGGCTATTGACCTCCTGCGATCCATCTCTCTTGGGCAGCCAACCATTGTGAATGCCATCCATGGGCTGGCAGCCCATTTGCAACAAACAGATGCATTCCTGGAGGGCATTCACTCTGGCATGGCGGCCCAACAGAGCTCAATCCAAGTTCTGGTCTCCTCCCTGATGGCAGCCATTGTCCCTGTTTCTAGCCTCCCCCCTCCAACCTCCTCTCCCCAATCCCATTCCCTTTAACCCCAAACTATCCCAAGCACAAAGGCGGACCAGCATGCATCCAGGACAACAAACAGGAATGGTTCAGGCAAACACAAGCACCACACATCATCCCACAGGTACTCACACAAACACCATCCAGATGCAGACATACCAACATCCACTGCCTCCACTGTGTCACCCTCCTCCTCGTCCACCTCCCTCCCAGTATCATGTACATTCACACCTGCATGTACTACATCCTCATCCACTACCACCATCACGCCTATCACTACACGCCCCTCACTGGCAGTCACCACCCCCACATCCATGCACACGTCCCCTGTGTCCTCTCCCATTATGTCTTTGCCCCCTCCTCCCAAGGTACCCAAACGCAAGCACTTAGACACCCAACAGCCATCCACCTCACAACAGCATCCAGCCCATGCACCTACACACAAACACAGCAGACACATCCTACAACCACTTTCTCTTCCTCCACTCCCAAACCTTCACCCTCATCCTGCCCCAATGTCCCAAAGAAACTTTTCCTCTCCATCCTTGAACTCTTCCCTCCCACTCCCCTTCCCCCGTCCTTCTCTTCGGGCCAGGGTGGTCAGAACCCAGGTGAGCACCTCAGCCACCCAGGCCACAGCCACAGTAGTGTCGACAGCTACTGCAGATGGGAGAGGATCCCGGGCACCATGCTGCACCACTGACAGGGTGCCTGCACCAGGTGCATCAAGGAAGGGGAAGAAGGCACAACCAGCTGCAAGAGGGAAGGGCAAGGAGCAATCCCCGGCTGCTGCCAGGACGGGCAAGGGGCCTGCACTAGCAGGCAGGAAGGACAGGAGGCCTGGTGCTGGGACTCATTCTGAGCCCCCACCACCAACCGTGGTGGTTCAGCCGTCTGAGGCTGCAGGGAAGGGCTGGAGCCTCTCCCCCACCACTGCCAGCACCGCCACCGGCACCACTGCCAGCAGCAGCAGTCCCAGTGGGCATCCGTCCGAGGCTGGAGGGGCAGGGCTGGAGCCTCCACCCACCACTGCCAGCAGCAGCAGCCCCAGTGGGCAGACGTTAGGCTGCAGGGGATGGGCTGGAGCCTCCCCCCACCACTGTCAGCACTGCCACCAGCACCACTGCCAGCAGCAGCAGCCCCAGTAGGCAGCCGTCCGAGGCTGCAGGGGATGGGCTGGAGCCTCCCCCCACCACTGCCAGCACCACCACCAGCCCCGCCACTGCCACCACTGAGCAGCCGCCGGCAGACAGTGTGTAGTCCTGCCTCCATGGGCTGTTGTGCATCCTGGCCCCAGCAAATCGTGTGTGTCTGACACCCAGGTGAGAGACTGTGACCTTGCACTCCCCAAGATCTGCACCACAGGGCACAATGCCCCCTCCAGAACTAGTGGAAGAAGCCATCCACTCACCCCATCCTTCCCAGGATGAAGCACAGTGGGCACAATGCCCCCTCCTGAACCAGTGGAAGAAGCCATCCACCCACCCCATCCTTCCCAGGATGAAGCACACTAGGCACAATGACCCCTCCAGAACCAATGTAAGAAGCCATCCACTCACCTCATCCTTCCCAGGATGAAGCACACTAGGCACAATGCCCCCTCCAGAACCAGTGTAAGAAGCCATCTATTCACCCCATCCTTCCCAGGATGAAGCACACTGGGCACAATGCCCCCTCCAGAACCAGCGGAAGAAGCCATCCACTCCCAGGCCCCCTCCAGAACCAGCGGAAGAAGCCATCCACCCACCCCATCCTTCCCAAGATGAAGCACACTAGGCACAATGCCCACGCCAGAACCAGTGTAAGAAGCCATCTATTCACCCCATCCTTCCCAGGATGAAGCACACTGGGCACAATATGGGGACAATGCCCCCTCCAGAACCAGTGGAAGAAGCCATCTACTCACCCCATCCTTCTCGGGATGAAGCACACTGGGCACAATGCCCCCTCCAGAACCAGTGGAAGAAGCCATCCACTCCCAGGCCCCCTCCAGAACCAGCGGAAGAAGCCAACCACTCACCTCATCCTTCCCAGGATGAAGCACACTGGGCACAATGCCCCCTCCAGAACCAGTGGAAGAAGCCATCTATTTGAGAGACTGTGACCTTGCACTCCCCAGGACCAAGCAGTGGGCAACCCACCCACTTGAGAGACTGTGGCCTTGCACTCCCCAGGACCAAGGCCTTGCACTCCCCAGGACTAAGCAGTGGGCAAACCATCCACTTGAGATACTGTGGCCTTTCACTCCCCAGGACCAAGCAGTGGGCAAACCACCCGCTTGAGAGACTGTGGCCTTGCACTCCCCTGGACATTGCCAGGGCATGTAGCCCCCTCCAGGACCAGTGGTGTTATACCATCTTCCGGTTGTGGTGCCCACCCATTCCCCGTCCCCCTGAGGTGCCTGTGTATTTTGACTTGATGCCCCTGCAGTGTCCTCTCCGTGTTGTTGCAGGAGTGAGGTGGGGCCTTAGCCATTGTGATGTGGCCCACAGACATTGAGGACTGGGCAGTGTCCCTACATTTGTAAATATGTGTATACGTTTGTATTTTGATGCACTTATTCATGTTATTTTATCGTATTACACTCACTTTCTTCAAATCATTTTATCCTTGCATTATTTCTGAGTGGTACGGGGTGGATATGTAATGTTACTGCACCTGGTTGTGTGTGTGGTGTTGGTGGTGGGGGTGTTGCGTGTTTCGTGTGTGTGTCACTCTCTTTTTCTTCCCCCCCTCCCTTGTGTGCTAGGCGGCAGTACTCACCGTGGTCGTCTTCGCCGTTGGTGTTCATAATGCAGGAAAAGGTAGACGAGCATGGGGAATATGTGCAGCTCAGGCTTCATGGCGTCATGGTTGTTCTGTGAGTCTCCAGAGGTGAGTCCTTTGACTTCTGTGTTCTGTTTCTGCCGTGCTTTTGATGTTGTTGGTACCGCCCCGTAAAAGGTGGCGGATAGGCCTGTCCTAATAGTGTCTTCCGCCTGGCTGTTGGCAGTTACCGCCATGGTGCTTGTTGATACCGACGTGGCGGTCGGTGTGATAAAGTGGCTGTCTGTGTGGTTTCTGCCATGGTCATAATTAAATTTCTTTTACTGCCGGCCTGTTGGCGGTATTACCGCCGCTTTAACACCGACCGCCAGGGTTTAATGAGGGCCAAGATGTCTTCCTGAGAAGAGAGGTCTTGTTTCTTTTGCTGCTCAGAAACTGGTCCCCAGTCTTCATGCCCTTTCTCTTGAAAGGTTGGGCCATTATTCCAGGCTCCAGCACTTCTTTTTCACCCTGTGCTCAGCTTTGCGCTATTGTTTTTACACATACCAGTTTATGGAATCCCAGCATGGCTGCATGGGTTTTGAGTTCTACCTCAGCCCAAGTTGAGGACTCCAGATAATTTCCTAGTAAGCATTCCAATGGGATTGCAGAAGAGACCTCTACCTATTTCAGGCCAGTAACCCCTCCCCATTCTACGGTCGCCGTGGGATGGATCCTAGTCACATTGTCAGCACTGGTAACTGGATAAGTTTGTCCAGCCAAAGACTGTCCTGGGGAAACCAGTTTTTCTGTCACCATGATGACAGTGGCACCTTTATCCCCCAGGGCTTCTACTTTGGTCCCATTGATTAGGAGGTGATGCCTGTATTTTTTCATCTTAGGAGGCCAGACAGCAAGAGTGGCAACATCTACTCCGCCCTCGGACATTAAAGTAGCTTTAGTGTGAACCCTGATTTGCTCTGGGCACACTGTTAATCCCACCTGGAGGCTGGCTATACCAGTACTAACTGGAGCAGTGCTAGTGGCATTCTTTTTGGGACAGGCCAAGTCTCCAGTTTGGTGTCCATGCTGTTTACAGTTAAAACACCAGGCCTTTTTGGGATCAAGGTTTTTATCCTTGTACCCATGTGAAGATTGTGAAGAGGCTCAAGGCCCACCCTCCTGTGCAGATTTTCGGGCCCTTGCGAAGACTCTGTACTTTTATCCTTAGGTGTCTCACCACCATTCCCTTGGGAAGGCTTTGTAACCCTTTTTTGGTCACTCCCAGTGTAAGTGTTAGTCACCCTATTCTTGATCCAATTCTTGGGGAGAAATTGGACCTAGGTCTACCAGATATTGATGCAACTAGTCATTGAAGCAGTTACTTAAAATATGTTCTTTCATAAACAAATTATAATGCCCATCATAATCATGCACTACACAGCCAGTTATCCAACCATCTAGTGTTTTCACTGAATAGTCTAGAGAATCAACCCAGGACTGGCTTAAGGTTTTGTGAGCACCCCTGAACCTAATTCTATACTCAGCAGTAAATCAAAAGCCCTCAAGCAGGGTACCCTTCGTGTGGTCATAGGATTCAGCATTTGAGTGAGTGTGAGGAGCATATCCCTACAATTACCAGTAAATAGTTTCCAAAGGAGAGCTCCCCAATGAGATGTGTTTAGTTTTCTGGTTGCACAAGTTCTCTCAAAAGCTATGAACCATTTGGTAATGTAATTACCTTCATATTTAGAGATACTCCCTTTGGGGATTTTAGGCCATCTGAATGCTCTCTGACCCTATTTAGAATTCTGCCACTATTAATTTCTGCTCTCTCCCTTTCTATTGCTAGGAGCTGTTGCTCCAAAGCTAATCTTTTGGCCATCCTTGCTCAAAGGAGGACTACTTCATTGAGGCTGCCCTCAGTGTTCCCAGAGGAAGTGGACTCCCCTGTGGAAGATCCAGGTCCTGTGAATACTATCCTTGGAGAGAGGGGCCTTGGGGCCCTGTTCTCCCTAGTTAGGTGTGGGGCTTGGGGGGGGGGGGGGGGGTCATCCTCCTGCTCCCCAACAACTTCCCTGCATGAGAGGAAACCTTCCTCCTCAGCAGGGTGTTCCCTTGTATACTCTGCGAAGTGCTCCTAGATCTTGACCTTGGTACGGTTAGAACCTGCTTTAATCTTTTTCAGTCTGCAGAGGGTTTATATCTCTCCCATCCCAAGATGGAGATAAGGGGTGAGGTTGAGCTCTACAACCATGTCCTCTGAGCTGCTCATTTTGTTGTTAAATTTGGGGATTACTTTTAGGAACTACAAACCTACTTTTAGCTACTTAACACTAACTAAAGTAACTTTTAAATCAGAAAAGGGAATGCTACAGGAGACTTAACCAAAGCCCTAGCAGAACTTTTAAAAATTTAGAAAAAAAAGCCAAATTCAAAAATCAGTCGCTAAAGACAATTTTGGAATCTAGTCGTGTGATCAGGTATTGGCTGAGTAGTCCAGCAAAAGTCGAGGATCCCACCGCTGATCCACAAATGTAGGAAACTACTATTTCAAAATGAGATATAGTGTGCACAGAGCCCAGGGGTTCCCCAGAGACTTAACAGAGGCTAAAGTAGATAATATTAATGCTCTCTTTTGTGGTACTGTGGTCGAGCAGTTAGGCTTATCAGAGGGTAGTTCAAAGCATTTGTTGTACACACACAGGCAATAATTGTAGCACACGCTCAATGACTAACTCTAGGCCACTTGTTTTTATTTAGCAAAAATATACTTTGAACCACAAGATTCAGTTTGCAGGTAGTACATTTGCAACTATGTATAAAGCATATGTATCAACACCACTTTGTTTCAGTTTAGCAAGTTACACGGTTTTCAAGGAAATAACAAATATATGTTTTAAATGTGGACAGTGCATTTTTCAGAGACATTTCTAAGAAAAGTTAGTATGGTTCTGAGGCAAATGCAAGAATTACGGTTCCGGTCTCCAGGGGTTAAGATGTCCACAGGTTGGGGTTCAAGTTAACCCCCAATACCCACAACCAGCAACACTGGGTCAGCCGGGTCCGGAGCTCAAAGATGATGCAAGATATAAAATGGGCTCCTATTGAGAATGGGGGCTCCTGGATTCAGGCCTGCTTGCAGATAAGTACCTGCGTCTTTGGAGGTCAGACTTGGGAGGTGTAGGTGAGCATCGGGGGGGCCACATGTCAGCACCAAACACACACCCTCAGTAGCACAGTGGCAGCAGGGTGCAAACAGCGTCAGGCTCCCAGTGCTTTTCAATAGGGGACCCCAGGAGGTCACAAAGATCCTGCAGGTTATGTCCAGAGGGATAGTTCCAGGAACACCACAGGCTAGACAAGGAGGAGGGCCGCCTGCTGAACGTTGCTGGACCGGTGGTTGGATTCCTCAAGGCCAGGAGGCTGTGGGTGCAGGGATACCTTTAGGTGTCGGGAATCTTTGTCCGGTTTTCTTGTGGTCAGGAGAGATCTCCGGATTTAGGCTGCAGGCGTCGTCATGTTGACCTGCTTTGGACCGGTGGGCCACCTGGACACGGACTATGGGTATTGGGTGCAGAGTGGGCAGGACTCGCAAATCTGTGGCAGTTCTGGAGTCCTTTTCTTTCTAGACAGGGCAGATGTCCACAGGAGATTTTGGTCCTATTGGGGCTTTTAAGAGGTCCCTGGTACTGCAGGATGAGTCACCCTTTTGTAGCAGGGGCTTCAGTAGCTGGAGACAGGAGAGTAGGACTGGGGCCAAATCACTTGGTGCCTTCAGTCTTCTGTCCTAGGGGTCAGCTTAGCAGGCCTTCTTCTTTCTTCTTGTCATCTTCTTGAGGTCACCAGGAATCTGACGAGTTAGGTTCAGGGGAGCCCTTTAATCCGGGATTTAAGGATGTTACAGGGTCAGAGGGCAGTAGCCAGTGGTTACTGTCCCTGAGGTTGGCCACACCCTTCCGGTGCCCACTCCCTTTGGGGAGGGAGACAACACCTAACCCTATTGGTCCCTGTCCTCCAAACAAAGATGGAGGACTTTGCAAGGAGGGGGTCACTTCAGCTCTGGACACCTTAGGGGTGGTTCTAGCTGAAGTGGTCACTCCTCCTTGTTTTCCCTAATTTTCCTGCCGGACTTGCCACCAAAAGTGGGGCTTTGTCTGGCGGGCAGGTGTCTCCACTAGCTGGAGTGGCCTTGGGCAGTGTAACAAGAGGCCTGAGCCTTTGATGCTCACCACCAGGTGTTACAGTTCCTGCAGGGGGAGGAGTGAAGCTCCTCCACCCAGTGCAGGCTTTGTTTCTTGACACAGATTGCTCATGCAGCTATGCCCTCACATGTGGTATAGTGCACCCTGCCTTAGGGCTGTAAGCCCTGCTAGAGGGGTGACTCACCTGTGCCACATGCAGTGGGTTGTGGGCATGGCACCCTGAGAGGTATACCATGTCGACTTTGTCTTTTTCTCCCCACCAACACACCCAAGCTTCAATGGCAGTGTGCATGTGCTTGGTGAGGCACCCCCCAGGGTGGCATAGTACATGCTGCAGCCCTTGGGGACCTTCCCTGGCAACAGGGCCCTTGGTAGCATGGGTAACGTTTACAGGGGACTTAACTGTTTCCCAGGGGTGTGCTAATTATGGGAGCAATGATACCGTTTTTGAGAAAGAACACTGGTGCTGGGGCCTGGTTAGTATGATGCTAGCATGCTGTCAGTCAGGTCAGCATAAATATCAGGGAAAAGGTGGGGGGGGGGGTAACTGTTAGAAATGGGGTTTCTGGTTGGCTAGGTTAGGAACCTAAGCCAGGCAGAACCCACCCACTCTTGTCAGGGCGAGAGAGTTACACACCCAAGATAATCCCTGCTCACCCCATTGGTAGCTTGGCACGAGCAGTCAGGCTTTATCCCACAGGCGATTGCACAGCACACACAACACATGTGATGCACTATCCTCACCACAAAGGAAACACAATACCTAGTTATATAAAAATAAACTGTATTGCACACAACATCATTAGACGAAACAGAACATGTCAGTACTACCCTGCTACCCAAGCAGTTGTCAGAACATTACACAGTACCGTTACTCTGCAAAAACGAGCAGTAGTCACATATAACACACAGGTTACTCATTATTCTGCAACATAAGTAGTAGTCAGGAAAACATTACTACAATAACGCACTTGTCATAACATCATCATAAATGCCCATACCAGGAACATCAGAAAACACATGGCAAAACATTATTAGCATAAATGCTCATAAGAGGAACATTAGAACACACATGGCAATAAAAGCCTGAAATGCCACAATACCCCAAAACAGCAGCGGTAAAACAGGGACGTCCATGTCCCAACTGTGGAGCCCTTCCGCTGCGGTTTCCACCTAGCAATAATATGGGCTTAATTCTGTCGAGGGTCAACACCCTGGCCTGCCACGTATATTCGATACCTGTTGGGGGGCTCAGCAGGGAGGGGCAGGGGGAACGGCCTCCAATGAGGCTTTCCTTCCTGCAAACCTTAGCAATCCAGCAGAGGCCCAGCAACATCCGGGGCCCCCTGGCACAACAAGCAAAGGGGCCTGGCTGCAAGGGGAGCCTCCCATAAGGCTTCCCTCCCAGCTGCAGACCTCAGTACACCAGCCGGGACCCAAAAGCACTGTAGGGGTGTTCACGCCTCTAGCTCAGTGACCAGTGGAGAGGGACTCGCCCTCAACGCCCCGGGACCTGCTTCTCTGGTGGCAGCTGCCCGCATCCACAAGGTGGCTGCACTTATAGATGGCCTCCGGGCATGCTGTGATCCTTCCTGAGGAGCGCGCCCAGGCCGCTCCTTTCGTCACGTCGTGGCCGAGCCCTGTGCAGCCTCTCCAGCACCGCAGAGCGGCTGGCTCCTCGCTTTCTGCGGCGACTCAGCCCCACGGAACCCAAGCTCCGGGAGTGTTCCCGCCTTTGTCTCCCCCGTGCCCCAGGGGCACTTTGTACAGCATGCTTTTGATGCGCCCTTTGATTCCCAAACGCCTGGGTCTCGGCAGTGATTTCTTCACTTGGCAGCGGCGCTCTCAAGGCGCTGTTTACATGAAAGAAGAAAATACTTTAGAAGTGAGAGCACCTGCACTTTAGCACTGATCAGCAGTGATAAAGTGCTCAAAGTCCTAGAGCCAACAGCAGGATGACAGAAAAAGTAGGAGGAAGGAGGCAAAAAGTCTGTGGATGAACCTGCAAAAAGGGCCAGGTCCAACAGTAACTATGCCAAAAAGGGCACTTTTCTACATGCACTAACACTCCCAGCCCCCTCAATGACTGTTCTGAAAATTGCACTGTCAGCTTTTGAAAGTGAAAAGTGTTACTTGCCTGTAAACTGCTTTATTTGCCAAAGTACATTTGATACATGTGCTTAATACATACTTACAACTGTACTTACCTGCAACGAGAATTTTTTGATTCTAGAAATAGATACAAATATATTTTCCCATATGAATACATTGACCTGAGTTTAGTCGTGTCATTGAGCGTGTGCCCCATTTCTTGACTGTGTGAGTACAACAAATGCTTTGCACTACCTTCTGATAAGCCTAACTGCTCAACCACACTACCACAAAAGAGAGTATTAGTATTATATACTTTAGCCTCTGTTAAGCATCTGGGGAATCCCTGGACTCTGTGAACACTATGGCCCTCATTGCTACCCTGGCGGACGGTGCATTAGTGGCGGTAGTACCGCCAACAGGCTGGCGGTTCATACCGCCATATTAGGACATTTGCCAATGTAACACACCGACCGCCAGGGCGGAAACTACTATAGTCTCCAGCCCGGCGCCCATCATTAGGACACCCACAGTAAAATGTCCCTGCCTACCGCCATGGTTTCCGTGGTGTTTGTACCGCCACAAAAACCATGGCGATAGGCACTATCAGTGCCAGGGAATTCCTTCCCTGACACTGATTGTGGTCTCTCCTGCCCCCCTCCCACTCCCCAGAGTCCTCCCCCACCTGACCCCCCCACCCCACATATACACACATACCAGCATAACTCACATACATACATCCAAGCACACATGCAATCACACGACACAGCATGCACGTACACACACACTCATGCACATGCATTACATACGCATGCATGCATTCATACACAGTCATACACCCCCATACATGCACACAATACCCCCACCCCCCTCTCCTGTCTTACCTGCTTGCAGGGGTCCTCTGTCAGGAGACGGGACGCGGCGCTGCGGCCAGCAGCAGCGTCCACCAGCAAAACACTGGCAGGCCGTATCATGGAACATGATACAGTAGGCGGTGTTTTGCTGGTGTGGTGCTGCTGCTGGCAGCAGCGGCACCTTACCCGCCGTCTGCCGCCATGACCGTCCCCAGAATCCAGCCAGCCTTCTGGCAGAATTCCGGCAACGGTCATAATGGCACGAACGGATGGTAGCCACGGCATGTTGGTGGCCGTTGCAGTGGTGGTAGGCGGCATTTGCCGCCAATCTCGTAATGAGGGCATATATCTCATTTTGAGATACTATATACAGAACCAGCTTCCTACAAGGGGCAACACTGGCGTGTACCTCAGGAGATAATATAGGGCGCCGAGATGCAGGACCTCATACTCGCCGTAGAGTCCGCATAAGGGTGCTTCACCAGATAATGAAGGTTGTAGGTATACCATATCTGACCAGCACTGCAAGAATTAAATCCCAGCTGAGGGTATCAGATGAGCTTGGATATCCAGTGACTGGCGTCCAGCATAAGGATATCGAACTCGAGTGACATCCATCACATAAAACAGTCTGTGTATTCAGGGACGTATTAAGTTTGGTAACAAAGCCGCATTGATAATTATGGAGGATTCACTAGTAGTGGGAGCAGATGCTGTGTCAGGATTTTTATCAGTATCTTATACTCAGCATTTAGGATTGATAGTGGCCTGTAAGATATTAAGGCTCTCATTATGAACTTGGTGGCAAACACTGAGGACCACCGTGCTGACAGCCAGTGGCGGTGGATTGCACACCGCCGTATAATGATGCCAAAAAATTGACAACCTCCACCCACTGTGAGGGCCAACGACGGAGGAAATGCAGTACACATCACCCCGTCACTGCCACTCATACAATCCCCCGCCCACCAAATAATGATGCACAAATCCACGTGGCGGTCAGTGAATGTCGAACGACCATTGACGGTACCGACCGCGACGGTCAGCAATGGGAACTGACAACAAATGCACACATTGGCAAATTTGAAAAGCACACACTTGACACAAATCCACACCACTATAAAACACACACACACACACACACCCTACAGTCCTTTGCAATGCCATTAGCACAACAGATATTGACACCTCAACACGCATACACTGAACTAACCATCACACAAGTCACACACACAAAACCACCATCAAAATGCAAACACTGAACACTCATCATCACAAACCACACTCCCAACCACACAACAGCACCATCACTAACTCACCTACAACACACCACCCACAACACACACAATGGCACCCCCACTCTACCGACAGGGAGCTAAGGACCATTGTGTACGAAATACTCTGAGTCGAGCCACAGCTATTCGGGGCACAGGTCCAGGAGACACCAGTGGCCAAGAAGATGGAGCTATTGCGGAGGATAGTTCACAAGTTCAACGCTGTGGGAAACCATCGACCCACAAGGGATGACATCAAGAAGAGATGGAACGACCTGCGGGGGAAGGTGCGTTCCATGGCATCACGACACAACATCGCAGAACAGAAGACTGGCGGTGGTCCCCCACCTCCTCCCCCCGAATACACCGACTGGGAGGAGAGGGTCTTGGCTATCCTGCACCCAGAGGGCCTCACTGGGCTCCCTGGATGACTGAACTACAATACTCTAAATGTCACCACACCTGTAATGTATATATCACCCCATCCCTCTCACTACCCCATGCCCACAACACCCAGACACTCCTATCCATGTTACCTGTATGCCCACAACCCCCCATCCAGCCCCCTGTGCACAGTCACCAACCCATGCATGCAATGTCAGGAGCTTTACATCACCCAGAATGCACCACCATCCCCTCACTCAATGTATCAAAAAGAACACGAAGGTACCATGCATGCTACTACATGGGAATGTAACCACCAATTACTGGTGACCAATGCTGCAAGGGACAAGAATGTGCAGGACACCCACATCTCTATTCTTTCACACACAGGCACCACCACCCCCCATGCCACCTGGACAGACATGTCAAGGAGTGCCAGTCCTCCACCTGAAGACGAAGGCTTCACTCAGGAGAGTGCAGAGGGATGTCTGGACACAGAGGAAATCCCCAGGTCACCCCACAGTTCTGGACAGTAACCCTTCAGAAGCCCCACCCAGGACACCACTGACACCCCTACCACTCCTGCCACTCAGCCACCACCATCAGCTGTGGCCCAACACCCCCACACCAGTGTCTCCCGGCCACAGACTGGCTGCCCACATGTACAGAGGCCCGAGTCTCCACCCACCACCAGGCTGGATGATGAAGGGCGAGGTACAAGTGGGACTGCCAGACCTGTGCAGTGGACACAGGCACAAGGGGCTGGGGCCAGTGGGAGGGTATCAGTGGCCCAGGGGAGTAGCCCAAGGAGGGATGCTGCTGCCCAGGAGGTCGTTGCTGAGGTCCTGGGAGCATACCACTATTCCCAGGACAGGATGGGCTAGATCCTTGCCCACCTTGGAGGAGAATCAGAGGCTGCAGGTAGCACACCACCAGGAGGCCATGGAGTAATGAAAACAGCTTAATGCTTCCATGGCCTCCATTGCAGGGGTGCTGCAGCGCCAGACCAACATCCAACCTGAGTCCTCCACCCACCTGCAGGCCTCTTCCACTAGCCAGGACATTGCCTGCCATCTACATATGCAGCAGCTAGTGGTCTGGTTGCACTGCCAGAGTACTCACAGGACACCAGCACCCCAACCCCTGCAGCCCAGGTTCCCCCTCGCAAACGTGCCTCGGACCAGACATCCCAGTGAAGACCAAGCCCACTGCCAGGAAGTGACTCTGCCCTGAACTGTCTCCCTTGGGTGCCACTGTGCTACCTTGTTGACATGCCACTGCCTTTGCCCCATCTTCCAGTGGCCACATGGACTATGCCCCTGTGCTACCAACAGCTGTGAACATGTACCTGAGTATATTGTTCACCATGTGTCCACTCCCTTCCACTGTCCCAATCACTTATGTAGGTTTTATCTTCAAATAAATACACTTGTACACACAAAATATCTGTCCTTATTTAATATATGCAATCAAATGTTAAAGTTTCCATCATAATGCCGCTTTTATTGCCGGAGGAGGTCTAACAGACTGTAGTGTCTGAAGTATTTCACACCGTACATTCCATTGCTGTAACAAACATCTGTTTCTTCATTCATAAAGTTGCCACATCACTGGTAAGGGACACGACAGCACTTAGTACGTAAGTCACCCTGAAACAATGCAGTAAAGCCATTTGCATAATAGAAAATGTACTGGAGAGTCATTGGCAGTATAGCCGGATTAGCTGGGTTCTGGAATTTGTCTTCCCCCTCTTCTTCTCCATCACTCTAATCCATCCTCTGAGGTGGCAGGTGTGGTTGGACAGCATCCCCCTCTTCCAGAAGTGGGCTAGCTTTCCTCACAGCTGAGTTGTGCAGCTTGCAGCAGACCATCACTACCTGACACACCTTGTCAAGGACAATGCACAGGGATCCTCCAGAGAGATGTAGGCAATGAAATCTTGCCTTCAGGAGTCCTATGGTCCGCTCATTCACCCTCCTAGTGTGACCATGTGCCTCATTATATTGGATTGCTGCATCTGTTCTGGGATTTCTCACAGGTGTGAGGAGCCATTGCATGTTTGGGTAGCCAGAATCTCCTGGAATTGTGGGTGAACGAGGGTTAAAACACACACTTACTACTTACATGCAGCCTGCCTGTCAGGTGTGTAACTAATACAGTGTCATACACACTCACCTATGAGCCAAGCTCTGTCACCCTGTAGTTGTCCCATCATGTGTGACACACTGCTGTTTCTCAGTACAAAGGAATCATGGACTGATCCTGGGAACCTTACACTGAGATTTGAAATGTACTGATCAGGAGAACACACCAATTGGACATTCATGAATTGAAAGTTTTTACGATTTCTGAACACCTGTTCATTTACTCTTGGGGGTATGAGGGCTATGTGGGTACCGTCGATGGCACCTATTACATGGGGGATATTTGCAAAAGCTTAGAATCCTGATTTGATGGTGGTGAGATCAGCCCTTTTTGGGAAACTTGGCATACCTTTGCAGGTGTTGCACAATTTAATTAAAAAAATTAGACAGGATGTGGCTAAACATTGGTTGAGATACAGCGGCTGCCATGCCCACTGTCACTTGAAATGAGCCTGATGCCAAATAATATACCACAGATAGTACCTGCACAGTTGTAGGTATGGCATGGGGATTCCTATTAGCTGGCATCAGAACAGGCTCCATTTGTGCACAGAGTTTTAGGATTGTGGCTCGATTCAGGCCATAATTGATGATATGATGTTCGTCCTTGGTGGCCAGATCTACCAGGGGTCTGTAAACAGATGGGGCCCTCCCTCGCCACATGGGTCTGTTCCTATGGGGGAGGAAGAGAGAAACATCGAGTTGGGACATACACTTCCATAACAAGGTTCCACTTTTCATGTTGTACATGTGACACAATTGTCCCTCACACAGACACAAAGAACGTGGTAATCCTGTCAGGGGAATGTGTGGTGAGATGTGTATGTTTTATTGCATCACAGTGTAGGCACACTTCCCACCATGATTCTATGAGGAGGACCAGTAATCGTTACAGTACTCGACAAATGGAAGAGGGAATGGAGCCATGGACTAGGACCCTGGCCAGACTATGAAGGCGTGGAGGGTGCAAAATGACAGCCCCCTGCCCTACAGGTAGTCTAGTGTAGGAAGGGACCTCATTCAGCTGGCGTTAGTCATCATGGCGGTAGGCGGTGTTCACCGCCGTGCACCTGATCATTGGATAACATTGTTGTCAATGGGGAAGCAGGTCCAATCATGATCACCACCGGCGGTGACAGTGCACACTGCCACGGTATATACCGTAATCTTGCCATGCCCTTGCCACTTGATTCCTGCATCTCGAGTAGGGAAGAACTCCACTGCGTGTGCTGCTGTGTCCTGACTCTGGTCCTTGACATGGCACGTGCTACAGGAGAATGGGCCCCAACCTTCATCATGGAAGAGCTGGAGAAGCTGGTGGACGGGGTCGTACCCCTGTATGCAAAGCTGTATGGGCGACCAGAGGCCCAGGTTAGTTGCTATTTGTCCTCCTTAAATGAGTATGAATGTGGCGGATGCTTGTAGGCGTTTTTCTAGGCTGTGTGAATGCTTACCCATAGTGTGTCTGGCAGTTTTTGGCTTGGCTATTGTTTATATGTATGTCTCCATGGCCTGTGTCAGGTTGAACAGCATGGCATTTGTGTATGGGGCACCCACACTGACATCTGTTTCTCTACTCTTTGTGTCCCATGCAGGTCAGAGCCCATCAGAAGAAAGGATTGTAGCAAGCCATCTCCAAGGAAGTGCAGAACCTGGGGGTCTACTACCAGCTGAGCACCCACTGCAGGAAGCGGTGGGAGGGACCTGAGGCGCTGGACCCGGAAGACCGGAGAGGCCCAGCTGGGAATGGCCTCCCAACGAGGAAGGGGTGCCTGTCGGACCCTGACCCCCCCAATGGCCCACATTCTGACAGTGGCCTATCCAGATTCGGATGGCCACTTGAAGGCAGCACAGCAGCCACAAGGAGTGAGTACCAACACTGTTATGATGCTACTATGATGAGTGTTGTTAGGTGCTTTGGGGTGCATGCATTATAGTGCCAGGCCCATGGACAGGTGTGTCCCTGCAGTCCTGCCCCCCTCTACGTCCGTGGGATGGTGTCCTTAGGTAGATATGGCTGGGAATTTAGGCCTGTGAGGGGTCCCCTGTTTGGGCTATTGGTTTTAATATAGCATCATGGATTTGCAGATTTGTCTTGACATCGTCTCTCATTGTTTCCCATTGCAAAGTGTAGCATAGTAGAGGGCCAGGATGGTAATGTAGTGTACTGTGGGATAATGCCTACCAGTCAGGGGCACATTCATATCATATATTGTGTCTGTTGAGGGTTAGTGCCTGAAATGGGTGGGAGTGTATGTGTCAAAACATGTATATTTTTCCTAGAATTGACATACCTCTTTCTTCTTTTTTCCCCCCACCTCTGTGCTCTTGTGTGCTTTAGCATCATCTGGTGAGGGAGCTGAGGCACCGGCGAGTGGAGTGGAGTCCACTGACACCAAGAGGCCAAGTGGGTTGGAGTGCCTGGGGAGTACCACGGGGGAGGCAACTGCCACTGGAGGTAGTGATTCCGACACCTCCTCCGATGGCAGCTCCCTGATGGTGGTGAACCGTACTGGACCCACCCATTCTTTGCCATCTTCCACCACCCCGTACCATCACTGCCCTCTCAGTAGCTCCCCACCGAGTTGCTCATGCCCGCTCACCCGAGAGTGGGCGTCTCCTTCGCCCTAGGCACGTCTTCTCCTGCCCCAGTCAGCCCTGCTACTTCACTGAGAAGGCTATTGACCTCCTTAGAAACATCCCTGTAGGTCTGACAGCCATTGTGAATGCCACCCAGGGGATGGCATTTAAGATGCAGCAATGCAATGCATTACTGGAAGGCATTCACGGTGCCATGTCTAGCCTACAGAGATATTTTCAGGCTCTGGCTTCCTCTTAGATGGCAGCCAGTGTCCCTGATCTTTCCGCCCCCCCCCTCACCACCTCTTCCCCTTCCAGCACCCCACTCCCTTCACCCATCCCAAGCACACATACAGACAGCCATGCACCCAAATCAACACACAAGAGGCACACAGAGATATACAAGCACCACGTCCCACCACATGCAGTCACACACCATGTTTGGTGCCTACTTGTGCCCCCCTCGGTGCTCCTCCAAACCACCCAGGTCCACCATACGAAAACCAGATACTTACCTGCCAGCAGATCTGAAACAGTGTGTCCCTAGTCTCCACAAGGAGCCCATGTTAAGTTTGTCTCAACTTTGACCTCTGCACCCGGCCAGCCCTGTGTTTGTGGTGGTGGGTGTTGGGGGTTAGCTTGAACCTCAGCCTGTGGACTTCCTAACCCCCAGAGACTGGAACTGTAAGTCAAGTACTTACCTGTAAATCGTACTAACTTTTCTTCCCATCAGGAACTGTTTCTGAAAATTGCACTATGTCAACTTTTAAAACAGATAATTGCCAATAGCTCAAAAACTGTATAACGATTTCAAACAAAGTGCTATTGATATGTATGTGTGAATTACAAATCTATTGAAGTACTTACCTGCAACTTGATTCTTGTTGTTCTAGAAATACATTTAGAAGAGGGTGTCCAGGTGGGGTCCAGTTGTGTTTGCCCCAGCTGATGCTGACAAAGAAGGCCTAATAGTAGGATGATAGCACTGTAGAGATTTCGGGTTCAGCCCAAGTCTGATGCTGAGGAAGAGGGCCTGGAGGAGGTGGGAGGCATTAGGGAGGTGCAGACAGAGTGTTGGTGCATGAATTCGGTTACTAGCTGGGGGCTCGCGAATAAATGTTCTTTGTTGTGGAAGGAAACCCAGAGGTAGGCTGGTTAGAGCACTGTATAAGGGATGGTGGATTGTCTCAATTTCTGTCTAACAGGTATGAATTTTCTCCTCGCTTCCTGGACTGAGATGCTGAAATCGGGGCATAAGGGCACCTTGTTTCCATCAAATTGCAGAGTTCCCTTTTCTTTCACTAGGCGCAGGCCGGTGCAGTGATCTCTATAATTAAGTAGCCTGCCAATTATCTGTCTTGCAGGGGCCCCAGATGTGGGATGGACCAGCAGTGCACAATGAGCCACTCATCTATGAGTTGCTTAGAGAAGAAGTCTGTGCCAAAAAGGGTGGTAAGGAGCTGCTCAATGTAGCCCTCCCTTCTGCTTGTATTTGTAGATTCCGGCACTTCCATTATGCGCAGATTGTTTTGGCGATATCTATTCTCCAGGTCTTCATTTTTTTGCCGCAATGAGTTTGAGGACTTTTCCCATATTGAGTAGTTGGTCCCAGCGTGTCGACATTGTCCTCTACTGTGGAGTGTTGTTGTTCCTTCCTTAAGGTGCCAATCTTGTTTCTCCAATTTGTGCGAGATGGAATCCATCCTATTACACATAGTGCCCATTTTGGTTTTGATGGATGTTAAGCTTTGCTGAAGGCCATCAGTAGTGTTTTCATATCTACTATGTCTGTGGGTTATCAGAGGGAGAGTCCTTGGTGATGGACTGTGCTGTACTGCTGTTCGGTGTGCACGTGGATCATCAGGTGTAAATTTTTAGCTTGGTCTGATGGCCATCTGATTTGTCCATATTGCCAGCAACAGGTGGAGTCTAGGGGTCCCACCAGTGTATAGTGGAGGTCTGGGGGCTGATGTGTCTATAAGGAGCAATGGATTTATGCACCTCAGGAGTGTCCTAAGTAGAGGCAGGACAGCACTGTTTGGGTCACATCCCAAGGATTGTGAAGATCCTATGCTGTCAACACCAGAGCAATACGAGCTCTATTGGTGACAAAAATGCAAAAACCCAGCACTCTCAAAACAAAGTAATTTATGCATTGTGCTGATATGTTGTGGTTTAACCTTTTGCATTGCAGAGTTCAATCTTGAAAACGTATATGCTTACAAATACTGTTCCTTTGCAATGTATTACTGCAGGTTTTCAGAGTGTGTTGGGGTGTGGCCCCTTTCCAGGGCCTTCCAGAGACTTTCCCTGCAACATGCCTGGGCGTGGTTCTGGGCTGGGCCAAGACTCTATAAAAGAGAGCCAGCCCAACTCCCAGTGCTCACTATTCAGAGGTCCCGGTGCAGAGCAGCAGCTTCTTCCTGAGCTCCTGTCCCGGCTGCCTATTTGGATCTTCCAGTCTTCTGCCCTAATCCTTCATTGGTGATCATTGTTCCAGGCGGTAAGACGGTGGTTGGACTGTCCCGACACCGTTATTTAGAATTTTCATATTCTTGGTTTAAATTCTTAAATGAGTAACAAATTACTTGCACGCTACCATTTCTTGACATTTATATGGTAGTTTACAAATAGGCAAGACGCGCGATTTATTTCATAAAGGTTTGACTTTGTTACTCATTGCGCGCTACCATTTCTTGACATTTATATTGTAGTTTACAAATAGGCAGGACGCGTGATTTATTTCATAAAGGTTTGACTTTGTTATTCATTGGGCGCTACCATTTCTTGACATTTACATGGTGGCTTAAGAATCGGCAAGACGCGCAATTCGTTTTATGGTGTTTAAACATTGTTGTCCATTGCGCTACTATTTCTTGACATTTACATGATGTTTTACGAATTGGCAAGACGCACAACTTGTTTCATGAGCATTTAACTTTGTTGTTCATTGCGCGCTACCATTTCTTGACATTTTACATGGTGGCTTAAGAATCGGCAAAAGAAGCGCACGATTCGTTTCATTGTACTTTGATCTTGTTATTTATTGTGAGCTGTTATTGCTTGACCTTTACATCGGGTTTTACGAATCGGCAAGACGCGCAATTCAATTAATGATGATTTGACTTTGATATTCATGTTGTTTATTGTATGCTACTATTCTAAGATATTTATTATGTAATATTCGAGTTGACAAGTTATGTGATTTGTTTCCGGAATCCATATTGTGTTATTCATGGTGCACAATCCTTTTATGGTGTTTACTATATATATATATATATATATATATATATATCTGCAATTTGTGTTGAAACATTTTAAGAGTACACATAAGGCCAGAGTTTCTAGATGCAATATTGTATGGTCCTAGTATACATTCTCAAAACAGGATTTATATGACTGGTTTAAAATTTAGTCAGAATGTTTTTTCTGATTCTCATGTAAAGGAAAGTACTTGAATAAGAAAGTTTTCATTTAATTCATCTTGATTCCTCTACAGGTATCCGGCCATCTTGAAACTTAGTCATTTAAAACTTAACTCTTAGATTGTTCATGTTTTCAGAGTGACTAGGCTTAGAATCATAGTCTAGTATTGATTTCAGGAGATATCATTTTCATATTGTGTGTTCTAACCTTTTTCTTACTGCAGGTCTCCTTCCCAGCTGTTCCCTTCCTAATCCCCTCTTCCCCTCTTGGACTCTCTGTCTCTGTGATTTATCTATCAGAGTCTTGGAGCTATTCAGTGGTGGACGTGTTGGGAACGTGCACAGACCCCGAGGATCTGGTGACTGTGACATATGCCGAATAACAGTGGTAGCTTCAAAGTGGTGATTTTTCGCACTTATTAAGAAGCAGTAGTGATTCGACAGGAGTAATGTAGAGTTTGCATGGGGCATCTTGATGACCCAGTCCTGCCTCACCCCCGTAACTCATTGCTGGGATGGGGGGGGGGCACGAGCAGACTTAGGCCTCACTAGCAACAACCACGTATCTAGGTGTATCATATCAGGGTATCTGTCAGCAATGAGCTCTTTTTGCTTCCTAGATCTGGGGCACTCCTTGGTGACAAAGACAGGAGGTTTTTGTGCAGGGGGAGGTTATGTGGTCAAGAGTATCAGGTAAATGAAGGCCCTGTCATGAAGGTGGTATATCCCAAAATGATGACACAGGTAAATAGCAGTTGTCGCAGTGGCCCTAGAGCTCCTGGTGAGTCAGTGTTAGTTTGTCTTTACTGTAGAAATGAGATAGATCATGTGCTTGTTAGTTTGCAGTGTCCATGTAAAGTTCAAAAGAAATCCATAAAAGATAGTAGGTAATCTCTGGGCCATTTGCGTGCAATTGTTAGAGACCACTAGAAAATAGTTGCACTGCCTGGTCTCAGCGAGTGAATTGGTGTCTTGAAGGCTGCCTTATAGGTTGTTGGCATTAGTTAGAGGAAGTCAGTGAAGGCCTTCTCCAGTGATCCTCTCACTGTATGTGTCTTGGCGGGGCTCAGCCTACATTAGATATTATGGGCAGCCAAACCAGCCCTAACAGGCATATCCTCATGGCCCGCTTCTATGGCGCCAAGTGCCACGTTGAGAGTCAGCCTCACACGCCCAAAGGTCTTGCACAACAGCAAGGAGCCCCAGCAGTCAGGGTGAAGTGTTTGTGGCCTTAGGCAGTGCGGGTAGCTCTCTGATTGAACCCCCTGGGGCTCCGATCACTCAGCGCAGTTGCAATGTCGGCCCCTGAGCTCCCGGCTCACAGTAGCAATAGGGAAGCCAGCATTGCTAATCATGGGCTCCTGCTGGGATATCATCGGTCTCCGTGGCATCGTCAGAGTGCCCCCTCTGGCATCGGGGGATGTGCCCCCGCCATGGCACTGCAGTGGGGCTCAAGCACTCTCACGCACTGTACAGATTTGGCATTCACCGCATCAAGACTGTTGCGCAGATTGCGCCAGTTTCTCAGGTGGCCACCATCTCACCTCTGCGGCATAGAGGGGGTCATTATGACCCCGGCGATTGGAGCTAATGTGGTGGTAGTACTGCCAACAGGCTGGTGGTACTTCCCACCACATTATGACATTGGTGGGTTGTCTGAAGCCAACCCACCAATGTACCACTCCGACCGCCATGGCTGTAGCAGCCGCCGGGCTGGAGATAAGAATCTCCAGCCCGGCGGCCGCCATTATGTCACCAGCGGTATAATGACCCTGCCTACCACCATTGTTTTTGTGGTGTCGTAACGCCACGAAAACCATGGCGGGTAGGCCCAATCAGTGACAGGGAATTCTTTCCCTCTCACTGATAGGAGGCCCTCTCCCTCCCAAACCTTTCCAAACACCCACCACCCCTCCCTACATCCATACCCCCCATTCACACACACACACGCAGACACACACTCATCTACACTTACATACACGCATGCATTCACACACACATCCGCACACACGCAGACACGCATTCACATTTTCATACATACACGCACTCGCACACATTCATACATGCACGCAAACAACACTGAACACACACTTGCATGCAAACACACACACACATACATTCACACACACTCCCCCCCCCACACACACACAACACCCCCGCCACTCTCCCCTGTCGGAGACCCGACTTACCTGGATCCAGGGGGTCTTCTGGCAGGGGACAGGGCGGGGCGCTGCTACCGCCAGCAGAACACCATAATAATGCTGGCGGCAGTCTACTGGCGTGGCACTGTTGGTGGTAGCAGCACCACTTTACCGCCATCCACCAGTATGGCCACAGACAGATTTCCGCCCTTCTTGTGGCAGAAATCCGGCTATGGTCATATCATGGCGGATGGACCGAAGCCGTGCCGATGGTCTTTTGGTGGCCGTCGC